>NC_041398.2:21266922-21907227 GCF_900747795.2 Erpetoichthys calabaricus | reverse complement strand
GCGCGAACGCAGTCCCCCACTACCACAAATTATGCAGTCGAGTTTCCCGCATTTGGGGAAATCGCAGGGGTCAGCACACCCGGAGTGCAATGGATGAGCCTCGCCCTGGGAGAACCACCTTAGTGATCATGGTATCTCCCCTGCCAGGTAAGTATGAGTTGTACAGCCCGTCGCTCAACCTCCCTCTTCCGCGGCTTCATCGCTCGCCGGCGGGCGACGTGCCCCGCCGTCCTCGGACCTTCGGGGTCCTTCGGGCTCCTTCGGCCTGCTTCGGGCTCCATCGGCCTCCGGAGCGCGCGCGCGTGCGCACGAGCTAGCAGCAGATCTGACGCCCCTGTGCTCCGTGACCCGGATGATGGGGTTGCACCGACCTCACCTCCTTGATTAGACAGGTTTCGCCAGCAAACCCAAGGTGCACCTCGCTCTTATGCAAACCAACCACCCATTTCGGGAGCTTATTGGTTGGAAGAGAAATAGAAGAGGAAGAGACTGGGCGGGACGCTGAATGAGAAACAGCCGCCCAACAGCTGGGACAGGCGGCAGGAGGCAAAGCTGCGAAAGAGGAAGGAGACCCTGCGCTCTGGAGGGAGAGAGAGAGAGAGAGAGAGAGAGAAAGAACCCCTCGGCGTGGGCGCTCGCGCACAGCAGCGAAGCACCCTCGGGAAGGGAGATGTGGGGCAGCGCTGCGTACACGTCCGAGACGAGAGCCGGTGCTTGCCCTTTGATGCCACTGTGGGATTCCACGTTAGGAAGGACACGAGGTTGCCGGCTATATCTGGAAGATGCCTATCTATCTATCTATCTATCTATCTATCTATCTATCTATCTATCTATCTATCTATCCACGGGGGGTGGCGGGATTTGGTCGGCGACAGCGAGAGAGCCGACAGAAGGGGACCAGCATAAAGGATAAAGAACATTTAAATTGAAAAATCATTCTGAAAATTTCAAAAGAAACAATAAAAATGGAAGAAAGATAAGGGAGAAATAAAACAGAAAAAAAAAAAAACATTGGGCTGTCGTTTAGTAAAGAGGGCTTCCAACCTTGCCTATATGGGGAGAGAAAAACTTGCCGCTCTCGTTTACGGCCATACCACCTTGAATACGCCCGATCTCGTCCGATCTCGGAAGCTAAGCAGGGTCGGGCTCGGTTAGTACTTGGATGGGAGACCGCCTGGGAATACCGAGTGCTGTAAGCTTTTGCCTTTCTGCCAGCAGGGGTCACCCTTTTCGCTGTCTTTTTCTTTTCCTCCTTTCACCCGTGTCAGAAAGTTGGCACTTGGCAGCAAGTAAAGCAGCTTGAAATAAGTAAAGTTGCACAAAAAGGATGGATGGATGAAAGAAAGAAAGAAAGTGCACTCAGTTCCACTTCTCTCCACTTTATTCTCTTCACATCACTCACTGTTCCATGCTGCTGTCAAAGGAGGTGAGAGAACTTAAAAATATTAATAATGCAGTAATGGTACACATGTGGGTAGGTAGAAATAAATAAATAAATAAATAATGAATCAATTTCTTATCATTTTTTTTTTATAGGGGGGAGTTTCCTTTATATAAATTCAATAACTAAATTATTAATTAATTAATTAATCAATTAAAATTAATATTTTTTTTATCATTATTTTTAGGGGGGGGGCTGTTCCTTTAAATAAATCAATAAATAAATAATCTTTAGGATCTTCTGTATTTATCACAGGTTTAAGTACCTTGCTCATGGGAAAGGCGCTATATAAATAAAATTTATTATTAGTATTACTATCACTTTGATGTCCCACTTCTGCTGTTGTCTCTGCGGCTCCTGCTTCATTTTCACCCAAATAACCAGTTTCCACTCCACAACGAAATGATAAAAAGCTTTTTCAGTCTGTCTTTTGAACCAAAGTTATCAGGGGAGAGCGCGAACGCAGTCCCCCACTACCACAAATTATGCAGTCGAGTTTCCCGCATTTGGGGAAATCGCAGGGGTCAGCACACCCGGAGTGCAATGGATGAGCCTCGCCCTGGGAGAACCTTTTTTTTTTTTCTTCCATGTCTAAGTTCCATTACTGAGAACAAACACTATTTTGCTTGTCCTTTTTTCACTTACATTTAATTTTTCTTTTTCAGTTTCTTAGCTTTGAGCACACACACAACGTCTGGCCAATTTGCTAATCCACTGTAACCCATCACCATTTCACCACCGTGACACAACAATTTTTTTTTTTTTTTACTTTATGCTAAGAATCTTTACCTTTTTTTTCTATATATTTTTATTTCTTTCTGCTTCTTCTTTTATCTTCCATTACTCCCGTATCTCTTTTTCACATCTCTGTAACAGTCTTTGTTTTGTTATTTTCTTATTATGTATTATTAATTCATTCCTAAACCACCACATATTTTCTTTTATGACACTAACCATTTTCCATTGCCTTATTGACATTTTTTCATTTAGCTCCTTTCCTACCAAACCATATAGTACACCTTCTTTTGTAATATCTTCAAACTCTAAATCCCCTTTCCATTCCCTTCCCACATATCTCCACACCTCTTGTGCATATCTGCAGTTCCAGAATACATGCTCTGCAGTCTCTGCTTCTAAACAACTAGAGGGCTCTGCCCCCTGCTCGCTTCGCTCGCCAACCCCTGGCGTTGGGACATGACAAAGAGTGAGATGTATGAATTAGATATAGAATAGTGTGCAGCTTTGGATGATGCGCATAGAAATAACAAATAGAGTGTTTGGCATATATTAATGTTTTATTGGAATATTTCTTTGTATACAACATTAGTAGTAAAGATGGTGTCTTGTCCTTGAATGAGTCTTCCTTGGCATGGATCATTTATAATTTTAACTCTAACGTCAGATGAACGTCGAACACGTGAGAAGGCAACATAAAGTTGTCCATGTCCAAAAACAGGTTCAGAGAGGTAGATGTCAACCTTGTCCATGGTTTGTCCGTGTGATTTGTTGATGGTCATGGCAAATGCAGGTTTAATGGGGAACTGTCGCCGTTTCAATGTAAAAGGTAATTCTAGGTCAGAACTTGTAAGGTCAATTCTAGGAATGAGAACAGTATTGTTAGCATGTGATCCTGTAAGAACTGTTGCTTGAATAACATTGCGTGTCATGGTGTTGACGACTAACCGTGTGCCATTGCATAAACCCTGTTTAGTGTTAAGGTTTCTTAATAGCATGATTATTGTTCCGTTTTTATGGGCAAGGTTGTGTTGTGGTAATCCGGCTGGGTTAATAGTGTTCAAATATTCTAAGGGGAAATTTATATGTTCATTGTCGTCATCAGAGTCAACTTTGTCAGAGCTTAGAAAGATCTGTGTCTCTCCAGGAAGTAATGAAATGACCTGGTTATTAATGTGATTAACATTAATATTTTTTGAACATAATATAGTGCGTTGTGTTAAAAGGGGTATTTGGTCTAATGTGATTGCTGTTCCAAATATCTCTTTTACTAAGTCGTCTGAGATAAATTCATGGATACACGTGATCGTCTCTGTGCCTGCTGTTTTTTAATTCTTGAAATTGTAGCACTCCATCCTTCCTGTCCAGTTGGAAATAATATGGGGTATGTTAAAGTATCAAGAAGCGGAAAGCAAATGTCTATGCGTTGGAATGTAGGTGTGTTGTTTTTATCAGGACGTAAATGTAGAACAATATCTCTGTGAAATGGAGGCTCACCATCTTTACTTTGAAAGACAATTGCCACTTCATTAACGACGGGCAGATTGTATCGTCTTGGATCTTGTTCTTTGTCCTTTATCAAGACCAAAGCAATTGTAGTTGCCGCTATACCTTCTGCATTTGCTTTTGTATTTGCATCCTTTTCAACTTCATGTAGCATTTTTATAGACTTAGCTAATGGGTGATTGTTTCTGACATGAGTGACGTTTCTCATTATAAGCTCTGTGCATTGTTTGTTTTCAGGAAGGTTCATGCGTTGATAGATTGCCTCATCTGGATCTAGGATGTAGATTTGTGCATATTTGCGTTGTTGATTTGTTTCAGGGTGCACTGTTCCAATGCGATGCAATATTTGTCCACATATGCGAAAGCAGTATGGGCCATTGTCTTTTGGTGGCCTGATATGTACTCCGGTTGATGGAAAAGCAAATGAACTATTGTAGGATCTAATGCAGTTCATAAAGTTTTTACTTTCAGGCACATCGTTAGTTAGAAGCTTCTGTAGATATTCAGGATATGAATGTAAAGGAGGCAGTCTAATCTGACCTTTTTGACAACAACGTGTAAATTCATTATTTGTATTGCCAGTTGTTTCTTCTGTGAAGTTAAGTGAATGACAATGATTGCAAATGACATTCATTAATCCCAATGAATTTTCCTCAATAGTGGATTCCTTATTGAAGGCGTTTTCAGCCATTTGGCGTAAGCGTTTAACAGGTGTGTGGCGTTGATGTCCGCGACGGGCATGTTTTGCTTTTTGCGTTTGATTGCCTTTTTGTTGCATGTCCATTATTTGTGACGTGCTATTTTTTTCTTTTTTTTTATTCACCTCCGCTTTGCGCAAAGTCTGTTTCAGTCTACACCGTGCATTGTTTGTATCGAGCCTTGTCCGTTTTTGTATGTCGGTCATTTGAGCTTGGTGCTTTTCGCGTCTTGCTTTTTTTTTCTGTCAGTTCATTTGCGCGTTGTTCACGTCTCCGTTTATTTATTCTGTCTCTTCGCTCCCTTTTTTGTATGTCTGATACGCGAGCTCTTTCGGTTTGAAATCGTGCTTCTTTCGATGCAGCACTTTGACACGCGCGCTGAATGCGTCAACGTTCATTGTGTCTGTCCATTTGGGCACGTCTCTGTAACGGTGTCACTTGTGCTTTGCGTTTTTTGATCCGAGACATTTTTTCTCCCGGTGTTTCAGAAGCGCGTTTTATGCGCCGCCGTCTATTTTCTTGTTTCTTTCGTGTTCATGTGTTTGTTCCCGTTATCCTTTCCGAATCGTTTTGTACCCGTGACCGTGTATTCATGACTTGTTTCTTTCTCAGCATGCGAAATATGGATAAGTAATAAGGAGGATCGCACTCACTGTTAATATGTATCCTTTTCTGCAGTTGAACGGTTAATAGTGCTTTATTGAAAGGACATCCACCTATGCTGACACCTATGCCGACACCTATGCTGCCTAGTGTGAAGGTGTTGACGTTCACTTTAGAATATGTGGCTTTGGGTGTCACTTCTTATGGATGTGTGGGGGGGATCGTTGTTGCGCGAGCGTCTTCTTTCTTTTTGTGTTCCTGTGTCTTGTTTGAATCCCCCTCTTTGTGTGTGTCCCGTCCCTTGCTTGTAGGGTCTGTGGTGTGGTTTTGTGTTCTTTTTTTTTGTCTTCCATGGGCTTGTTGAATCCCCCTCTTGGTGTGTGTCCCGTCCCATCCCGTGCCTGTAGGGTGTGGGGGGGTGTGTGGTCGTGCCTTGCTGTTGTGTGCTCGTGTGTTCTTTTTTTTTGGTGTGTTTAGTTTCGTGTGCAATGTGTTTCGTGCTTTGCCCGCGTTTGACTACTTTTTTATGTGCCTTTTCCTTTATTCGGTGCTTGTTGCGCCTCATTTCTGTGACTCCTTTTTGTATGTGCTCACTCCTATTTTCTGTGGTCTTGTCCGCCTCTCGCAGCCCCTCATCCGCCTTTGTCGCCCTCTTTTGTCCGCCTTTCTCCGACTCTCGCGGACTCTTTTTGCACCTGCGCCTCTCGCGGCCCCTCATCCGCCTCTCTCGCCCTCTTTTGTCCGCCTTTCTCGGCTCCTCAGCCGACTCTCACGGACTCTGTTTGCGCCTGCGCAGTACGTCTTTTTGCAGCTACGGCCCATGGCCGGATGTGCCTGCGTCCATCATCCGGTTTAGCATTCTCGGTTAGTAATATGGATTGTCTCCTGGACACATTTTACTTTTAACCACTCTCCTTTTGTACATAAATGTATTCGTTGGTAAAATTTCATTTACTATCATCCACCCCAAATCTTTTTGTCTATTTGTTAATTCTTTATTTGACGTTTGTTGCCACACTTTTCTTACTTGCTCCTCCGTAAGTACTTGAATTTTCCTCATTGTTTCCTTTTTTTCTATGTATTTCTTTAATTCTCTTTTTTTTCCCCACATTTTTGAATCTCCTCCCTCCCATTCATACCCTTGTAAACATTTTTGTATAATCTTATAGTGTTTTGGCACATTAAACGCCATAGGTCTGTTATTAGTTATTTTTAACAGTTTCGCTTTTCTTAGTTCCGTCCCTAGTAAATATCTCAACATATCTGCAAATTTTCCTCTTTTATTTATTGCCAAATTCACCACCGTTGCTGTATGTTTTAGTTCCAACTCCTTTTCAATATTTGGAAATCCTTTACCTCCATTTTCTTTGGTCTTCATTACCTGTTTCCTAGCCAGTTTTTCTCACTTTGAATTCCACAGAAATACAAAACAAGTTCTTAAAATCCTTTTTAGTATTTTCTTTGGCGGATAAAAAACAGTTGCTAAATATGATAATTTCGGTAGAATGATTGCTTTAACCAACAATATTTTCCCTTCCATTGTCAAATGTCTCAAACTCCAGACCCCTATTTTTTGATTGATCTGGTTTAACATTCCCTTCCATTCCTCCTTTTCTGTGTTGACATCTCCAAAAGTAATCCCAAGTACTTTCACCTTATCCGTAAGTCTTATCTTTTCTTTTGGTTCTTCTTTCCATTTTCCCCATATCCTACATTCACATTTTTTTAAGTTTAAATTTGACCCTGAGGCCCTACAAAAACTTTCAGTGTGTTCTATTATTTGCTTTACACTCCAAGCGTCCCTTATTAATACTGTGATGTCATCCATATAAGCAAACAATTTAATCTGCTGGCCTCCACTTCCCGGAACTTCAATTCCTCTTATATTATTGTCATTTCTTATCATATTCAACAAAGGCTCAATACTTAACACAAATAGGACTGCTGACAAAGGACACCCTTGCCGTACTCCACATTCGACTTTTATTTCCTCCGTCAGCCTGTTGTTTACTTTTATTCTACTTCCTATTCCATTATATATTGCCTTTAGCCATCCCACAAATTTTTCTGGCACTCCCATTTTTTGTATTACCTTCCACATATACTTATGTGCGACCTTATCAAAAGCTTTTTCCAAATCTAAGTTGATTAACCCTACATCCAACTTTTTTTCCTTCATTGCGCTAATACAGTCTCTTATCACACACAGATTTTCTGCAGCGCTCCTCTCCTGTACCACACAAGCCTGTTCTTCTTTTATTATATCCCCCACATATTCTTTCAAACGGTTTGCCATGACTCTTGTCAGTATTTTGTAGTCCTGACAAAGTAATGTGATTGGCCTCCAATTTTTAACCTCTTTTTTGTCATCCTGCTTGGGAATAAGCGTTATCACTCCACTTTTCATTGTATTTGTCATTTCACCTTGTTTTAAAATTTCCATAAACAAGACCAGTACATCATTTTTTAAAATCTCCCAAAAGGTCAAATAAAATTCGATCGGTAAGCCGTCAATCCCTGGTGTTTTTCCTCTGCTGCTCATTTTGACAGCCGCTTCAACTTCTTCCATTTTTATTTCCTGACATAACATTTTTCTTTGTTCTTCTGTATAAAATCGATCTATAGTTTTTTCTATATTATCGATATACTCATTCTCAATCTCTTTTTTTCCATACACGTCTCTATAATGATTTAAAACTATTTCCATTATTTCTTTATTTCCTTTTTTGATGTCTCCATTTTTATCCATCATTTCTTCCATTCTTAATTTTTTCCTCCTCTCCTTTATTTTCTTAAAAAAAAACCTGGAGCACTTTTCTCCTTCTTCTTGTTCTCTAACTCTACTTTGAAATTTTATTTTTTCTTCTTTTTTCCTGAATAATTGTTCTAGTTCTTGTTTTATTATTCGTATCTGTGTTTCATTATAATCTTCTCTACTATAATCTCGTTCAAGATTTTCCTGCCATCTTTTTATGTCTTCCTTGTCTTTTTTGCTCTGTTCTCTGCCTTTCTTTTGGAAATTTTTCTTTTTGTATTTTTCTTCATTAGCTCCCACCACTCTCTTTGTGTCCCACACCATTCTTTTAAAGTTGTCCATCCTTTATAATACTGCTTATACTCCTCTCTTATTTTCTTGTCCTCTAACATTTTTACATTCAACTTCCATTGGAAGTCTTTGGGCTCGTCATCACTCCCTTTTTCTACTTCCACCTTCAACATACAATGATCAGTAAAAAACACTGGCTGCAATTTACATTTCTTTGGTTCATAGGTCTTATCTGTAAAAATATAATCTATTCGAGAGGATTTTTTTCCTACTCCTCTCCACGTAACCCCTTTTTCTTCACCTTTCAATTTTCTATATACATCTATCATGTCACAATCTTTAACAATTTCTCCTAGTTTTTTTGATGATTTGTCCATTTGTTGTTCTTTATTTTTTTGTTCATTTGAACAATTAAAATCACCAACAACAATTAGATTTTTTTCATTTGCCATTGTAATTTCTAAGCATCTGAATATTTCCATTCTCTGGACTGGCGTTGTTGGTGCGTATACATTTATCATATTCATAGTATTATTCCCTTTTACCAGTTTTACTTTCATTAATCTCCCTTTTATAATTTCTTCCGAACCTTTTATTTCTATCTCCTTATTCTTTATTAATACCCCTATTCCTGCATTTTTATTTTCATTCGTTCCTGAAAATACTGAGTTACCTTCTTTCCAATCCTTTGCATACTTTTCATACGATTTTTCGCCCGGTAAACTACATTCTTGTAAACAAAAAACATCTGCCGAAATATCTTTCAAAAAAGAAAAAACAATTCTTCTCCTCTCTTTCCTCTGGATACTTCTGACATTAATTGTTACTATTTTCAATTTCATTTTTTCTTCCCAGTGTTTTTTCTACCTCCCCTTCTATTCTCCCCTTATTTACTCCCGCTGCATTTTTCTTGGCTTTTTTTGTGCCTTTTCTCTCTACTTTCCACTCCTCTACTCCCTTCATTCCTGTTGTGGACAAGAACCCTTTCATATCTTTAGTTTCTAAAAAGGATGGTGTTGTTCCCCATTCTTGGCATATTTTCTCCATTTCTTCCACCTTTCCAGAATTTCCTGGAGATAGTAAGTCAGGGCCCCATTTCCGTTGTAACGTGGGGTTAATTTTCATTTCCCCCATTTCTTCTCTCATCTTCTCCTGCACTATATTTTCTACCATCGCCTTTGCCGGTGATTGGCATACACTTGCAGTGCCACTCAATATTTCCATTATTTCTTCAGTGTGGAAGAGTATATCCTGCGAATACTGGTCAATCCTGCTTTCAGCACTGTCTTTTTCTGTCTTGTCTTCCATAAAATTCCACACATCACTCTCTCCACAACTCTTTACCTCTTCTTTTTCTTCCTCCATCTTTCCGGTTGTCGGTTCTGGATCTTCTTTACCATTTGTTCTCCTTTCACCTCCTAGTTTTTCCTCTCTCTGCCTTTCTTCCCCTTCCATCTCCTCTTCTGATTCTTCATCCAACAGTGCTATGACCTGATCAGTCTTATTTACTTTAACAATATTCGCATATGAGACAGGGCAGTCCTTAAAGGCATGTGCCTCCTGTCCACATAAATTGCAGATTATTTGTTTTCTACATTCCCTGGTGCTATGTCCTTCTTCTTTACAGTTCCGACATTTTACTACTATGCATTCCAAAACCTTGTGACCCTCCTTACCACACCTCCTACACACTTGAGGCTGGCCAGGATAGAACACATGTTCTCTCACTGCTCCTATCTGTATAACGGGGGGCAGGTGTATCACCCGATCTGTGTCCCTCTCTTTCTTCAAAATTATATCAAATTTATACAGCCCATTCTTAATACCGTCATCATCAGTCATCTGCATACTATTCTTGACATCACAATACTGCAATAACCACGTGGAAATATCTTGAATTTTAACTTTTTCTGTATACATGATAACATTTACTTTTTTATCAAGTCTATCACTCAATGGGACGATCAAAAATTTATCCAAAATCAAGTTCACCTCTTTCTCCCTCTCTACTGTTCGCACACATTTGGCATACAAATATCTTGTCTTAAAAACCACTTCAAAAGTAGTTTTTCCTGGAAAGGCAAATAGAAAATCAATCTCACCAGGGATGAACTTTAAAGTCTTCTGCAAAACCTCAATACTGAACTCTTTTCTCTCCATTTGTTCTTCCTTCAGCTCAAAACGAACCACGTTCCTCCTCTCTCTCCCATCAATTGGAATCCGTGATGCTGGTCTTCCTCCTCCTCTTCCAACTTCCGATCCATCTTCTCTCTCCAATCCCATTCTTCTGTTGGAACCACCAAGTAACACCATTTCCGCCATCCTTCTCCTAAAAATTGAATTCGCCGCGCACCAAGGGAAACAGAAAAACAGGGTGGTGGACAAGCCAACCTACCCAGCTCTGGATCCAAGGCCGTGGGGCGCTCCCTACACCTGACAGCGAAGAACCAAAGGTATCTCCCCTGCCAGGTAAGTATGAGTTGTACAGCCCGGCGCTCAACCTCCCTCTTCCGCGGCTTCATCGCTCGCCGGCGGGAGGCGTACACCCACCCCCCCAGTCCTCGGTCCTTTGGGGTCCTTCAGGCTCCTTCAGCCTTCTTCAGGCGCCCCGAGAGGGGTCAGTTTTTCTCCACCCATATAGGCAACGTTGAAATCCCACTTTACTAAACGACAGCCCAATGTTTTTTTTCTGTTTTTTTTCTCCCCTTTCTTTCTTTCTTTTGAAATTTTCTGAATGATTTTTGAATTTGAATGTTCTTTGTCCTTCGTGCTGCCCCCCTTCTGTCAGCTATCTCGCTTACGGCGAACAAATCCCCCCACCCCCGTTCTTCCCCATAGATAGATAGATAGATAGATAGATCTCGTCCAGCTGTTCAGATAGGGAGCCTGCAACTTTGCAACTGGAGGCATCTTCCAGAAAGAACCGGCAACCCCGTGTCCTTGCTAACGACTCTCGTGTCGGACGTGTACACAGCGCTTCCCCAGATCTCCCGGCGGCCTCGGTCCACGTGCCCGGGTCTGGAGGTGCCGCTCACGGTGAGTCTTTCCCTCTTCCAAGCGCAGGGTCGCGGAGAACAGTTTGATAAATATCATGCATGGGAAAAACTTTGCGTGGTATATATGGAACGTATCTTTAGAATATTTTGTTTATTTATTATCACAGTACTGTACAGCAATAACAAACCCACTACCTACATTTCCTCGTAACAGTAAAGAGCGTCCATTTGTTTTTTAAAAACATGCAATAACAAGAATGAAGATAGAAAGGTGTGGAGTATCTGGGCCTAGTTTTAAAGACATTTGGATTTTGGATTAAGGACACAGCCAGATAAAACGACATATTGAAGCGGTGAACCTGTCTGCACCAAATACTGAAAGATAAAAATTAAGGTGGATGAATAAGCTATTTATGGTACTAACGTTTGAACCCCTGAAAATCGGTTAACATGAATTTTACTGAAACGTTACATAATTTTCAGGTTAAACCAAAAGACCAAGAAATAATGTTTAAAAAATGTAAACAGATGTAATAATACCGGATGTCACTAGTCCTTTGTTGAGTTGTTTTTTGTTTTTCTTCATCATCATCATCATCATCATCATCATCATCATCATCATCATCATCATCATCATCATTTTCAACTTTTCCTGGTGTTTTTTTCATTGAAGACTCGATTTTTCCCGATGTTCGTCTATGGGTCTTTAACACTCAAGTAGTTAAATGTCCATTATTTTTATGTATGTTTGCATGTATATTTGTATTTTTAATTTAGAAATGGGAACACGATCAGCAATCACGTGTCCACCTTTACTGATGACAATGATATAATTGTACGTGTGCAGCTCCTACAGAATATCATTCAACTTTTATTTTTTAAAAATCAGCAAACCTTTTGGAAGGTGTTATCACTTTGAAATATATTGATGATTGTAGATTGATGGGCTAAAATGACGAATCAACATCTCGGTAAATTGAGTAGAAAGTGAATACTCTCATCTTTCCAAGAAACACCTGACGCTGACACAAAGACTAGCTTTTGGTCAGCCAGCTTTTTATCATTTTCTTGCAGAAGTCCAGTAACCACAAGAACACTTTCCTCTCCGTGTCTCCGCGACAGCCCGAACAAAAGCGAAAGCTGCTGAGTCATTACAGTTCGTTTGTCTTTTTTTGTTTGTTTGATTTTTGTAAACGGTCTAAATGTTTAATAAAGAATCGCTAATACGCAGCCAAACTGATTAAGTAGCTGCACTTCGAAATAATAGCCAACCGAACTTGAGCCTTGCTGAAAATCAAACGGAAAGGGGAAAAAAAGTCAGGTAACAAAAAGGCTTCCCCGTCTGGCTAATCCCCGCCTACCAAGAAACAGCCAACCTATAATCCTTCTAGCAGCTCTTCCGTTTAAGGTTTACGACATTTCTATTGGTCGGTAGAATGTATTAGACCGCCCACTTTATTCTTTGTTCCTTCTGCAAGTCGAGAAGGCTGCGCCGGAGTATTTGTAAGTAGCTACGCATACGGTCAAATGGTAATGTGGCACAAATGAGGAAAATTTCACGTAAAATCCCGTTTTCACGAGTTTACTTTGACGAGTCTTTGTCCATTGCACTAAAGGTAGGCGTTCAAGCCTGATGAGACTATTAGAACGAGGGCGAGAGATGAGAGTAACTCCATCCGTGCAGGGTAGCCGTGATAACACAGAGAAGAACAGCAGCTGGAGGTTTGGAGCTGGGGTGGGAGGTAGGTGGATTCGAAGAAATGGACGAAGAGTGTGAGGGCATCGAAAATATATATTGTTATCACACTGGTGGGCGACAGTTCCCAGGAAGGCAGCACGCTGTGGACTTCGAGTCTGTGTCCAAATCCTCTTCTTGAGATCGCATAAGAGCAGCGCTTTGTATACCTGCCGAGATCTAAAAAGTACGATTGGATTAGATAAACTTTACTAATCCCAAGGGAAAATTCAGATAATTGTGTCAGACAGTCGCGGAAGATGCGCGCAATAAACCTTCAATATATCACGTGGCACGGGTCTTATCGCCGGTTCAAATTCAGAGAACTTTATTGATCTCGTATTTGTGTTGTAGTGTGTGTTATTTTTGTTCTGGGCTGTGGGACACTGGCGACCAGCGCGCTCGCAACAGATGCACAATGTACACAACTTCAGTCCCCACAGTTCTGCCCAATGGAATAATCAATTTATTACCTAAGCCAAACCTTTTTTTCCTTCAAAACTGATATGGAAATAATCGTTTGTTGATTAATCAGTTATTGAAAGAAGACAGTCAAATAATGGTTTGTGAAAATTCTGTAGACATATAATATTGATAATTCTGTAAAACAGTTTAAAGCTCTTATATAGTTTAACTAGCAAAATACCCGCGCTTCGCAGCGGAGAAGTAGTGTGTTAAAGAGGTTATGTAAACATATATATACATAAACATACATACATACATACATATATATATATATATATATATATATATATATATATATATATATATATATATATATATATATATATATATATATATATATATATATATATACATATCTACATATACACATATCTACATCCACATATATATATACATATATATATACACATATCAACATATATATACACATACATATATACACATACATACATATGTACACACACACACACACATATATATATATATATATATATATATATATATATATATATTTACACACATACAGACACATACAGTATATATACATATACATATTTACATATCTACATATATATATACACTAGTCATTTAGCCCATTACAATAACGGGCGCTAGAACAGTAGTGCATAAACATTAGTAGGAACAGTCTATATTAAATGGCAAGGGACTTTGACCTCATTCTTTTTGTTGGTCGTATTTTTCTTTCTTTTGTTGATGTTTACTTGCTGAGCTGACCGTTCTTCGTGGGCTGCCGCTGTGTATTGTGTGTCTTTAATTTTCTGTGACAGTAATACTGTCTTGTACGGCTCTATTCAATAAGGGCGCTTGTACGGCTCTATTCAATAAGGGCGCGTAGATAATTTGGTTCAAATGGCTCTGGAATATGTGAAGAGCAACAGGTGCAGATCTTTATTTACGGGCGCCTTTATTCACTGCGCCCAATTGAGGTCGTCCTTTTGAGGCTCGCCTTTTTGTGCGCGCCCTTATTGAAGGATGCCGTCTTGTACGTCCGCTGGCTTGTACATCTGTAATATACGTCCGTACGTCCGTAATATACCTTTAATTTTCTCTGGTGGTAATACAGGCGTGCGCGTCGGTAATATGCCTTTAATCTCCTCTGACAGTAATACTGGCTTTTATGTGGCTGTAATATGCGTCACTGTATTGTGTACCTTTAATTTCCTCTCGCAGTAATACTGGTTTGTATTTCCGTAAAACGCCTCTAACTTTCTCTGACAGTAATATCGCGCATAGCACCATGCCCTGCGCATGCGCACTTCACCAAAAGACACCCACACACGGACACCTGGACGCACACAGGGATTTTATATATATAGATATCTACATATATATACACATATATATACATATCTACATATATATATATATATATATATAGACATACATACATATATATATCTATATCTATCTATCTCTATATATCTATATCTAAATCCCCGCAAAGTACTGCTTTTAAATTTTTATTAAGAAGAAAAGAAAACCTTTTTAAATTGAGGGAAAATATACCAATAACAATTTGTTAAGGATCTGTTTTTTGTGAAGCAGCCTTAACACAGCTTTTCCGCTGTTTTATAAACGAACGCCATATAAGGTCTTCCTTTTTCGTTGCTTCGCCAAGGAAGGAGCCTTTTTATTTAATCCACGGGTTCTTCGCTTTTTTTTTTTCTTTTTTTATGATTGTTATAGTTCTGTTTGTATACCACATTGTCAGTTCAGCACTCCGGTTGTAATATGACCAAGCCGTGCAAGCTTACTGTTGAGAATGCAATGTATAGTTGTACAGGAGAAAAGCAATCTTGCCTCAAATCAATGACAACCTTTTGTAGGTCTATGAACTTAATTTAAACTTTAGGTTTACACGGTGCTTTCTTTCCGAAGTACCTGCACTCATGAATATGTCTGTATGCGTCAGTCGCTCAAATCCCCGCGCTTCGCACCGGCGAAGTACTGCTTTTAAATTTTTATTAAGAAGAAAAGAAAACCTTTTTAAATTGAGGGAAAATATACCAATAACAATTTGTTAAGGATCTGTTTTTTTGTGAAGCTGCCTTCACACACCCTCTCCGCTGTTTTATAAACGAACGCCATATAAGGTCTTCCTTTTTCCTTGCTTCGCCAACGGAAGCAGCCTTTTTATTTAATCCACGGGTTGTCCGCTGTTTTTTTGTTCGTTTATTACGATTGTTGTTCTGTTTGTATACCACGTTGTCAGTTCAGCACTCCGGTTGTAATATGACCAAGCTGTGCAAGCACACTCTTGAGAATGCAACGTATAGTTGTACAGGAGAAAAGCAATCTTGCCTCAAATCAATGGCAACCTTTTGTAGGTCTATGAACTTAATTTAAACTTTAGGTTTACACGGTGCTTTGTTTCCGACGTGCTGCGTTCTACGTGCTGTTAGCTAAGACCCGGAACTTAAAAGTTTCTCGCTACAGCAATTTTTAATCCGTTACAAAGTCAACGATAGCCTCGTTTATACCTCGTGTCTTCTCATTAAACTTGTATCTCGCGAATATGGTATTGCAAACGGCAGCGGGAGCCTTTCTCATTAAACTTGTATCTCGCGAATATGGTATTGCAAACGGCAGCGGTAGCGTTTCTGTATACTTAATTTAAACTTACGTTTTACACCGTGCTTTGTTTCCGCAATATCGAAGTGATCACTCGTGCTGCATTCAGTCAGTTCATGTGAGCCGCTCTCTTGTGCCTTCTCAATTGTGTAATGAATGTTTTCTTCATCGCTCTTTGGGGCTCTTCCTTGTTTTCAGTTCACATGATTACGTAGGAGGCATGATGACACGATACGCGACTCCACCTCCTCCATTACAGTATATGGACAAAAAAGAGGTTCCAGTTATGACCATTACGTGTACAATTTCAAAATGAAACCTGCCTAACTTTTGTAAGTAAGCTGTAAGGAATGAGCCTGCCAAATTTCAGCCTTCCACCTACACAGGAAGTTGGAGAATTAGTGATGAGTGAGTGAGTGAGGGCTTTGCCTTTTATTAGTATAGATACAAATGAAACTGAAATGCTTTTAAGGAGTTATGCTCCTTTGAATACTGATAAACAGTAAATACCTTAAGACTGTGTTTATTGATAACATAAATATGTTAGATAATAATAATTCTTTACATTAATACAGCTCTTTTCTCACTGCTCAGATTTCTTTTTTCATAGTGAGCGGGGAGCCACTTCAACCACCACCAATGTACAGCATCCACCTGGAGGAAGTGATAGCAGGTACAGTGGACCCTTGACTTACAAACTCAATTTGTTCGCGAGGGCTGGTTGAAACTCAAGTTGGTTGTAAGTTAAGACTATTTTTCCCATAAGAAATAATGGAAATACCTATAATGTGTTCCGAACCTCCCACAGCAACATTTACTTAACCTTTTCATAATAAAAAAGGGTTGTATAATGTGCATAATTTACCAAAACACCAATAATTTTTCTATTGTACTAACCAAAAAGTTATAAAAAGTGCCTAGCCTACCAGAAACAACAATTTCATACTGTACTCACCATTTAATTTGACATCTTTGGGCTGCAGGAAGGGAGGAGGAGGAGAATGAAATGGAAGGTGGTTTTTGTTTGGAAGGAGCCTCCTTATACAAATCTTTTCTTTGTAAAATTGTCGAGTTGGTGGATTTCGACATGCTGTACATATTAGTGAGATTGGTCACACGAACACCACTCTCATATTTCCACACAATTTCCTTCTTCGTTTCGATTGTGATCGTTTTCTTTACGTTTGTTACCTTCTCTTCCTTCCTTAGCAATTATCGAAAAAAATTATATAAATCACTGCACTGACCGAAATTACGTCCACAAACACACGTATCTGGGCTCTGACTGACGCTTACAAACACTCTCGGCTGTTTGTTTACAATCACACAAGTGGATACACGTGACCGCATTCAGGTTGTAATGCAAGATGTTGGTCATAAATCAAAACAAAAATTTTGGTCGTAAATCAAGTTGTTCGCATGTCAGGCCGGTCGTATATCAAGGGTCGACTGTATTTTTACAGCAGTATGCCCTCTATTAGGTGATGAAGTGCTGAGAGATAGTTAGCCAATTAGAGACAGGGGATGATTAGGTGGGCAGAATGAATAGGCCATGGAGGGCTACAGGATACACCCTGCTCTTTATGAAGGGTACTCAGTGTCCCCATCACTGCACTGGGATCCCCATTCAGACCACAGGTTAAGTGCCCCCCTCTGCTGACCTCACCAATGCCTCTTCCAGCAGCAACCCAAGCTTTTCCTAGACGTTCACCCATCCAAGTACCGACCAGGCCCAAACATGCTTATCTTCAGGTGGATTACCTGTTCTGAAGAGCATGTGGTAAGTTTGCCCAATGGTTCCACCATTCCTCCAACAAAATGTTGTTGCCTTTGATTGTTGCCAAAGATCTAATGGAGACAATTATGGAGAATAGCCAGTGGGATTGTATTTCCAATAAAATATGAGATATCGTCTTATGTAATATGCTACCTTGGCTGTCCGTTTGTCTGTCCAGGATTTTAAATCACCTGTAGCTTGCAAACCGTTTGAACTATTCATCTGAAATATGGTGCACATATACTACGTGATGTCTACTATCCGCTTTTATGGTAATGAATCACCTCCAAGGTTATTCCTCTTTTTATTTTTATTTTATTTTATTGTAGAATCAACTCTTGGCAGCAGGGTGGCTCATATGTACAGGCACCGTTCGCATGTCTAACACCTTCGCCGTCACTTCCTCTACCTCTTCATATCTTAAATCATTCTTGAGGCAGATTCAGAATCAGAATATCTTTATTGTCATTGTAACAAATACAACGAAATTAGGTGCCCTCCCTGCGGTGTCAAAATATAATTAAAAAAGGATAAGAAAGGATAAGAAATGAGGTAGAACACAAACATTCAACTTAAGACCTTAATTGCACATGAACACTATTGCACAAGATGGCATCTATTGCACTGCTGCATTGGAGGTGATTAGGTGGCATTCAGTGCCCTAATAGCAACAGGGTTGAAGACTTAAGTGCCAGCTTAAGTGAAAAATTAAGGAAAACGTGCTAAGTAATTGCAATACAAACACTGACTTCATCAGTTTAATGCGAAAAGGTGCCAACAGAAGAAGCGGACCGCTAGGGTGGAGATAAGAAGAGCTACTCAGGAAGCAGCAAGCACATCAACCTCTGAGCTAATGAATGCTAAACGTACAGAGAAAGAGAATGGAAACTATAAGTCATGTGGATTCACTGCACTTGATCGTGCAGTGCGCCGTTACTGGTACACCATATTGCCAAAAGTATTGGGGCACCTGCTTTTGCACACTCATGAATTTTAATGGCATCTCCTTCTTAATCCATAGGCTTTAATATGGAGTTGGCTCACCCTTTGCAGTCCTAACAGCTTCAACTCTTCTGGGAAGGCTTTCCACAAGGTGTAGGGGTGTGTTGATGGGAATTTGTGAGCAGGAGAGCACTTGTGAGGTCAGGCACTGGTGTTGGACAAGAAGGCCTGGCTCGCTCAGCATCTCTGCTGTGATTCATCAGGTAGAGGTCAGGACTCTGTGCAGCCACACCAAACTCACTCCTCCATTTCTTTCTAGACCTTGCTTTGTGCACTGGTGTGTGTGCCCAGTCATGTTGCCATCCCTAAACTGTTCCTACAAAGTTGTCCAAAATGGCTTTGTATGCTGAAACATTAAGAGTTCTTTTCACTGGAACTAAGGGCCGAACCCAACCCCACACCATAATCCCCACCTCCACCAAACTTTCCACTTGCTACAATGCAGTTAGGCAAGTCTCATTCTCCTGGCCAGACTTGTCCATCGGATTGCGTGACTCGTCACTCCAGAGGACATATCTGCATTGCTCTCGAGTCCAGTGGTGGGTGGTGGGCTTTACACCACTGCATCTGAGGTTTTGTATTGCACTTGGTGATGTCAGGCTTGGCTGCAGCTGTTAGGCTATGGAGACCCCATTCATTCCGTGAAGCTCTCTCTCTCTCTCTCTATGCTGCACAGTTCTTGAGCTTTTGGAGGTCTGTAGCTATGGACTCTGCAGAAAGTTGGCGACTTCTGCCCACCTCAACATGCGCTGTCCCCACTCTGTGATTTGACGTGGCCTACCACTTCATGGCTGATTTGCTGTTGTTCCCAATTGCTTCCACTTTGTTATAATACAGTTGACTATGGAATATTTAGTAGTGAGGACATTTCACGAATGGACTTATTGCACATGTAGCATCCTATCACAGTACCAGGCTTGAATTCTTTGAGCTCCTGAGAGCCACCCATTCTTTCACAAATGTTTGTAGAAGCCATCTGCATGCCTCGGTGATCGAGTGTATACACCTGTGGCCATGGAAGTGTTTGGAACACCTGACTTCAATGATTTGGAGGGGCATCCTGAAACTTTTGGCAATATAGTGTTTGTGTACCACCAGATTTGTATTTACAAAAACGAGCACTGCTGATCACAAGTGTAGTGATTTAAAACGAACCTGTGGTCCCTCAGTGTGCAGTAGATGTTGTATTCATGTGTGTTAGTGACTGTTATCACTTGTTACGGGTTTATGCACTGATAGATTTGATAGCATTGATAGTTATTTTGTATTGCGTTAACTTTACTGTATGATGCGCCTGGGTCATATATGACCAAAATATTTATTTTATTTCAAAAGGGAAACAAATCTTATTGCTAATACTGAGCGATATTTTGTTTATATGCACTTTGAGGTTTGACATCAGATATGACCAACATGTTTATTTTTTAGTTCAAAAGTGGATAAAGTATTGCTTCTACCTCAGATTCTGTGCAGTTACAGCAGGGGTGTCCAAACTTTTTTCACTGGGGGCCACATACAGAGAAATCTACGAAGGGCTGGGCCACCCACTAGAGCTGAGCCTCACCTCCTGTGTATTAAGCTAGCAAAATCAATCAAATATAGGTAAATTATGCTTCAGAATTGAATATGCTTAAAGAGAAAACGGCATCACAGCTCTCCATTAATGGGTTTTCATTTATTGTATTACAAAGTGCTCGAGTCAAAATCCAAAGCACAAGCTTTATCTGACACTTGATGTTTTAAGTTAGCTGACAAACAAATCTTCAATTCGCCGCTAAGCTGCATTTCTGGCCAAGCGCACTTTGTTGAATTCCAACATTTCCTCCGGGCACATTATTCCTGCGACTTTAGTGAGGCGCTGTTTTATGACGTCACCATCTGAGGAAGGTTTCCCGTGACGGGCAGTGAGTTACGCTACTTCCTAACTGGCTAATGTGGCATTTTCTTGTGTTTTGTTTGCACGGAAAAATAATCCTGTTGTTGAGCTAGCAGACTAGCTGCCATTTGCTTAACTTTCTGTTCTCGCTCGGCACCGGTGTAGGTCATGTAGGCCGGATGTTTGGTTTAGTAATAATAATAAATAATACATTTTATTTATATAGCGCCTTTCCCATGCTCAAGGCACTTACAGAATAAATAAAGAACGGCAGAATATACAGTATATAGCATTGTACAAACCAGATAAATAAACAAAGAAGATTAAGACAGTGAATTCTGAGAAAAAAAACAGACAACATAATTGATGGTCTCGCACACACATACAGGTTACATGAGCATCTTGACAGAGAAGTAAACTGAGAGAAAGGTAATAAAGTCAAGTAGAGCTAAAAGCCTTCCTGAACAGATGAGTTTTGAGTTGTTTTTTAAAAGAATTCATGGAGTCAGCTGACCTGATTAATTTTGGTAGGTCATTCCAGAGTCTGGGCGCTATACAGCTGAAGGCCCTGTCACCCATGGAGCGTAGATTAGTGACGGGCACAACAAGATTACCAGAATCAGAGGACCTTAGTGGGCGGGCAGGCACATAGTAATGGAGAAGGTCACTGATGTAGTTTGGCGCGAGGTTATTTAAAGCTTTGTAGGTTATTAGTAGGATTTTATATTCGATTCTGTAAGACACAGGGAGCCAGTGAAGACGGAGCAGGATGGGTGTGATGTGCTCGCAGCTGCTGGTCCGTGTAAGGACTCTTGCAGCTGAGTTTTGAATAAGCTGGAGCTGTGATATAAGATTAGAAGGGGCACCTGCCAGTAGGGAATTACAATAATCGATGCGGGATGTGATAAAAGCATGGACAAGTTTCTCAGCATTAGAGAAGGAGAGGAAGGAGCGAACACGGGAGATGTGACGGAGGTGAAAGTAAGAAAGTTTCTTAATGTGATTTATGTGGGTGGAATAAGTGAGGGAGGAGTCAAAAATGACACCAATATTTTTTACAGTAGAGGCAGGTCTGATGAGATCACTGCCAAGATGGACTGGGAAGGAGCTCATTTTATTAAGTTGCATTTTAGTCCCAATTTGCAGGAGTTCAGTTTTATTGCAATTTAATTTTAAAGAGTTCTGCTCCATCCAGGTTTTAATTTCACTAAGGCAGGTTGTGAGCTGAGAAAGCTCTGATGAAGTTCCACTTTTAACATTGAAGTAGAGCTGAGTATCATCTGCATAAAAATGATAACCCAATCCATAACTACGGATAATATGGCCAAGGGGAAGCATATAAATACAGAAAAGCAGAGGACCGAGGACAGAGCCCTGAGGGACTCCTTGTGTGACTGGCGCTGAGCTGGATCTACTGTTGCCAAGACTAACAAACTCTTGCCTATCAGTCAGATAGGACTTGAACCACTGGAGGGCAGTGCCAGAGATACCCAGCATGTTCTCCATTCTGAACAGTAGGATGTCATGTCTGACTGTGTCAAATGCTGCACTGAGGTCTAACAGAATTAATATGCTGGTTTGTCCAGAGTCTGCTGCCATAAGCAAATCATTGGTTACCCGTAGCAGAGCAGTTTCACAGCTGTGCCGCGCCCTGAAACCAGACTGAAAGGGTTCCATCAAATTATTAGAGGTTAGGTAATTGGTGAGTTGGGAAGCTACAACACGCTCAAGAACTTTTGACAGGAAAGGTAAGTGGGAAATAGGCCGGAAATTGTTAAGATTGTCAGCATCAAGGCCAGACTTTTTTAACGTTGGGGTTACAGAAGCAGTAGTAGTAGTTTAGACACACATTATAATCTTTCATCACTGCAATAGTTTCATTGCAAATCAAATAGACACACTTCCCCTTGACTTCTAGGAAGAAATATTAATTTTTCCACCATGTCTGAAATTTTCTGCACTCACTTTCTGTTGTGCGTTTCTTTGGTTCTGCCATTTTTGGTAACCCGTAGCAAAATTGTTGTTTGGTTGTGCTTCTTTGTGAAGACGCTGCCGTGATCAAGACAGTAGCTCTACCTTGTGTTAAACCTAAGAAGTACAATACAGTTAAGAAAAGTTTCATGTGTTGGCCATATATATATATATATATATATATATATATATATATATATATATATATATACTAGGGGGCTCCGCCCCCTGCTCGCTTCGCTCGCCAACCCCTGGTGTTGGGAATGACAAAGAGCGTGATGTATGAACGAGATATAGAATAGTGTGACGGTGTAGATGATGCAAATAGAAATCAAACAATAAAGTGTGTGGCACAGTGTAAAGGTTTATTGGAAAATTTCTTTGTACACGCCGTTTAAGTGTAAAAGGTAATTCCAGGTCAGAACTTGTAAGGTCAATGAAGATGGTCATTATCGTGATCAGAGTCAAGTTTGTCAGAGCTTAGAAAGAGTTGTGTCTCTCTAGGAAGTAATGGAATGACTTGGGTATTTATGTTTTCCACATTAATAATTTTTGGATATAATATAGTGCGTTGTGTTAAAAGGGGCATTTGGTCTAATGAGATTGCTGTTCCAAATCTCTCTGTAACTAAGTCGTCGCAGATAAAGGCTTGAGGAATTGTAATAATATGTGGCTGAAGTCCATCTGTATTGGTGAGTGTACCATCACTCAGTTGTAATAAGCAATTGTTATGATCTGGTTCTGGACATCGTATCTTTTTTACTAACTATCTTTTGAAAGTAATGCCAATTGTCTGCGTATTTTAAGGTGCACTGAACAATAGCTGAGTGCATGGCATCTAGAAGAATAGCTAATCACTGTTTAAAATCTCCTCCTAATAAAAGTACCTTTCCTCCAAATCGAATATTATTATTCATAAACGTTTGTAGAAGTTTATGAATGGTGTTGAGTAAGTGACTTCATGCCATTGAACATTCATCAATAAACAACATTTTTTGAAGACGGATGTCACGTGCAGTGCCACCGTTAATGTTCATAGTGGATACCGATTTGTAGGATCTCATGCAGTTGATAAAGATTTCACTTTCAGGTACATCGTCAGTTAGAATCTTCTGTAGATATTCAGTATATGAATGTAAAGAAGGCAGTCTAATTTGACCCTTTTGACAACAACGTCTAAATGTATTACTTGTATTGCCAGTTGTTTCTTCAGGGAAGTGAACTGAATGACAATGATTGCAAATGACATTCATTAATCCGAATGAATTTTCCCGGTGTATGTTTTGCTTGTGCCGTTTGAGAGGCGCGTTGTTGCATGTGTAGTATTTGGGACGTGTTGTTTTGGAGCTGTAATCGATTTGCCTGTGCTGTGTGAGACGCCCGTTGTAGCCTTCCTTGCCGTTAACGTATGTCTGAGACGGGAGGTGTTTCGTTTTGAATCCGTGCCTGTTGCGATGCAGCACTTTGATTGATAGATTGCGTCATGTGGATCCAGGATGTAGACTTGTGCATATTTGCGTTGTTGATTTGTTTCAGGGTGCACTGTTCCAATGCGATGCAGTATTTGTGCACATATGCGAAAGCAGTATGGGCCATTGCCTTTTGGTGGCCTGATATTTACTAAAAGCAAATGAACTATTGTAGGATCTAACGCAGTTCATAAAGTTTTTACTTTTAGGTACATCGTTAGTTAGAAGCTTTAGTTGAGCTTTGCGTTTTTGGAGTCGAGACATTTTTTCTTTTAGAAATATGGATAAGTAATAAGGAGTATTGCACTCACTGTTAATATGGAGACTTTTCTGCGGTTGAACGGTTAATAGTGCCTTATGGTAATGAGATCCACCTATGCTGCATAGCCGTCTATTTTGTTGTTTCTTTCGTGTGTTTGTTCCTGTTATCCTTTCCTTTTCGTTTTGTACCCGTGACCGTGTATTCATGACTTGTTTCTTTCTCAGCATCCGAAATAGAATATGTGGCTTTGGGTGTGACTTCTTATGGATGGGGTGGGGGGGGTGGATTGTTGAGGATTGTTGTTGCGCGAGCGTATTCTTTCTTTTTGTGTTCCTGTGTCTTGTTGAATCCCCCTCTTTGTGTGTGTCCCGTCCCTCGCTTGTAGGGTCTGTGGGGTGGTTTTGTGTTCTTTTTTTTGTGTTCCATAGGCTTGTTGAATTCCCCTCTTGGTGTGTGTCCCGTCCGGTGCCTGTAGGGGGGGGGGGGGGGCTTGCTGTTGTGCGCGAGCCTCTTTTTTTTTTTTTTTTTTTCGGGTCTAGTTTCGTGTGCAATGTGTTTCGTGCTTTTCCTGCGTTTGACTTTGCGCCTCATTTCTACTTTTTGTATGTGCTCACTCCTTTTTTCTGTGGTCTTGTCCGCCACTCGCGGCCCCTCATCCGCCTTTGTCGCCCTCTTTTCTCCGCCTTTCTCCGACTCCCGCGGACTCTTTTTGCGCCTGCGCCTCTCGCGGCCCCTCATCCGCCTCTCTCGCCCTCTTTTGTCCGCCTTTCTCGGCTCCTCAGCCGACTCTCGCGGACTCTTTTTGCTCCTGCGCAGTACGTCTTTTTGCAGCTACGGCCCATGGCCGGATGTGCCTGCGTCCATCATCCGGTTTAGCATTCTCGGTTAGTAATATGGATATATAAAAGCCAAATACCACTTACTCACTCTTCACAAAATCTCCCAAACCATGAGGACTTGGGACTTGAAATTTGAAATGTAGGTTACTCTTGGCCCATAGGTGCTTGCTAAGAAACATTTTTAAAAATTTTGTGGTCCAAGTGCAAAATTTCTTATAGTTTTTTAGACCCATTTGTATGTTTGTCCGCTTTTCACGAGAGAACTAACAAGGTCCTGTTGTCATAAAAGATCCCTGGGCATCCTTTGTAAAGAATACAGTGTATCCCCATGTCCGGGCTAAATTGCCCACCATCTCTAATTGTCTAACTATCTCTCATCCCTTCATTACCTGACAGCTCATGTGTGGTGAGCATACAGGCACAAAAATGGCTGCCATTGCATCATGCAGGTGGGTGCTATACATTAGTCGTGGGTGAAGTGGCTCTCTCTGTAAACTACTTTAAGAAGTAAGAATATCCATCCATTATCCAACCCACTATGTCCTAAGTACAGGGTCACGGGGGGGTCTGCTGGAGCCAGTCCCAGCCAACACAGGGCGCAAGGCAGGAAACAAAGCCCGGGCAGGGCGCAGGCCTACCGCAGGGTACACACACACACACACACACTAGGGACAATTTCGGATCGCCAATCCACCTAACCTGCATGTCTTTGGATTGTGGGAGGAAACCAGAGTACCTGGAGGAAACCCACGCAGACATGGGGAGAACATGCAAACTCCACACATGGAGGACCCAGGAAGTGAACCCAGGTCTCCTTACTCCGAGGCAGCAGTGCTACCACTGCGCCACCGTGCTGCCCAAGAAGTGAGGATAGCGCTATATAAATGTAAAAGTAATAAATAAATTTTAAAAAATCTATCTTTATATATATATATATATAAGTCCAACGTCTGTCTGTCTGCTTTTCATGAGAGAACTTCTTCACGGATTTAGATCCTAACTCACACGTCAGCCTCAGGGAGTATCTTACCTCTGCTTAGCTAGCGAATGAGAGAACTACTTAACGGATTTAGATTGGGGTTTTTTCTAGAATTTGCTTGAACGTTCCGGTTGATTTTGTGACTTTCTCATCGTGCTAAGTATCATAGTTCGCTTGCAGTACCGATTTATTAGCACAAATTCGAGAGAGACCCATGGGGGGGCGGGGCCCTCCTCACTCACGTGTCTGCCTCGGGGCATAACCTAAACTCCGCTTAGTTAGTGAATTAGAGAACTACTTATTGGATTTGGATCGGGTTTTTTTTCTAGAATTTGCTTGAACATTCTGCGACTTCTCTCATCACGCTAAGAATCATAGTTCGCTTGCGGGAGTGATATATTTACGCTAATCCGAGACAGAGGCTGTGGGCCGAGAGGTTGTGGAAGAGTGACGTCAGGAGTAGAGAGCTGGGCAGGGCCCCCCGCACTGTCCTGTTTCACTAATACGCGGGCGAAGCCAAGGGGCACGGCTAGTTTCATTATATTTTTAGAATTTGCTAGCGTGCCAATTAAAAATGGACCACAGGCTGCAGTTGGCCCGCGGGCCATAGTTTGGACACCCCTGAGTTACAGCCTTTTCATAGATAGATAGATACTTTATTAATCCCAATGGGAAATTCACATTCTCCAGCAGCAGCATACTGATACAATAAATAATATTAAATTAAAGAATGATAATAATGCAGGTGAAAAACAGACAATAACTTTGTATAATGTTAAATGTTAACATTTACCCCCGTGGGTGGAATTAAAGAGTCGCATAGTTTGGGGGAGGAACGATCTCCTCAATCTGTCAGTGGAGCAGGACAGTGACAGCAGTCTGTCGCTGAAGCTGCTCTTCTGTCTGGAATTGTTTTTTATGCACTTTTAAAGGGAATCAATGAAAAAACCTTAACTTGCTTTTCAATACACTCACTTGTGTTGGTTTAAAATGTGTCATTCATTACCTGCTGCTTACCAGGCTATGAAAATGGCTGGCTCACCTAAACTTCTTGGTTTGAAAATCTGGTCCAACTAAATTTGTCATTGAATAGCCCTGCTGTAGGTTGTAACAAAAAGCACAGTGAATTCTTGGGCGCGTTTACAACCAGTTCAGGATATTCTAAATTGACTTTAATCTAAAATGGCATCCAAGATAAGGTGGCATTGAAATATCTTTTAAGGCCACCATCATTGGCCAATTCAAGAAGCTGATCCAGTTGTTCCAGTGTTAAGGAACACTTTGAGGAATGGATTATGGACCCCATTCTTTCCACTCCTTGGCTTTTATTTCTGGTGCAAAGTATCTGTCAAACAAGGTGGTGGTAGCCTAACTCCACCTCGATTGTTCTTATATCGTCCTTCAAAAACGGAGATACCATTGAAGACGTATCAAATATGCTCTTATCCACTTAATTTCTCTGTATTTGTAGATTAGCCCTAAAGGAAAATATTATGTCTGCCAGTCCGAAAATAGCTACCATTTCCCCCCTGTATATCACGGTTAAACTTCTTTCCTTCTTGCTCATTTTGAGAGAGGTGTTGAGTTCATCCAATGAACCGTCAATGTGCCGCTTTACAAAACAAGCCAGCAGCCATATCACATGCACTTCAGAACAGATCATCTACCTGAAGCTAAGCATGTTCAGGATGGGAAACCAACCAGGAAAAGCTTAGGTTACTGCTGGAAGAAGTGTTGGTGAAGGCAGCAGGGGGTGCTTACCCTGTGATCTGAATGCAAATCTCAATGCCCCCAGTGCAGTGATGGGGACACCATGCCATAAAAATGGCCCCATCCTTTAGATGAGTGGCTCTGATGCTAGTGATCCACGCCGTCAATCAACAGGTAAACACGAGAAGTGACTCTACTCCGTTGGATCCTTGAGGAAGGCCCTTAACCTGCAGTCACTTCATCCTGAGTATGATGTTAACTTGCAAGCAGGTCCTCCAACTTGCAGGTAAAACTCAGGGATTGCTGGCAGGATTGGCACTCCAGCCACTGTAAATAAACCTCACACTGTTCCAGTGTGGTGCTGAGGTATCACCCGTTGTATGGCTACACTCAGGTCCCAATCTGGGTGGTTTGTCGTGTAGTGGGTGAGGCAATACATTGTGATCAGCGCATGCTCCCAAACTCCTCCTTCAGATGAGACATAAAACCGAGGTCTCAACTCTCTGTGGTCATTAAAGATCTCTGGTCATCCTTTGTAAAGAGTAGGATGTATCCCCATGTCCAGGCTAAATTGCCCACCATCTCTAATTGTCTAACTATCTCTCATCCCTTCTCTACTTGACAGCGTATGTGTGGTGAGCATACAGGCACAAAAATGGCTGCCATTGCATCATCCAGGTGGGTGCTACACATTAATTGTGGGTGAAGTGTCTCTCTACGTAAACTACTTTAAGAAGTGAGAATAACGCTATATAAATGTAAAAGTATTAATTAAATAATCTATACTAATAAAAGGCAAAGCCCTCACTGACTGACTCACTCACTCACTGACTCACTCATCACTAATTCTCCAACTTCCCGTGTAGGTAGAAGGCTGAAATTTGGCAGGCTCATTCCTTACAGCTTACTTACAAAAGTTAGGCAGGTTTCATTTCGAAATTCAAAGCGTAATGGTCATAACTGGAACATATTTTTTGTCCATACACTGTAATGGAGGAGGCGGAGTCACGTATCGCGTCATCACGCCTCCTACGTAATCACGTGAACTAAAAACAAGGAAGAGATTTACAGCACGAGTCGCACGCGGGAACGAAGGTAAATGACGTTAATTTTTGACTGTCTTTTAATACTGTGTGAGCATACATATTAACACATGTGCAATTAAACGTGTGCATTTACGGGGTGATTTCTCAGGCTTAAAAGCTCACCTTTTATCAAACGCGGGAACAAAGGTAACTGACGTTGTTCACTGTCTTTTAATACTGTGTAACCATACATATTAACACATGTCCAATTAAACGTGTGCTTTTACGGGGTGATTTCTCAGGCTTAAAAGCTCGCCTTTTACTAAAAAGGTAAATGCAAAACTATTTTCAATCAGTTTATTGAAACGCTCCCGTTAAGGATTGCAATAACATATTCGCGAGATAAAAGAACGAAGTAGGGGGAAATGGAGGAAGAGCCGCAAACAGCGAAGAGCAAAAAATTAATTAAACAATTGAGAACGGAGCGAGTTAAGCATACAAGCATGTTCATAAGGGAAACAAACCACGGTGTAAAACGTAACTTTAAATAAAGTTTATAGAAACGCTCCCGCTGCGGATTGCAATAACATATTCGCGAGATAAAAGTTTAATGAGAAGACACGAGGTATAAACGAACCACACGCCGTGGCGCAACGTTAGGGGCAACAGTTTCAACCATTCTATGATCTGCTTCTCGCAACTGAAAGACGGCACATGGCGGATGTTAGCCGACTTGCTGACCGCAACGTTAGGGGCTTCAAGTATGGCGCTGACGCCACATCTCAGTGCCAACACTTTGCAGACTGTACTTAAAAGACACGCCCTCCTCACTGGACAGTTAAAAACACCAATCAAACTAACAATGACATCAAGTATTACCCAATCAAAAGTAGGAAAGGAGGCATCTTCATAAAATGCGTGTGGGATGATTTGCATGAGACGCTGCTTTAAAAAAAAAATGATTACAAAAATACGGGATAAATCCCGTCAAGTATTGATTCAAAACGGGATGCACAATTTCATTGTCAAACGTGGCACGATTCCGTATTTTAAAGGACGGGTGGCAACCCTACAGTGCCAGGTAACCACCCATACAATCAGATTGTGATTCAGACTAGGAATGCAATGAATGTAATTACCCCGATCTACATACAAGGCGAAAGTCTTGCAACATTCAAAGATGATGGTTTGGGATAATTAGTACTTATTAAGTACACCATGGAACATAAAAGAGCTTATGAAGCCTTGAACTGAAAAAAGCAACATCTCAGAGATCGTAAAAAAAAAAAAAGGAGGTAATGTCGTTTTACTCGCTGTAGATTTTAGTCAAACATTACCAGTTATTCCACGAGGGAGACCAGCAGATGAACTCAACGCTTCTTTAAAATCCATGCTTCTCCCACGGTCGGTTATATGTCGCGTGTTCTCGGGTAGGTACACCAAAAAATGTATACATTTAAGCATGTAATGGGCAAACAAAAAATGAGGTATACCCGAAGGCACTGCAGTAGTACTCAATGTAACTTTACTTCTTAAATGTTAATGTTTTACTGTTTAATAATTTATACGCTTCTTATATATTGTTCAAATTCTTTTATCAAAATACCAGTGACAGCGCAATGCACGATAACATGGAGTGAATACACCATACGCATCTGCCCACGGCCGCCCTGGTGTGCGCAGATAGGAGTTGATTCTAAAATAAAATAAACATAAAAAGAGTAATACAATCATCACCCATAAAGCGGATAGCAGACGTGACGTATTATATGTGTACCACATTTCAAGTCAATAGGTGAAACAGTTTGCAAGCTACAGGTGATTTAAATATCCTGGACAGACCAACGAAAAGCCACGGTAGCAAATTATACAAGAAGATTTTACTGTTTGTTTATTTATATTTATATGAAATGTGCTTCTTATATATTACTTCATATTCTCATATGATAATGATGTTAATGTTGTTTATATTGATTTCTATGTTATTGTAAGTGCATCTATGTGTGTATATGTATGTATGTATGTGTGTATATATATATATATATATATATATATATATATATATATATATATATATATATATAAAATATATGTGTATATGTATATATAATATATCTGTATATGTGTGTGTGTATATGTGTATATGTATATATATATATATATGACAGCAACACTCATAACAATGACAACACAATTACATTGACAATCATGTTACGTTATTTTTAAAATGTTTCCTTTACTTTTTCATAACCTCTTTAACACACTACTTCTCCGCTGCGAAGCGCGGGTATTTTGCTAGTATATATATATATCCGACTGTCTGTTTATCCGACTGTCTCACCTCATTTCTTCTTTCTTCTCTCTCTCTTTCCTTTCTCTCCTTCCCTGATTCCCTCTCTCTGTCTGTCCATCTCTGACTTTTCTCAAACCTGCCACTCCCAATTGTTTTTTATTAGTGTTCCATAACATTACACCTGCTACAAAGCACTTAGAGTCACAAGTTATCGTTTGTTTTGCAATGCAAGTTATTAATAAAGAAAAATGACAACAATGCAATTTCCATTAGTTAATTCATTTCAGCGATAACCTGTGGGGTTTCCAATGGGTTGTCATTTGCAGCAGACATTTGAAACAATAAATCATATTGCTATCTTATTGAAATTTGATTATGCACAAGATAGAAAAGACAAAATCAGTACAAATGTATTAAAGTGGTTTGTGTTTGGATATTTAAACTTATTTTTTTAATAGAAATCTACCGTGTTCTTTTCACAGAAATGACCAGGAGGTTTCTGATGAAGTAGGTTGCACCCTTACCTGTGGGCAGCTCCATCACAAGGCAGTAAATGTGAATGGTCGGGACATTTTAGAAGAAAGCAGAGGAAGCTACACTGAATATAATCGTTCATGTGCTAAGTTCCATGGAACAAAACCTGGTCCAGATTAAGGAAGAAGATTGTGACTGGGAGACACCAGATAAAGATCTCCGGATAAAGCAGGAGGACAATGAATGGGAGAATGCGGCTATTAAAGACAACACATTTAAACAGGGAGATGAGAATATTAAGAGAGAGCTTCCCGATCAATTGTCTACCAACTCTAAGAACAGTGATGACATTTTAAATCGTATGAAAGAAGATTGGTCTTCCAGTTTAAGCTCCTGTCCAACGGTAAAACATGAGGCCGCTGTTTTTGGGTGTGAGACGTTGACAGATTGCTCTTCTCAGCAGAACTCAGTGCCTACAAGGCCAATACCATTTGAGTCTGATGACCAGGTCACTGAAGAGAGATGGGACACTAGAGCACAAGGTCAACAGTCATCAGCTTGTCAGCCCGCACAATGTAAGTTCTAAAATGTAATATGGGCAAAAAGGATCAGTTCTGCAGATGACGATGATGGTGGTGGCATTTACCCAGTGAGGAAGGCCTCTTGCCATTGTGTAGTTTTATTTTAAAAGCTCTTTTGCCTTTGGGTTATTGTGAATATATGAAATGGGAAGAGCGCAGTCGCCCAATGATTAGACTCGCCGCATGCAAGGGTTCATTATCCTCAGCCTGGTCATTATTTGCTTGGAGTGTGCATGTTCTCTCCATATTTGTTGTAGGCGTTTGCTAGTTGCTGCCCTTGTGTGAGACACTATTGGGATAACAGGATCTGGCTCTCCTCAAGTGTGAACTGAATTAAGCAAGTTTGGAACATTATATACAAGGTGAGACCCAAAAGTGTTTAGATAACTGTTATAAAACATAGATAACTTCTTATATGGACATAATTTATTCTTATTCTTCAAAATACATTCCTCCTTGATCAATACACTTGTTCACACATTCCTTCAACTTCTTCATGCCCTCCAGGAAAGCAGATTTTGAAATGTTGTTAAGCTCCCTTGTTCACTGCACGCTGCATTTCTTCCACTGTTTGAAAATGCCACCCTTTTTAGGGAAATGGTAATTGGGGGGAAGAGAAAGTCGTCGGCAGGTGCAAGATCTGGCGAGTAAAGTGGGTGGTGAAAAGCAGCAATGTTCTTGTTTGCCAGAAACTTCTTTACAAATGCAGCTTTTATGAGGTGGTGCGTTATCGCGAAGAAGGAACCACTCACTGGATTGGGATTTGACCGTTCTAACTCATCGAATTCTCCTCGGTAGCCAATTCAAAACACCCACGTAGAATTTTGCATTTCATTTCTTTTAGGTTGTACCTTGTGTGTGTATATATACAGTATCTATATCTCTATATATCTAAATCTATATAATACACAAGAAAGCTAATTGACTGTCTTTCTCAAAGCAGGTTTGAGAGAAAGTAGCAGCCGCTGTCCTTCTTCTGGAAGTCAACAGCATGAAAATATAACAAAACTGAGTTCTGCATCCCAAATAAAGAATGCAACGACTATATCGTTCAACAAGGAATTTTCAGGTATGGATGGCCATCATAAACTTGAGAGCCTTTGCACAGGAACATCGAAACCAACCAGTCTTCCCACAGAAGAAAAACCGTATTGCTGCCCTGAATGTGGAAAACGATTCTTGTATATAAGAAACTGTCAGGCTCATGTGAGAAGTCACACTGGACAAAAGCCCCATCGTTGTTCAGAATGTGGCAAGCAATTCTCGCGCATGAGCAGTGTTCAGATACACATGCGGATTCACACAGGAGAGAAACCCTATTCTTGTTGCGAATGTCACAAAAGGTTTGCATACATATCAAATCTTCAAACGCACATGAGGATTCACACGGGAAACAAACCACATTGCTGCTCTCAGTGTGGCAAACGATTCCCACATTTGTGCCATCTTCAGAATCATATGCGAATTCATACTGGAGAGAAGCCGTTCTGTTGTTCTGATTGTGGCAAGCAATTCGCAAAACTCACGATTCTCAACAAACACAAAACAATTCATGCAGAACAGAAGCCATATGGTTGTTCTGAATGCGGCAAGCAATTTTCATGGCTAAGTAGTGTTCAGTCACACATGATGATTCACACTGGAGAGAAAAGACATTGCTGCTCAGAATGTGGCAAACAGTTCTCACGCATGAGCAGTCTTCAGATACACATGCGAGTTCACACGGGAGAGAAACCACATTCTTGTCCCAAATGTCCCAAACAGTTTACATGTATATCAAATCTTCAGATGCACATAAGAACTCACACAGGAGACAAGCCACATGGCTGCTCTCAGTGTGGCAAACGATTTTCACAGATGTGCCATCTTCAGAGTCATATGCTAATCCATACTGGAGAGAAGCCATACTGCTGCTCTGAATGTGGCAAGCAATTTGCACAACTCATCCATCTCAAAAAACACAAAGCGGTTCATACAGGCGAGAAGCCATATCGTTGCTCCGAATGTGACAAACAGTTTTCCCGGCCAAGTAGTGTCCAGTCGCACATGGCGATTCACACAGGGGAGAAAAAGCATTGTTGTTCAGAGTGTCCTGCACGATTCTCCTGTATGAGCAATCTTCAGCGGCACACGAGGGTGCACACTGGAGAGAAGCCATATTGCTGTTCTGAATGCAGCAAGCGATTCTCACAAAGGAGTAGTCTCCTGTCTCACATGATGACTCACACTGGAGAAAAACCACATTGCTGTTCTGAGTGTGGCAAACAATTTGCAGATAAAAGCAGCCTGCGAAGACACAGGAGGCTTCACAGCGAAAATTAGCCACATTGCCATATTGCACGAGGCAGGCCTTTCCCATTTCCAAGTCACATAACGAGACATGTGAGGATTCAAATGGGAAAGACTGACAGTGTTGTGTGTCTGACTGATTGTATCCCATGCTCCTATTTTTGTTTCCTTTGTCTAGATTAAAGTATTTCAATATGTTTGTTGTAATTTATTTTATTTTTATAATGTCCCATTTATGTATTATGTGTCTATGTAAAAAATCTATGATCTCCTATGTCCGTTGTGTTTTGTGTGTGGAGCCCCGGGAGGTCGGGCCACCCTGAATTCACCGCACCTGAGCTGTCCCTCTGGTTAATTTGGTCAGAGCAGAGGCCTATTGGAGTTGTGAGTATTGTTCTTTATTATTGCATTTACAGGCTTTTTGATGTTTTACTGCTTTATTTTTCATATCACCAGAATAGCTTGCCAGTCATGTGTGTAACGCAATGAATTCCGGAACTCCATGTGAAACTTTAGAATAAATAACAACCCATCCAAGGACCAGAGAGCAATGTCAAAGACAGAAATATATCATTGAAAGAGATACCTGTTCTTCTGGACATCAATGAATACAATTCATGCATCAGTCTGATTGCTTAATCTAACACCTGACCAGGACAATCACTTTGACACTGGTGCAAATCCTTCTATGACAATACACACACACACATACTCTAAAGAAAACAACTACTTTTATGTTACAGGGTGAGCCAAAGAGAAGTACCACATTTGAAATGTTTATTCTACCAAAATGCTACAACATCAGATAAATTTCATTATGACACAAGAATGGGTATACACAATAGATTTGTTTCACAGTGTTTTAAACATGGTGTCTTCAAAGTGGTGGCGGTCATTAGTGATATGCTCTTCAAGATGATTTCTGAACACTCACATGACTCATTCGGCCATTTTAAGGGGAATAGCGGCGATTTTGTGGCAAACAGCATCCTTGAGGGCTTCAAGGTTTTGAGATTGGTGTGTGTATACCTTCAAGGCGAACGTGAAGGCCACCCTACATTGCCGCGCAGGGAGATCAGCTTCCCCAGAAAACTTGCATGGATCTCCATGCCATGTGAGCTGTTGCTCCATCCTGTTGACACCAGGCACCCACCCCAGCCATTTCTTCCAGTTCTCTAGCATTTCAATGTAACACTCTGAAGTGACAGTGACCATTGTTTCCCACCCTCCTCAACAAAGTAAGGGCCTACAATGCCAAATTCTACAACGGCGCACCAAACTGTAACAGTGCAGGGCTCTCTGATGAAGTTCACGAGGGTTGGTTTCAGCCCAATAGTGAAAGTTTTGCTAATTTGCACAACCATTCAAATGGAAATGTGCCTCATCGCTGGACACAACGATGGCATCTTGATGAACGGTTTGCAGAATGTTCGCGCACAACTCTCCACATCTCTCAGTGAGTTCCTGCACTGCCATCATTTTCTATGGATGGAAATTAAGTTTATCATGCAAAATCAAAGACTTGTTGGAAACACCTAAGGCAGAAGTGCACTCAATGTCAAGGAGACTGCAAAATTGATGCCCTTACAGCTTGGATATCCGAGGATGGCCTGGAGATTTGCTGTTCAATGTTGTACCTGTCTGTCTAAATTTAGCCACACACTGAAGAAATGTTTTCCGATTTGGGATGCCACCGTTAGGAGGAATGCTGAAGTGATATCGGAAGGCGTGTTGCATAGTGATGATGGATTCGTTGTTTTTGAAGAACGCTTTCGACAGCGAAAGCACTGTGTGCACAGGACCAAGGCATGTGGCTGACTGAAAACTACAAAGGTTCGATTATCAAAAGAACCCCCATCCCACCCCACCCCAACCCACTCAGCTGCATATACCTCACACAACAGCCTTGAGAAATGGTATACTTCATTTTGGCTCACCCTGTGTAAGTATCGATAGATTGATAGACAAATGTGTTGGTGCCCTTGCATCTCATTGAAAGTGCTGTGTGCCTCGTGGAAAACGATTCCATGAAAACCAGTGTCCCCTGCATGCCTTTGAGATGTCATCAAGTGTGACAGAGAGATCAAGTATGGGTTATTCTACAAAGAGATTCTAAAATGGCCTGGACATATTTGTTGGTACCCCTAGAAAACATCCAAAATAATTGAATTTGAGTGATTTTTCAAACTCTTTGTTTTCTTAAATTCATATTACACGAGTCTCCAATCATGGAATTAGTCATTCAAACAATTGAAACAGAGACAAGCAGTCACTCTGCTGTTTGGCGTCGTCGTCTGTCCCACACTGAACATGGACCCAAGAAAGCAAAGGAGAGAGTCGTCTGAGGAGATTAGAAAGCAAATGATAGACACGCATGTTAAAGGTAAAGGATTAAAGACCACCATCTCCAAACAGCTTGATGGTCCTGGGAGAACAGTTGAAAACATTATTAAGAAGTTTAAGGTCCATGGGACTGTAGCCAACCTCCCTGGACGGGGTCACACAAGGAAAAATTACCCAGTAAGTACCCGGTGGCCCTGCTCTGTGACTCTGCATGGCCTACCACTCCATGAATGAGCTCTAACTGTCCCTTAGAAGCATTTGAGAGGAAGATGATGGCCGCTGCACTACAGGAAACGTAGGTGGGGCAGCCTCAGTGAGACCTATTTGAAGAGAAGGTGTGTTGCCAGAATGTTTAATTTGTTAAGGAAAATGGTTGAATGAAGTTTCTGCAGCAGCTGAAAGGGCAAGTTTGTGGTTTTGGATGAGGAGGGGGACAGGACATCTGAGGGTGCATCTTGACTGTTTTACGTTCCTTGGAGTATTTTGTTTGGTATGGTCAGATTTCCTGACGTGTTTGGAAACCTGTAAAGTGCCAGTGGCCCTGAGGGTGCATTGATGGCACAGGTGGGGTTCAATACAGCTTTCGTCACCATTGAGGATGGTTATATGTTAGAATGCTTGTTGATCTTGTTGTTGTTGTTGTTGTTAGAAACCCATGCAGGTCCAGTGGAGTCTACATTAACAGTAGCAGTGGGGTTAGTTGGTGGGATGCAGAGGGTTGCCGATTGTGGATATGGAGGGGGGAGTGTGTCTGGAATGCCAGAGTACCCTGTTCAGCCTGTCAGAGAGCAGTCATGGGGCTAACTCAGTTAAACGTTGAAGAAGGAAGGTGCCTACTTGATAACCCCCAAATAATCCTGACAATCAAATTCCATGGATTATTGGGTGGAAAAAGTGATAAATTACTAGGTGTTCTGTATAAGGAGATCTGCATTGGCAAGGACTGCTGCTTTTGCCTTGGACAAAGGTACCCATGATTGTAGTGAATGTGTATGTGTAGTCCTCTGATGATTAGCATGAAAAGAACTAACAGACCTTGTGTAATATTAAAAAATAAAAGAAATTGTACTGTCCTAACTTTTTAGGAATTGAAGTTGTAAATTGTGTTTAATGTCTACAGAAAAAAAAATGGATTACAAAACAACAACATGACGGTGTAAATGAACACTTTCCAGGTGGGCAGTGTACGGTATTATCGTTGGTTTCTGTGGTATTTATCAAGTCCCTTCTAGGTGCACCATGAGGTTAAAATGCATACAAGATGCAAATTCACACACATAAGAAAACATTTGAAGAAAACACTTAACAAAAGTCCCCACCTGCCAAATACCACACACAACCCTAACCCTAAACCTAAGCCTAATCCTATAGACAAAGTCTCAGGTGAAAGCCAATTGTCAGCCACTCCGCAATATTCTGCTCAGAACCCCCTTAAATTCATATATAGAAATTCTAATTTAGACAATGGGAATGCCTAAATGCATCACATAATATTCTACAGGAGCCTCCACTTAAGAATTTATTATCAGGTCAGGTCAGGTTGGGGAGCATGCAATGGTACAGTGCATTGCCTCACCATCCACACAACAAAACAGTTCGGGATCCTGGTTGGCACCCCCCAGGCAGACACACGGTCCAGTCCCACCCTCCTGAAATGACCATCTTTCTGCTGCACCCAGGTGTTAAGTGGGCCTGGTCCAGCCTCTTGGGTCCTCAACAATGAGCGTTCTGCAAGCAGGATCATCCTCGGGTAATCCCGCCACATGGCTGTAGTGCCGTAACTGATGCTCCCTCACAATGCAGGTCATGTGCCTCATTCGGGACTCCGTGAGCAACACAAAGTCAAACCAGCGGGACCCAAGGATTCTCTGGAGAGACACAGGAGTCCAGTCTTCATTTCAGGTCATCGAATAGTGTCCATGTCCCGCAAACAGGGGGCACCAGGACTCTAAAGACTTGGACCTTCGTCCATTTACAGAGATATCAAGAGCGCCACACACCCCTTTCCAGTGACCTCATGACCCTCCATGCTCTCCCAATCTGTCTAATGGCTTCACCAGAGACATGAATGTCACTGCCAAGGTAAGTAAACCAGTTGATGAGGTCGATACTCTCTCCACAGACAGACACACTGCTAATAGCCATGCCCAAGAGGTCACTAAAGGCCTGGCTCTAGGTTTTTATCAGGACACTCGCAAGCCCAGACACTCAGACTCCTCGCTCAGAGCCTCCATTGACTGCAAACATCACAACATCGTCAGCAAAGTCAAGATCAGTGAATCTCACATAAAAGACAGATACCCTACAGCCGCTGGACCCCACGACCTGCCCACCACCCAGTCCATGCAAGCATTGAACAGAGTAGGAGCAAAAACACACCCCTGACGAACCCCAGAATCAACTGGGAAAAACACAGAGGGTCTGCCTCTACTCCGCACAGCACTCACAGTACCAGTGTAGAGGCCGGCCATGACATCTAGAAACCTTGAGGCGATTCTGTAAAGTCTCAGGATGTCCCACAGGGCAGCTTGACCAACTGAGTTCGAATGCTTTATGAAAATCGACAAAGGCTGCAAAGAAACTCTGCTGATATTCGTGTTTGTGCTCCATGAGAACCCTCAGTGCCAGGATGCGGTAGATGGTGGACTTCTTAGGTGTAAAACCAGACTGGTCCGGTCACTAGTAGGTGAGCAAATGGTGACGGATCCTGTTGAGGATGTCCCTTGAAGGACCTTACGTGGCACTGAGAGCAGTGTTATCCCCCTGTAGTTGCCACAATCCAGGTGATCACCCTTCTCTTTCCAGGTAGGGAGTACGGGCATCATCCCAACTGACTGGAAAACAGGACTTGTCTCCAAAATGGAAGCAAAGATTGCTTACAATGCCAGGAGGACAGCTTTACCACCAGCCTGGTGAAGTTCATCCCCTGGATACCACAGATCCCTGCAGCCTTCCCTCCCCTCAGCTGGTTCAATCTCAGTGAGACTGAGTGGTTTACAGCTAATTGGAGGATCACCCTCAAGAACCATGTGGACCCAGAGATGTCCAACGTCCAAGCCAGAGGATCAGCTTTGAACAGCTTACTGTCACCAGCACTAAAAAACATGCGGGTGTCATCGTGACACAATTAAAAGCACAAACCTTTTAGGTTATATGACAATTACCAACCAAATAATATGCCCTGTTATTTTTCTTTTGAGGAGCAACCTTGAGCCTTGATAACCCTGTGAGCAGGAAAAGCGGCAAACTTCTCACACAAGTGTCTTAATTTTCAATTTATTTCAATCACTCAAGATAAATGAATAAGGTAAAGAAAATGTTAAAGCATTATGGTAGTTGTTAATGTATCATAATAATACCAAATCAAACAAGATATAATAGAAAATAAAACTGATAGTAAGAGTCTTGGTTTTAGTCTTTAGAAAAAGCTTACGGAAAATGTGAAGGATTGGCTTTTGATTTAGTGTCAGTATTATTCAAAATAAGCTTTCACTGACATTCAGATGAAACAGTCACATTTGTCTTGTCTTGACCTATGACATCATTCTCTATTCTCTTCTGACGTCACCTCCTCCCTTTCTGTTTCTGGTCCCTCTGACAAGCCAACCATATTTATGTTAAAATTCCATGTGAGGCTGTGGGACATGCGACATTACACACCTTTGATTGGCTGGATGTCCGTATGATGGATGACTTTGATCAAGGATTTTTTACACATCTCCATTTCCCAAGATACAAAATAATCAATACGGCCTCACAGTTGTTTCCTAGTCTCAAGTTAATCAGCGTAATTCCCTTCTTCTGCTTCATTTCCTCTTCACTTATGCTGTTAACCGTTAAAACAGATGTGTTAAGGTGATGGCTTACTGGTACAATTCAGGAAGAGAAGATGCTTTGATGTTAATTGCCCCTGTAAGTGTCCTGTAAATTCAGTTCACCTCATTGGTCTGAGCAAAATATAATAAAAATATAAGCATCTATTATCTAAAATTGCAGATCTGGCACTCCAGGACAGGTCCCAAGCATCACTATTTCCTCAATGCCTCCATTCTTTATTCTCTTGCCAACAAGTGTGTGTGACGCTATAGCCTCACCAGGACGCTAACACAGTACGGAGCAGACAGATACTGAACAGCAAAATACACAGTAAGCATAATACACAAGCCGCAATAAGCAATATGTCGATGGGTTTACAGCAAGAAAAAAAAAATTAACCAGGTTTTGGACTTACCAGCAGGTTATTTTCTTTTTTTTTTTCCAGATGTTCCATCATTGATTCCAGCTACGAGCCTCGCACATACTATATTATTCCATGTTTACCGGCTGGTGTTTTAAAGGTGGCGTCGAAGCTAAGAGCAGTCGTGGGTGTCTGGGAAAGCAGAATGACAGCTACAGGGGACTCCATTTTAGTTTATTGTGCACTGTAGGATTTTCATTTTTGTCTTAGTAACCTTGAGTCTAGGTATAATGGGTTTCTTTTCTTTTTTTTTTGTTATTTAGTGTTTAAATATGTTTATTTTGCTGTCGGAAATTTTGATTCTTGTTCAAGGTGTGTGATTCCCCCTGCAGGACCAACATGGTATCTCCCTACACCTACAGGGAAGTCCATTTTAGTTTTGTATGCCCCATAGTGTTTTCCATTTTGTGCTAGCAACCTTAAAGCTAGGTATATATATATATATATATATATTCATTGCATTCATAGTCTGAGTCTCAACAACCTGAATTGTGTGGGTGGTTACCTACCAGGTAATGCTTGTGGTTGGTCTGCCATCCAGCAAACATCTGCCACGGTGCCTTCTTTCAGATGCAAGAAGCAGATCATGGAATGCTGCATAGTTTACTGTCAAATAAAGCAAAGAGTACGCGACACGTGTTTCGCCCTCATTTGGGCTCATCAGGCGTACACACTCTACTGCTCCCCTCTTGGGAAATCGAAACCTCGGACATCAGCGTCAGAGACGAAGTCCCTTTACACTGCACCATGGTGTGTAGTTTGTTTATTTGACAGCCTGTAGGTCTGGAGTAATTACATTCATTGCATTCATAGTCTGAGTCTCGACGACCTGCATTGTGTGGGTGGTTACCTACCAGGTAACGCTTGTGGTTGGTCTGCCATTCGGCAAACATCCGCCACGGTGCCTTCTTTCAGATGCAAGAAGCAGATCATGGAATGTTGCATAGTTGATTCCCCGAGAGGGGAGCAGTAGAGTGTGTAAGCCTGATGAGCCCAAATGAGGGCAAAACACGTGTTGCGTACTCTTTGCTTTATTTGACAGTAAACTATGCAAATATATATATATATATACTGAACAGTGATCCCTCGCTATATCGCGCTTCATCTTTCGCGGCTTCACTCCATCGCGGATTTTAAATGTAAGCATATGTGAATATATATCGCGGATTTTTCACTGCTTCGCAGATGTCTGCGGTCTACAGTACGTGTGCTTCCTTAGTTGATTTGCCCATTTGAATTCAAACAAGGGACGCATTTGAATTCAAACAAGGGACGCTATTGGCGGATGGCTGAGAAGCTACCCAATCAGAGCACGCGTTTAAGTTCCTGTGTGCTGCTGATTGGCTCAGTGACGGAGTGCTGCATTAACCAGGAAGTCTAATCTCACTCATTCAGCATTAACGTGCCCAAGCGCCAACAGAAGATGCAAATGATTGCAGAAAAGGTAAAAGTTTTGGATATGTTGAAGGAAGGAAACAGCTACACCACTGCAGGACACCATTACAGCATAAATGAGTCCGCGATTCTTTTTATTTAAAAAGGAGGAAAAGCATATAAGATCTACGGCCGCAGTGTCCTTTAACCAGGGCGCAAAACGAGTTGCAAGTGGATGTGATAAGGCAGTAGTCTGGATGGAATCTGCTTTAGGGATTTGGATTGAAGAGTGCTGGAAGAAGAACAACGGCAGTGCTACACAATCGCCTGAAGAGGCTCCTTTAGAAGAGCTGTAACGCTATCCTTTGTTGTGCAGTAAAATTAAACTCATCGTTATCGGACAAGTCGTAGTGTCATTGTTGGTGAATAACCATAATTAATTATTTACGTACAGTACTTATTACATGTACATAGTTTAGTGTCACTGTACACACACTTTACTGTATACAATTTTTCTTGCATTGTACGTATTTATTGCTGGTGGCCTGTCTGTCGTAATGGCTGTAACATATGTGATATCGGAGATGCTCGATATCTTTAAAATAATATTTAGGTGTTACTGTATGTAAACTGTGTTTATATACATAATTTCAACGAGTCTTACCTAATATCTAAGAGAATACAAAGGGTTTATGCTGTATAATTGTGCGTGAAATGTTTATAATAGTGTGGGAGAGTTTATAAGGGCTTAAAATATATAAAAATAACTACATAAACATATGGTTTCTACTTCGCGGATTTTCTTATTTCGCGGGTGGCTCTGGAACGCAACCCCCGTGATGGAGGAGGGATTACTGTATATTGTTATTTAGTGTTTAAATATGTTTATTTTGCTATCTGAAATTTTGATTTTTGTTTGAGGTATGTGATTACCCCTGCAGGACTGAAATGATATCTCCCTACATCTACAGGGCAGTCCATTTTAGTTTTGTGTGCACCATGGCGTTTTCCATTTTGTGTTAGTAACCTTAAGGCTAGGCATATATATTTTTTTTATTATTTAGTGTTTAAATATGTTTATTTTGCTGTTGGATATTTTGATTTTTGTTCGAGGTGTGCGATTTCCCCTGCAGGACCGAAATGGTATCTCTCTACAGCTAAAGGGAGTCCATTTTAGTTTAGTGTGCACCAAAGCATTTTCCTTTTTGTGTTAGTAACCTTGAGGCTAGATAAAATGGGTTTCTTTTGTTGTTTTTTTTTTGTTAGTTAGTGTTTAAATGTTTATTTTGCTGTTGGAAATTTTGAGTATTGTTCGAGGTGTGTATTTCTCCCTGCATGACCGGTATGGTATCTCCCTGTGTATAGGCAAGGCTGGCGAGGGGAATTGAGACGCCTGTACGGTTGTGGCTGCAAGAGAGGAGGGTTTTTTAATTTTTTTTTTTTTTGATGACTGCTTGTAATGCCAGGAGGACAGCCTTAGCACCAACCCGGAGAAGTTCACTCTAGATACTACAGATCCCTGCAGCCTTCCCTTCCCTGAGCTGCTCCACCACCTGAATGATAGGAGAGATCTGAGAGGAAGAGTCAGGGTGTGCGAGGTCCACCAGGCTAAGAGGTGCCTGGTGGCTGAACAGTAGGTTGATGTTAAGGAGTGGCTTGAGACTCCTGAGAACCAAAAACAGCTCCTGATATTTTATTTTGTTTCTTTGAGGAGTTGTATTTGCAGTAAGGATTGAAACAGAGTCCAATTTTTGTTTGATACCTGAACTAAAAGTGACTGAGTATATATCAGGGTAAGAACCTTGGCATTGTTTTACACATTCTATTTTTCTTCTTTGCATATTCACAATTAGAATTGTTTTTACTCTGGACTGTATTTTTTGTGCAAACATTTACATCAGCAGCTGTTATTTTTACTATGTGGAATAAATAAAAACATTTTTTTTTGTTGTACATCTGCCTCTGTTGTGCTTCTCTTATTACCCCCTCAGTCCTGGATGGTCCCAAACTTCTTGCAGGCCATCTGCTTTAGTAGACAGCTTGTGACAGTGTGCATCAAGAAATTCCCATTACTGGAGATGGTCTGCTGGTGGAGAGTCTTGGGTATTTAAAAAATGAATGAAACCACGGGTGTAAAATGCCAGTGTTCTATCAAAGGTTCTTACACATATAAAGAAATGAAAAGGATAGCAAAATTGTCATACTTGTGGAATTTATTTATTTCCATGAACTTCAGTGGCCACATGCTTTATTTGACAGAGTAATGAGAAAAAAGCAAACCACTTCTGTACAATAGAGAATCACAGGAGACTACAGATGTTGTAACAGTGGTAAATGAAGGGAGAGATCTTTACTTCTGCTCTTTGCCCAATACCTGTTTTTTAATCCTCCGATCTCCTCTCTAGTCGTCATCCCTCACACACAGCACTGGCTGTAAGGTCAGTGGTTTAAGTGTGAGGCTGTGATATTGTGTTCTGTATGCCTTTGAAGTCAAAGATGGTGGCTTAAAGCCTTTATAAATTTGTGATGTACATATTTTTGTCATCTGCCATTACATATCTAAAAGTCCACTGTGATTTTTTTCTAATCATATTTTTCTATTTTAATTGTCTCCCGTAACTGTGTCCTACCACATGTATCTGATTGTGGAATATTCCTTGCAGAAACAAAACAGCAAAGCAGTTTCTCTAGCATGTTAACATGTTGTTATGTCAAGAGTGCATTACACTTGTAGGTTATGGTACCACTTTTTATTTTACTTTTGTCTTATTTTCATACATTTGTTTCAAGTGCTCCCCATAAGACCACTTTCTGGACAAAGTAATAGCCTAAATATCCCCAGGACTCCCAGACAAGCCTCAAGTTTCCTTATACTGTTTCTTCTCAGGCATGGATTCCCAGGTGTCTTCGCACTACTTTCGTTAAATCATTGTTTGACAAATTCGGAGAAGCAATCAGGTTTAATCTGAAGTGTGAATTTTTGCATGTTTCTGAAGACTGCATATTTGTGAGAAGCGTTTCCCACATTGAGAGCAGCAATGAGGTTTGTCTCCAGTGTGAACTTTGGCATGTTTGTGAAGACTACATACCTGGGAAAATCTTTTTCCACATTCAGAGCAGGAATGTGGCTTCTCTCCTGTGTGAACTCGTGTGTGGCTCTGAAGATGGTTTATCTGAGAGAACTGCTTGCCGCATTCAGAACAACGATAAGGTCTTTCTCCAGTGTGAATTCTCGTGTGATTGTTTAGGCTGCTAATTTGTGAAAATCCTTTTCCGCATTCAGAACAGCAGTGAGGTTTCTCTCCCGTGTGAATTCTTGTGTGCCTCTTAAGATTGCTCATTTGCGAAAATCGCTTTCCACATTCAGAGCAGCAATGTGGTTTTTCTCCAGTGTGAATTCTTATGTGGCTCTGCAGACTGTTCAGTTGTGAAAATCGCTTGCCGCATTCAGAGCAGCAATGAGGTTTCTCTCCAAAGTGAATTCTTATGTGTTTCTGAAGATTGTTGCTGTACGAGAATAGTTTGCCACATTCAGAGCAGCAATATGGCTTCTCACCAGTGTGTATTCTAGTGTGTTTCTGAAGATTGGTGCTGTGTGAAAATCGTTTACCACATTCAGAGCAACAATACGGCTTTTCTCCTGTGTGTATTCTTTTGTGGCTCTGAAGACTGCTTATTTGTGAGAAGAGCTTACCACATTCAGAACAACAATGAACTTTCTCTCCAGTATGAATTCGTGTGTGGTTCTGAAGATGACTTATTTGTGCAAATCGTTTGTCACATTCCTTACAGCGATATGGTTTCTCTCCAGTGTGAATTCTCATGTGTTTTTGAAGGCCACTTACAGACGTGAATTGTTTGCCACATTCAGAACAGCAATGAGGTTTCTCTCCAGTGTGAATCCTTCTGTGTATACGAAAACTGCCAATGCGTGAGAATCGTTTGCCACAGTCAGTACAGAAATATGGCTTCTCCCCAGTATGAATTCTTGTATGTTTCTGAAGACTGCTACTGTCAGAGAATAGCTTGCCACATTCAGTACAAGAATACGGCTTCTCACCAGTATGAACTCGTCCATGTTTCCGAAGGCCGCTTAAATCTGAGAACTGTTTACCACATTCAGGGCAGCAATGAGGTTTCACTCCCGCATGGATTCTCTTATGCCTCCTGAGATAATTTCTCTGTGAAAATTGCTTGCCACATTCAGAACAGGAATGTGGTTTCTGTTTCATATGAATCCACTGATGATCCTCACAATCAGATTTACTTTTAAAACTTATCCCACACTCTCGGCAGACATAAAAATCCATAGAGTTTGCATTATACACATATATTTGACTGCTACTGGAATCCAGTCTTTCTAGTTTTACAACAGGCAAAGAGGCTTTTGTTGAACTGTCTGATCCAGAAGTCGATTTCTTCTCAGTTTTATCACATTTTTCAAGATGAGGTCGGCGGTGAAGAGACGTCTTGGTAACTGAAGACTGGGGTGAGCTCTCCTTCTTTTCTCTGCCTGCCATAAGAGAGACACAGAGTTTAGTTCTGACATACATAAAAGCAACAGAACAAGACATTTAAAATAGACACCAGAAGTAAGGTGCTGCCATTCTTGCTGACACAGCAAAGCTATAAAGAAGATCACTCCAAATATAGGAAGCAGTCAGCCTTCTGTCCTCACATTTTTGTTTAAATTGTTTTTGTAGAACAAAACAGTGTTTGTAGAGGGGGAAAAAAGAACTGAAGAAAAAGGAAGTTGATGTGCACAACTCCTCTGGTTGAAAATGAAACCTCTAACAACCAGAACAAAATAAAAAAAGAATTATGTAGATTACTTCAGGCGGCACGGTGGTTCAGTGATAGCGCTGCTGCCTCACAGTAAGGAGACCTGGGTTTGCTTCCTGGGTCCTCCCTGCGTGGAGTTTGCATGTTCTCCCTGTGTCTGCGTGGGTTTCCTCCCACAGTCCAAAGACATGCAGGTTAGGTGCACTGGCGATACTAAACTGTCCCGTCTGTGTGCTTGGTGTGTGTGTGTCCTGTGGTGGGCTGGCGCCCTGCCCGGGATTTGTTCCTGTCTTGCTGGGATTGGCTCCAGCAGACCCACGTGGCCCTGTGTTAGGATACAATGGGATGGATGGATGGATAAATTACTTCAATAATATACACAAACAAATTAAGGAAAGAAGATTGCTTACATAAAACATCCAATACGTTTACTAACCAACAACCATAAAAAATAACTAACGTTAAACACCAGTGACTTCCCATTTCTTTATAACTTGAGCATATCTGCTTTCATAATTACAGTTTCACAGTTTGCTGGGGTCAGATGTCCTGTATGATTAACAATCCGCATGAGGGCGGATTGAAAAGTAAATGAGACAGATTCGTTTGGCAACCCATGGAGCGTCACTCACTTTGCTTCACTCGCAGCTACTCATCCCTCAGCCTCGTCTCTCACACTGCTGCTGGTTTACTCCCAACTGTTCACCTCTCCAGCTGTACTCCAGACCATCTTTTTTTCTTCTTGTCTAATTGCCCCCCATGCAGGCTCCACTTGATAGCACCGATCGGTTGCAAATGAGTGAGTGTCTGCTTATAATTCCAAGAGCTAAACTTAATTAAAAGAAGTGGTGAGGCGGCCTTCTGCTGCTAGGCACCTAAAATCTGGAATAGCTGACCGATAGAAATTCGCCAGGCTAATATAGAAGAGCACTTTAAAAAACTAATAAAAACTCATTACTTTAACATGACTTTCTCAGAGCTTCATTTTAGTATAACCCTGATAAACTATACTGCTCAAAAAAATTAAAGGACCATTTTTAATGAGAGTAAAGTATCAAGTCAATGAAACTTGTGGGCTATTGATCTGCTCAGTGAAGTAGCAGAGGGGCTTGTTCATCAGTTTCAGCTGCTTTGGTGCACTAGAGGGACAACAATGAGACGACCCCCAAAACAGGAATGAATGAATTTCACAGCTGGAGGGAAGCCACTGACATTTTTCCCCTCCTCATCTATTTTGTCACTCGTTTTGTATTTGGCTACAGTCAGTGTCACTACTGTAACTCATTCCTGGTGAGCTAACGCCCCCTGCTGGATACAATGGGCAACAATGGCATCGATTTAGGACACTCTCCACAAAATAAAGTGTGAGGAAAGTGGAGGCCTCTGAAGACTTTATGAATGCACTGTAAGCAATTATGTATGAATTATGTGATTATTAATGAATCGATTTCCTTAAATGGGTAGTTTGAAAGAAGCAGATCAGTAAAATGAATCAAAATGCCCACCAGCCTCTTTTGTTCGCTCGCAGTCTGCCTGGCTACAATAAAGTTGGAATAGCCACAGGCAGAGCACAAGCATGTATAAGGGTTAAAGGCTTTAGACTTCAAATCTTGAGGATGTGGGTTCAAATCCCACTACTGACACCATGTGACCCTGAGCAAGTCACCTGACCTGCCTGTGTAACCAATTGTATCTCAAATGTTGTAAGTCACCCTTGCAATTAAAGAAACTAGGGGGCTTTGCCCAGCTCACTTTGCTCGCCCTTGTACTGAATGGTTTATTTTGATAATTAGGAATTATTATGTACCTTACTCTAATGTGGGTAGCGCTGCTGCCTCGCAGTTGGGAGATCTGGGGACCTGGGTTCGCTTCCCGGGTCCGCGCCCTGCGTGGAGTTTGCATGTTCTCCCGTGTCTGCATGGGTTTCCTCCGGGCGCTCCGGTTTCCTCCCACAGTCCAAAGACATGCAGGTGAGGTGTCTGGGCGATTCTAAAGTGTGTGCTTGGTGTGTGGGTGTGTTTGTGTGTGTGTCCTGCGGTGGTGTTGGCACCCTGCCAGGATTGGTTCCCTGCTTGTGCCCTGGTTTGGCTGGGATTGGCTCCACAGACCCCCGTGACCCTGTGTTCGGGATTCAGCGGGTTGGAAAATGGATGGAATGGGATGGGATGAAGGCAGGGCCACCATGACATCACTCCAGCTGAGCCCACACTCTGCCTTTTTATAGCCAGAGCTGAGAAAGCTTGAGCAGGAAAATTAGGGTTAGACACCTGACAGGAAGATCCAGAAAGGAAGACGTATTGATAACAAGGCTCAGGTTTGGTCACGCTGGGTTAAATTCTACTTTAAAAATCAGTGGAAAAACAGGTGAATGATATGTTCAAACAGTAGAACAAGTGATAATGGAGTGGAGTAAATATTCTGTAGAGTGGGAGAGGATGTTCAGCAAAATAACAGGAAGACAAGGAGATGTTAACATTAGGAACTTGTTTGTGTTCACGGAAACCTGGCTTAATTCATGCATACTGGACTCAGCTATTGAGCTGACAGGACTAGAGACTCTGGTAAGAGCGTATGTGTGTACATCAATAATAACTGGTGCGCGGACACAGTGACAGTGGATAGCCACTGCTCCCCTGACTTGGAGTACATGACTGTGAAATGTAGACCTATCTATTTACTGTAGGAGTTCAATGTGGTAATGATCATCGTTGTTTACATACAGTGCATCCGGAAAGTATTCCCAGCGCATCACTTTTTCCACCTTTTGTTATGTTACAGCCTTATTCCAAAATGGATTAAATTCATTTTTTTCCTCAGAATTCTACACACAACACCCCATTAATGACAACGTGAAAAAAGTTTACTTGAGGTTTTTGCAAATTTATTAAAAATAAAAAAACAGAAGCGTCGGTGCACAGCCATTTTAAGATCTCTCCAGAGATGTTCAATCAGGATCAAGTCTGGGCTCTGGCTGGGCCCACTCAAGGACATTCACAGAGTTGTCCTGAAGCCACTCCTTTGATATCTTGGCTGTGTGCTTAGGGTCGTTGTCGTGCTGAAAGATGAACCGTCGCCCCAGTCTGAGGTCAAGAGCGCTCTGGAGCAGGTTTTCATCCAGATGTCTCTGTACATTGCTGCAGTCATCTTTCCCTTTATCCTGACTAGTCTCCCAGTTCCTGCCGCTGAAAAACATCCCCCACAGCATGATGCTGCCACCCACCATGCTTCACTGTAGGGATGGTGCCAGGTTTTCCCCAAATGTGACGCCTGGCATTCACACCAAAGAGTTCAATCTTTGTCTCATCAGACCAGAGAATTTTCTTTCTCGTGGTCTGAGAGTCCTTCAGGTGCCTTTTGGCAAACTCCAGGTGGGCTGCCATGTGCCTTTTACTAAGGAGTGGCTTCCGTCTGGCTACTCTACCATACAGGCCTGATTAGTGGATTGCTGCAGAGATGGTTGTCCTTCTGGAAGGTTCTCCTCTCTCCACAGAGGACCTCTGGAGCTCTGACAGAATGACTATCGGGTTCTTGGTCACCTCCCTGACTAAGGCCCTTCTCCCCCGATTGCTCAGTTTAGATGGCCGGCCAGCTCTAGAAAGAGGTGGTTTCGAACTTCTTCCACTTACGGATGATGGAGGCCACTGTGCTCATTGGGACCTTCAAAGCAGCAGAAATTTTTCTGTAACCTTCCCCAGATTTGTGCCTTGAGACAATCCTGTCTAGGAGGTCTACAGACAATTCCTTTGACTTCATGCTTGGTTTGTGCTCTGACATGAACTGTCAACTGTGGGACCTTCTATAGACAGGTGTGTGCCTTTCCAAATCAGGTCCAGTCAACTGAACTTACCACAGGTGGACTCCAATTAAGCTGCAGAAACATCTCAAGGATGATCAGTGGAAACAGGAGGCACCTGAGCTCAATTTTGAGCTTCATGGCAAAGGCTGTGAATACTTATGTACATGTGCTTTCTCCATTTTTCTATTTTTAATAAATTTGCGAAAACCTTAAGTAAACTTTTTTCATGTTGTCATTATGGGGTGTTATGTGTAGAATTTTGAGGAAAAAAAATGAATTTAATCCATTTTGGAATAAGGCTGTAACATAACAAAATGTGGAAAAAGTGATGCGCTGTGCATACTTTCTGGATGCACTGTATCACCAGCTGCTAATACTAACTTGGCTGTGAGACATTTATACAGCAGCATTAGCAGCCAACAGAGCCGCTACCCTGATGCAGTGTTCATTATCCCAGGGGACTTTAATCATGTGGATTTAAAAGCAGTTCTCCCCAGACTCCACCAGCATGTAAAGTGTGCTACTAGAGGAGCCAACACACTGGACAAGGTCTACTCAAACATCAAGCTGGGCTACACAGCTAAACAGCTTCCACACCTGGCCAGTCTGACCACATGTCACTGCCGATGATTCCTACATACACCCCTCTCCGCAAATCTGCTCTTACCACCACAAGATCCATCACAACCTGGCCTGATGACGCCTCTCTGCAGCTGCAGCACTGCTTCAGCAGGACTAACTGGGACATTTTTGAAAGTCCAGACCTGGAACTCAACACCGACAGTGTATTGTGTTACATCAAAACCTGCATTGACACTGTCACAGTGGAGAAACGTATCCGTGTCTATCCAAACCAGAAGCCCTGGATGACAAGAGAGGTTCAGTGGCTGCTAAAGGAAAGGAACACTGCCTTTAGGTGTGGTGACAAGACTCTCTACAGCATGACACTGTCCAACCTGAAGAGAGGCTTTGGAAAGGCTAAGAGGGACTACAGGAGAAGGATTGAGGAGCACCTGGACAGTAATAACAGCAGGCAGGTTTGGCAGGAAGTCCAGCACTTCACCAACTACAGGACCAGCCATGGAGCTGCTGAAGGTGACGCCTCAATGGCAGAGGAGCTGAACCACTTCTTTGCTCGCTTTAAGGTGGAACCACCAGATGCAGCTGTTACACACACAGCAGCAACTCACAACAACATCACCCCCTCCCTTAGGGTGGAGGAACACGAGGTGAGACGCTCGCTCTAGGCTGTCAATCCTAGGAAGGCAGCAGGTCCCGATGGTGTCCCTGGATGTGTGTTGATGGTGTGTCAAGTCAAAACAGTAGAGTAAGGATAGGAATTCATTTCTCAGCTTAGATGTGGGGATGTCAATATGGATGTTGAAATCACCAAGAAGAATGACTCTCAGGGAAAAGGAACTTAAGTGGGTTAATAGTTTAGTCAGATCAGATGCATTGTATTTTGGACGACAATAAAGAACAATGAGTAAGATAGGACCTGATTTCGTTATTAGTTTAAGAGCCAGACATTTGAAAGACAATGGACAGTCAATTGGGATTCTTTTGATGTTTAACTCCACTCTGACAATTACTGCAAGTCCTCCACCTTGTCTTGAGCTACAAGGCTCCATGAGGAAAGTGAATCCAGATGGTGTCGCTTCCGTGTGAGACGTAAATTCATTTGGTTTTTGCCATGTCTCCGTTAAGCACAGCATATCAAGTTTGGTGTCAATGATGAATTCTGACAGCACCAATGCCTTGCCATTAAGAGATCTCGAATTAAACAATGCAATATTAGTTGATGAGGCTTCTTTTTGCACAGTGCCGTGACCGGAGTTTATTTTCACATACTGTAAATTTGGCACACTGACACTTCTATTTCCAGGGCCATGAATAGGATGGTGTATTCCTGAGCAAAAGCTGCCAGTGATCTTTTCATTCATAGCCTGGCGGTGGCGGTGACCTCACCCGCGATTTACATATTTTCGGGTGCCGCAAAATACCGGTGTCTTTTAGGATATTCCAGTCAGACCATTTGCTCTGGACAAACTGTTTAATATGAAGGAGTCACGAGAGTATTTTAGCATGATACTGAGCAATACTTGATAGCAGTGGAGAAGCAGCCCAGCACAGCGGAGCTGGCGAGACGGGCGGGGTGTGGTGGCGCAGATGAGTGGCGATAGCAATGCAGCAGAAAGCATAGCAGGAGGAGGAAGCAGGGTTTGGAGGTTCCAACATACAGCCACAAACAAGTAACGCTAGGTATTACTGGTGTGATCACTCAGGCACCACAAGCCAGGTGGGTGTGAACATCAGATCAGTTCTTAGTCATAAAGCACAATAAAATGAATCGAGAGCAGACCAGCGTAGCAACTATAATCAAGGAGACAGATCATACCAAGCTCCTAGATCGCCAAGGTACAAAGAAATGTTCGTAGGTCTCATAACGTGATCTACAGATTCAGTTGTTGCCAGTCAAGGTAAAGTCCATAATGTCCATAAAAATTAATCCAAATCCATACAATTCGAACTATACGTACAATAAAGAAAATAAAACAAGCATAAAAAAGTGCAGGATTAAGGCGAATTTAACGAAAAGTGTTGTTAACCGGTAGGAGCGGCAACAGCATGCATGCGCCAGCGTCCCCTCCTCTGTCTTCTGTCTTCCTCCTAGGGATATGGCCGGGTAGTTAATTATTAGCAATGAAACAAAGCCAGTCTTTGTAAGTGTAATATGCAGTAAATGAATGGAAGCGTTTTTTAAAGAAAAGTACATGCAGCACAGATGAATGCCATGGCTGATTCTCAACTTTTTTTTTTTGACTGAGGGCTACAGTTCTAGTTCTCATCAACCTGCTTCTTTAGAAATTACACTAAATATGTGGCTTACATGTGAAACAGAATGCACATGTTTAGCCATCTTTTTAAATAATATTTTTAAAATCAAATCTATACAGAAAAAAGAAAAAAAAACTAAAGAAGATGAGCAATGAATGATGAGGAACTATAAACCTTTTTTTTTTTACAATTAGTAAGAACAAATCTAACCCCCTGCCCCTTACCACCATGTTTGTGTAACGCATAATTACAAATAGCCTCAACAGTTTACTTGGACAGCATTGTCAATAAAATTGCAAACTTTTCATAAATAGCAAATGCCATCATTAGTGACCTTTCTTATGGTGTTTAAATAAGGGAGCTGAGTGAGGACACAACACCTTTGGCATTGCACACCGCAGCCCAAAAACACAACTCACATAGAACAATGTCGCTTTAAGAACATCACTTACATATTCCAGGCTTCCTTGTAGATGACGGTTGTTCTTTAGTGTCTTTCTTGTGAAGTATTCCCCCCTCATTCTTCTCTGCAAGTTCAGGTAATTCGGCATTCAGTTTAACAGAAGGCTGTTGAGGAAAGCGATTCTCAGTACTGGATTCTACACAAGGCATCTCCTTTTGCAATGCTGGACATGACTGTAAACTGGAGGCACTCTCTATAGATGAATCTTCCTTAAAAATGTTAAACATTTTGCGTTTCTGCACTTCATGGCCATCGGGGCCATGCCCTGAATCCTCCACTTTAATGTCAAAGAAGGCCTCCCCTGGCTCCTCTTTGACTGTGGAAATATTTCTTTCGCATTCCTCCAGTTTCACACGGGGACTGTGCAGTGGAAGGTGGGTAGGCTCCCACTCACAGTCCTCTTCTTTGATGCGGGACAGTGTCTCCTCCATGACGCCTTGTCCGGGTGAGAACACGTTCAGCAGGTTCCCTTCAGTTCCCCAGTGTCTGTGCCTTGATCTGCAGGATGTCCTTTCACATTCAGAGTCCTGGCTTGGAGGCCATTACCCATTACATGTTGCAACCTTATCAAAGTGGAAAAGTAGCAGCTTTCTGTGACAGGGGGAGAATACAAAAAAATGAGTTATATAATTGCTATTAAAATGATCTCAAAATAAATATTCAATGACCATATAGTCAGTTAACAAAGAGAATTAAAATGCAGCCCACTCTTTGGATGGAGAACTTGCTAGGAAAGTACGAGCTAAGGGCACAAATTGAAAAAGTGTGTTTTATATTTACACAAATATTTCATTCTGGAATCCATTAATCCAACAAATCACAGCCAGATTACTTAAGTGCAAAAATTATAACAGATATAAAATTCCTGGCTACACTGTTTCAAATTCATATGTATTTACCATCTTAAGAGCAGCTCTCTCAGTTGTGACCTTTAAAAGCCTGGTGCTTTATACTCCTACATGTGTGAATCAGCACTACGAACAAATACTACACCATAAACCAACAATTTCAAACCTGCTGAAAGGAAAACTCTTCCCAAAAAATGTCTGTCTATTATATAAAAAAATCTTGGGTCGAGATGTGATCATCTCGGAGAGACACTTTGACGTCACGCGAGACTAGACATTACAACCTTTGGAAGCAAGACCCGTGAGACGGTGACTTTTGCACGTCACACCCTACTTACAAACAATTTTACACAAGATCACAGACATCTAACCTCGCAGTTGTTGGAATGCTTTTGGCAGACACATTTCATGTGCTCCCAGCTCTTAAAAATGTTTTACGTTCTAGAGGGCATGTGAACGACTAAGCGAAGAAGAAAGAGCACCGCATCAGAAAGAGACACAAAAGTGTTGGAGAGAAAAGAAGGCAAAAAAGGATGCACAAGAGAACAATAATAATCAATGTGCAAATTCGGAAAATAATAATCAGCCCAGACATCCCGCGAGAGACACTTTAACATCCCGCAAGACAAAGCAGCTGAGAGAAAAGAACAGCTGCTGTACAGGCTTTGAAATGATCAACAGGTGATCCGTCCACATCTCTAAAGCGTGCGTTCAGCCACCTCTTTCACAACACGAGCAGCACAGATGCGAAGTGGCTGGCGTGTGGTGCTCCCCAGGGTGGGAGGGGAGGGGGAGTGTTCACAAAGCGAGCAGGGGGCAAAGCCCCCTCGTATATTGACTTTTTCAATGTGTTACTTATCTCATGTAGTTTGTGGTAATATCGGACAAACGTTTTTAATCCCACAAGTCACATAGGATTGTTAACCCAGCCACAGGGGATGCAAAATCCAGTGTGTTTCTTTGTGCCAGTCCCAAGCCGGGATAAATGAGGAGGGTTACGTCAGGAAGGGCATCTGGCGTAAAATTTTGCCAAATCAATATGCGGACTACAATACAAAGAAGAAGTCACATAGGATTGCTATTTTGAATTGAAAATCTGCCCTCCGTCTCATTCACTGGACAACAGTCTTATCTTCAAATCGAAATCTCAGATCATTGTGACTTTCTCCTGTTTATGATGTAAGCTGATTTTTTCTAGAAGCATCTATTTAACATTTTGGCAAAAAGGCAGTTTTGTGTTTACAAGTGGATAACTGACATGTGGATTATTTGACACCAGTAATATCACTTTTCTTTTTTCTCTTAGATGTTTTTCAAATCATTTGCCATTGTACAAATGATTTTCAGGTCACTTTTGATTTTCTGGAACAAGTAAAAATGACAGGGTGCTAAATCGGGCAAATAGGGAGGATGATCAAGGACAGGAATGTTTTTGTCAGTCCAAAACTACTTTACAGAAAAAGCATCGTACGTGGGAGCATTATCTCGTCTTGTCTCACTGCTCACTTTTTTTCACCTGACATTATCGCAGCAAATTGTTGTGCAAATACTGACCGAGCTATTCACAGGATATACCTAGCCAGTCGGCGGTTTGAGAGGGTGTGTAGGAGGGGATATACAGTGGTGTGAAAAACTATTTGCCCCCTTCCTGATTTCTTATTTTTTTGCATGTTTGTCACACAAAATGTTTCTGATCATCAAACACATTTAACCATTAGTCAAATATAACACAAGTAAACACAAAATGCAGTTTGTAAATGGTGGTTTTTATTATTTAGGGAGAAAAAAAAATCCAAACCTACATGGCCCTGTGTGAAAAAGTAATTGCCCCCTGAACCTAATAACTGGTTGGGCCACCCTTAGCAGCAATAACTGCAATCAAGCGTTTGCGATAACTTGCAATGAGTCTTTTACAGCGCTCTGGAGGAATTTTGGCCCACTCATCTTTGCAAAATTGTTGTAATTCAGCTTTATTTGAGGGTTTTCTAGCATGAACCGCCTTTTTAAGGTCATGCCATAGCATCTCAATTGGATTCAGGTCAGGACTTTGACTAGGCCACTCCAAAGTCTTCATTTTGTTTTTCTTCAGCCATTCAGAGGTGGATTTGCTGGTGTGTTTTGGGTCATTGTCCCTGTTGCAGCACCCAAGATCGCTTCAGCTTGAGTTGACGAACAGATGGCCGGACATTCTCCTTCAGGATTTTTTGGTAGACAGTAGAATTCATGGTTCCATCTATCACAGCAAGCCTTCCAGGTCCTGAAGCAGCAAAACAACCCCAGACCATCACACTACCACCACCATATTTTACTGTTGGTATGATGTTCTTTTTCTGAAATGCTGTGTTCCTTCTACGCCAGATGTAACGGGACATTTGCCTTCCAAAAAGTTCAACTTTTGTCTCATCAGTCCACAAGGTATTTTCCCAAAAGTCTTGGCAATCATTGAGATGTTTCTTAGCAAAATTGAGACGAGCCCTAATGTTCTTTTTGCTTAACAGTGGTTTGCGTCTTGGACATCTGCCATGCAGGCCGTTTTTGCTCAGTCTCTTTCTTATGGTGGAGTCGTGAACACTGACCTTAATTGAGGCAAGTGAGGCCTGCAGTTCTTTAGATGTTGTCCTGGGGTCTTTTGTGACCTCTCGGATGAGTCGTCTCTGCGCTCTTGGGGTAATTTTGGTCGGCCGGCCACTCCTGGGAAGGTTCACCATTGTTCCATGTTTTTGCCATTTGTGGATAATGGCTCTCACTGTGGTTCGCTGGAGTCCCAAAGCTTTAGAAATGACTTTATAACCTTTACCAGACTGATAGATCTCAATTACTTCTGTTCTCATTTGTTCCTGAATTTCTTTGGCTCTTGGCATGATGTCTAGCTTTTGAGGTGCTTTTGGTCTACTTCTCTGTCTCAGGCAGCTCCTATTTAAGTGATTTCTTGATTGAAACAGGTGTGGCAGTAATCAGGCCTGGGGGTGGCTATGGAAATTGAACTCAGGTGTGATACACCACAGTTAGGTTATTTTTTAACAAGGGGGCAATTACTTTTTCACACAGGGCCATGTAGGTTTGGATTTTTTTTCTCCCTAAATAATAAAAACCATCATTTAAAAACTGCATTTTGTGTTTACTTGTGTTATATTTGACTAATGGTTAAATGTGTTTGATGATCAGAACCATTTTGTGTGATAAACATGCAAAAGAATAAGAAATCAGGAAGGGGGGCAAATAGTTTTTCACACCACTGTAGTTCCCAGTCCGGTTATTATTGTATCACACCTCGTGTGTATATATATATATATTGCATAGTTTACTGTCAAATAATGCAAAGAGTACGCGACACGTGTTTCGCCCTCATTTGGGCTCATCAGGCATACACACTCTGCTGCTTCCCTCTCAGGGATCGAACCTTGGACGTCAGCATCAGAGACAAAGCCCCTTTACGCTGCGCCACGGTGTGTGGTTCATTTATTTGACAGCCTGTAGGTCAGAGTAATTACATTCATAGCATTCTTAGTCTGAGTCACCACCCACACAATTCAGGTCGTCAAGACTCAGACTATGAATGCAATGAATATATATTTATATATTGTGACGCCTGGTTGGTATGGGGACCATGGGAACGGAACATGGAAGCTCATCCCTACAGGGGCCCATGGTCACCGCCAGGGGGTGCCCAGATGCCTAAGAAGCCTTGGACGTCAGCACTTCCGCCACACCCAGAGGTGCTGGTGGAAGGAAAACCAGGGACTCCCAGGGTGCTTCCGGGTGCTTGTGTGGCACTTCCGCCACACCAGGAGCTCAACGGGAGGCACCTCCGGGTAGACATAAAAGGGGCCGCCTCCCTCCATTCGTCAGCTGGAGTCGGGTGGAAGAGGACAGAGCTCGGAGGACAGGAGTGGAGGCGGTGAAGGAAGGCAAGGAATGGAAAAGGCCCGGACTGAGGGTGTGTAGTGCAGGGGCACCGGGTTGTGTGCGGACACTGTAAATAATGTAAATAGAAATAAACTGTGTGTGGTGTTTAAACCTTCGGTGTCCGCCTGTCAGTGTCAGGGCTGGTTCCTAGGGTGTCCCAAAATTAACGCAAGATTTGAATTTGGCGCCATTTGTGCGGTAAAGTGTTGCCAACGAAAAAAAAAGACAGTGTGACAGCTCACAGTTCAGGGTTATTAAAAATGGAGCGCTACACGGAAGAACAACGCGTTTTCATTGTTGAGCAATATTTTAAAAAGAACGAAGGTTTGGCAGCTACAGTTCGCAATTTTCGTACAAAATATGGTCGGAATAGTGATTTAACTTCATCAACTGTGAAGAGATTAATTAAAAAATTCAGGGAGACTGGATCAATTAGTGATTTTATACACTCTGGCTGTCCTTCAACAAGTCGTTCAACACAAAACATCGAAGCAGTTCGTGAAAGTGTTGCTGAGAGTCCAGGAACATCAATTCGGCACTGTGGTCAAGAATTGAACATTTCCAGAAGCTCTCTACAGCGTATTCTCATGAAAGATTTGCATCCTCATGCTTACAAAGTTCAATTGAGTCAAGAACTGAAGCCTACTGACCACGCACAGCGAAGAGAGTTCGTTGAATGGATTTTGGAACGACAACAAGTGAATGCCGATTTTTTGAACAAAATCATCTTCAGCGATGAGGCTCATTTTCATCTTGATGGCTTCGTTAATCATAAAAATTGCTGCATTTGGGGTTCAGAAAATCCACGAGTGATTGTTTGAAGTATAAGGTTTATGCCATCAAGCCCATGACCACCCATGCCTTGAAGGAGGAAATTAAGTGCTGTATCAATGAAATTCAGCCACATTTATGCAAAACAGTCATGGAAAATTTGTATGTGCCAGCAAAGCCGTGGAGGCCATTTAGCCGATATGCTATTCCATACATAACTCTATACTGTATTCTTTATGAATCAATTAAAAATTTACAATTTTTAATTAAAAACCTGTGTTCTCCATCGAAATTACTTCTTGCGTGAATTTTGGGACACCCTCTATATATGCACACACACATTTACATATATACCTCTCTATTATATAAAAAAATCCTTCGACTCAACCAGACTTTTTGGGGATGAGACTTTTTCGAGTCCTGTAAGACGAGCCTTTTGCCTTCAGATTTTTTCAAGTCCTGCCCTCCTCTCAAACCTTTTCAAATAAGTCCTCTCACCTCTCATTTGTGTGAATGCTTTTGTCAGACACACTTCCTGCTCTCTCAGCTCTTATCAATTTTAATGTTTTCCTCACTTTAAGTTCCCAATTAAAGAAGACGTATTATGTCCAAATCTTATTGAAGAATTTCATCACGAAGGGTTATCAACAGAAAAAATGAGGTTACATGGCAAATTGGTTAAATGTGTATCAGCAGACTATGCTGAAACAGTTGGTGGTGATGGTGCAGAAGATGAAAACATCAACTTACAATATCCCAAAGAATATCTACAACCGTTAACACTGTACGGTCTTCCACCGAACGAATTACTGTAGAAAGAAGGATGTATCCAAAAAAGGTAATGTAGGAAATCTTCAGTGTGGAGGTGGAGGACGAATGAGCACTGGACAACATTGTTGAAACAATGTGCTGGCTGTGAGGACAGGCCACCTGATGCTTGCCATGCACTCCTGAAAATCCTGGTTCTTTAATGGCACCTTATGGGTTCTTTACGGAGTTGTGTGATTTCTCCTAGAACTATTGCTTGACAAGGCCCAATTTCATTCTGAGAAGGGTTCTTTGCATATGAAGTTGGTTCTTTGTGCTTTGAAAAACTTCCTAATATGATGAAAAATACCTGAAAATTGTAATGTGTGGTAGGCTATCTAGCAGGACACTAACGAGTTAAAAAAACCTGCACTTAGCCTGTGTTATTGTATGCATCGAGAGTCCTTTTAAAATCAGGAGCTATTGGTATTTCCATAATCTTTTAGACCTATCCATGATTGCTTACTGTATGGAGCCTGTTACAGATCTAAATAAAAAAAAGTTTTTTTCTGGAACCTTCATGTGGATGGATGTTTTGGGATCCAAAAATGGTTCCCCTATGGCAGGGATCTCAAAGTCCGGTCCTGGAGGGCCGCAGTGTCTTCAGGTTTTCATTCTAACCCTTTTCTTAATTGGTGACCAGTTTTTGCTGCTAATTAACTCCTTTTCCATTCATTTTAATTGACTTGGTTGTTTTTTAAGATTTGTGCCCCTGAATGTCTTGATTGTTCCTCTTTTCTTAAATGGCCACCCAAACAGAAATGAAATGGGAAGCGAGTGAAGCAATATAAGACCAACCAAGTCAGGTCCTCAAACTCCAGCCAGTTGCTTCATTAGGCGCCGAGTCTTGTCGTTCATTAAACCCGTTCTTTAATTCCATGGCTTGTTGCTGCTCTCATTGTGCAATAGCAGACATTTCTGAAATTGTTGATTTTCTCTTTTCTAAGATCACTGATAAAATGTTTTGGGGACCTGAGCAGATCAACATTCCTGAGACCTTCACCATTGTTTATTTTCAGATATTGTTTGATCGACACAATTTGCTGCTCATGTTTTGGCTCATTTTGTATCTCAATATTGTTTGACAGCTAATTAAGGAAAAAGAAACAAGGAAGGGGTCTGAGTCTTCAAGAGCAAGTCAAATAAATGGAATGTAAAAGGAGTTAATTCGCAGCAAAAACAGGTTACTAATTTAGAAAAGAGTTAGAATGAAAATCTGCAGCCACTGTGGCCCTCCAGCACCGGAGTTTGAGAACCCTGGTCTTTGCACTTTAGTACTTGCTGGCCCCATTCTGTGATTTTATGAGGTCTACCACTTGGTAGCTGAGCTCTCATTGCTCCTCGATACATCCAATTCATAATAATAAAACTTACAGTTGACCAGGACAGCAGAAAGTGACGTGGCAAAGGTAACATCGTATGACAGTGCCAAGTTTAAAGTCACTAAGCACTTCAGTATGACCCAATGGAGGTTGTATGGCTAGGGGTTTGTTTTGATGCCTCCGTGAACAATGAAACCGCTGAACTCAGTCATTGGGTGGGTGTGTGGGTGGGCATGGCCTGTGAAGAGATTTTTCTATCCCTGTCACTTGAGAGACAAAGCATAAGGTGTGATGTCGATCATGATATGTGGCCTGAAGCAGAAGAGAGACTGGATATGCCATGGAGGTCCAATCATATTGTTTTACAGTAATAGATACTGTAGACAATGTGTAGTCGCTGCTCTGATTACTGGTTACTCTTATGTTACTGTGCCCTAACCCTACTTCATTTGTCTACATTAACATACATTCACCGGCCACTTTATTAGGTACACCTGTTTGACTGCTTGTTAACACAAATTGCTAATCAGCCAATCACATGGCAGCAACTCAATGCCTTTCAGTCTGTAGACATCATCAAGACGACCTGCTGACGTTCAAACCAAGCATCAGAATAAAGAAGAGAAGTGACTCTGAACATGGCATGGTTGTTGGTCTGGGATTTTCATGCACAACCAACTCTAGGGTTTACAGCGAATGGTCTGAAAAAGGGAAAATATTGACTGAGCAGCAGTTCTCCAGGTGGAAATGCCTTGTTGATGCCAGAGGTCAGAGGAGAATGGCCAGACTGGATTGAGCTGACAGAAAGGCAACAGGAACTCAAATAAGCATTCGTTACAAGCGAGGTCAGCAGAAGAGCAGCTCTGAACACACAAAATGTCAAACCTTGAAGCAGGAGACCACACGGACTGCTACTCCTGTCACCTAAGAACAGGCAACTGAGGCTACAATTCACATGGGCTCACCAAAATTGGACAGTAGAAGACTGGGAAAATGTTGGCTGGTCTGATGAGTCTCGATTTCTGCTGCGACTTGCAGATGGTCAGGTCAACAACATGAAAGCATGGATCCATTCTGCCTTGTTTCAGCGGTTCGGGCTGGTGGTGTGGTGTAATGGTGTGGGAGATATCTTTCTTGCCATACTTTGGTCCCCTTAGTACCAACTGAACATTGTTTAACTGTCACACCCTACCTGTGTATTGTTGCTGACCATGTCGATCCTTTAATGACCACAGCATGCCCATCTTCGGAAGGCTCCTTCCAGCACCATAATGTGCCACGTCACAAAGCTCAGATCATCTCAAACTGGCTTCTTGAACATGACGATCAGTTCACTGGACTCCAATGGCCTCCACGGTCACCAGATCTCAATCCAACACAGCAACTTTGGGATGTGGTAGAATGGGAGATTCACGTCATGAATGTGCAGCAACTGTGTGATGCTATCATGTCAGTATGGACCACAATCTGTGAGAAATGTTTCCAGCACCTGGTTGAATCGATGCCATGAAGAATTACGGCAGTTCTGAAGGCAAAAGGGACTCCAACCCGGGACTAGCAAGGTGTACCTAATAATGTGGTCGGCGAGTATATATTGCAATGTTGCCGTTTTTCACTACAGAGTAATATCTGAGCTGTTTTTGTGTTTATTTCCTGTATTGGTTTCATGTTTTTAACTTGATCAATAAATTTACAGTTACGTTCATACAGTAAATTTGTGTGTGTGTGTAGCGGGTTGCATAACGGATGGATGGATTTTGTTCTTATGAGTCATAAAATTTTGATGCTTTCTTATTTGTTCCAAATACCAAATTATTGTGCAGAACAGAAAGAGAGTAATGCGGTATATGTGTCTGTGAGCGTTGAAAAGAAGCGTAGCATTTGCCGAGGGTGTTGAGATGATCGATCAACTTTCTGCATTTTGATGCATTTGAGTGACTGTTGAGAGAGTTTTAGGGCCGCCCGCACAGATGGGCTATTATTTTGTAAAATGCTTTTAACAACTTTTAACTGACGTGTGAAATCTGTCAAATCGACTGTGAAAAATCGCAAACGCCTTTCTTCGCACTCCCTCCAGTTTGGTGTATTTAAAATCAGCTCGTGCAGCTGCGGTCTGGTCTATCGCCCTCCACCTACTAGCGAGTCTTATCCGGCCACATTAACACCAAAGAAACCGCAAAGGCAAATCCGATCGTTCCTTTTCTTTTCTTTTTTTTTTTAAGTTCCGATCTTTTGTCTCGCTGAAAACGCATAAGACACGAATTCGACCGGTAAGTGAAAGTTGAACTTGAGCCTTGAAGGGTGACCTCGAAACTTAACGATTCAAACAAAGGGGATCACGTGGAAACAAAACAGCGCATGCTTCTAACATCCTAGTTGGATTGCTTGTAGTCCCTCTCGGTCAGGTCAGTTGGGTGTTTATTTTAACAAATGTTCTTCTTCCCGGGATCGAACTCCGTCAACAGTCTCCCTCAAGTGATCAAACCTCTGCTTATGTTATCAGTCAACTTTCCACCCCCACCGGCGTCGCTCGCTTTTAGCCGATGACGTTACGCAGCGACGTCGCAGAGACAGTGACGTGATGAAAAAAATCATTGCAGATTTAATTATCTTTACAAAGCTTGCAATCCACAACTCAAAATTTACAGTCACATACAAGTTCACGTCTCGATTCCAGGCTTGTTTTTACGTGTCATTTTGCTGCTTACATAACAAAACAAAAGGATTTGCACCAAGCGTTATTTAAAAAGAAAATCAGATTTGTCTTGTACTAACCTGGCTGAACTGCTGCGGTACAAGGACAGACTTTTATACGACCAATGGCCTCTTCACTGCCCGGGATTCCCTCCTGCCTGTCCGCGAAGCGTCCTCGTTTCTTTGCGAGACTCCCGCATGCGCAGTACTACATTCCTGCCTTTTTTTTTTTCTCGCTTTCAGGGATTCTGTCCCAGGCTGCTGCCCTGCTACCGTCCTCAGCTTCTCCTTCTCGTCTCAGTTCTGCCGTCTTCACGCACTCGTCACTTGTCTCATAATTCTTACTGCGGACATAGCTGTCCAGCCGAGACGGACACTCTCCGTAAAGCTAAATAGATGTCGTCGTCGTCGTCGTTATCGCTACCGCCTCCTTTTTTTGTCTTCGTTCGAATTTGTTTGACAGACCGAATTTACACTCAATGATCTCTTACCGCCATCTACAGGATGGAGGTTCACGCTTTGTATTTCTGAAATACCGCACGTCAACTTGACATATTCCATCCATCCATCCATTTTCCAACCCGCTGAATCCGAACACATGGTCACGGGGGTCTGCTGGAGCCAATCCCACCCAACACAGGGCGCAAGGCAGGGAACCAATCCCGGGCAGGGCGCCAACCCACCGCAGGACACACACACACCAAGCACACACTAGGGCCAATTTAGAATCGCCAGTCGACCTAACCTGCATGTCTTTGGACTATGGGAGGAAACCGGAGCACCCGGAGGAAACAAACCCAGACGTGGGGAGAACATGCAAACTCCACGCAGGGAGGACACTGGACATATTCTGCTAAATACAATTCAGTTTCTCGGAATGGTGTACATTGTATGGCCAAAAGTATTCAGTGGTTTCACTGTTCATGGAGGCATCAAAACAAACCCCTAGACATTCAATCTCCATTGGGTCGTACTGAAGTGCTTAGTGACTTTAAACTTGGCACTGTCATATGATTTTACCTTTGCCACGTCAGTTTCTGCTGTCCTGGGGCCTCATGTATAACGCCGTGCGTAGAACTCACACTATAACATGGCGTAAGCACAAAAGCGGGAATGTGCGTACGCACAGAAAAATCCAGATGCAGGAATCTGTACGTACACAAACTTTCACGTTCTTCCAATACATAAATCCCGATCAGCGTGAAAAGTAACGTACGTGCACGCGCCTTCTGTCCCGCCCCAACTCCTCCCAGAATTACGCCTCTTTGAATATCCATCCATCCATCCATTTTCCAACCCGCTGAATCTGAACACAGGGTCACGGGGGTCTGCTGGAGCCAATCCCAGCCAACACAGGGCACAAGGCAGGAACCAATCCTGGGCAGGGTGCCAACCCACCGCAGGATCTTTGAATATGCAAATCAATATAAATAGCCTTCTGTGAAAAGACAAAGGGAAAAGCACGGGGGGAAATATAAGAATTTCAGCGAATACCAAGTGGAGGCAAAGGAAAAACGTACTATTTGTTGGTTTAAACAGTGGTATAATCAACAAAAGGGAGTTGATCGAGTGACAGAGTGTCGGAGAAACTCGAAGGCTCAACTTCACAAAGTCGCACAGTGCCCGAAATGAAAAAGAAATCACATATCAAAGTCGCCGTGAAAAGGCGAGTCGTAGCCCACCGTCTGAGTGTCATATGAAAGCGTATTAGGGTACAGACAAAAAAATAGGCACACAGTGGGGAAAAAGCATGAAATGTCAACTTTAATCTCGAAATTTCCACTTTAATCACGTAGTTTATTTTGCCCTTAAAGTAGAACATCATAAACTTCATCTTAAAATCGTTTAATTTACTAGTTTCCCAAATCCCATTGTAACTAAAGTGGCACATTAAATGCTTTGTTTTGTATGTGTTCTTCTATGTACTCTACATGTGTGAATCACTACGTGCTTCTTAAACGGGCTTTCTCTTTCTCCGACAGGACACATAATCCATTACATTTGTGATATTACAGCTCTCTGAATAATTAAAATACTGAGATGTATACGTGATGTCTTTTTCATGATGATAGGAATGAAAGCATGTTATTAAACATGGGAACACAGTGGCGCAGTGATTGTTCATATCTCACACACGAGGCTTGCTGCACCATGTGCGACATTCAATGAAATAATTTATCACAGCAGTACTGTCTCTTTCAAACGTACTAACCTCCAATTCCTGTCCTTACTTTTCTTTCTCCAAAAACTCAATCACCACACAATCAGCTCTGTAATAGACGTGAAGCCATCTATAAGCTTAAAACGCCGATTCTTCAAACCTTTTAAGGAACACTGAAATATCTTTGTAGTCCATGTTTAATTATTCTATCCGTCTATCCTTCCAGTGTTGTGTCAGCACCAGCAAGAATACAATGTAATTCAGGAACAATCCCTGAACTAGCTAGCGCTGCGGCACCGTGTCCTCAAATGTTTAATTATTAACAATAAAGATTATTTAAATGAAGTTAAAGTTTTATCTGTATACTATAAGCAACATATTTTGCTGCATTTCATCTTAAAAATGATATCGTCATCATATGTAAATATGCGCTTCATAAAGTGGCGCAGGTCGTGCAATATTATAACTGTAGTACAAGTTTACAGTGAGGTGATTGTACTTATAAGTCCAAACAGTTCTACAAGGAGCACTTGATGGACTGATTGAGTGCATTTAGAGTTCTTGGGATGAAACTTTTTCTAAACTGCGAAGTCCGTACAGGGAAGTCTCTGAAGCGTTTTGCCTTGGCTCAGGCAGCGTCTGCTTCATGCTGTGTACCGATAATTCTCTTTCCGATCAGCTGCTGCTGTGATTCCCCACTCAGATACAGTGGTATAAATACTCAGAGTGGTGCAGTGAGAGTAATATGGAAAAAGATGATCTGCTGTGGCAACCCTTAACGGGAGCAGCTGAAAGAAGAAGAAGATGTAGTGAGAGTTACAACGCTAAAGCAGTTATGGTATTTGGAATACTATGGCTATTCCCTGGACCATTATATTGCTACAGGTTAATTACAATCAGATGCATTACACTAATAAACAATATGCAGTTAGTTTCAGTGTATTTATAAAGCCGTGTCAGGTATGTGGAGCTAAGAAAGAAAGGGTGACCACACATGAACAGTAGCACTGCTTTGACGCTGGGTACAACCAGTCTGCAAAACCGAGCAGAGAAATTACGTACGCCAGGGCATGAGTTACCGTGGAAATGTGCATGGCTTTACGCCACGTTTAGGTTTTATACATCGCGATTTGAGTGTGGAAACGTTCGTACACAACATTTCTGTGCGTACGCACCATTTATACACGAGGCCCCTGGTCAACTGTAAGTTCTATTATTGTGAATTGGATGTATCGAGGAGCAACGAGAGCTCAGCTACAAAGTGGCAGACCTCACAAAATCACAGAATGGGACCAGCAAGTACTAAAGTGCAAAGAACAGGGTTCTCAAACTCCGGTGCTGGAGGGCCGCAGTGTCTGCAGGTTTTCATTCTAACCCTTTTCTTAATTAGTGACCTGCTTTTGCTGCTAATGAACTCCTTTTACATTCATTTTAATTGACTTGTTTTTTTAAGATTTGTTCCCCTGAATTTCTTCATCATTCCTCTTTCCTTAAATGGCACCCAAGCAGAAATGAAATGTGAAGCGAGTGAGCCAACAGAGGACCAGCTAAGTCAGGGCCTCAAACTCAAACCAGTTGCTTAATGAATTGTGAATTTCCCATTGGGATTAATAAAGTATCTATCTATCTATCTATCTATCTATCTATCTATCTATCTATCTATCTATCTATCTATCTATCTATCTATCTATCTATCTATCTATCTATCTATCTATCTATCTATCTATCTATCTATCTATCTATCTATCTATCTATCTATCTATCTATCTATCTATCTATCTATCTATCTATCTATCTAATGAGGCGCTGAGTTTTGTTGTTAATTAAACTTGTTCTTTAATTCCATGGCTTGTTGCTGCTCTCATTGTGCAATAGCAGACATTTCTGAAATTGTTGATTTTCTCTTTACTAAGAGCAACTGTTAAAATGTTTTGGCGACCTGAGTAGAATATTCTTGACTACTTCATCCTTTTTTATTTTCAGATATTGTATGATGGACACCAGTTGTTTTGGCTCATTTTGTATCTCATTATTATTTGGCAGCTAATTAAGGGAAAAAAAGAAACAATGAAGGGGTCGGAGTCTTTAAGAGCAAGTCAATTACAATGAATTCAAAAGGAGTTAATTAGCAGCAAAAACAGGCCAAGATTTAAGAAAAGGTTAGAATGAAAACCTGCAGCCACTGCAGCGCCCCCCAGGACTGGAGCGTGAGAACCCTGGCATAGAAAATAGAAGTGGCTATCACCTGTGGTGTAACTCATAATAGAATTCCAAACTGCCTCTGGAAGCCACAGGAGCACAACAATGGTGCATCCTGAGCTTCATGAAATGGATTTCCATGGTCAGGCATGATCTTTATACAAGCCTAAGATCACTAGGAGCCATGGCAAGCATTGGCTAGAGTGGTGGAAAGCACTCCGGAGCAGTGGAGACATGTTATGTGGAATGATGAATCACGCTTCACTATCTAGCAGTTTGATGGAAACTGTCGAAGTGCAAGGTGCACCGGTGATTCTCACCTTGAAACAAGGCTCTCGGATTCGAAGGCTAGGCAAACAGAGTAATCAGTTTTATTGCAAAAAACAATAAGAAGGACTCAACCCAATCAAGTTGAGCCCCGAACAAGCCAAACGTTACAGTATGCATATATATATATATATTGTGAAGGATGGCCAGCCATATATTCCGGCCCACACCTCCAAGCCACCAGATGGAGCCCTCCCAGCAGCATGGAGGTTCCCTGAATTCCAGCAGGGCCTCATGGTCCCTGTAGTTTTTATAAACAGCCCTGCTGGATACCATGAGGAACACCAGGAGCCGCTGTAGGGAGGCTTGGGGAGTGCTATGTGCCCTATAACCCGGAAGTACATCCCGGTCACATGAACAGTAGGAACGACGTGTTTCCGGGGTGAAGAAAAGGATCTTTGTATCTGACCCGGAAGTGATAAGGAATCACATGGACTGTAGGGTGGATTCACTTCCGGGTCAGGAGATATAAAAGGACCATGGGAAATCTTAGACACTGAGCTGAGCTGGGAGGAAGGGTAGCTAAGTGTCTGGGATTGGAGGATTGGTATTGAGAATTGTATTAATGATTGGTTTATTGTATGAGTAGTGTGGAGTGGAGGGTGCTTGGTGCACGTTATTATAATAAAAACAATAATGATTGGACTTTTACCTGGTATTTGGCATGGTACCTGAGGGTTCAAGAGGACGATAATGCCCTCTATTGCTACAATATATATATATATATATATATATATATATATATATATATAAGGTTGAAATAGTTTACTGTCAAATAAATGCAAAGAGTACGCGACACATGTTTCGCCCTCATTCTGGGCTCATCAGGCGTACACACTCCGCTGCACTCCCTCTCGGGAATCGAACCTCGGACGTCAGCGGTGATGCCCCTAACGTTGCGCCACGGCGTGTGGTTCGTTTATTTGACAGCATGTAGATCGGGGTAATTACATTGAGTGTACGCCTGATGAGCCCAGAATGAGGGCGAAACACGTGTCGCGTACTCTTTGCATTTATTTGACAGTAAACTATTTCAACCATTCTATGATCTGCTCCTCACAAACTGAGGGCACCGTGGCGGATGTTAGCAGATTGCTGGCCAACCACAAGCGTTATCTGGTAGGTGACCACCCATACAATCAGATTGTGACACAGACTTCGAATGCCGTGAATATATATATATATATATATATATATATATATATATATATATATATATATATATATATATATATATAGTAAAAGAGCTGAAGAAACTCATAAAGGTTTGGGGTTTTTAGCCCCATATACTGTTTCCAAAACAAAAAAGAATTAGGTCAATAATTCAATACAAAATCAGAGACACCAGAGGACAGGAAGACGGAGAACTTAAAGGGGTGGACTGGAAATTAAGAGTGGGATGCTGGGAAAGGTGTGATGGCAGATGGCCGGCTGATGTCATCAGGGGGGACCAGAAGGTACAAAGGAACCCGGAAATGTAGTCGTCCGGGCAGCTTTACGGCGGCGGTGCTTCGATCTTTCTGGAAAAATAAAGAGAGGTTAGTACGCTGCCTTTGCCCCCCAGCACGGCATTCTACGGTGCGCGTCGGGTCCTTAGACTGCTCCCCATGCGCTTTTGCGTGACTATATATATATATATATAAAATATGATAGCGAAGGTCTGTGATACGGTTTGAATATCTGTAGTTGGAGATCCACAAAGGGAGAAAATGAATCACGTTTCATAAAGTAGTTTTTGTTCCTGAGCTTTCAGCTCCTGCCAGGAGCCGTCATCAGAGGATATTGGTTAGACATACAAGAATCAAAGGCAATATATAGCAAGCATTTTGGAGTTAGATCATGCCTGATACAACTATGGAGAAAGAAAAGTTTTTCATAGTTGTGTGCTTCTCGGATTGCCGAAGTTTCCCATTGTCTAATACATTGGAGGGCTTCTTGCCCGATGGTTGACAGGAACTGAAAGCTCAGGAATAAAAACTAAATTATGACACGTGATTCATTTTCTCCCTTTGTGGATCTCCAGCTACAAACCATTTCTTCTCACCTTGGCCTCACTAGAAACAGCTCATACATTGCTTACTCTGACTCCCTGTTCTAGCTCGCCCCTCTCAGGCCCTTTCTGTGGCCACCAATATTTCTTGTATCTTATCATTCAGTATTATTCCCTTGCTACCCTTATTTCCTGACTGGCATGAGCTTCTTTTCCCCTGGCCTTGGGCTGATCCCTATCCATCTTCCTCCTGACCTCTGACCTTTTTATTTACGAAATATCAGGAGCTTTTCTCTGATATTTATTTAAAAAGAAATATGGCCTATGCCTTTATTGATTAATTGCTTAGCATACTTGATTCCCATAGATGTTCAGTAGTTATTCTCAATTCTCATAGAAGTTCATATTAAGTTTATATCAACTTGGGCTAATACATGACCTTTTATTTTCCATAAAGCCAGAAGAACTCTGTGTTCTGTTCTCCATGGTTCCTACTGCATAGTTTGGTGAAGGAGGGAAAATGGCAGCGTTTGGGCGTGGTCCCTTGGCTCCAGTGAAGGGCATTGTTAATGCTACAGCAGATATAGACATTTTAGACAATTATGTGGCAACAGTTTGGAGACAGACATTTTCTGTTCCAAAATGGCTGTGCACAAAGCCAGATCCATAAAGACATGGAGAAATTTGAGTGGCCTGCACACGACTCCAGCTTCATCACTACTGAACACCATTGCGATGAACAGGATCACCCATTGTGAACCAGGTCTTCTCATCCAACATCACTGCTTGACCTCATGAACGCTCTTTTGACTGAATGGGCACCGATTCCCACCAACACACACCATGATCTTGTGGATAGAAGAGTGGAGGCTGTTAGAGGAGGGGCAGTTCCATATTAATGTCTATGGGTTTTGAAAGTGTAACACCCCTTCCCTCCTAAACGCCATGCCACTGCTGCCTAAGGATAACCTGGGAAGGGACCCTGAATTTCTTCTCCCACATCCAGCCAATATAAAGATATATTAATAATATGTTATGTACAGTCACCGCAGGTCCAAACCAACCCTATGCAAAATTACAAGCTATTAATGACCGGACACAAAATACATCTTCTTCTTTGTCTATCAGTTGCTCCCGTTAGGGTTTGCCACAGCAGATCATCTTCTTCCATATCTTCTTGTCCTCGTCATTTTGCTCTGTGACACCCATCACCTGCATGTCATCTCTCACCACATCCATAAATCTTTTCTTAGGCCTTCCTCTTTTCCTCTTGCCTGGCAGCTCTATCCTTAGCATCCTCCTCCCAGTATACCCAGCATCTCTCCTCTGCACACGTCCAAACGAATGCAATCTCGCCTCTCTGACTTTGTCTTCAAACTGTCCAACCTGAGCTGGCCCTCTAACGTCCTCATTTCTAATCCTGTCCATCCTCGTCACACCCAATGCAAATCTTAACATCTTTAACTCTGCCACCTCCATAGACAGGTAAATAGTTTAAAATGAACACTTTTCTTCTTAAACACATTTCCCTAATTTTCTATAATAACCTAAATGTCATTTCTTGTTGTTTCTTGTATTATGTGAAATTTTCAATAGATAGGTTGCTGCCAGCTAGTTTCAGATGAAGGATGAGCCAGTTGGCCCTGCAGTGTTCTCTATATCCATGTTATTATCTTCCTAATAATTGTGTTTCCCAATTTTCTATCACATGCTCAATTTAAATACTTATCTATTAAAATCTTACCTCTTGTAGTGTGTGAAGGTGTCTTTGTGCCAGGTGCTGCCATCTTGTTTCAAATTGAAGGGTGAACCACTGGCCCTGCAGTGTTCTCTGTACCTTTGGTTTTGATGTCTGAATCATTTTCCCCTGATTTTCAATGAAATGCTTGATGTAATTACTTATCTATTAAGATCTTGTCACCCATAGTGTGTGAAATTGTCTTTGTGCCAGGTGCTGCCAGCTTGTTTCCAACTTGAGGCAGTGAACCATTGGCCCTGCAGTGTTCTCTGTACCTTTGGTTTTGTCTTTTAAATCTTTTTTTTTTTCAATTTTTCTATTAAATGCCCTGTATAGTTACTCTATTCTAATCTATTAACATTTTGCCTCTTGCAGTGTATGAAGATGTCTTTGTGCCAGCTGCTTCTAGCCTGTTTCCGACTGAGGGGTGAACCATTGGCCCTGCAGTGTCCTCCATACCTTTGGTTTTGATGTCTTAATCATTTTCCCCTGTATTTTAATCAAATCCTTGATGTAATTACTTATCTGTTAATATCTTGTCTCCCACAGTGGATGAAAATGTCTTTGTGCCAGGGGGCCAGCTTGTTTCTAACTGAGGGGTGAACCATTGGCCCTGCAGTGTCCTCAATTCCCTGGCCACTATGTTTATATGTCAAACTTAAATTTTCCAAACTTAGCAACGAAACTTGACTGTCATAGCCAATATCAACTGCTTTTTTGTTTTTCAAACAAATGCAGCACATGCCAGTGGAAAGGCGGGTGCCATTTTACCATCTGTTTTCCAATCAGAAGCAGCAATAATCTGCAAAAAAAAAAGAAAGAAAGAGAGAGAGATAATATCAGGAATACATCATTCACAAGCTATTATGCTGCATTTTGATTCTCACGCACCATAGTGCTAAATTTGATAAAGTCATTAAGGAGGCCTATCTGTGCTTCTGTCACTTTACAGTAAGTATATTAGGACTGTAACAATGAGTCAGTGTCATTGACAATAATCGATAATAACAATGGTTACCAAAGAATGTTGTTATCAGTTATGTGCCTTATAATGAACTTCACTTCAATGATCAAGAGTACAGTTTATTATTATCATATTAATTAAACAATGGTTAAAAAATAGGGTTTAAGATCAGAGTTTTCAAAAATATGGAGTAATTTCGCCTTTAAATCTGTTTATCTCATAAATTGTAAAGATGAATGAATTTGGCGCACATCCGTAATACAGGAGCACCTATGAAGATAACCCATTGGAGTAATGACGGTTCACCTCACACTCACACGTGGGGGATAATCCAACGGCACTCTCAATTTCACTTTCTGACAGCGCATCCACAATGTTCAAAATCTCTTCTTCAGGGTATTTCGTTTGATGATGCCAGGGGCTGGCATTTAATGCCGTACTGTTACGAAATAATCGGGAGTGGTCTCCCCGAGACTTTCTCGTATACTCTGATACGGGGATGGCATATTTGAGAAGTTAAACCGCACGAGAATGACTATATTTTATATTATGTACATTAAAGAACCATGAACAACAAATCAAGTAAAATTAATAATGTATTGAACAATTATTATAAAAGTAAAGTTAAAAAAAATCGGACTCTGCAGCTGCCTGAATAAAAAAGTACCACTTCCTGTTAGCGGAAATAGCCCAAAAGTTGATAGAATCTATGTGTTGTACCTTATATTTTCATTCAAAATTTGGTTGACCACAGTGAAAGTGCACTCAAGTTATCGTGTTTACACACACGCACACACACACAGGCAGACACACAGACATAATTCCAAATACTGGTATTTTCGGACTCAGGGAGGTCTATAAGGTCAAAATTCATTAAAAATCTCGAAGTCGAATTTTTGGACGATTACAACATTTTTCCTATACAGTACTTCGTATGCGAGAAAGTAAAAGGGAAGAGCTCTTTTTATGTAGCGGTCTATGCTGCATCTAGTGGAAGCAATCAAACGCTACATTTCTGTGACAGTCGTCAAGTTTGGTCTGACTCTTAAAACTCTTAAAGGTACCTAATTTAAATAAGTGAAACCTGAAAAATCAGAGACGAAATTGAAATCGCAATCAATCATCAAGTAGTAAATTATTGTAGAGTATTTTTCAGTAATCCCTTAGAATATTTTTTATGTAATTTGATATCTTCTCATAGTGCAGAAGTTTTTTATACAGTATGTTCGTTAGACATCCAATTGTGAAGTTCATCGAAAAGCTACAATCGCTGCTACGAGCTGTGCACTGATGTGAAGGGGATGTCCAAAGGGGCTGTGGGACATGTAAGGAGGGTCTGAGTATGTTTTTTTTCTGGAGATTCTACACCAACAAATAACTAAGGAAGGTGGCCAGAAATTGTAATTGGAGTGAAGGAAACCAGAAGAGTGTTGACAGCTATGAAAGACCATAAAGGTTTTAGGGTTTGACTGCTCCCCTAAAGAGTTCTATGAGGGTTTTTCTTATTTGGGGTGGACTTTCCCCACATACATATGAACTTATGGTATGTCTGTGGTCTCACCTTGATCAGTCCGCTTTTCTTGCTATATTCTAGGGGTAAACATGGCTGCTCCACTTGTCTGTTTGCACCAAACAAAAGCAGTGAGAAGTGACCTGCTTTTTATATGCTGAATATGTAGCATGAGACTTAAATCTACTTTGGTTTAAAAGAATCTTGGTATGGGCCTGCTTAATGCTGTCATCAGCAGTGGATGTAGATGGGCTTGTTCGACCATTTTTGAACTTGTAAACACTTCATGTGTTAAAACACTGTCTCCATATTGTGTAGAAAGACTAATATGCTTTTCTGTACTGATTTCTGGGATTTACTGGGGCCAATCTTAGATGTTTTCTAGAGACAGCAAAATATCTCAGCCGATGTCGAAGGGAATCATTTCTCTTCTTGTTAAAAAAAAAAGTAGAGTCCAATTTGAAAAGTCAGAGTCTGATTACATTATCGAGATTGGATTATAAATTATTAATAACATGGGTACTCACAATGTGATTCCTTTTCTTTCATGTTTGGACCCCTAGCTGGTGGCAAGACAGGGTTGTCTTCAGAGCCCACACGCTGCTATAGGTGCTGCTGGATTTCAAATTTTATTTGTGATACATTTCCATGTTTGGCAGTTCACTGGTTTTTCTGCTGTGGTAGAAATGAACATCTTTATTAAGGAAAGAAATGTATCTTCTAACAAGACAAGTCTGATAAAAAAAACATTTTGACTCAGTAATCAGAAGGAGGAAATCTGTTCATTGCTCCATTTATTCTCTTGCAGCACCATGCTGAAGAAGGAGCGTCTCTCACACAACAGTCTGTTACAGAATGACGCCACAATAAAAACAGAGACTCAATACTGATGGATAATTGAACTTACATAACAGTGTTGATTAATGCATACATTTCATACTCTGGTTAAAAGACATGAATGAGCTCCATATGCGCAAAGCATAGAATTATTCAACTAAAAATTATATATTGAGCTCATCTGTCTCACTTAAAACTGTCCAAAATGTTTCCAGGGCAAGATCCAACCTGCGAACGCTGCAACCAAGCTCCTGCCTCACTGGGTCACATGTTCTGGGCCTGCACCCAACTAACATCATTTTGGACCAAAATTTTTAAGTGCCTTTCAGACAGCCTTGGGGTCACAGTCCCTCCTAACCCATTAACAGCTGTGTTCGGTGTTCTTCCAGACGGACTTGAAGTGGAGAAGGACAAGCAAACGGTGATTGCATTCACTACACTTTTGGCACGCAGACTTATTTTGTTAAATTGGAAGAATCCTAACTCTCCTCTGACAAGTCAGTGGGAAACCGATGTTTTATATTATTTGAAATTGGAAAAAATCAAATTCTCAGTTAAAGGATCTGTACAGAATTTTTTCAAAACCTGGCAGGATCAAATCAATATTATTTTAGAATAAGAGAAATAACTATTACCGCATTTATTTCCCTTCTCCATTTTTTATTTACCTATATATATTTCTTCCTTTCTTTTGTTTATTGTTGCCTTATTAAAAAGCCCTAAGCAATTCTCCTTTGGCTAAGCTCTCCTTCTCAGGGGTGGGGTTTGATTTGTCTTCAATTTTTTTTTTTATAAATTGATCTATTTGTATGGAATGATTACAATAAAATTAATAAATAAAATAAAATAAAAAAAAAGACATGAAGTGTTTACCACAGAGTGCAACCAGCCTAAATGAAAGTCTTTCTCCATTATATCCTTGTTCTTCAATATCTCTTAGTTTAGCTATTACCAATGAAATCTCCTCGTATGTGACAATTGTCTAGTTTTATTGTTTACAGTACATCTGCCGATCTTTTAATCGTGCATTTGGTGCATCACATCAACCTGCTGCTAGTACATTCTTGCCTTTGTTGTTCACTTGATCTTCATCTGGTTTCCTGATATGTTTGTGACATGTATGAACCCTTTTATACTTCTAAGATGGATGCTATAATTCAATATGGAAAGAATATCCACATAAACACTTTATCCTATGACTATGTGACCCCCGTGGTAGAAATCAACAACTTAATTAACGAAAGCAACTCATTCTCTAACAGGACAAATCAGGCAAGAGAAAAGCTCTTCATGGTATCTTTTAATTTACTCCTCAGCAAAATGCCTTGAAGGCAGCATTCTTCAAAAACGGTTCATTATAGCCTGGTCAGAATGATCAGAATGGTCAAAAGGTTAGAGGTTAGTTTTATAAACTGTTGAATTTACATACAGTGTCAATCAATGCATACATTTTACTCTGGTTGGTTCGTTGGTTTACACCCAAATGATTTATATAAAATAAAAGTATATTATTTTATATTTTGGTTCTTCTTATACCCTTTGAGATGAGACACCATCCTTGAAATTTCTGTGCATATAACAACTGTCCATTCTCGTTTATAGGACATCTGCTGATTTCTTAGTCATCCTTCAGTACATTTTGTATATTACATCAACCTTTCTTTTGGTACATTCTTTATTGACTTGAACATCTCAATATTTTTCCAAAACCAAATCTTATATTGCAGGGTACATTTTATTGTTCACTTGACCTTTATTTGGTTTCCCACATTTAGATAGATAGATAGATAGATAGATAGATAGATAGATAGATAGATAGATAGATAGATAGATAGATAGATAGATAGATAGATAGATAGATAGATAGATAGATATGAAAGGCACTATATGATAGATAGATAGATAGATAGATAGATAGATAGATAGATAGATAGATAGATAGATAGATAGATAGATAGATAGATAGATAGATAGATAGATAGATACTTTATTAATTCCAAGGGGAAATTCACAAATTCATAATAAATTCCCTAATTTATTAGCCCTTTATGCTATTTCTTTAAGATGAATGCTATGTTACCCTAAAATTATTCTTCCACACTTTTAATTCCTCCTCTGCAAAACGTCTTAGAGAGAGCAGTCTGTTACAGCACGGTCAGAATGATCAGAGGATAGAGAATCATTTTATAAGCTATTGAATTTACATGCAGTGTCAATCAATACAGTTAGGTCCATAAATATTTGGACAGAGACAACTTTGTTCTAATTTTGGTTCTGTACATTACCACAATGAATTTTAAATGAAACAACTCCGATGCAGTTGAAGTGCAGACTTTCAGCTTTAATTCAGTGGGGTGAACAAAACGATTGCATAAAAATGTCAGGCAACTAAAGCATTTTTTGAACACAATCCCTTCATTTCAGGGGCTCAAAAGTAATTGGACAATTGACTCTTTGGCTATTTCATGGGCAGGTGTGTTCAAGTCCGTCGTTATGTCATATCAATGAAGAAGATAAAAGGCCTGGAGTTGATCTGAGGTGTGGTGCTTGCATGTGGAAGATTTCGCTGTGAACAGACAACATGCGGTCAAAGGAGCTCTCCATGCAAGTGAAAGAAGCCATCCTTAAGCTGCGAAAACAGAAAAAAAACATCGTTTAAATTGCTCCAATATTACGAGTGGCAAAATTGACAGTTTGGTACATCCTGAGAAAGAAAGCAAGCACTGGTGAACTCAGCAACGCAAAAAGACCTGGACGTCCACGGAAGACAACAGTGGTGGATGATCGGAGAATCATTTCCATGGTGAAGAGAAACCCCTTCACAACAGCCAACCAAGTGAACAACACTCTTCAGGGGGTCGGCGTATCGATATCCAAGTCTGCCATAAAGAGAAGACTGCATGAAAGTAAATACAGAGGGTGCACTACAAGGTGCAAGCCACTCATAAGCCTCAAGAATAGAAAGGCGAGATTGGACTTTGCTAAAGAACATCTAAAAAAGCCAGCACGGTTGTGGAAAAACATTCTTTGGACAGATGAAACCAAGATGAACCTCTACCAGAATGATGGCAAGAAAAAAGTATGGAGAAGGCGTGGAACAGCTCATTATCCAAAGCATAGCACATCATCTGTAAAACACGGTGGAGGCAGTGTGATGGCTTGGGCGTGCATGGCTGCCAGTGGCACTGGGACACTAGTGTTTATTGATGATGTGACACAGGACAGAAGCAGCCGAATTAATTCTGAGGTGTTCAGAGACATACTGTCTGCTCAAATCCAGCTCAATGCAGTCCAATTGATTCATGATACAAATGGACAATGACCCAAAAACATAAAGCCAAAGCAACCCAGGAGTTTATTAAAGCAAAGAAGTGGAAAATTCTTGAATGGCCAAGTCGGTCACCTGATCTTAACCCAATTGAGCAGGCATTTCACTTGTTGAAGACTAAACTTCAGACAGAAAGGCCCACAAACAAACAGCAACTGAAAGGCCTGGCAGAGCATTAAAAAGGAGGAAACCCAACATCTGGTGATGTCCAGGAGTTCAAGACTTCAGGCTGTCATTGCCAGCAAAGGGTTTTCAACCAAGTATTAGAAATGAACATCTGATTTCCAGTTATTTAATTTGTCCAATTACTTTTGAGCCCCTGAAATGAAGGGATTGTGTTCAAAAAATGCTTTAGTTGCCTCACATTTTTATGCAATCGTTTTGTTCACCCCACTGAATTAAAGCTGAAAGTCTGCACTTCAACTGCATCGGAGTTGTTTCATTTAAAATTCATTGTGGTCATGTACAGAACCAAAATGAGAAAAAAGTTGTCCAAATATTTATGGACCTAACTGTACATACATTTTACTCTGCTTGGTTTGTTGGTTTACGCCCAAATGACTTATATAAAATAAAAGAGCCTGTTATATTCTGGTTCTTCTTATACCTTTGAGTTGAGCCACCACTCTTGAAATTTCTGTGCATATAACAATTGTCCATTCTGGGTAAAGGAAAGTTTCTAAGTAATCAACACAAGTTGGGACACTTGTGCAAATTGTTTGCTTCAGCTTTCAAGGCTTCATTTACTATAATTGCTGCAGAACATCTGTAGGTTGTAACCTGTTAATTGTTCCCTGAAATTTCCTTTTTTTTTTCCATTTTTGCTAACTAAACTGAAAATGTAAACTTCTGGCAGTTTACTACTTACCTTTTCACCATTTTAGGCCATTCGTTGCATTTTATCTGATGTAATTCGAAGAACAACTTGAACTATTGAGAAGTCAAGCAAAATCACACCATTTATTGGCTAACTGAACAGATTACAATAGGCAAGCGTTTGAGGAAGCTGAGGCGCCTTCTTCAGGCAGGTTATAATACAGAAACTGGAGTTCCCTGCGTTTATACAGACACCAGGACAGAGACAGCATTGGAAAACCTTTAAGTGGGTCATCTTCAATGTAAACAAATGAACAGAAACCTCCCAGGCTAAGATTCATGAGGTCGAAGGAACTGCCCGCAGAGCTCAGAGACAGGATTGGGTCAAACCAGACCCAGGCTGCAAACATTTTCTTTAGCATTGAGGGTTACCAAAAGGGCAGTGACCTCCATAACTCTTAAAGAGAAGACGTTTCTAGCCACTACAACTCATCCTGGAGTTGTCCACCTGGCCAAAGTGAGTAATCAGATGAGAGGGACCTTGGTTAGAGAGGTGCCCAGGAACCCAATGGTCACTCTGGCTGAACCCCAGAGAACTTGTGTGGAGATAGGAGAAATGTCCGCCTGCACAGTACCATTTCAAGACTGCTCAGGGTCGAGGGAAAGATGAACAGAGCAAAGTGCAGAGATTGGCAGAGTTTGACATTGACACTGTTGGTGGCAGTGTAGAAAAGAATATTCTTAAAGTTGATGATTTGCATATATTTAAAGAGAATCATAAAGCATGTATGAAAACAAGTATTATAGATTCTGATGCACATTAGCATATTAAGGGTTAAACCATAAAAAGCCCTCGCTTGTCTATTTTATCATTTTTCTCTTTGCAGCTGCTAAGTTTACAAACTTCACTCAAGGACATTGTGTGCCTTTTAGAGGGCTAAACGGGCCATTGTTTTAAGAAATGTAACCATTGAGGCTTTGGCCATGAGAGAAAAGCCAGATAGGCCATTCACTTTCATATGCAGCGGCTTGGCCTCTGCCTCTCTGTCTGCTTGCTTGCCTGGACAGATGATGACAAAACAAGGAAAATGCAGCTTTTAAGAAACAGCGTTATTGTTTTAGGGACGCAGCTGTCCCACCCTCAGGCCCAATATCTTATGTGTGGGTCTGCCTGATTCCAACTTACTGGTGGGAATCGATTGAAAAGTAAGTTTTGGACACCTGCACAGGGTATGAAGTAATGATGGCAGTTTCGGTCAAGTGATGGACATTAGGTAATGATGGGAAGAGCCAGAAGGAGGAGAGTATTTTGCATAAGTGATGAGAATTGTAATAAATTTAAGCTCACTGAATTTGCTAATTGCTCATTTCATTTGATTTGGGTCCGTGTATGCATCACGCAATAAAACCTGATTCTGCTATCTTCCTGAAACTCTGTGTGCCTTCTTTGAGCTTCTACAACAACAGCAGATGAACCATAAAAAATAAATACTGGTAAATATGAAGATGAAATGCTAAGTCAAATTACATAAATTTGTCAAAATGTAAAGTTAACAATATAACCAAAATCTCTCTTTCCAATAAAATATTTAAAACTTATGAAAAGATATTGAAATGACAGAAGAAGTGTGTTTTTAAGTTTGTTTCTCTGCTTATAGCACTTTTTGGAAATTTTTTGAATTTTTTAAAATAAGTTATTAAATGTATACCTGGCCTCACATTCAAGGAGCTCTGGGATTGGGCCATATGTTTTGAAAGATATCCCACTTAGAGGGGGATAGGCGTGGCTAAATTGGCCCCGGATGTGTGTGTTTGCGCGTGTGCTCGCGTGCGCGCGCGTGTGTTTTCTCTTTCCAGGGACTGCTCCTGCCTTGTGCCCACTGCTTGCTGGGATAGGCTCCAGCTTTCCTGCTGCAGATAAATGGGTTTAGAAAAGATGGATGGAAAGTTGGAGAATTTTGGAATATCTATTTTATTCATCAAAGAGAAATTTTTGTTTATTTAATATTGTGTTACGGTGGTGTATGTGTGTGACATATCATTGACACTTGTTCAGACGGCAGTACCACTGTTTGTGCAAGCAGCACATTCAAGCCTGAAGGCATTTTCCACCCAAAAATTATATATAATATAATATAAATATATACATATATATATTGTTTGTTTAATTCTTTACACGTTACTTACCCTATATAGTTTGTTTTGATGGCCAAGAAAACAAATATAAATTTCATGTTTTCGTGCAGAACACAGATAAGAACATTCACTTCTGATACAATGAAAGTTTATGGTGACCGACATTACACAACAGCAAACAATACGCGAAATCATCAAAAAGTTTGAAATTAAACAGAGGAGGGTTCTAGGGAGGGTGGCGCAGTGGGTAGCGCTGCTGCCTCGCAGTTAGAAGACCTGGGATCGCTTCTCCCCGTGTCTGTGTGGTTTTCCTCCCACAGTCCAGTCAGGTGCTTTGGGGATTCTAGAATGACACGTGCGCGCGCGCGCGCCATTGGTTTGTTTCCTGCCTAGCGCCCTGTGTTGGGTGGGATTGGCTCCAGCAGACCCCCGTGACCCTGTAGTGTGGATGGAGGGAGGTTTCTAGAGCTCACAGGACAAATGACACGCAACGACACACAACATTCACGGATTTTAATTCATATTGATCACTACCGTCCTCAATGCTTATGACGTCACTCGCGACGCCCACTTTCGACACGGCCGTCTGAAGGTTTGTCTAGTCTCCTGTCTTCCGACAGATGGCGCACGCAATCGCCAGTATTATCTAATAAAGAAAACTTTAAACAGAAAAATAGGTATTAAAAAAGGCAGATAGAGGAACACAGAAGGAAGGAGCTGGTGGTTCTAAGAAACACAAATGATTTCTGTAATGAAGCCCCGACCCATTACCAGTCCTTAATTAACCCGACAATATTAATTCCAAGGCCTTTATCTCGTAAAACTGAAACTGAACTCGTCTGAAAACGTGTATTACCGTTTGCATTCAGACAGATGGCGCACAAAACCGACTCTATTACTTTGTACAGTAAATGAAACTTTAAACAGAAAAATAATTATGAATTACAAAAAAACTGCCTGATAGAGGAATCCCATTGACTGCGACTGCGGGGGTCTTAATGCAGGTCCTGGGAAGCCATTTATATAAACCTTCATAGGATTTGTTTTTTATTACACGTTTTATTCTTGCTCTCCTTTTGCCACATTAATGAGAGTGGATCACCAGAATGTTTAATATACTGTACTCGTATAAAACTATTACGCCGTACGCCACTCTTTTTTAGTTCATGTAATTTTTTTCTACTTAAATGTCCGTTGTTAACTTGTAATCAATGTCAGTTTGTCCATTGCCTCTTTCATGCGGTAGTTGCTTCAGGGTTCTCAATCTTCTTCTTCTTTCGGCTGCTCCCGTTACAGGTTGCTACAGAGGATCATCCATCCATCCATCCATCCATTTTCCAACCCGCTGAATCCGAACACAGGGTCACGGGGGTCTGCTGGAGCCAATCCCAGCCAACACAGGGCACAAGGCAGGAAACAATCCTGGGCAGGGTGCCAACCCACCGCAGGACACACACAAACACACCCACACACCAAGCACACACTAGGGCCAATTTAGAATCGCCAATCCACCTAACCGGCATGTCTTTGGACTGTGGGAGGAAACCGGAGCGCCCGGAGGAAACCCACGCAGACACGGGGAGAACATGCAAACTCCACGCAGGGAGGACCCGGGAAGCGAACCCGGGTCCCCAGATCACCCAACTGCGAGCAGCGCTACCCACTGCGCCACCGTGCCGCCCACAGAGGATCATCTTCTTCCATATCACACCCATCACTCTCATGTCCTCTTTCACCGCATCCATAAACCTTCTCTTAGGCCTTCCTCTTTTCCTCTTCCCTGGCAGCTCTATCCTTAGCACCCTTCTCCCAATATACTCAGCATCTCTCCGCTGCACATGTCCAAACCAACGCAATCTCGCCTCTCTGACTTTGTTTCCCTTCAGGGTTCTCAATAGAAGGGCGAACTTGAGCGATGCGCCATCTTTTGGAATGCAAAATACATTGCATTGTATTTAGCATGCAGTACATAAAGTCTACCGATAGAGGTCGCATCGCTGAAAACGCCCAACAGAATGCAACTGCCCGACAAACAAACAGGCTGATACGTCAGTAAAAAAAATCCTTAATTAAACAAAAGATCGGTAACGGCATTTATACAACAGTTAAATATAAAAAATAAAACTGAAGATCACTGCAGAAAAAAGAATGAATTGCACGCTTTACCATTCCAGAATTAACCGGACAGTTTTGATTCCAAGGCCTTCATTTCGGCTACAAAAACGTGCATTACAGTTTTAATTCCGACAGATGGCGCAAATAAATTGTGAATTACGAAAACAAAACGGCTAATAAAGGAACCCTATTGACTGGAGAGCAGATGATGATCTCGGGGTCTCAACGCGGGTCATGTGAGACAGATAGATAGATAGATAGATAGATAGATACTTTATTAATCCCCAAGGAGAAATTCACATAAAAGGGCGATTGATAGAATCTGTTTCTTATTACACAATTTATTCCTGCTCTCATGTTGCCACATTAATGAGAGCAGATCACCAGAATATTTAATAGACTCGTATAAAATTGTAACGCCGTCCAGCACTTTTTTCAGTTCCTGTATGTATTTTCTTTTCTATTTTCAATATCAGGATATCAATCGTCTCGTTTGTACGCCATTTACTACAGAAGTCACAAAAGAAGGGCGAAATTGTGCAATGCGCCATCTGTTGGAATGCGAAATACATTGCACTTTGAAGCACCTGCAGTAACACAAAGCATTCCGATAGACGTGGCATCGCAAACGTTAAAGCTGAAAACGCCCAACAGAATTGGACTGCCCGACAGACAGAAATGGGATACTTTTTTAAAATCCCTTAATTAAACAAAATAATAATATCAGCAGTTATACAAAAGTTAAATATAAGAGATAAAAGTGAAGATCATTGCAGAAAAAAGAATGAATGACCTCCAAAGCAACACAAATGATTTCTGTAAAGAAGCCCCCACTCATTGCCACTCCAGAATTAACCGGACAGTATTGATCCCAAGGCCTTCATCTCGGCTACTGAAACGTGCATTACCATGCATTACACTTTGAATTCCGACAGATGGCGCAAACAACCGCCAGTTTTTCTTTTTAGTAAAGGGATCTTAAAACAAAAAGTAATTGTGAATTAGAAAAAAAAAACAGGCTGATAAAGAAATCCGATTGACTGGAGCAGTTGATGGTCTCACTACGGGGGTCTCAACGCGGGTCATGGGAGGCCATTTATATAATTGTTCGTAGAATTTGTTTATTATTACTTAGGGTGTTGTACCATGTTAGCCATTACGAATGTTGTGAGAAGTCAAGTAAAATGACACCTTTTATTGGCTAACTAAGAGAAAAGCCAAGCAAAATGACACCTTTTATTGGCTAACTAGAAAGATTACAATATGCAAGCTTTCGAGGCAACTTAGGCCCATTCTTCCTGCTCTCATGTTGCCTCATTAATGAGAGCAGATCACCAAAATGTTTAATATACTCGTATATTAGAACAAAAATGTCCCTATTTTTTTCTGTTTTCAATGTCAGGATATCAGTTGTCTCGTTCGTACAGCATTTATTACACAGGATTAACACCAGATGGGCGATGTCATCCGATGCGCCATCTTTTGGAATGCAAAATACATTGCAATTTGTAACACCTGCAGTACAGAAAGCATTCCGATAGAGGTGGCATCGCAAACGTTGAAACTGGAAACGCCCGACAGAGAGACACGGGCTGATACTTTTAAAAAAATATTTAATTAAACAAAAGAATAGTAACATCAGTTATACAACTGTTAAATATAAGAAATAAAACTGAAACCCACTGCAGAAGAAAGAATGAATTGCCTTCAAAGAAGCACAAATAATTTCTGTAAAGAAGCCCCTATCCCACTAGCAGTCCAATATTAACCCAGTTTATTCACCGAGCACAACACTCTTCTCTGCGGTGGGTTGGCACCCTGCCCGGGATTGGTTCCTGCCTTGTGCCCTGTGTTGGCTGGGATTGGCTCCAGCAGACCCCGTGTTCGGATTCAGCGGGTTGGAAATGGATGGATGGACAACACTCTTCTCAACAAACCATATTCATTTAACGCTGTAGATAGATAGATAGATACATAGATAAAAACTTCGCAAAACAGATTTTTTAAAGAAAAATACATCGCATTGAATTACAACATGTAGTACAGAACACAATACACAAACATTAATTGTGAAAACAGAACGTAATTGCCCGACAGACAGATAGAATTTGCACATATCAGTTTGGCCGGTTAGCTCAGTTGGTTAGAGCGTGGTGCTAATAACGCCAAGGTCGCGGGTTCGATCCCCGTACTGGCCAACAACGATCAGTTCAACTCTGGTCGTTTCTTTCCATCGCATACTTATCCCACAGAGTTTTTTGTTCACCCTCCATGTTTTTTCATCCAATTTAAAACTATTTGAAATTTAGAGACAAACAATTCATTTACCATCCAGCATAGTTTCTGTTTAATTTTGCCTCGGTAACTTTAATTCAAATGAAAATCTCTCCATCATTAACCGAGAGTATACTAACGACACACTGCGTCCTGATCAATGAAGTGCAGCCCTCAGTCTGTGAGCAGTGCAGCAAAGTCCACTGTGCAAGACAGGGATATTCTCTCTTTGCAATCTCTTTTAATTTTGATAGCATTGCTTTAAGTATTTTCCCCTTCATTCTAAGCAAACTGTACATCTCCAAGTTTCAGAAACAGAGAGAGAGAGAGAGAGAGAAGGAAATAAACATATTAATAAATGTAAACTCCATTGCCCCATTTAACATTCCTGGAAGGGAAGATTACGAAATATATATCATTCAGTCTTAGGAAAGATCCTATGCGGTGCAAGAAGTTCAAGGTCACAGTGCTCTCGTGGGCAGTTAACATGGAAGTTTCTCCACGAGCAGTTTTATTTTCATACCTCTCAGCTCTAACTGGAGGGTAATCTGACACTCAACGGGCTACAAATAGGACGAGATGGCCTCATCCGTCCCCTCCACATTACTGCGTGAAGTTGACAATAACACAGATTATCGAGGGATCGCTACAAGGTCTCATGAACATTAGAATGCTTAATGTCCGTTGGAAACGAGCAAATGTTTCTGTTAAAAATGCAATGTTTGTGACTAATCCGCAGCACTAAGGATCGGAGCCAGATTAACTAACGTTCATATAATTTGGACAGAGACACTTGTGGCTCCTTGGTCCCTAGCCCGGCTAGCTCAGTCGGTAGAGCATGAGACTCTTAATCTCAGGGTCGTGGGTTCGAGCCCCACGTTGGGCGGTTGAGTACTTTTCCTTTGAAGGAAAATGACTTGTTGATCTGAAAAAATCGCAAAATAAGCCTAGCGTTCCATCTCGTCAAAGCTGTTTCCAAACTTAAATAGTCCTACACGCTGCAAGAATCTAGCGAGAAACAAAATGTCCACATCGGGCTCATTCTGACCTTCTCATTTGTCTGATATTCCAGGTGTCAGAAAAAGATTGCGCAGGCGACCAATTCTCAACGTGCAGAAATGTGTGAAAATCGAGACTTTAGATTTGCTCCAGAACATTATCTGTGTGGAAGCATGTACGTTTTGCCAAAAAAAAAAATTGAACCAGCCTTTCCATCTCTTCACTGTGAAATGACGAGAAATGAAGGAGAGAAATTATCAAACAATGACTGAATACTTGATTGCTTAGAATGAAGTGCTTTTCCTTTTCTTCACGCTTTGTCTATAAGTTGTACAGAAGGTATTCTCGGATCGACGGACAAGGAAAGAGCGCATGACGTACTCGGAAATGTTAGATAGATAGATAGATAGATAGATAGATAGATAGATAGATAGATAGATAGATAGATTATCCATCCATCTTCCAACCCGCTGAATCCAAACACAGGGTCACGGGGGTCTGCTGGAGCCAATCCCAGCCAACACAGGGCGCAAGGCAGGAACCAATCCCGGGCAGGGCATATGTAGGAAATATAGATAGTATGTAAATAGATATTAAAGGCACTATATTTGGAAAAGAACCTGTGAACATGAATGACATTCTCTCGCTTGTCCATCATAATCTTTTATGATCGCCTTTTGTCGCCACCTCTGCCGGACGCGGCGGGTGCACAGGACCAACGAGCCGCTAAATCGCATTAGCTTGCCTGACCAATCTGCTGATCATTGGCAGGAAGAAGGCTACGTCCTGTTGCAATTCAGGATTCAAGTTTCCATTTTCTCCCAGTTTTTGCAGATGCACGGTGACACAAGCCTTTTCTCATTCCATCGGACCTATCATACCTTCTTTTACCGTTTTTTTTTCCTGGTCATGCGACTTTCCGTTATCATGGGCATCCTTTATGAAGGCAGTGTCTTTTTTTCCCAATCGTGACAATAATCTTATCAAAGTAATACAGAAAAAAGTCACTCAGAGAATATTCGTGAGGAGCTTACAGGAGCTGCATTGCTGGAATTGGAATGAGTGACATTGTTTACATTTAGAAACCTGACGTTCCAGTCCGACGCCAGAAGACAAGTTTACTAATATTTTAACAGAGTTAGTTGCATTACCCGAAATACACTGAAAAAAGTATAACATTGATGTTGTTCATTCAACGTAAATTTTCTCTTTCAAGCATCTTAAGATTAGTCGTTTAGTGTTGTAGCTTGAAATATTTGGTTTCAGATCTCAATCAAAGTAAAACAATTTGTTTGTACCAAAGTAAGTTATGGTGGAGGGATAAACATAAAAATCCTATTTCAGTTAACCTAATATTTTAGGTTGTTCGTGTGCTGTGTGGGCCGTTTGTATATTCTTCTGGTAGAACTTTCCAGAGTGCTGGCTTTCCAACTGCCAAAAACTCCCGAGTGAAGTGGACGTGGCAATACAGGTCTGGTCATTTTCAGCCGCTGACTTTTATAATGGAGGATTTCTGGTAAGTAACCCTATTTCTCAACTGTTAATTTTAAGTATAAGAACTCGTAATAAAACATATATCAAGAAAGCTGTAGAACATTTAATAATTTTTTGTTACATATTTAAGATTTACACTGCAAAATACTTGTGTATTTGCAGTAGATTTTTAAATAAATGTAAAAAGTACAGCATTGGAATGTGTTATGTTCATAATATTTCTAATAGCATAAAAAAAGGTTATGACCAATAAACCCTTTTAAATTGTAATAACTTAAAAAACAGATTTATTTCAGTGTAAAACAAATGAATTACACCCAATCACTCTAAATGATTTGCACCAACTTAAAAATTGTGGGTTCAATAAGATAAAAAGAATTATATTGGTTCAGATTGAAAATATTAAGTGTGAATCATTACCATAATTATTTTAAGTTGAATGGAGGTTATACTTTTTTCAGTGTACCTTTCTTTCTTTCTTTTTATTTAAATTTCCTTTATTAAGTTGCAATTCATTGTCAGGATGTCAGTTACTTCGTTTGTACGGCTTTAAGGATTCACAATGGAAGGGCAAAATTGTGCGTTGCGCCATTTTTTGGAATGAATATACATTACATTATAGTAAAACTAGTACTGGAAGCATTTTCTTTCTTTCTTTCTTTCTTTCTATTTAAATTTCCTTTATTACTTTGCAATTCATTTTCAATATGTCAGTTGCGTCGTTTGTACGGCATTTAGGTTTTACAATGGAAAAGAAATATAATGTGATGCGCCATCTTTTGGAATGAAAAATACATTACATCGAAACAAACCTGCAGTACAGGAAGCTTTTTCTTTCTTTCTTTCTTTCTTTCTTTCTTTCTTTCTTTCTTTCTTTCTTTCTTTCTTTCGCGATGCGCCATCTTTTGGAATGAAAAATACATTACATTGAAGTAAACCTGCAGTACAGGAAGCTTTTTCTTTCTTTCTTTCTTTCTTTCTTTCTTTCTTTCTTTCTTTCTTTCTTTCTTTCGCGATGCGCCATTTTTTGGAATGAAAAATACATTACATTGAAGCAAACCTGCAGTACAGGAAGCTTTTTCTTTCTTTCTTTCTTTCTTTCTTTCTTTCTTTCTTTCTTTCTTTCTTTCTTTCTTTCTTTCTTTCTTTCGCGATGCGCCATCTTTTGGAATGAAAAATACATTACATTGAAGTAAACCTGCAGTACAGGAAGCTTTTTCTTTCTTTCTTTCTTTCTTTCTTTCTTTCTTTCTTTCGCGATGCGCCATTTTTTGGAATGAAAAATACATTACATTGAAGCAAACCTGCAGTACAGGAAGCTTTTTCTTTCTTTCTTTCTTTCTTTCTTTCGCGATGCGCCATTTTTTGGAATGAAAAATACATTACATTGAAGCAAACCTGCAGTACAGGAAGCTTTTTCTTTCTTTCTTTCTTTCTTTCTTTCTTTCTTTCTTTCTTTCTTTCTTTCTTTCTTTCGCAATGCGCCATCTTTTGGAATGAAAAATACATTACATTGAAGTAAACCTGCAGTACAAGAAGCATTTTCTTTCTTTCTTTCTTTCTTTCTTTCTTTCTTTCTTTCTTTCGCGATGCGCCATTTTTTGGAATGAAAAATACATTACATTGAAGCAAACCTGCAGTACAGGAAGCTTTTTCTTTCTTTCTTTCTTTCTTTCTTTCTTTCTTTCTTTCTTTCTTTCTTTCTTTCTTTCTTTCGCAATGCGCCATCTTTTGGAATGAAAAATACATTACATTGAAGTAAACCTGCAGTACAAGAAGCATTTTCTTTCTTTCTTTCTTTCTTTCGCGATGCGCCATTTTTTGGAATGAAAAATACATTACATTGAAGCAAACCTGCAGTACAGGAAGCTTTTTCTTTCTTTCTTTCTTTCTTTCTTTCTTTCTTTCTTTCTTTCTTTCTTTCTTTCTTTCGCAATGCGCCATCTTTTGGAATGAAAAATACATTACATTGAAGTAAACCTGCAGTACAAGAAGCATTTTCTTTCTTTCTTTCTTTCTTTCTTTCTTTCTTTCTTTCGCGATGCGCCATTTTTTGGAATGAAAAATACATTACATTGAAGCAAACCTGCAGTACAGGAAGCTTTTTCTTTCTTTCTTTCTTTCTTTCTTTCTTTCTTTCTTTCTTTCTTTCTTTCTTTCTTTCGCGATGCGCCATCTTTTGGAATGAAAAATACATTACATTGAAGCAAACCTGCAGTACAGGAAGCTTTTTCTTTCTTTCTTTCTTTCTTTCTTTCTTTCTTTCTTTCTTTCTTTCTTTCTTTCTTTCTTTCTTTCGCGATGCGCCATCTTTTGGAATGAAAAATACATTACATTGAAGCAAACCTGCAGTACAGGAAGCATTTTCTTTCTTTGTTTCTTTTTTTCTTTCTTTCTTTATTAAGTTGCAATTCATTTTCAGGATGTCAGTTGTCACAATGGAAAGGCAAAATTGTGCAATGCGCCATCTTTTAGAATGAAAACACATTACCTTCCGCCTCCATACTACGCACCTCCAGACGACTGGACTGTACCTAATGGGTTTTACAAAATGAACGGCTCGTGCACGCGCTGAACCTGCTGGTCCCGGGCTGTGTTGTGTCATCGCGAGAGGTACGCGCTCAGGCCCGATGCGAGTGAAAATAGAAACTACAGCAAACAGTATATACAGTATGCACAACTGGACAAACAATTAAGAGACCCCTGCAAAATGATCCGCTTTTCTTGTTTTACTTTGTAAAAGTATGTGTTTAAGGAACATGGACATTTTTATTTAATTCCGTAAAACATTGACATTTCCCTCGAGTTCCACATCAAAACAACTGCACGAAGAGCATTTAATGACAGAAAATGACAACTGCTCAAAATAACAAAACGAATGCAACGTTTTCAGACCTTGACTAATGCATAGAAATCAAGATCATATTCATTTTTAACCAACACAATACTACTGTATGTTTAAACTTAAGAAGAATTCACATTTCAGTATTTGGTGGAATAACCCTGACATTTATTCACCGCTTTCGCGCGCTCTCTGCCAGTCTTTCACGTCGCTCTTGGGTGACTTTATGCCGATCCTGGTGCAAAAAAATTCAATCTGCTCGGCTTTGTTTGATGGCTTGTGACCATCCATCTGACTCTTGCTCATATTCTAGAGGTTTTGGGGTTCAAGTCTGGAGATTAGGCTCACCATGATAAGGTATTGATGTTGTGGTCCTCCGCATCATAGCCAATCCCCCCGAGTAAAGTAGTGCACTGTGGCCATTGTTTTGATAGCGAAATAGAAGCATACACAGGCATTAGAAACATCGTGGACACCCCGGCCATTAAGACGGCCCTGGTCCACACCTTGATTGACCAGGCTGTGGGCTGTGGAGTATCGCCCTGCTGGAAAACCCAATCCTCAGAGTTTGGGGACATTGTCAGGAACTGAAGACCTTGAAGTGCATTTGACACTGGAAATACCTTTGGGTTGGACCTTAAAAAGGAAGTCCTCATCTTCTCAAGGGGAGTCAAAGGTGGGCAACATGTGCCTGGGAGGAGGGGAGGAGAAAAGCAGGAGAATTCATTTCATTGCTCTACTGAGAGTGTGGATTGGAAGCCTGTTAAAGGCATTTTGTAAAATAAAAAAATGCCATTTTTGAACCCAAGGTTTGGGTCTCTGGAGTTGTGTCCGGTGTTGGGGGTGCTGAAATGCCCCCTATTGGTCATAATATACAGTGACCTCCATAATGTTCGGCCCAAAGACACATTTTCCCTTGATTACCCTCTTTGCTCCACAGTCTGAAATTACAAATCAGACACTTTAGACGTAATTAAAGTGCACATTGCAGACTTCAAACACAGGTTTCAAACACACACTTTTTTTCATGGATCCCCCCCATTTCAGACCACCATAATGTCTGGCACAGAGCAATGGTTGACATATTAAAGCCGTTGTCCCTCACATGCAATGACTGTTTGAAGTCATAGACGTCCGCAGGGGCTGATGATCTTCTCTGGTGATGCTCTGCCATCTTCAGCTCCTGCTTGTCCCCTTCCGTTTTCTCTTTAGCATATTGAAGGCCTGCTCAGTTGGATTGACATTGGGTGACTGGCTTGGCCATTCCAGAATTTTCCATTTTTCAGTTTTGATAAACTCCTGTATTGTCTCAGCGGTCTGTTTGTTTCATTATCTTGTTGTAGGATGGTGTGCCATCCTTTGAGTTTGGAGGCATCTACTAGAACTTGGCAAGATCGAGTGTTTCTGTACACCTCAGAATTCATTGTGCCATCAGCAGCTCCATTACCAATGAAGAGAAGTGTGCCAGGACCTGTGCCAGCCATACATGCCTAGGCCGTAACACCCCACCACCATGTTTAACAGATGAGGTGGTCTGCGTTGGGTCTCGCACAGTTCCTTGTCACCTCCACACTTTGCTGTTGCCATCACTCTGATACAGCAGGCTCGTCTTTCTCTTGTCTTTCCACAAGACCTTTTCCCAGAATTCTGTGGGCTCTTTGAAGTCCTTTTTCATTAACTGTACTCTGGCCCTCATGTTTCTGTGGTGTTCATCTTGCTGTGTGTCCTCTGTATTTTTGTTCACGTCGGCCCCCTGAATACTTTGATGATCTGTCAGACAGGCATTGGGGGGCTTCTTCTTGACCATAGTGAGGATTCTTCTGTCCTCAGCAGTCCCTTGACCTAGCAGTCCCTTTGTGATTCCTAAGCCCACCAGTGTGTTCTTCCTTCTTCATGATGTTCCAGACAGTTGATTTTGGTCATCCTAATGTGCTACTGATGGTTTTATCCTTGTTTGTCACCCTCATAATGGATTATTTGACTTTCATTGACACAATTCTTGTCCTAATGTTGAACAATGGGAACTGCAGACTCCAAAGGGTAGACGCAAACTGAGGTGTCTTATGAAGCCACAAATCCCACCTGAGGAATCACAAACACCTGGGATGCCAGACATTATGGGGCCCTGAAATGGGGGACTGTGCAGAACAAGTGTGGTGGGACTGAAATGTCTGCAAATACCCTTAAATGAAAGTCTGTAATGTGCACACTTTAATCACAAGTCTCTGATTTGTAATTATTGAACTGAGGAGCAGAAGAGTAAATGAAGGGTACATGTGTATTTGTCCCAAACATTATAGAGGGTACATTAGATTAGAGATAGATAGATAGATAGATAGATAGATAGATAGATAGATAGATAGATAGATAGATAGATAGATAGATAGATAGATAGATAGATAGATAGATGTAAAAGGCACTATATAACAGATAGATAGATAGATAGATAGATAGATAGATAGATAGATAGATAGATAGATAGATAGATAGATAGATAGATAGATAGATGTAAAAGGCACTATATAACAGATAGATAGATAGATAGATAGATAGATAGATAGATAGATAGATAGATAGATAGATAGATAGATAGATAGATAGATAGATAGATAGATAGATAGATAGATAGATAGATAGATGTAAAAGGCACTATATAACAGATAGATAGATAGATAGATAGATAGATAGATAGATAGATAGATAGATAGATAGATAGATAGATAGATAGATAGATAGATAGATAGATAGATAGATAGATGTAAAAGGCACTATATAACAGATAGATAGATAGATAGATAGATAGATAGATAGATAGATAGATAGATAGATAGATAGATAGATAGATAGATAGATAGATAGATAGATAGATAGATAGATGTAAAAGGCACTATATAACAGATAGATAGATAGATAGATAGATAGATAGATAGATAGATAGATAGATAGATAGATAGATAGATAGATAGATAGATTTAAAAGGCACTATATAACAGATAGATAGATAGATAGATAGATAGATAGATAGATAGATAGATAGATAGATAGATAGATAGATAGATAGATAGATAGATAGATAGATAGATGTAAAAGGCACTATATAACAGATAGATAGATAGATAGATAGATAGATAGATAGATAGATAGATAGATAGATAGATAGATAGATAGATAGATAGATAGATAGATGTAAAAGGCACTATATAACAGATAGATAGATAGATAGATAGATAGATAGATAGATAGATAGATAGATAGATTTAAAAGGCACTATATAACAGATAGATAGATAGATAGATAGATAGATAGATAGATAGATAGATAGATAGATAGATAGATAGATAGATAGATAGATAGATGTAAAAGGCACTATATAACAGATAGATAGATAGATAGATAGATAGATAGATAGATAGATAGATAGATAGATAGATAGATAGATAGATAGATAGATAGATAGATAGATAGATAGATGTAAAAGGCACTATATAACAGATAGATAGATAGATAGATAGATAGATAGATAGATAGATAGATAGATAGATAGATAGATAGATAGATAGATAGATAGATAGATAGATGTAAAAGGCACTATATAACAGATAGATAGATAGATAGATAGATAGATAGATAGATAGATAGATAGATAGATAGATAGATAGATAGATGTAAAAGGCACTATATAACAGATAGATAGATAGATAGATAGATAGATAGATAGATAGATAGATAGATAGATAGATAGATAGATAGATAGATAGATAGATTTAAAAGGCACTATATAACAGATAGATAGATAGATAGATAGATAGATAGATAGATAGATAGATAGATAGATAGATAGATAGATAGATGTAAAAGGCACTATATAACAGATAGATAGATAGATAGATAGATAGATAGATAGATAGATAGATAGATAGATAGATAGATAGATAGATAGATAGATAGATAGATAGATAGATGTAAAAGGCACTATATAACAGATAGATAGATAGATAGATAGATAGATAGATAGATAGATAGATTTAAAAGGCACTATATAACAGATAGATAGATAGATAGATAGATAGATAGATAGATAGATAGATAGATAGATAGATAGATAGATGTAAAAGGCACTATATAACAGATAGATAGATAGATAGATAGATAGATAGATAGATAGATAGATAGATAGATAGATAGATAGATAGATAGATAGATTTAAAAGGCACTATATAACAGATAGATAGATAGATAGATAGATAGATAGATAGATAGATAGATAGATAGATAGACAGATAGATGTAAAAGGCACTATATAACAGATAGATAGATAGATAGATAGATAGATAGATAGATAGATAGATGTAAAAGGCACTATATAATAGATAGATAGATAGATAGATAGATAGATAGATAGATAGATAGATAGATAGATAGATAGATAGATAGATAGATGTAAAAGGCACTATATAACAGATAGATAGATAGATAGATAGATAGATAGATAGATAGATAGATAGATAGATAGATAGATAGATAGATAGATAGATAGATAGATGTAAAAGGCACTATATAACAGATAGATAGATAGATAGATAGATAGATAGATAGATAGATAGATAGATAGATAGATAGATAGATGTAAAAGGCACTATATAATAGATAGATAGATAGATAGATAGATAGATAGATAGATAGATAGATAGATGTAAAAGGCACTATATAACAGATAGATAGATAGATAGATAGATAGATAGATAGATAGATAGATAGATAGATAGATAGATAGATAGATAGATAGATAGATAGATAGATAGATAGATAGATAGATAGATGTAAAAGGCACTATATAACAGATAGATAGATAGATAGATAGATAGATAGATAGATAGATAGATAGATAGATAGATAGATAGATAGATAGATAGATAGATGTAAAAGGCACTATATAACAGATAGATAGATAGATAGATAGATAGATAGATAGATAGATAGATAGATAGATAGATAGATAGATAGATAGATAGATAGATAGATAGATGTAAAAGGCACTATATAATAGATAGATAGATAGATAGATAGATAGATAGATAGATAGATAGATAGATAGATAGATAGATAGATAGATAGATAGATAGATAGAACATCAGTTCCCCACAGCCAGTAACAGCTACGCCTTCACCTTCAGTGTTATCAGGATCAAAGTTTCTTCTGTCCCAGTGTCAGGTTCAGTTAATATTGTGATGATTCTGTTCTTTCTCAAAACAATTGTCAGACATGCGCATTTCCTCCACTATTCAGTTGCAGGGGACTCTCTTTCCTTTCATTCTCTGGACCCCTTGCTGAAAGCTGAAAGCTGCCGCTCCCCCCTGCTGTTCTGTGAGTGCCTGCATGCCTCACTAAAACTCCTCCATAAATCACTGTTGCCTGTTTTTCCAGCATAGCTAGCAACTCACTCCAATGCCCGCCTCCCGCCTCTTCTGCCATCTGTTCTGCTATACGCAGCTGTTCTGTGTGCCCAGTAGAAGCTGCAGCTCGCCTTTGTGTCACTCGAACAAAAGCGGCTCTCTTATCAGCAGACAGACATGAGAGGGCAGCAATCTGACTAAAGGCCAGCAGTTCTCTTGTATTTCACTGCCAGTTCTCCAGTGAACACTCACTTCTTGTTCTGTGTGGCATTTTTTCTTTGACATTGTTACACATACTGTTAGCTTCTCATATTTCTTTCAGCGGGTCTTTTTCAGGTCTTTTGCATCTTTTTCTACTTGCTCTAAAATCATTAATAGTCCCCGGCCTGTCTGACCCACAGACAAATGTACCTTTTCTTTCTCATCTAATAGCTTTATCCTGGCTGCTGCAGCTGCTACCTCTGTTGTTGCTGCATTTTTGTGTGGCAGGCTCAGCTGTGACAGCTGATCAAGTCATAAAATTCAAAGCTCTGAAAATGGTGTTACAGTACTGCAGACTGAATGCCAGCCTGGAATAAAGCATTGCCTGTGCCCATGGACATGTCCTTAATAATAATTGTTTGCATTTATATAGCGCTTTTCTCACTACTCAAAGAGTTCAGCAATTGCAGGTTAAGGGCCTTGCTGAAGGGCCCAACAGAGCAGAATCCCTTTTGGCATTTACGGGACTCGAACCGGCAACCTTCCAATTGCCAGTGCAGATCCCTAACCTCAGAGCCACCACTCTACCACATTCATATTGTAAGTGCCCAGGAGGGTGGACTGGTATCCCCACCAGGATGAAGGTATATTTCTTGCCTGGCTTGGAAGCCATAATGGAAGGATGACTAAATTGTGAACACTACCTGGCAACAACGCCTTATAATTTCAATCCTGGATGGGATGTTGGAAGGAAGAATGGAGTGGTGAGAGCTGGAAGTCGGGAGCAGTTCATCTCACAGATTAATAGTTGGCCGTGTTCCTTGCAAGTAGTCCCAGTTTTGACACTCACAGGCCTAAATGGGAATCGGAGTCCAGAGGCACAGCCCTATAGGAGTCCTTGAGTAACGGTAGAGGGCATTGCCTGGGGAGGACCTCCATGGTTTCCATATGATCCAGAAGTGCTTCCAATAAACCATGATGTGCCACCGAAAGTACTCCCAGGTCCAAATTTAAAGGAGCTTGCTACCATTCCTCATTGAGTCAGAGTCAGGAGGCAGCTGGTGAAACTCACTGGAGGAGAGGACAGAGAGAGATGATGGAGACCGAGAAAACATTTAAGTCTGTATATTGGCTGCTGTAATTGTTACTTTTCTATTAAAAGTCCTTCCATCCATCCATTATCCAACCTGCTATATTCTAACTACTGGGTCATGGGGGTCTGCTGGAGCCAATCCCAGCCAATACAGGGTGCAAGGCAGGAAACAAACCCCAGGCAGGATGCCAGCACACCGCAGGGCGCACACACTAGGGACAATTTAGGATCGCCATCGAACCTAACTTCCATGTCTTTGGACTGTGGGAGGAAAACGGAGCACCCGGAGTAAACCCACAGAGACACGGGGAGAACATACAAAACAAAAAAGGTCTTAATGGCAAAACAGTAAAATTATTTCACTTTTTCAGGTACCCTTCTAGGTAGAAAACAAAGGCCAAAATGGAAATTTTAGGGCAATAAACACCCCTAGATAGACATATACTTTGTACATAAAACTTTAGGACATCAATGAAACAAACACCAATTAAAGCACACCCCAGGCAGCCTGGCCCCAAATTCAAAAGACAGGCTTCCAGGGCTTTGAAATGGGGCTCAGGCTTTTAGAAAATACTTTAAATGCACAACATTACACTTTACAGAAGGGGGTCATCAGAAACCTCTGTCTTATATGGACTCAACAAACCAAGTATTTTTATAAGTACAGTGATCCCTCGCTATATCGCGCTTCACCTTTCGCGGCTTCACTCTATCGCGGATTTTATATGTAAGCATATTTAAATATATATCACGGATTTTTTGCTGGTTCGCGGATTTCTGTGGACAATGGGTCTTTTAATTTCTGGTACATGCTTCCTCAGTTGGTTTGCCCAGTTGATTTCATACAAGGGACGCTATTGGCAGATGGCTGAGAAGCTACCCAGCTTACTTTTCTTTCTCTCTCTTGCGCTGACTTTGTGATCCTGACGGTGGGGGCTGTTTGCACACCTAGACGATACGGACGCTCGTCTAAAAATGCTGAAAGATTATCTTCACGTTGCTATCTTTTGTGCAGCTGCTTCCTGAAACGACATGCTGCACGGTGCTTCGCATACTTAAAAGCTCGAAGGGCACGTATTGATTTTTGACTGAAAAACAAACTCTGTGTCTCTCTCTCTCTCTCTCTCCCTGCTCCTGACAGAGGGGGTGTGAGCTGCCGCCTTCAACAGCATACTTAAAAGCCAAACAGCCCTATTGATTTGTTTGCTTTTCTCTATCTCTGTGACATGATCTGCTCCTGACGCGCACTCCTTTGAAGAGGAAGATATGTTTGCATTCTGTTAATTGTGAGACGGAACTGTCATCTCTGTCTTGTCATGGAGCACAGTTTAAACTTTTGAAAAAGAGACAAATGTTTGTTTGCAGTGTTTGAATAACGTTCCTGTCTCTCTACAACCTCCTGTGTTTCTGCGCAAATCTGTGACCCAAGCATGACAATATAAAAATAACCATATAAACATATGGTTTCTACATCGCGGATTTTCTTATTTCGCGGGTGGCTCTGGAACACAACCCCCGCGATGGAGGAGGGATTACTGTAATCAAAAGAAGAGCAAAATCGGCAAAGTACAGGAAAAGAAAACGGCAAAAAATGATGTACTGACTACAAAAAAAGGTTGACGGTACAAAACATTTAGAATGAAGATTATAGGAAAGAAAGGAGTCCAAGGGAAAAGATTGGAACAAAAAACAAGTAGATGTCAAAGCCAAATCATAAACGAAAAACTCAAAATCAAAATGCAGAGCTTTTCTCCAGAACCAGTAATAATAATAATAATAATAATAATAATAATAATAATAATAATAATACTGTGGTGGGTTGGCACCCTGCCCAGGATTGGTTCCCTGCCTTGTGCCCTGTGTTGGCTGGGATTGGCTCCAGCAGACCCCCGTGACCCTGTGTTCGGATTCAGCAGGTTGGAAAATGGATGGATGGATAATAATAATAATAATAATAATAATAATAATAATAATAATAATAATAATAATACTGTGGTGGGTTGGCACCCTGCCCAGGATTGGTTCCCTGCCTTGTGCCCTGTGTTGGCTGGGATTGGCTCCAGCAGACCCCCGTGACCCTGTGTTCGGATTCAGCAGGTTGGAAAATGGATGGATGGATAATAATAATAATAATAATAATAATAATAATAATAATAATAATAATAATAATAATAATAATAATAATAATAATAAAGAAAGGCAAGTCACTATGTTTTGTCCAATCTCGGTTACAAAATGGCCATCACCAATAGACCCCCTAAGCTTGTGACTATAGAGGCCAAACACACACATATCATGATAATGGAAACCACAAAATGGTGGCACCCATCATTAAAACAAAAAGGCATCCAAAATGATGTTAAGTAAAAGTCAGTTTCTATATAAAGGATCCAATCAAAAAAAAAATTATATAGAATTGAATTCCCCCTGGGCGGCACGGTGGCGGAGTGGTAGCGCTGCTGCCTCACAGTTAGGGGACCTGGGTTGGCTTCCCGGGTCCTCCCTGCATGGAGTTTGCATGTTCTCCCCGTGTCTGTGTGGGTTTCCTCCGGGTGCTCCGGTTTCCTCCCACAGTCCAAAGACATGCAGGTTAGGTGGATTGGCGTTTCTAAATTGGCAGATTTTTCTAAATTGGTGTGTGGGTGTGTTTGTGTGTGTCCTGTGGTGGGTTGGCACCCTGCCTGGGATTGGTTCCTGCCTTGTGCCCTGTGTTGGCTGGGATGGGCTCCAGCAGACCCCGTGACCCTGTGTTCGGATTCAGCAGGTTGGAAAATGGATGGATGGATGAATTCCCCCTAATCTCAAAAAAAAAAAAAAGAGTCCAGAAATTTTAAAAACAGACTCCATTCAAAACAAATGAGACAAAATGTTGTGTCTAAAAAAGGCAGCTTTAGGCAAACAGGACACATTCTGAAGTCTGGAAACAGAACCCACAAAGACACATCAACTAGAACAATCCAAACAATACTCGTGACAATGCTCTTAACTTCACAACTATCACTGACACCCTGAAGAACTCGTCTTCTCCACCTGAATATAAAGGCTAAGGGGGTGGTTCCTTCACTAGTGAAGTCATGGTGGTCTTGACTCTTGGGGATCCACATGCAAAACACAAAGAATGTAGGTTTGAAACACAAACACACAATACAATACTTCTAAGTGAAGTCATGGTGTAAAGCATTCTGAGAGCAGGAGAAAACGATACTCTGGTCTAATGAGACAAAAATTGAACTCTTTGGGCAAAACTTCAGGAACTTTGTCTGGAGAAGACCAGGCACTGGTGGTCACCTGCCTGATACCATCTCTATGGTGAAGCAGGATGATGTTAGAATCATTCTAGGGAATTGCAAGGACAGGGATACTGGACTGACGTGAGGGAAGGATGAATGCAGCAAAATGCAGAAAGGTCCCTGAAGAAAACCTGCTTCAGGGTGCATGTGACATCACGCTGAAGCAACTGTCCCATTTTTAGCATGACAATAAGCTGAAGCACACGGCCAAGGTAATGCCAGAGTGGCTTTAGGACGTGTCTCTGATTGTCTTCGAGTGACCCGGTCAAAGCCCAAGCATAAACCCTACAGAACATCTGGGAAGAAACCTGAAGATGGCAGTTTACATCAAATCTAACGGAGCTTGAGAGAATCTGCCAGGAAGAATGGGATCAACTGCCCAAAACCAGGTGTGCAAAGCTTGTAGAGACTTACCAAGAAAACTCAAAGCTGGAATTGCTGCCAAAGGGGTTTCTATAAAGTATCAAATTTAGGTTTGAAATACGTCTATGAATGGGAGATTTTACTGTTTGGTTTTCAGTAAATATGCAAACCTTTCTGTAAAAATGCTATCTCTTGTTCCTTATGGGCTAATGAGTGCAGATTGATGGGCACACAGTTATCCGTTTCAGATTAAATGTATAACACAATAAATTGTGCAGAAAGTGAAGGGGGCTGAATACTTTCTGAATCCATTATATATTATATATATAATTGTTAATATACTTCCATGTTCTCGATGTCCTCGATTAACATAATTTAAATTGTCGTAGCTGAAAGTCTAATGGTGATCGGTGACACCAGACAGTCAGATCTAAAGGCAAAATAATTGTTTGATTTGATGTGTTGTGATGTGAACCCTTGTTTTTAAGGTTCATTTCATATTTCGCTTAATTCTTTTATTTGCTTTTTCGTCTTGTTGAGATGAATTATTTTAGAAAAAATAAAATAAAGTATACGCGCAGTAGAATGGGTGTAGTGTCATCCCTAGATAATCAAATAGAACTGGCAATTACTGCATGAACACATATTTTGCCAAGGTTGTAAATATCATAATGCCCCCGAAGCTACATCTAAATACCCTTTTTAAATGAAAAGCGCGGAAATAAATAAAAGCATCCAGTAACTTGTGCCCAGGATTCAAATGTTACAAATCCTGTCCCATATTGCTCCGTTTTAATCCGCTGACTACCAAATGGTCTGTCTGCGTCATGGGCATTGCTAAAAAAGATACGGCGCATGCCCCCTTGGTCATAATCATGGGATAGCGTGTTGAACGTGTGAAGAGTTCGACTATTTATATAAGTAAGGCTCATATATTTTTTCCCTGAATTTGATAGATTTGTGTTCCTTTCTTCTGCACGCACCGACAGAATTCCCCCACACGCTTCTTCATGTCGTAACGTTGTACAGAGCGAATCCGCACTATAAATCTAAAGTGGCAGATGTTCAGCGATGCGCCATCGGAGTCTTTTTTTTTTTAACAGCTGTGTTTCGCAAAAGCTGCTGGGAAATTAAATCCAGTAGGCGTCAACTTCATGTGAGCAGGCGCATCGCTAGCCTGGACGGCGGCTGGGCTAAGAGAGTCGCAGGTCAGTGACGCCGGTGTTCCTCTTTGTGTAGGATTTCCGAGTAAGCAGGAAGGTTGACGCTTCGAAAAGTGTTCCACAAGTTGAACCTTTACTGCTTCGCGCAAATAGAGTGCGGCCGTCCCGAGGAGCTACTCACACGAGAGGTACGAAGCTGACGGAAACGGCGGGATTGCAGTGGGCTGGTGGAAGCGGAGCGTGAGAGAGCGGGGAGACATGGCGGGTTGCTTGGCGTGAATTCGTGATCAGGACAGTTCCGGAAACTGCGCGGCGAAGATGGAAGCGTACCATCCCGGCATTTTGCAGGCGAATTAAGGATCGATTTTTAACGAAATCAATCCAAATTTAAACCGCGGGAGGCGTTTAAAAACCGTTCACCAGGCAACGCCTCTGTATTCCTTTACATGCTTTAATGATTTGACAATGGCGACAGTATTCAACTCGTTGTACTCATGTAGAAATATTCGAGTAGTAGTCATTTAGCTAGACACTCGAGGGCAACGAGAAGGGCGCAAATAAAGCGGTCCGTGATTAGTAACCAATGTAACAGCCACGTTGCCATCCCAGCCAACGTGCGTGATTTGCACATCCCCAAAAACGTGACTGTTATCTGGCCTCATTTACGGAACTGGTGGCCCATCTGAATTGTTTATTGCCTTGAATTTGATGGTGCTGGGTTAGTCCCAAACTGTAGATTATTCTCGTTTGAAAAGGTTATATCTTGCCTGATGATGCACGCTAAAAAATCAAATCTAGTCATTTATTGTAAGGTGAATTGGCTACTGCAGTGCTTTATGTACAGCTATGTGCTTCTTAATTGTTTTAGTCTTGGCCATGGGATGAGATATCAGAGTGATTAAAGAGCATCATGCAGTATAATTCAATAATAGACTACAGCATGGAGAATGTGATACTGTGGTATGTCTACAAGCAGAATAATAATTATATTCATCCATCGCTTTTCTGATCTACTCAAGGACAGTGAAGTAAGCTGAGATCTGCAGCGGCCCATCCAAAAGCCTGGGGACTACTACTGTCCGGGTCCCTGTTTTTCACATTTGTCTGTGTTGCAGCCTTGTGTTAAAATTATTTAATATTTCCTCCATAAATGATTATTCTTTTTGCGTATACTACTTACTGTACCTCATGTAGTTTATAGTGGTGGTGGGGGGGGGGGGGGATCTCCAGTGTAATGGGGATTGAAAGCCAAAATAGAGAAAAGAGAAATGATCAGATTTTAAGAACTGCACAAACTGCTCTTGTTTTAATGTTCTGTTGCTGTTGTGTGTTTGTAATATCTAGCATTATTAAAATTGTATATCTTTTTTAAGAATAGGTATAAGTTTGTAGACGAGGGTTTCAGGTGGCATATTTTAGTTTATAGGTAAGAACAGCTGTGCTTTGATGTTTACTCGACCAACACCAATTCTTTAGGAGAAAGTGTGAAGTATTGACAAGCGTGGTGGGGGGAGAGACTTGATTCACACAGCTATCCCCCACAGGAAGGCCATAAACTGCCTAGCTGGCATGAACCAGGGTGTGAGGGCTGAAATGAGGCCGTTTACGATTGGTCGTTCTGTACCCGTTTGGTCCAGCTGTGCCGAAACAGGATTGGATGAACCAAATGAGTTGCCTGTGCTAGAGCTGTCAAATTAGCTAATAAATATTCAAATGAATGCAAATTTACATGTGTTTGGTACACTGTATTAATGCCCTCAGGAGACATTGTCCTTACGCTTGACCTTTGGAGGACAGAGCACAGGGTCAGCCATTGTACAGCAGCCCCTGGAGCAATTTCCAAATTAAGATGTATGTCTGTAACATGCTTTTTTTTAAACTTTATTGTGGTGTTGACTCCATTTGTACAGTTAAGTGATGGACAGATATTGTTGTTTCTCTGTTTTATGTTAATTAGTTTCTAAGGGTGCTCCGATCAGTCAGCCGCCAATCGAAATTGCCCGATTTTTTCACTAAAAAAAAGACTCGATCTGTAAATTTTCCAATCACAAAAAATATTTTCAGCCCCTACTTTTCTAATTAGAGAAGTTGGGAGCATGCACCGATTACAGCATCTTACTGCACCCACCCCATGTCAGACCACCCAGATTTGGACCCGAGTGCATCCGTACAATGGGTGACACCTCAGCACCACACTGGAACAGTGTGAGGTGGTGTTTTTTTATTTTTTTTTAACAGTGCCTCCAACCCCCAAGTTTTCCCTTGCAAGCTTTTGTAAGATTTACGGTAATTTAGCTGTAGTGCTCCTTTACATAAGGTGTTACGGTGACTCAGCCAGCGCACATCTTTGCTGCAAAAGAAAGAAAAAAAAAGAGAAAACTTCCTGCAGTGTCAACAAAGAGCAACAAGTGGAGGATTGTCTGATCAGTGAATGAGAGGCGATTGCTATATTAGCCTTTACGTTAAAGAAAGTGGAGTGATAATCTGAAAAAGAAAAAGGAATTGGAGAAATCATCCTGTGCAAATAGACATCCGGGGGGGGGGATCACTTTTTCCACATTTTGTTATGTTACAGCCTTATTCCAAAATGGATTAAATTCATTTTTTTCCTCAGAATTCTACACACAACACCCCATAATGACAACGTGAAAAAAAAGTTTACTTAAGGTTTTTGCAAATTTATTAAAAATAAAACAACTGAGAAATCCCATGTCCATAAGTATTCACAGCCTTTGCTCAATACTTTGTCGATGCCCCTTTGGCAGCAATTCCAGCCTCAAGTCTTGTTGAATATGATGCCACAAGCTTGGCACACCTATCCTTGGCCAGTTTGGCCCATTCCTCTTTGCAGCACCTCTCAAGATCCATCAGGTTGGATAGGAAGCATCGGTGCACAGCCATTTTAAGATCTCTCCAGAGATGTTCAATCGGATTCAAGTCTGGGCTCTGGCTGGGCCACTCAAGGACATTCACAGAGTTGTCCTGAAGCCACTCCTTTGATATCTTGGCTGTGTGCTTAGGGTCGTTGTCCTGCTGAAAGATCAACCGTCACCCCAGTCTGAGGTCAAGAGCGCTCTGGAGCAGGTTTTCATCCAGGATGTCTCTGTACATTGCTGCAGTCATCTTTCCCTTTATCCTGACTAGTCTCCCAGTCCCTGCCGCTGAAAAACATCCTCACTGCATGATGCTGCCACCTCCATGCTTCACTGTAGGGATGGTATTAGCCTGGTGATGAGCGGTGCCTGGTTTCCCGCAAATGTGACGCCTGGCATTCACACCAAACAGTTCAATCTTTGTCTCATCAGACCAGAGAATTTTCTTTCTCATGGTCTGAGAGTCCTTCAGGTGCCTTTTGGCAAACTCCAGGCAGGCTGCCATGTGCCTTTTACTAAGGAGTGTCTTCCGTCTGGCCACTCTACCATACAGGCCTGATTGGTGGATTGTTGCAGAGATGGTTGTCCTTCTGGAAGGTTCTCCTCTCTCCACAGAGGACCTCTGGAGCTCTGACAGAGTGACCATTGGGTTCTTGGTCACCTCCCTGACTAAGGCCCTTCTCTCCCGATCGCTCAGTTTAGATGGCCGGCTAGCTCTAGGAAGAGTCCTGGTGGTTTCAAACTTCTTCCACTTACGGATGATGGAGGCCACTGTGCTCATTGGGACCTTCAAAGCAGCACAAAATTTTCTGTAACCTTCCCCAGATTTGTGCCTCGAGACAATCCTGTCTCAGAGGTCTACAGACAATTCCTTTGACTTCATGCTGGTTTTGTGCTCTGACATGAACTGTCAACTGTGGGACCTTATATAGACAAGTGTGTGCCTTTCCAAATCATGTCCAGTCAACTGAATTTACCACAGGTGGACTCCAATGAAGCTGCAGAAACATCTCAAGGATGATCAGGGGAAACAGGATGTACCTGAGCTCAATTTGGAGCTTCATGGCAAAGGCTGTGAATACTTATGGACATGTGGTTTCTCAATTGTTTTATTTTTAATAAATTTGCAAAAATCTCAAGTAAACCTTTTTCACGTTGTCATTATGGGGTGTTGTGTGTAGAATTCTGAGGAAAAAAAATGAATTTAATCCATTTTGGAATAAGGCTGTAACATAACAAAATGTGGAAAAAGTGATGAAGCGCTGTGAATACTTTCCGTATGCACTGTATGTATATATCTATATATGTATACACTAGGGGGCTTTGCCCCCTGCTCGCTTCACTCATCAGCCCCCGTGTTTGGTTTTCCGGAAACACACTTAAAGTTTTTTTTTCTTTGAATTGTTGCTATTTCATTAGTTTCACTTTTATTACAGAAATTCGTTAAAAACAATATTCGAGTCTCAACATGCTGAATCTTTTTAATGAGGTCCGTGAGACACGTGTTTAATGACTTTGTACCATCATTCAGGAGAGGTTTCTCTGTTTGGAATTTCAGCACAGACAGAACGATCGACATCATCGGCAGTTAATAATTTTTTTTGCAAAGTAACCAATAAATGCATGTGACGTAAAACCCATTTTTGAAATTCTCTGACTTAAACGTCAAAGCCTTACAATATTTACATACCTCTGACATATAACTTATGTCCATATATTCAATCTCCATTCCTCACTTTGTCCTGCTTTTGTTTCAATGACACCTGGTCCGTGGTGATTATTTTCCCTTTTTCGAGTAATAATTTCCATTTGTTTGCACTACTGTGATCTTTACTTTTTTTTTTTTTTTTTTTTGAGCATTTCAAATTCCACTGCTTTCGTAATCTCTAACCTGAAATCTTAAATCTTCACGTGAAGATCACGTCTCGTCTCCCTAGTCTTTCTCTCCCAGGATTTTTTTCTAATAGAGAGATATATCTATGTGTGTATATATCTATATAAACATCTATGTCTGTCTGTCTGTCTGTCCGGCAGTGCGAGGCTACGTCATAAAGGTAAAAGAAAGTGACTCTGTTGCCAAACCGAAACCGCAGAGAAAAGAGAAACTCTGTTAGCCGCTAATGTACGAGCGAGGTGAGCACATCGGCCGAACGAAACCTCTGAGGAGAGAGAAACTCACGTAGCCGCTGATAGACAACAGAGGCGAACACGTCCGTGAAACGAACCCGCAGAGAAAAAAAGAACCTCGCTTAGCCGCTAATGCACAACCGATGCGATTGATTGATTTAAAATACCAGAATCCATGGTTTCTAGGAGCCCAGGCTTTTTACAGCACGGGCTTACACAGCTAGACACACACTGGCCACTTTATTAGGTACACCTTACTAGTACCAGGTTGGACCCCCTTTCGCCTTCAGAATTGTCATAATTCGTGGTGGCGGCGGCATTGATTCAACAAAGTGCTGGAAACATTCCTCAGAGATTATGGTCCTTATTGACATGACAGCATCACACAATTACTGCACATCCATAATGCAAATCTCCCGTTCCACCACATCCCAAACATGCTCTACTGGACTGAGATCTGGTGACTGTGGAGGCCACTGGAGCCCAGTGAACTCATTTGTCATGTTTGAGATGATCTGAGCTTTGTGACATGGCATGCTATCCTGCTGGAAGGAGCCATCAGAAGATGGGGACACTGCGGTCATGAAGAGGTGGACGTGGTGAGCAACAATACTCCAGTAGGCTGTGGGCATTTAAACAATGCTCTGTTGGTACTAAGGGGCCATAAGTGTGCCAAGAAAATATCCCTCCTTGCCATTACACCAGCAGCAGCAGCCCGAACCTTTGACATAAGGCAGGATGCATCCATGCTTTCATGGTGTTGACGCCAAATTCTAAGGCCGGGTTTATACTTCACGTGAAGTGTGCACCATCAGACGCTACTGCTACGCAGGCTTTCTGCTGTTTATACTTGCGCGTGTACTTTCTGGAGGATTCCACCAGGTGGTAGTGTGAGATATTATCGTGGTGAGAAAAGGGTGTTTGGCTCCTCTGTGTTGTGAATTACCTGAAGCACCCATTAAATTCCCAGGACAACTTGCCACAATATCTCTGAATGGTTTGGATGTTTAATGATTGAATCCATCAATCCAGGGATGCGCCCACTCCAGTAAGCATTGGGCACGAGGCAGAAACAATCCCTGGACAGGGGCATCAGCTCATCGCAAGGTGAACACAAGCATACATATACTGGCGTCATTTTAGTGTCACCAAATCCCCAAACCTGCATGTCCTTGGAAGCACAGTGTGGAAACCCACCAGGAAAACGTGCAAACTCCAGGCAGGGAACACCAGGAACGTGACTCCCTACTGTGTGGCAGCAGCGCCAACTGCTCCACCACCGGGTGTAATTATCAACAGTATTCATTATTTAAATGACGTTAACGATTTATCTGTAAAATGTAACATACCTATTTTAAGACATTTCATCATGAAAGTGACATCAAGTATAAATCTAAGGATTCTAAATGTGCAGAGAGCAGGAATATCATAAATGTAACGTGTTCTGTGTGGTGATCTATTGCTGCTGTCAGGTCAGGAGGAAGCAACTTCCCTGGCAAGGGTGGTCTCTCTGAATTGCCCTTCCCAAGATTTCTTCAGTTTTTATTTTTTTTTCCTCTGTTGTCGTCTTCAAGAGTCAAGTCTGTGGGTATGGATTTCCAAAACAGGGCCTGTTAAACCCATTGAGGCATTCCTTGTGAGCTTTACAAGAACTTACAGTGGGAGGAAATAAGCATTTGATCCCCTGCTGAATTTGTACGTTTGCTCCCTTACAAAGAAATGAATGGTCACTAATTTTATGGTAGTTTCATTTTAATGGAGAGAGACAGAATGTCAACTAAAAATTCAGAAAATAATACATTACATAAAAGTTATAAATTGATTTGCATGTCATTGAGAGAAATAAGGATTTGATCCCTTGCTGAATTTGTACTTTTGTTCATTTCTTTGTAAGTGAGTAGTCTCTAATTTTTATAGTAGTTTCATTTTACTGGAGAGAGACAGAATATCAACCAAAAATCCAGAAATAAACATTACATAAGTTATAAATTGATTTGCATGTTGTTGAGAGAAATAAGAATTTGATCCCCTGCTGAAGTCATACGTTTGCTCACTTAGAAAGAAATGAGTAGTCTCTAATTTTATGGTAGCTTCATTTTAATGGACAGAGACAGAATATCAACCCAAAATCCAGAAAAAACACATTACATAAAAGTTATAAATTGGATTTGCATGTCATTGACAGAAATAAGAATTTGATCCCCTGCTGAATTTGTAAGTTTGTTCATTTTTTTGTAATACAATAGTTTATTTTTGTATAGCCCAAAATCACACAAGAAGTGCCGCAAAGGACTTTAACAGGCCCAGCCTCTTGTCAGCCCCCCAGCCTTCTCTCTAAGAAGACGATGAAAAACTCCCCCCCCCCCAAAAAAAAAAAAAAACTTGTAGGGAAAAATGGAAGAAACCTTGGGAAAGCCAGTTTCCAGGTAGGTTGGGCGTGCAGTGGGTGTCAAAAGAAGGGGGTCAATACAATACAATACACAGAACAGAACAAATCCTCAATGCAGTATAAAATAAAAAAAAATTTTAGAAGTAAAAAAAAAAATAAAAATAGAAGTATGGAGCAGAATTTAACAGTAGATGATATCACATAATAAGATTTGGATATATCTTGACAGCCCCCCATCCTTGAGTCTCTAAGAAGACAAGGAAAGACTCCGCCAAAAAAACCCTTTTAGGGAAAAAATGGAAGAAACCTTGGGAAAGGCAGTTCAAAAAGAGACCCCTCTCCAGGTAGGTTGGGCATGCAGTGGGTGTCAAAAAGATTGGGGTCAATACAATGCAATACACAGAACAAAACAAATCCTCAATACAGTATAAAAGTGTACAAGTATGAAGCAGAATTTAACAGTAGATGATATCACATAATATGATTTGGATTTGTTTATAGAGTCCTGGAGACCTCATCCATCAAGTTGCCTCCCCCATTTGGCCATTCCACGGCTGAAACAGTGTTGGGCCAGCCAATCCGATGAAAGGACCCCTGTTTCCCATGATTCCTGCGATCCTCCATCAGGGATGACTTTACCTTAGGCAGGCAAAACAACCTGGCAGGTGGGCCGTGGCACCAAGTGCCACATTTGAGTGCACGAGAAGAGAAACAGAATAGGTGAGGGTTAGTATCCAATTCTAACGATCATGTTACTTATGTTTTAGTGCTAATGACTAACAACAGAGATGCAGTCTGTACAGGTAATCAGCAGCTCTAGTCAGGGTGTGCTAAACTAAAGTAGTGAGTTTTCAGCTGGGATTTAAAAGCTGAGACCGATGGGGCATCTCTTATAGTAGCAGACAGACCACTTCACAGTTTAGGGCCCCCCTGTAACTAAAAGCTCGACCACCCACAGTTATTTTATTAATCCTTGGAATCATAAGTAGACCGGCATCTTGAGATCTTAATGTGTGCTCTGGTTTGTAAGTCATGATAAGTTCAGACGAGTAAGCTGGACCTTGGCCATTTAAGGCTTTAGATGTTTAGAGGATTTGAAATCTTCCCTAAACTTAACCGGGAGCCAGTATAAGGATTTAAGAACTGGAGTTATGTGTTCGTATTTTCTTGTCCTCTGATCCTTTACTACAAGAACCTTAGTGGGCAGTCAGGAGCAGAGAGATGGAGAGGGTCACTGACATAGTCCAGTGTGAGGCCATTTGAAGCTTTGTAGGTTATTAATTCTTCTTCTTTCGGCTGCTCCTGTTAGGGGTTGCCACAGCGGATCATCTTTTTCTATCTCTTCCTGTCTTTTGCATCTTGCTCTGTCACACCCATCACCTAACAGAATTTTATATCCAATCCTTTAAGACACAGGGAGCCAGTGGAGGCGAAGCAGGATGGCTGTGATGTGCTCGCTGTTGTTGGTTTGTGTCAGGACTCTTGCAGCAGAGTTTTAAGTCAACTGGAGCTGCAATAGAAGATTAGAAGGGACGCCTGCCAGTAGGGAATTACAGTAATCGATGTTAGATGTGAAAGAAGCAGGGACAAGTGTCTCAGCATTAGAAAAGGAGGGGAATGAGTGAACACAAGATATGTGACGGAGGTGGAAGTAGGAAAGTTTCTTAATGGGGTTTATGTGGGCGGAATAAGAAAGGGAGGAATCAAAAATGACACCTTGAAACAGGAGAAGGTCTAATGATCACCATCAAGAGTGACTGAGAAGTAGCTCATTTCATTAAATTGTGCTTTAGTGCCAATTTGCAGGTCTTCAGTTTTGTTGCAGTTTAATTTTATAAAGACTTCAACTCCATCCAGGTTTTAATTTCACTGAGGTAAGTTGTGAGTCGAGAAAGCCCTGAAAACATTGAAATAGAGTTGAGTATCATCTGCCTAAAAATGATAACCCAGTCCAAACCTATGAATAATATAGCCAAGGGATACCTTTTAAGACAATATGAGTGTTAAACTCTCAAATTGGGAACATATTTACTAATATTTTATGTTTCATTGCACTCCTAATAGCAACACTTCGCATTTAAAATATTTGGGGAAATGTGGGTTGAATGTGGAGAGAATTAGACATATATAAATGGACCTGCGTATGTGTATGGCACTGTCTGCTCTGCTTATGCTCAGTCACAGCCACTAGATGGCGCATGTGGGCACGTTTCCATTTTTTTTACTGCTTGCTAAGAAAGACCTGTGTGCAGCAACACAACAACGTCAGCGGTTGCAGATTTTCATTCTAACCCTTTTCTTAATTGGTGACCAGTCTTTACTGCTAATTAACTTCCTTTTGAATTCATTTTAATTGACTTGCTCTTGAAGACTCAGGCCCCTTAATTGTTTCTTTTCCTTAATTAGCAGCCAAACAATAATGAGATATAAAATGAGCCTAAACAACTGGTGTCCACCATACAAGTTCTGAAGAGAAAGAAAGATGAAGGTCTCAGGAATGCTGATCTGCTCAGGTCCACAAAACATGCTTGCGCTTGCTATGAAAGACCTGTGTGCACGTCAGGGGTGTCCAGCTCTAGCTCTGGAGGGCCGCAGTGGCTGCAGGTTTTCATTCTAACCATTTTCTTAATTAGAAACCAGTTGCTGCTAATGAACTTCTTTTGCCTTCATTTTAATTGACTTGACTCAGACCTCTGAATTGTTTGTTTTTTTCCTTAGCAGCCAAACAATAATGAGACACAAAATGAGCCGACACATGGCTTGCTAATTTGTGCCCATCACACAATATCTGAAAATAAAGGAAGGTGAAGGTTTTAGTAAGGCTGATCTGTTCAGGCCACCAAAACATCTTGATGGTGTTCTTAGAAAAGCAAAAAAAAAAGAAAAAGAATAACAACAGTTTGGGAAATGAGAACAGCAACAAGCCATGGAATTAAATAATGAGTTTAATTAATAACAAGAATCAGCTTTTCATTAAGAATTTGGTTGGAGTTTGAAGCCCAGACTTGGCTGGTCGTCTGTTGGCTCGCTTCACGTCTCATTTCTGTTTGGCTGCCATTTAATGAAGAAAAGAATCAATTCATTGGACGGAATCATTAAAAATTAGGGCAATTAAAATAAAGGGAAAAAGAGTTAATTAGCAGTGAAAACTGGTCACTGATTAGGAAAAGGGTGAGAATGAAAACCTGCAGCCCTCCAGGATTGGAGATAGACGCCCCTGAACGACGTCATGCTAATGACACAGATGAATAGACACAACGTTGAAACGAAGCAATCGTCGCGGCATAATGACGTGCCAGTGAAACACCTCACTAAAAACATTGCCTATCTGGAGGTATATTCTCGAGAGAAAGATTAATAGGACTCATATGCCAGTGATATACGGCTAAGATACAGCATTGCCAGGGTCTTTTTACGAAAGATGCAACAAGCACAGATGGGTCCACGTCCTCTGCATTGGGTAATTCTTTAGAATTACCTCTCCGAGTTCACGAATCTAGTAAAACTGCTAGGCGTGTCTTCGGGTTGTTTTTTTGTCCCAAAGACCATACGCAGCTAGTCTTCTTCTATAATACGCTACTGTGGCTGTCCGTTTGTCTGTCCAGGATTTTGAATCGCCTGTAACTCGCAAACCGTTTGAACTGTTGACCTAAAATTTAGTACACATGTACTACGTGACGTCTACTATCTGCTTTCGGGGTCATGTTTGACCTCCAAGGTTATTCCTCATTTTATTTTATTGTAGTATCAACTCTCGGCAGTGGCCAGCAGGGCGGCACATGCATACAGGCACCGTTCTCATTCCCTAATAATAATAATTAATAATTTTTTGCATTTATATAGCGCTTTTCTCACTACTCAAAGCGCTCAGCAATTGCAGGTTAAGGGCCTTGCTTAAGGGCCCAACAGAGCAGAGTCCCTATTGGCATTTACGGGATTCGAACCGGCAACCTTCCGATTGCCAGTGCAGATCTCTAGCCTCAGAGCCACCACTCCTACAACCTTTGTCACTTCTCCTACCTCATCATATCTTAAATCATTCTTGAGGCACATTGAAAACTTAAGTGCCATCTAAAGTAAAAATTATAGAAAACGTACTAAGTAATTAAAACACAAACACTGACTTAATCAGTCTTAATGCGAAAAGATGCCGACACGAGAACAGAAGAAGCAGGTGGCCAGGGTGGACAAAACGAGCTGCTCAGGAAGCAGCAAACGCATCAACCTCTGAGCAAATGAATGCTAAACGTACAGAGAAAGAGGAGGAAAACTATAAGCCAAGTGTATTCACTGCACGTTATCATGCAGTGCGCTGACGTAATATATAAAGGTGAAAGTGTGTTTGTTCGGTTTGCAAATCCACACTACTGAACCTCCCTCTGCCTACTTTTGTAAAGATTCACCTCATGTCCCGTGGGAGACCATAGGCTGAGTTTTGTTCCAAACTCTCCCAAGTTGTCCATGTTGAGTGACCACATCTGCACTTCATTCCACCCCAGCCAGTGCAGATGACACACCTAAAACAAGCAAATGAAATTCTGGTAATGAATGCTTAGACAGGCTTTGCAAAAACACCCTTCACCGATTCACTGATTTTGAAGTTCTGTTCTCTGTGATGTTTTTATTTCAGAGCATCGCAACTCATTTTCTTTAAGTGACATTTTTTCATGTTATACCCCCAAAACAACAGACACTCAAATAAGAAGAGCTACTGCCATACCCAGAGACAACCTTATGGAATATAAAAAACCGCATCCCGCTTGTTGTCACCTACAACCCACATCTTGAAGCACTTTGAAAAATTATAAAAGAACTTCAGCCAATGCTAAACAATGACCAAACACTGAAAAATATACTTCCTGAATCTCCCCTCCTGGCATACAGACAACCACCAAACCTTCAGCAACTAATTGTCCGAAGCTCTCTAAGTGAATCAACAGAAAATGACACATCTCCCTGCCTACAGAAAAGATGTAAAACGTGTGCTCACACTTATAATACAGACCATATAGTTATACCACACTGCTGACTAGAACACAGCATAAAGGGATCATTTTCCTGCAGATCATCTAATGTGGTCTACCTAATTCTCTGCATGAAATGTCCTGACACTGCACTCTATGTGGGAGAAACTGGACAAACACTCCGCCAGAGAATGAATTTACACAGGTGCCACATTAAACGTGGCAACACAGATGTTCCTGTAGCGGCCCACTTCAACAGCCATGGACACTGAGAGAGGGACTTTAAAGTCATAGGGCTTATGGGCAACTTCAGAGCACAGCAAGAGAGAAAAGAATGGGAAGTCAAACTCATGCTAAAATGTAACACATTACAACATGGTTTGAATAGAGACATGGGTCTTATGGCCAGATATGAGGATTGTTGGAATCTCTCAGACTGACACAGACAACCTGACTACAGATCCACGTTGTATTGAAAAACTCATTAGAAACTTCAAAAGACTTTGTTGGACAGTTATCTTATCCAAAGATCTTTACCATACATCGTTCTTCTCTCTTGTTAAATGAACCCTAGTCTGAAGAAGTCTATTAATTTTTTACATTTAAGATTTTGCACTTAAAGATTTATCAGTGTTGTTTCTTGTCCTAGAGAGTGTATATAAACACAGGGAACTCCAGTTTCTGTATTACATCTTGCCTGAAGAAGGGGCCTGAGTTGCCTCGAAAGCTTGCATATTGTAATCTTTTTAGTTGGCCAATAAGAGGTGTCATTTTGCTTGACTTTTCACTACATTCATGTTAGAAAAGAAATCTTAAAGAAAAGAAGGTAGTGACTTGTTTGCATAAATATTCAGTCTGACAAGGAGACCAGCAACACTGTAGTTATTTTGAATTTCCTGTTTTGATATCCATTGTTTCAGTTATTAAAGTGGCAAAATGTATTCTGTTTTTTAGATTTGTTTGCTTCTGGATTACAAGGTTTTAACTTTGAACGCCTGATTTTAAAAGAAGGTGCAGACTCCAGAAGGAATACTATTCTGTATTGAAGGCTTCTGTGCTGTTGATACCATGGAGCAAAGAACAGTGCTGATCAAAGAAGACGGTTGTGAGTTGGAGTCTTTTAATGCCACAGACAAGGTTCTCCACGTGAAACAGGAGGATTGTGAATGGGAGACTGATGACATGAAAGACCAAGGCTTTAAGCAACAGCTAGTCACCGTTAAAGTAGAAGTCTCAGAGCTTATGCAAAATGAAAACAGCTTGAAGGGGGATGAGTCTTCGGAGATTGAGTACAGCATAGTCACCTGTCCAGAAATGAAAGAGGAGATGACCGACTGTGAGTCTGATCAGGAGACCGAGGAGATGACGGATTGCGAGTCTGACCAGGAGTGTTTTTCACATCAGGATTCTATTAATGTGAAGACTGAAACCTCGGTCTCCGATGACGAGATAATTCAGGTAGTCTGTGGTGGAGAAGAAGAAGAGGAGGAGGAGGAGGAGGAGGAACTATCCTTACCTGCTGATCAGCTTGAGAAACGTAAGTTTTAACATGAAATACATGCAACAAGTGCATTGTCTTAGCATTCATAACAGAGGTGGCCTTTTCATATTGAGCCTTGATGACAGAGATGACATTTCACTTTTTGACTTTGACCAGATAACAAATAATAATTTTTTTCCCCATAAGTGAAGGCAGAAAAGACACATATAATATATTCATGGCATTCGTAGACTGAATCACAGTCTGGGTGGTTACCTACCAGGTAACGCTTGTGGTTGGTCAGCAAGTCGGCTAACATCCGCCACGGTGCCCTCTTCAGTTGCGAGAAGCAGATCATAGAATGTTTCAAAGTTTTACTGTCAAATAATGCAAAGAGTACGTAACACGTGTTACGCCCTAATTCTGGGCTCATCAGGCGTACACACTCACTGCACCCCCTTTCGGGAATCGAACCTCGGACGTCAGCATCAGAGGCGAAGCCTCTTTACGTTGCGCCACAGTGTGTGGTTCGTTTATTTAACAGCATGGAGATCGGGGTTTGATCCCTGAGAGGGGGTGCAGTGAGTGTGTACGCCTGATGAGTTCAGAATTAGGGTGAAACACGTGTTGCGTACTCTTTGCATTGTTTGACAGTAAAACTTTGTAACATATATATATAATTATATTTATATAATATATATATATAATTATATTTATATATTATATAAATATAATTATATATATATATATATATATATATATATATATATATATATATATATATATATAAATGTGTATGTATGTATATGTGTATATTTGTGTTTGTATATGTTACCTACCAGGTAACCTATATAACATTCTATGATCTGCTTATCGCGACTGAGAGGGCGTGGTGAATGTTTGCCGACTTGCAGACCAACCACATGCGTTACCTGGTAGGTAAACACCCATACAATCAGATTGTGTTTCAGACTACGAATGTTATGTGTGTGTGTGTGTGTATGTGTATGTATATATATGTATGTATATATATATATATATATATATATATATATATATATATATATATATATACACAGTGCATCCGGAAAGTATTCACAGCACATCACTTTTTCCACCTTTTGTTATGTTACAGCCTTATTCCAAAATGGATTCAATTCATTTTTTTCCTCAGAATTCTACACACAACACCCCATAATGACAACGTGAAAAAAGTTTACTTGAGGTTTTTGCAAATATATTAAAAATAAAAAACTGAGAAATCCCATGTCCATAAGTATTCACAGCCTTTGCTCAATACTTTGTCGATGCCCCTTTGGCAGCAATTCCAGCCTCAAGTCTTGTTGAATATGATGCCACAAGCTTGGCACACCTATCCTTGGCCAGTTTCACCCATTCCTGTTTGCAGCACCTCTCAAGCTCCATCAGGTTGGATGGGAAGCGTCGGTGCACAGCCATTTTAAGATCTCTCCAGAGATGTTCAATCGGATTCAAGTCTGGGCTCTGGCTGGGCCACTCAAGGACATTCACAGAGTTGTCCTGAAGCCACTCCTTTGATATCTTGGCTGTGTGCTTAGGGTCGTTGTCCTGCTGAAAGATGAACCGTCACCCCAGTCTGAGGTCAAGAGCGCTCTGGAGCAGGTTTTCATCCAGGATGTCTCTGGATGTGTTCCGAACCTCCCACAGCAGCACTTACTTAACTTTTTTAATAAAAAAAGGGTTGTATAATGTGCATAATTTACCAAAAACACCAATAATTTTTCTAATGTACTAACCAAAAAGTTATAAAAAGTGCCTAGCCTACCAGAAACAACAATTTCATACTGTACTCACCATTTTAGTTGACATCTTTGGCTTGCAGGAAGGGAGGAGGAGGAGAATGAAATGGAAGGTGGTTATTGTTTGGAAGGAGCCTCCTTATACAAATCTTTTCTTTGTAAAATTGTCGAGTTGGTGGATTTCGACATGCTGTACATATTGGCGAGATCGGTCACATGATCGCCACTCTCATATTTCCGCACAATTTCCTTCTTCATTTCGATTGTGATCGCTTTCTTTACCTTCTCTTCCTTCCTTAGCAATTATGAAAATAAATAATATAAATCACTGCATTGACCGAAATTATGTCCACAAACACATGTATCTGGGCTCCGACTGACACTTACAAACGCTCTCGGCTGTTTGTTTACAATCACACAAGCGGATACATGTGACCGCATTTGGGTCGTAACACAAGATGTTGGTCATATTCAAAACAAAAATTTTGGTCGTAAACCAAGTTGTTCTCATGTCAGGCCGGTCGTATATCGAGGGCAGACTGTATATATCTTCTTATATAATACGCTACCGTGGCTGTCAGGGATTTTAAATCACCTGTAGCTTGCAAACCGTTTGACCAATTGACCTGATATTTGGTACACATATACTACGTGACGTCTACTATTCGCTGTCGGGGTGATGATTGACCTCCAAGGTTATTCCTCTTTTTATTTTATTGTAGAATCAACTCTCGGCAGCAGCCAGCAGAGTGGCCATGCAGCGCATGCGTAAGGCCGCCGTTCTCATCCCTACCACCTTTGCCGTCACTTCCCTTACCTCATCATATCTTAAATCATTCTTGATGCAGATTGAAGACTTAAGTGCCAGTATAACTGAAAAATTAAGGAAAACGTAATTGCAACACAAAAACTGACTTAATCAGTTTTAACACAAAAAGAAGAGAAGAAGCAGGCCGCTACATAGGGTGGGGGAAAAGAAGAGCTGTTCAGGAAGCAGCAAGCGCATCAACCTCTAAACCTACAGAGTAAGAGTCTGAAAACTAGGAATGCTAAGGTCAGGTGTATTCACTGCACGTTATCGTGCAGTGTGCCGTTACTGGTATATACATATGCACACACAGTGCCTATAAAAATAATTCACTCCCTTTTCCCATTTTATTATTATACAACACTAAATTACTGTGGGTTTAATTTAGCTTTCTTGACACTGAGAAATCTCACTGTAGACTACAAGGTTATTACAGTTTTGTCCTATGTTACTAGTTTTTATATTACTTTTGATTTTATTTTGCTTTAGGTTAGCCTAGTTTTAGTTTAGTTTTTATTTCACACAGTAATAATGATGTGAATAAAGTGATGTTATGGAGGTTAATGTGAGAACTATAGACTTAATACATTTGGAAATATTTTTTTGTTTACTGTCAGTAGATGCTTATAGGTTTTTCTTGTTAAACTCAAACAAATAAAATTGTACACATTCAGTATATTTTGTTTGATGCTTATATTTTTGTGATCGTTTATGCAGGGCAAACTGGTACCTCCGCAATCAAATAAGCAATCCAAATGTAAATGTTGTTATAAAGCAAACAACAAATACTACATTCCCCATTGCACAATTTACTTTTCCCACCATAACACTGATACGAAACAGAGCCTGATTGTTAGTGTGATTCAGTTATCTGTCTGTCTGTGTTCCAGAGAAGTGGTCCTATGTTTTGCTATCCAGTGTCCACAAGCTGAGAATGTGCGTTCAACAAATGCTTGTGAGGCAGAGGACCACACAACGTACAAAGCCGCAGGGGTGCGTTTAGGATACACAGCCATCTTGCCAGAACTGAAGAGGCATGCCAATAAGAACACTCTGCTGAACTTCCTCCCAATATTTCTACATTTCAAGGGCAGCACTTTCATATGGCTAAGAATGTTTTTCTGGGTTTAAGCCGCTTCTTTTTTTTTTTTGGCTGCTCCCGTTAGGGGTCGCCACAGCAGATCATCTTTTTCCATCTCTTTCTGTCCTCGTCATCTTGCTCAGTAACCCCCATCACCTGCAGGTCCTCTCTCACCACATCCATAAACCTTCTCTTAGGCCTTCCTCTTTTCCTCTTCCCTGGCAGCTCTATCCTTAGCACCCTTCTCCCAGTATACCCAGCATCTCTCCTCTGCACATGTCCAAACCAACACAATCTTGCCTCTCTGACTTTGTCTCCCAACCTGAGCTGACCCTCTAATGTCCTCATTTCTAATCCTCTCCATCCTCGTCACACCCAATTCAAATCTTAGAATCTTTAACTCTTACACCTCCAGCTCTGTCTCCTGCTTTCTGGTCAGTGCCACCGTCTCCAACCCATATAACATAGCTGATCTCACTACCGTCCTGTAGACCTTCCCTTTCACTCTTGCTGATACCCGTCTGTCACCAATCACTCCTGATACTCTTCTCCACCCTGCCTGCACTCTTTTTCACCTCTCTTCCAAGTATTTAAACTCCTCCACCTTCACCAACTCTACTCCTTGCATCCTCACCATTCCACTGACCTCCCTCTCATTCACACACATGTATTCTGTCTTGTTCCTACTGACCTTCATTCCTCTCCTCTCTAGAGCATATCTCCACCTCTCCAGGGTCTCCTCAACCTGCTCCCTACTCTCGTTACAGATCACAGTGTCATCAGCAAACATCACAGTCCACGAGGACTCCTGTCTAATCTCGTCTGTCAACCTGTCCAACACCATTGCAAATAAGAAAGGGCTCACAGCCGATCTCTGATGTAATCCAACCTCCACCTTGAATGCAATCGTAACTCCTACCGCAGACCTCACCACGGTCACACTTCCCCCGTACATATCCTGTACAACTCTTGCATGCAGAGTGAGTTAACATTTGACTAGCGGAAACAATTTATGTACAAAACATTCTTCATATGTGCAAGATGATTCACAGGAATGTCTCAACCTGTTTGCCATCGTGTTCAACACATGTACCATATGTGGCACATAAATTGTCCACAAAAATTGTATATAAGTATACACACAGCAGTACCATTAGTGTTAACATAATTTTGACTCACCCTGTACTTCTCTGCCACTCCCGACTTCCTCATACAATACCACAGCTCCTTTCTTAGTCACCCTGTCATATGCTTTCTCCAGGTCCACAAAGACGCAATGCTTCTCCATCAACACCCTCAGAGCAAACATCACATCTGTGGTGGCCTTTCCTGGCATGAAACCATCCTGCTGCTCACTAATCATCACCTCACTTCTTATCTGAGCTTCCACTACTCTTTCCCATAGCTTCATGCTGTGGCTCATCAATTTTTATCCCCCTGTAGTTACTACAATCCTGCACATCCTCCTTATTCTTAAATATCGGCACCAGTACACTTCTTCTCCACTCCTCAGGCATCCTCTCACTTTCCAAGATTCCATAAAACAGTCTGATTAAAAACTCCACTGCCATCTCTCCTAAACACCTCCATGCCTCCATAGGTATGTCATCTGGACCAACTGCCTTTCCATTCTTCATCTTCTTCCTCGCTGTCCTTGCTTCTTCCTTGCTAATCCGTTGCACTTCCTGATTCACTATCTCCACATCATCCAACCTCTTCTCTCTCTCGTTCTCTTCGTTCATCAGCCTCTCAAAGTTCTCTTTCCATCTGCTCACCACACTCTCCTCACTTGTTTCCATCTTTATCCTTTATCACCCTAACCTGCTGCACATCTTTCCCAGCTTGGCCCCTCTGTTTAGCCCACCGGTCCTTTTCTCCCTCCTTAGTGTCCAACCTCTCATACAACTCATCATACGCCTTTTCTTTAGCCTTTTCCACCTCGCTCTCCACCTTGCACCTTATCTCCTTGTACTCTTGTCTACTTTCTGCATCTTTCTGACTATCCCACTTCTTCTTTGCCATCCTCCTCCTCTGTATACTCTCCTGTACTTACCCATTCCACCACCAGGTTTCCTTTTCCTCCTTTCTCTGTCCAGATGTCACACCCAGCACCCTTCTAGCTGTCACCCTTACTACTTCTGCTGTAGTTGCCCAGCTGGGTTTTTTTTTTCTGGGTTTAATCTAATTATTTTATTAACTAAGAACATGCCTTTCTGAAAGACTGTGATGTTGGCTGAAATTTCTAGAACCTATGTAACCTGGTCTTGTTTTGCTGCTATGGTGTGATTGTGTTCCGCTGCCCCTGTTGATATAAATGACTGTGAAGATCTTTGAATTAAGGAGTGGCCAGTGCACACTGGCAAGCTAAGAGGTAATGAAGCAGAAAATTCCTATTTAGTTTTAGGAAAAAATAATAAAATAAAAATGAAATTAGCCAAAAAAACAAAAAAAAAAAAAACACCTAGTCATTTGTATTGACCGTTGCAGCAGAACACAATCACACCATAGCAGCAAAACAAGACAAGATTACAAAGGGCTCTAGCAGTTTCAGCCATTTTCAGTTTTGTAATAAAAAATATTTGTTCAGGTACCTGCACATTTCTGCCTTTTAAGTTTAATCTCAGGATTTAAACAAGAAAATTCTTGCAAAATGCATAAAGTCCTTCATAAAGTCCATTAAATTATTCCAGTAATACATACATGTCTACCTTGTTCATTACAATTTTTAACAGTGTTTAAAACATTTCATTAGTGTGCCATTTTATCTCTCTCTTTCTGTCATATATATACAGTGTATATATATATATATATATATATATATAAAATCCAACGTCTTTCTGTCCAATTTTCACAAGACAACTACTTAATGGATTTAGATCGGGTTTTTTAATTCTGTAATTTGCTTGAACATTCTGGTTGATTTTGCAACTTGTCTCATTGAGATAGAGATAGATAGATAGATACTTTATTAATCCCAGAGGGAAATTCACCTACTCCAGCAGCAAAAAATATTAAATTAAAGAGTAATAAAAAAATGCAGGTAAAAAAAAACAGACAATAACTTGAATAATGTTCAACGTTTACCCCCTCTGGTGGAATTGAAGAGTCGCATAGTTTGGGGGAGGAATGATCTCCTCAGTCTGTCAGTGGAGCAGGACAGTGACAGCAGTCTGTCGCTGAAACTGCTCCTCTGTCTGGAGATGACACTGTTTAATGGATGTAGTGGATTTTCCATAATTGATAGGAGCCTGCTGAGTGCCCGTTGCTCTGCTACGGATGTCAAACCATCCAGCTCTATGCCAACAATAGAGCCTGCCTTCCTCACCAGTTTGTCCAGGCGTGAGGCATCCTTCTTCTTAATGCTGCCTCCCCAGCACACCACTGCGTAGAAGAGGGCACTCGCCACAACCATCTGATAGAACATCTGCAGCATCTTACTGCAGATGTTGAAGGATGCCAGTCTTCTAAGGAAGTACAGGCGGCTCTGTCCTTTCTTGCACAGAGAATCAGTATTGGCAGTCCAGTCCAATTTATCGTCCAGCTGCACTCCCAGGTATTTATAGGTCTGCACCCTCTGCACACAGTCACCTCTGATGATCACGGGGTCCATGAGGGGCCTGGGTCTCCTAAAATCCACCACCAGTTCCTTGGTTTTGCTGGTGTTCAGGTGTAGGTGGTTTAAGTCGCACCATTTAACAAAGTCCTTGATGAGGTTTCTATACTCCTCCTCCTGCCCACTCCTGATGCAGCCCACGATAGCAGTGTCGTCAGCGAACTTTTGCACGTGGCAGGACTCCGAGTTATATTGGAAGTCTGATGTATATAGGCTGAACAGGACCGGAGAAAGTACAGTCCCCTGTGGCGCTCCTGTGTTGCTGACCACAATGTCAGATCTGCAATTCCTGAGACGCACATACTGAGGTCTGTTTGTAAGATAGTCCACGATCCATGCCACCAGGTATGAATCTACTCCCATCTCTGTCATCTTGTCCCTAAGGAGCAGAGGTTGGATGGTGTTGAAGGCGCTAGAGAAGTCTAGAAACATAATTCTTACAGCGCCATTGCCTCTGTCCAAGTGGGAGAGGGATCGATGTAGCATATAGATGATGGCATCTTCCGCTCCCACCTTCTCCTGGTATGCGAACTGCAGAGGGTTGAGGGCGTGTTGGACCTGTGGCCTCAGGTGGTGAAGCAGCAGCCGCTCCATGGTCTTCATCACATGTGATGTTAGAGCGACAGGCCGGAAGTCATTCAGCTCACCAGGACGTGATACCTTTGGGACTGGGGTGATGCAAGATGTTTTCCAAAGCCTCGGGACTTTCCCCTGTTCCAGGCTCAGGTTGAAGATGCGCTGTAGAGGACCCCCCAGCTCTGATGCACAGACCTTCAGCAGTCGTGGCGATACTCCATCTGGACCTGCTGCTTTGCTGGCACGAAGTTTCCTCAGCTCTCTGCTCACTTGCGCTGCTGTAATTGTGGGTGGGGATGTCTCTCCTATGTTGGTATCAGCAGAAGGATGTGTAGAGAGTGCAGTACTCCGAAGTGAGAGTGGGTTAGGGTGGTCAAACCTGTTAAAGAAGATGTTCATTTGGTTTGCTCTCTTCACGTCTCTCTCGATGGTGGTACCCCGCTTTGAGCTGCAGCCAGTGATGATCTTCATCCCATCCCACACTTCCTTCATGCTGTTGTTCTGCAACTTCTGCTCCAGCTTTCTCCTGTACTGCGCTATGTATCAGAGTTCACTTGCGGTACCGATTTATTTGTGCCAATCTGAGAGAGACAGCAGACCGAGGGGAAGGGGGCGTGGCCCTCCTCACTCACATGTCTGCCTTAGGGCGTACCTTATATCCACTCAGCTAGCGATCGACAGAACTACTTGACAGATTTAGGTCATGTTTTTTATTCTGTAATTTGCTTGAAAGTGCCGGTTGATTTTGCGACTTTCTCATTGCACTAAGAATCATAGTTCGCTTGCAGGAGCGATATATTCGTGCAAATCCGAGACAGAGGCTGCGGGAAGAGGGAAGTGTGACATCGGGAGTGGGGAGTGTGAAGATGCAGGTTCGATTCCATGCTCCCATCTTCTGTCTGGGAGCCCTTGAACCCTGCACCGTCGGTAATGTTACCGATGAGCTCGCAGTGAGGCACAATGATGGAGCAAGGGGATGGTGTACAAAAGTGCCAAGTGCTTTTATTTTAAACAACAATCAAAAACAATGTTCAAATAAATAAAGTGCAGTACTTCAAAAGTCATTAAATAAATAATCCAATAAAACAAAAAGTGACAAGTGGAGGTTGAAATCCATTTGAAAAACCAATCCTTTAAAAACTGAGGTTAAAACGTAATGCAGGAAGCAGTCTTTTAAAACACAATCCAAAGCCCGGTGTCTTTTACCTGGCGTCTCTCCTGCTTCTCCCGTCTGGGCCCCGCAACAGGAGAGTCGCCTTCTCAGCAGCTGACCTTTTCTCCGCTCGACTGGTCTGGAGGTCTCCCGATCCCTGGCTTCGGTCAAGCGCTCAGCCCAGACCGAGACTTGATTTCCTTGACGACCAGGACGCTTATATCAAGGACTTCACCCACCAAGCCTCCCGACGTCCTTCAACTGATCACTCCAGCTCCTTGCTCGCTCAGCTGGAGCGACCGCTTCCTTCTGCCACAGAGTGTTGGCCAAACACCCTTCTTGGGGCTCACCTTCCAGCTGCCTACCTGCGAGCCTGCGCTCGCTCGCTCACACCAGCTGTCTCGCCACACTGCTTCCTGCTCTCCAGCAACCTCCATCTTTCTTTCTCTTTATTTGTTTTTTTCTTCCCCTTTAGCCGACTCGCGCTTCCATTCATTAAGAGGACATGTCAGTTGTGGCAAATCAGCAGCCCCGAGAACAATCACGGATGCGGACGGTTTCTCACCTGTGCACTTAGGTAAGAAATGCCCACATCACGAATCATCCCGGGAGCTGCTTCAGCCAAACAACCACCACGCCCCCTTGCTAAGCCACGAGTGCGGTGATTATTTATTTTAAAACTGGCCTTAGAATGGGAGCTGTGGACCCGCTATACCGCAGAGAGCCAGGTAGGGCCCTCCTCACTCATTCACTCACGTGCCAGCCTCAGAACTTACCTTGCCTCCAGCTAAGCTAGCGAACGAGAGAACTACTTAACGGATTCAGATTGTTTTTTTTGGTTTTTTTTTCTATAATTTGCTTGAACATTTCGGTTGATTTTGTGACTTCTCTCATTGCGATAAGAATCATAGTTCGCTTGCGGCAGTGATTTATTTGCGCTAATCCGAAAGAGAGGTTGTGGGGCAGGGCCTCAGGAGTGGGGAGCCGCACGGGGCCCTCCTCACTCACATGCCAGCCCCTGCTCGATTCGGTGTACCTCTTGCCATGTGTTGAAGCGTAGAAAAAGCAAAGATGTCAAGGATGAATGTTGCAGGCGGCTTGTGATCTTGCAATCTGATGATCAGATGGAAATGGCCGCACGTTGCTGGCGCCCTCTTCTGACGTCGTTCTGTTTTCTTCTCTCTTGATGTCTTCGTCCCTAATGTCGCTCTTCAGACGAGGCATATTTATTATAAAATTTAATTCCGGGGGTTTCACAACACATGATTGTTGCATACACCTGATTGGCTGGCTGGCAATATGATGGACGCATTTTGCTGATATTCTTTAATCTTGAGTACATTCGTTTTTCCCAAACAATAAAACCTTTGATGTTGCTTAGTATGACTGGCATGTCTTCCTTTCCCAGGCTGTAAACCAACTTAGCCACTTGTTATCCCAGATGCCCTGTTATAAACTAATCGATAGCCTTTGGGACTAGCATGTCTTCCTTTCTTTGTTGGAACACCGGTTTTAAAAGCGAGGTACAACTGGGAAGAGGATATGCTTTGATGTGTCCTGAATTTAGTTCATCTGTTGTCTTGAGCAAAATATAATAAATTTACAGATTTTGTACCCCGCAACACTTACACTGTGTTGCTGTATTCATTTTATGTGTGATGCTCGCATTTATTAGTGCAGCACATGGCATGTTAAATTTGGTGTCGGGTGAAGCTGGGCTCTTTTCTGAAAAATGGCATGTCACGTGGCCTTGCAGTCTAGGCATGCCAGCTTCAATAAAGAAACACATTTACTCAGGCTTCTTTGTGTTTTTGGCGTTCAATCGAGTGTGCTTCCCAAGCTGCTGAGCCTGATAAACATGACATGAATGTTTGCTGTCTTTTATTATGTGGACTTGGACTTGCATTTGTGTGCTGAGTGTTTGTGGTTTCCAGCTTCTCTTTTTCATTGCTTTGCCCAGAAATATGTCTCAGGCTAAATTGCGATGGCACGGCACTACAATAACTTTCAATTTTATTACTGGGCGGCAAATATACAGGCCATAAAGACCTGGATATCGATGAATATGCACAAGCTTGGTCAACAATAGAAATTTCCAGTATGTCTTTATATTCTCTGCTCGGTGCTTCAGTAAATACCAACTATCGTCAATACACTAATAATCCAACTGCCCTTCGTTCACTGAGAATATGGAACCAATGTAGGAAGCACTTTAAGACTGTTGCGCCTCTACATGGCGACCACTCTTTTCCACCCTCTCAGACATGCACAGTATTTAAAGCTTTTTTAAAACATTTAGAGACTTGTGCATCAATAAAGTTTTTGCATCCTACGAGCAATTAAGCTTCAAATTTACCATCTCGTCAACACAACTTTCAAGCTAGAAACTTTGCTAAACTGAACCTGCCCAATTTTCCTCACCTTCCACCTATTTCTATTCCAGAAGAAATACTGATCCATCTTGAAGACTCAGGTTGCATCGCCACAATTTATAAAAACATTTTAAAGACCCTTCCTTTCAAAGATCCCAGGGCACAATGGGGAAAGGATCTTTCAGTAAATAGTTCAGAAAAGGAGTGGAAGGCAGCCACGCGCAGAATACACTCGAGCTCCATATTCGCAAAGCACTCAATTATTCAACATAAAATCTTCTATCGAGTTCATTTATCTCGAGTAAAACTGTCCAAAATGTTTCCAGGGCAAAATTCAACCTGCAAATGTTTCAGTTAAGCTCCAGCCTCTCTGAGCCTCATGTTTTGGGAGTGCACCAAATTAACATCGTTTTGGACCAAAATCTTTGCATGCCTATCAGAGAGCCGTGATGTCACGATCCCTCCTAACCCACGAACAGCTGTGTTTGGTGGGCTCACAGAGGGGCTTAAAGTGGAGAAGGACAAACAAATTGGAATTTCCTTTACCTTGCTATTAGCACGTAGACTTCTCTTGCTTAACTGGAAGAATCCCAACCCACCACTTCTAAGTCAGTGGGTAAATGATGTCCTATACAATCTGAAATGGGAAAAAAACTAAATCTCACTGAGAGGATATGAGCAAAACATTTTTTAAAAATATGGCAGGATCTGATCAGTAATATTTTAGAATAAGCTTCTATACCGGGGTAAAGGAGACACTTCCTTTCTTGCTGCTTCAAAGATTTGCTTTGTTGGTTGGCTCTCCTCCCATTCTTTTGGTTGGGGGTTGAATTTTGATTCTGTTCAGTTTGATTTGATTGTACTGATTGTTGTTTGCTTTTAATTACAATTAATACAATAATTGGCTATTTACGTGAACTATAAGGTTTGTCAGAGTTTTACACTTAATGCATACAGCACATGACTTACCCCACTCTAACACCATGCACTTACTATTGTCGCTTTCGGTGTTATATTCAAATAAACTCCCACACAGCACTTGGTGTGTTTTATCTCTTCTACCCCCCCACTCGGCCATGATGCTCACTAATGCCTTCTTAATTAGGGAAAGATTATCTCTTGAATTTCACCACCTACAGAGAAAGCCCGGCATTTTGTGAGCAATGCAGAAATGGATTCTACTGTGTTCTTACAGATATGATCACGAAAAACTGAAAATTATTTTTGTTATTCATTGTTTTTTTTTAGTTAATCTTTTCAGCCACTGTAATCATTTCATACCATATTACTTTCTAATCTCGGTTTTGTTGAATATTATGTTACAGGTTTCATTAATAGTTTTTATATCGTTTTCAATTTTTGTTTATGACAATATTGGCAGACTCGTATGTATATGTGTGTTCTTATTTGACTGGTGGTCAAATTAGGGCCGAAGTTAAGGTCTACTTTATGAGCAAAGAAAGAGCGGGGCTGGCCGGAGGAGGGATCAGGATCCCTGTCTTTCCACGGTTTCAGCAAGTTGACATGGTATACCTGCTCGTTTGGTCGACAATTTGGTTGTTTTATCAAATAATCAGCAAGCCCTTTCCTCTCCTTAACTTTGTAAGGGCCTTGCCAATGTGCCAATAGTTTAGAATGTGAGGTAGGAACCAGTACCATGACACGGTATCCCGGCTGGAAATCCCAAAGAGACGTGCCGCGGTCTTAACAACGGGCCAATGAACCTTTAGTATAGGCCGGATTTTAGCAAACCTATCGCGTAACTGCGCGATATACTCCAATATATTAGTTGAAGGGAGGGCCTCTTCCTCCCAACCTTCCTTTAGGATGTCCAATATGCCCCGAGGTTGTCGCCCATATAGTAATTCAAAGGGTGAGAACCCCATAGAGGCTGTGGGACTTCCCGATAGGCAAAAAGAATGAGTGGAAGGAGCTGATTCCAGTTCCTCCCATCCTCGCTGACCACCTTGCGTAGCATCTGTTTTAGGGTCTGGTTAAACCTTTCTACTAAACCATCGGTATGAGGATGATACACTGAGGTTTTCAAATGTTTTATTTGCAGTAACTTAACAGTTTCCCTGAACGTTTCTGAGGTGAATGGGCGTCCCTTGGTCTGTTAGGACTTACTTAGGGATACTGTACCGCGAAAAGACCCCTACCAATTCCCATGCAATAGTTTTGAAGTTAGCCGAGTGCAATGGAACAGCCTCAGAATATCGGGTCGCATAATCTGGGCCGAGGGCTCCAAGGGTCCCACCAGGTCGACCCCAATACGTTCGAAAGGGACGTCAATCAGGGGGAGGGGAATGAGAGGAGCACAGTCCCTCCTAGGAATCTGACGTAGTTGGCATTCTGGGCAGGATGCGGAAAAACGGCGGACCTCCTCATTGATTCCCGGCCAAAAGAATCTGAGCTTGATACACTCGAATGTCTTTTCAGTGCCCAGATGGGCTCCCAGGAGGTGGGTATGTGCCAGTTCACAGACCTCATGCCGGTAGGTCTTGGGGATTAGCAACAGGACCCGTTCCTCCCTGTCGTGTTCAGCCACCCAATTATAAAAGATCATTATTTAGCACAAAGTGAGGACCTTGTGGCATAGGATACTCTGTGCGATGGCTGTCGATCAGGAGTACTGCATTTTTAGTGAATTTGAGGGAGTCATCATTCCACTGCTCCCTTTTAAATGAGGCCGGCATCTGTCAGAATTGAAAATGCAGACCAGTGAGAGGGTCAGAGGCGATCTGAAGGGACGTGGTCTCTTCCTGTGCCGCCGCGGCGTTTGGAGATGACATATCAGCGTGTGACGGCCCAGGTATCTCCACGTCATTGTTAGAAGCTGCCGCCTGTCTCTCTACCGGCTGTACAGACGGCGTGGAGCCAGCCAAAGATGCCGTTTCTGTGTCCATTACTAGGCCCAATTAACGTCTTGGAGTTGTGAGGGTTATGCAGCTTATACTGCCTAACCAATCTCGACCAAGTATAACCGGGGACAGAGGATTTTCCATAACCGCCACCGCCAGCTATTTTACCGTCCCCTCATGGCTGATATAGCAGGAGGCGGATTTATATTGGCGGACTTCCCCATGTATACAGGTTAGACTCGTCTTCGGTTTAAGCCATTGTCGTGGTAAAACCAAATCGCAAGCAATGATGGAGACGTTACTGCTTGAATCAAAAAGGGCTGGTGTTTTGAAACCATTTACAAACACCTCTCCCGTATGCGAGAATGCCAGAGGATTTGCAAGAGCACACACACCCCCTCGCTCTGTCTCACCATATACCCCCTTGTCACTGCGCGGAGGCAGCCGCTGCGTATCAGGAGGTCGCGAGGTCTGCTCTGGTATATAGACACTAGCACGCCCAGGTTCACACAGGTTCTTTTCTGGTACTCCCAGGTAGATAACCGCTCGTGATGTCTCTGTTATTTCAATGAGGGAGGCCATGTTTTTAATTGGCTGTCCCCAGGCAAGCTCCTCACGAGAGCCCATACTCAGTCCCCAATGATCCCGTTTTTGAGCCTGGCTCTAGTCTGTGGGCCCTTCGTCCACCTGCCCAGGACTTCAGATTACAGCCCTGGGTCGAAGCACCCCTCAGTTTCCTCCCTACCCACACCAACTGCCTCCAACCCGGCAACGCAGGGCGGGTACTTTCCCACCTGAGTCCTTAATGGCTGGAGGTTTGGATGTTGTGTCGAGGCTTTCTTGAGGTTCTTCTCCGGTCTTGTTACGGAGACCATCCCGCCGACTACGCCACTGTAAATTAAGATGCCTTGACACAAGATGAAGGTTTGGGGGCAGCCACCCGTGTACTTGACCTTGGCTGCAAAATAAGCAAATTATTCCACACAATAGTGTACAGAATGAAGTCAAAAACAGAACTGATCAACAGAGGAAGGGAGCGGGTTTTTATAGGGAGGCTGGCAGAAGTGATTAGTCCTCGGGGGCTGGGACAGGAAGTGATGTGGTCCTCGGGGCTGGGACAGGAAGTGACGTCTTCAGAGCTGAGGCAGAAATGACGTTTCCGTATTCAGGTGGAATTTCCCTTGTCTGGTCTGCGGGGATAAAATAAGAGGGTTGAATGCACCCCACCACCCTCCGGCTGGGCATGGAAGTCCTTTCTTTTGGTCCCTGTGGCTGGCTCCCATGCGCACATGTGTGACAGTAGTTATAGATATTTATCTATATGTATTAGTGCTGGGCGGTATGACCAAAATTCTATATCACGGTATTTTTCAAAATTACACCGATTTCACGGTATTCAACGGTATTTTTTCCCCATGCACGAGTGGATGTTAACCACATTTTCCACTGCAATTACTGCAGTTGACCGGCTAAGAATAACCTATTCCACTGTCGTGAGAATTGTACATTGTACAAAAAAACATTTTAATGTGCACACAAGTATTAATACAGGTTTGCATGGCCCCATAAAGTTATAGTTTTCCATGGGGTGGCACTAATGAAGAGAAGGAATCACACTGCATGACAGATGCAGTCAAAATATAGAGCCTTTTTATTGAACAAATTATGCAAACAACTTAAACTATAATTTTGACAACATATTGTCAACCATTCAAAGAGGCATTTAGACTTAGTAAAATATCCAGAGGTGTTTGTCAAAAGTTGTATTGCACTGAACATGTCACAGAAAAGGACTAAATAGGTCAATCTTTTTTGTAAACCAGCTACACTTTCTGTTAATGTTAACAATCTCTCTCCACTGACATGTTAAAGTGACTTTTTAAACAACTTTACCATCATTAAACTGTATAATATTTAAACTACAGTAAACCCTCCTCGATCGCGGGGGTTACATTCCAGAACCCCCCCGCGAAAGGTGAAAATCTGCAAAGTAAAATCCATATGTTCATATGGTTATTTTTATATATTTTAAGCCCTTATAAACTCTCCCACACTATTATAAACATTTCCCGCACAATTATACAACATAAACCCTTTGTATTCTCTTAGATATTACGTAAGATTCGTTGAAATTATGTATGTAAACACACTGTTTATATACAGTAAAACCTAAATATTAAAAGATATTGAGCGTTTCCGATATCACATGTTACAGCCATTACGACAGACAGGCCACCAGCAATAAATACGTACAATGCAAGAAAAATTGTATAAAATGTGTGTACAGTTACACTAAACTATGTACATGTAATAAGTACTGTATGTAGAAAATTAATTATGGTTACTCACCAACAATGACACGACGACTTGTCCGATAACGATGAGTTTAATTTTACTGCACAACAAAGGATAGCGTTACAGCTCTTCTAAAGGAGCCTCTTCAGGCGATTGTGTAGCACTGCCATTGTTCTCCTTCCGGCAGTCTTCACTCCAAATCCCTAAAGCAGATTCCATCTGGACTACTGCCTTATTACGCCCACTTGCAACTCGTTTTGTGCCCTGGTTAAAGGACACTGTGGCTGTAGATCTTTTCCTCCTTTTTAAATAAAAAGAATCGTGGACCCATTGATGCCGTAATGGTGTCCTGCAGCGGTGTAGCTGTTCCCTTCCTTCAACATATGCAAAACTTTCACCTTTTCGGCAGTCGTTAGCATCTTCCGTTGGCGCTTGGGCACGGCCCCTGAAGCAGTAGCAGGAGCACGTTGATGCTGAATGAGCGAGACGAGACTTCCTGGTTAATGCAAAGCGGAATCAAATTCAGCGCTCCGTCGCTGAGCCAATCAGCACACAGGAACTTAACTGCGTGCTCTGATTGGGTAGCTTCTCAGCCCTCCGCCAATAGCATCCCTTGTATGAAATTAACTGGGCAAACCAACTGAGGAAACATGTACCAGAAGTAAAAAGACCCATTGTCCGCAAAAACCCGCGAAGAAGCAAATAATCCGTGTTATATATTTAGATATGCTTACATATAAAATCCGCGATAGAGTGAAGCCACAAAAGGCGAAGTGCGATATAGCGAGGGATTACTGTAATAAATAATAACAATAAAATAAATAATAGTGCAACTTCCAGTAATAATACTATTACTTCAAGGCTTCAAGTCCAGGTACATTACACAGTATTCATTGACCAAATAAAAATAAAGTAAAACAAGTGCAACTTGGTGATGACATCTTTACCAACTGAACCATCATTAAGGCAAACTGCATGGTGGGCTGACTGTCTTTGCAAGACAGGTGTGACCATTGCAGTGAGACACAATCTGGTCTGTCCCTCGTGTCATCATAAGTGTCGGTCATCCCAGGCGAACGTTGCCATGGGTGCATCAGCTACAGGAACGTGTTCAGCACCACGATCAGCTGTTGCCGGTACCTCACTTTCGTTTTCAACCTCCATCTCCGGATCACTTGCATCAAAATTGGAGTCCGGCAAATCAGAGTCCGATTCAGCGACAATACGAAAAAAAGTCATCCACGGATTATTTTGCTTTGAGCGTTCATTTTTGGTATCTCTCCACATGGCATTTCAAAGCTGTTTGCTCTTCGCTACTCATGCACGCGCAGGGAATCGAGGTCAAATCAACAAAGCTAACATTCCTTCTAGCAAAAGCGTATCGAAAAGCGCTGTAACAACAAGATCACTGATCTCTTATCGATCGCTAGCGGGGCTGAGACATCTCACTATGTGAGAGTTTCTGGCAATGTATCATACTGCATCGCTTGGATCGTTCAGCCTACAGAAACGTTCCCTTGCCACGCCAACTTGAAAATTTATATTTTACACAATTTTATATAAATTACCGTCTCGCTTTCGACATCGTGACTTCGAAAAATCTAAGTTGAGCCATCGTAAGTAGGGGACTACCTGTACTGACTGATAATAGAATAGAAAACTGATTATACACACATTCATTGTACATTTCTTATTACTATGGTATGTTTTTACTACTATTACTTAAAATAGTTTATTATTTTAATAACTATTACATACCTATGGCTGTGTGAAAGCCTATGTCCAAAGCACTGGTACTCCAAAGCATGTTTGTGGCTAAGGTGGTGCAGCAAATAGCTTGTGTTGCCGCCTCCAGCGACAGACAACTTTAGCTCGATAGCATTTGCAGTAAATAGTTGTTTGGTCCACATCCGACCTTTTAAAACAAAAGTATCTCCAGACAACAGACATGGCTCCTCTTTTCGGCAAAAGTTCTTCTGTGTCATCATGTTCAACTTTATCGCCTGCTACAGCTTCCGTTTTGGAATGTTCTCTGTCCATTTTCACCGCTCAATACCTCCACTAACACATGTACTCCATTGCATGCGTGCTTAGCGGTGTAGCAGTGAATAAGGTCCCCCCCTTAAACAGTTTTCCGCTGCACCACATTCCGAACATTATTTAGGCTGTTTAAACCGGTGTTGCAGTATAAGAAAAATCCATATCATAACAAAAGTAAAAAACGGTTTTCGGTATGGACCAGTATACCGCCCAGCACTAATATATATGTGTATATACTGTACGCTGTTCAAAAAACATGAAGGGAACACTTAATCAACCCAGTCTAACACCAGTCAGTGAACCTTCAGGGATGTCGGTCTGTCCAGTTAGGAAGCACAAGCGACTGTGAATCAACGTCACCTGCTTTGGTGCAAATGAAAAGTGACAACAGGTGACCAGGAGTTTTGGTGTTGCAAGTGGTCTCTCCTTATCCTTCTTGACCGATTCTTCTCTAGTTTTGTGTTTTGCTAGTGTCTTTGTAACTACTGGTAGCGCGAGGCGATACCTGCAGCTGATTCAGGTTGCACAGGTAGTCCAACTACCTGACCTCAATCCATTACAACACCTCTGGGTGGGACATTATGTTTGGACCCATCTGACACCTCAGACTGTCCAGGAGCTCAGTGATGTCCTGGTCCAGATCTAGGTGGAGATCCCCCAGGACACCATCCGTCGTCTCATCAGGACGTTGTCAGGCCTGCATACAAGCACGTGGGGGGCATACAAACTACTGAGTACGATTTGGAGTTGCTGCAATGAAATTTTGGCCAAATGGACTCGTCTGCCTGCTGCATCATAATTTTTTCCCTTTGAGTTTTGAGGTGTCTTTTGAATTCAGCCCTCTGTATGTTCATCATTTTCATTTCCATCCTTTCGTTCCTAACACATCACCATATCAGTCCATAGCAGTAGAGAGAACCAGCAAGATTTGTTTTTCCTGTTGAGATCTGATGGGTTTTCAAAGTTGTTTTGTCTTGGTAGAGTAATATATTGCTCTACTTTCCCCTATTGTATTATTAATATGTAGCCTTTGTCAGAATGCCTAATCTCACAGACTTACCGCTGTTTATAAGATATTATAGTATACTAGTCATTTAGCCTGTTACAATAACGGGCGCTAGAACAGTAGTGCATAAACATTAGTAGGAACAAGTCTATATTAAATGGCAAGGGACTTTGACCTCATTCTTTTTGTTGGTCGTATTTTTCTTTCTTTCAGCCTTTCTTTTGTTGATGTTTACTTGCTGAGCTGACCGTTCTTCGTGGGCTGCCGCCGTGTATTGTGTGTCTTTAATTTTCTGTGACAGTAATACTGTCTTGTACGGCTCTATTCAATAAGGGCGCGTAGATAATTTAGTTCAAATGGCTCTGGGATATGTGATGAGCAACAGGTGCAGATCTTTATTTACGCGCGCCTTTATTCGCTGCGCCCAATTGAGGTTGTCCTTTTGAGGCTCGCCTTTTTGTGCGCGCCCTTATTGAAGGATACCGTCTTGTACGTCCGCTGTCTTGTACGTCCGTAATATACCTTTAATTTTCTCTGGCGGTAATATGCCTTTAATCTCCTCTGACAGTAATACTGGCTTGTATGTGGCTGTAATATGCTTCACTGTATTGTGTACCTTTAATTTCCTCTCGCAGTAATACTGGGTTGTATTTCCGTAAAACGCCTCTAACTTTCTCTGACAGTAATATCGCGCATAGCACCGTGCTCCGCACATGCGCACTTCACCAGAAGACACCCACACACGGACACCTGGATGCACATACGAATTTTATTTATATATAGATAACTTATCCCCACCTTCCCTTCTATAGCTATAACCTCAGGCAGTTAGATGTAGTAAAAAGACAAGCAGGAATTAAGTTACACATAAAACAATGTATTATTGGTAATATTCAGAAAAGCCAAGCAAAATGACACCTTTTATTGGCTAACTAAAAAGATTACAATATGCAAGCTTTCGAGGCAACTCAGGCCCCTTCTTCAGGCAAGATGCTGAGTTGCCTCGAAAGCTTGCATATTGTAATCTTTTTAGTTCGCCAATAAAAGGTGTCATTTTGCTTGGCTTTTCTCTACATTCATAATGGCTAACACGGTACAACACCCTAGTACTATTGGTAATATTCATAAATGATAATAATATGCAAAGTACATTTGAATATTGGCAACCATACAACCTGATTAAATGGTGATGTGTAGTTTCAGGCGGCACACAGACTTGTTCATCCATCCATCCATCCATCCATTGTCTCCCGCTTATCTGAGGTCGGGTCGCGGGGGCAGCAGCTTGAGCAGAGATGCCCAGACTTCCCTCTCCCCGGCCACTTCTTCTAGCTCTTCCAGGAGAATCCCAAGGCGTTCCCAGGCCAGTCGAGAGACATAGTCCTCCAGCGTGTCCTGGGTCTTCCCCGGGGCCTCCTCCCGGTTGGACGTGCCTGGAACACATCACCAGGGAGGCGTCCAGGAGGCATCCTGATCAGATGCCCGAGCCACCTCATCTGACTCCTCTTGATGCGGAGGAGCAGCGGCTCTACTCTGAGCCCCTCCAGGATGACTGAGCTTCTCACCCTATCTTTAAGGGAAAGCCCAGACACCCTGCGGAGGAAACTCATTTCAGCCGCTTGTATTCGCGATCTCGTTCTTTTGGTCACTACCCATAGCTCATGACCATAGGTGAGGGTAGGAACATAGATCGACTGGTAAATTGAGAGCTTCGCCTTGCGGCTCAGCTCCTTTTTCACCACGACAGACCGATGCAGCGCCCGCATTACTGCGGATGCCGCACCGATCCGCCTGTCGATCTCACGCTCCATTCTTCCCTCACTCGTGAACAAGACCCCGAGATACTTGAACTCCTCCACTTGGGGCAGGATCTCGCTACCAACCCTGAGAGGGCACTCCACCCTTTTCTTAACTTGTTAGTTATTTAAAATGTCTCTAGTTAAGGCATCATTGGTGCGCTCAGCTTTTTTCAGAACAGGCCACAAGCCTGTTCAAATATGGCTGCTAAGCTGTGTGTTGTCTTCTTCTTCATCAGATGTTAGTAAGAGAGAGAGAGAGAGAATGTGGTTGAGCAAGCAGATTTATAGATTCTCTGTCCAACCCCTAGAGCCAATAGGACACCATGGTACTTAAAAGCTTCTGATCCAAGCCAATTCCAAACAGCCATACTTCAGACCAATGGGGGAAATAGAACATCTTAAAACCTGCCACCCCCCAAGACCATATGTTAAAGTAACCTGGCTTCCTTGCGGGGGTTGAAAGACTTTAGCAGAGAAACACTCGCCAAACTGGTTTAAAGCACACCCCCCGCAACTCTGTCGTAAAATTCAAAGAAACTCTGTCGTAAAGAGGGGCAAACACAAATGCCTCTCACCAAAGTAACACTAAATTACATTGCTTTGCCTAAATTACAAATAAAGACATACAAAATATTTATCAAGTTATATGCAAAATCGCACATCACAACAAAAGTATTCCTTTAATTTTGGAGCAGTTTATATATTAGAGAGAGAGATCAAAACTGGAAAAAAGGAGGTGTTCTAAAACGTTTGACCAGTAGTGTCACATGCACACAGTTTCTTAATTTATAATTAGTTATTTTGACTGACCATTCATTAACCGCACAATCTTCAAGATGGCTGAACTTTTTGGTTATCCCATTTGCCTTTCTAATTCAGCGCTTGTTGTAGATGTCCTGAACAGAAGGCAGACAGATGTCCGTCATATTCTGTGCCACCTTCACCACCCACTGCAGTGAGCTGAGCAGGTACTATACCAGGATGTAATCAGGCAAGTGAGGATGGACTGTTCTGTACACCAGTAGAGGTTTGTGAGAACAGATGGGGAAAAAATATGAGCTGTTGTGTACTCCTCTGAAGAAGATGAGATGGTGGTGAGCCTTTGTGTTTTGCCCACTTTCGATCATCGGTGGTTTGTCTTCTGCTCCCTGAAGTCACTGATTAGCTCCTTGGTTTTACTAACATTAATGGTCAGATTGCTGTCCTGGCACTAGTGAGTCAGCAGGTAGACATCTTGTCGCTGAGCCTTCTCATCATTGTGGGTTAGCAGTTCTATGAAGATGGTGTTATCACATAATTTAATGATGGAGTTGAGCCGAGTCTGGAGATATAGAGATAGCAAGGTGCTCAACACACCACCCCGTGGAGTGCCAGGGTTAAGAGTTGGGGTGTTGGATGTGATGCTGCCAATCCAATTGTGTTTGTAAGGAAGCCCAAAATCTCATTGCCGAGTGTGGCACAATGTCCTAAATTGAGAAGTCTGGTGGTCAGTTTCGATGGGGTAACAATATTTAACTAGCCAACCCGCGGCGTAGCATACACTGCATAATTATGTATTGATGGGTGAACACTTCCTGAAAGACACAGTTGTCCAAATGGGGTTGGTTTTGAGGATACGACTGTAGATGAATGAAAAGATGTAACTCTGGAGAGGGCAACATACAATGCAGCGTTTTACACGCTACATACAGCAATTCACATCGAAGTATAGACACTGCTAAGACCATGGAATACCCCTTGCAAACTGTTTTACACGCTGCATACAGCGATTCACATCCGTGACAAACATGCCTCTTCTTAGATAGTCCTGCCACGTCCACCCTCGTTCTCGAAGCATACACACCGCCTGGTCATGTGCCAGCTCGCAAGAGAAACTCACGGAGACCCGCCCACCAACTCTAAGACCATAGCATGTAAAACAGTTTGCGATGGTGGACGCGGTCATGCGTCATAACCGAAAAGAATACAGTGGAACCTTGGTTCACGACCATAATTCGTTCCGAAACTCTGGTCGTAAACCGATTTGGTCGTGAACTGAAGCAATTTCTCCCATAGGATTGTATGTAAATACAATTAATCAGTTCCAGACTGTACGAACTGTATGTAAATATATATTTTAAGTTTTTAAGGACAAATATAGTTAATTAAACCATAGAATGCACAGCGTAATAGTAAACGAAATGTAAAAACATTGAATAACATTGAGAAAACCTTGAACAACAGAGAAAACTAACACTGCAATAGTTTGCGCAATAGCGCTACCAACCACTGGCTAAAAACACTTTTTTTTTTAATGAGTTTTAAGCACAGGGAAAAAAAATGAACATTTGAAAAAATCTGTAATTTAATAAACCACCAAGAAAAGTAACATTGCAACAATGCACACTACGAACCGATCGCTGTAAACAGAAGTGAAAACAAAATCAAGCCCAGTGCATTCTTTCACTGCCTTCCTACCTTATGAGTCCAGCCCCCTCTCTCTCACGCTGCCTGTGTGTGTGCGTCAGTCTCTCTCTCACGCTGCCTGTGTGTGTGCGTGTCTCTCTCTCGCGCTGCCTGTGTGTATGCGCGTCTCTCTCTGGCGCTGCCTGTGTGTATGCACGGCTCTCTCTGTCGCTGCCTGTGTGTATGCGCGTCTCTCTCTGGCGCTGCCTGTGTGTATGCACGGCTCTCTCTGGCGCTGTCTGTGTGTATGCGCGGCTCTCTCTGTCACTGCCTGTGTGTGTTCGCGGCTCTCTCTGGCGCTGCCTGTGTGTGCGCGGCTCTCTCTGGCGCTGCCTGTGTGTGCACGGCTCTCTCTGGCGCTGCCTGTGTGTATGCGCGGCTCTCTCTGTCGCTGCCTGTGTGTGTGCGCGGCTCTCTCTGGCGCTGCCTGTGTGTGCACGGCTCTCTCTCTCGTGCTGCCTGTGTGCCTCTGTCTCTCTCTGGCACTGCCTCTGTGTGAACCGAGATTCCACCGAGGTTGACTAATGAAAAGTCAACATGGCTCAGAGGTGCATGTGGAGTCTAGCAGAGACGAACGTGAATGACGCCCGGTGTTGTGAGTTGCTGTGTCCGAGTTGGTGGGCGTGGCTCTGCGAGTTGTCGTCGTATCCAATGGTCTTAGAGTTGGTGGGCGTGGCTGTCTTGCGTGCTTTCCATGGGTGGCTACTTGCCGGCGGCTTAGTGAATTATATATATAGATGTTGATCTGTAGTTTGTAAACAGAACTCTAACAGGGCATTTTTTTAAAATGTGCCAGGATGGTATAGCATGTCATGTCATATGGCACCCTCTGTGGATTGCCTCAAACGCTATGCATCACAATGTGGAATATTCCATGTGTCCTAGTAGCAGTCTCTCAATGCACTTCATCACAATGGTGGCGAGTGCCGCCTGTGTGCAGTTGTTCTGCTGGCTGGTAATTGGGATTTAGCAGCTTGTTGACTTTTTTCCAAATTCGAAAGGGCAGACTGCATATGCAGATTTCTTATTTCAGGAAAGAGAACCTTATAAACTGCATGCCTAAAACAAATTAATCCAAATGGCCGCACGTATTGGGAATGAGAGAAAGGTGTGCCTGAACAATGGATGTGTTGGGGTAATCCAATCAGCATGCCTGACGATGTTTTGCAGATATAAAATATGAATATTGACGCAACCAGACAAATAAAAACTGTTAGAACTGATGGTGAGTATTTAAGCTTTGGTTTCTTAAGTATGCATCACTGACTTCCAGTTGTCTGCATGTGGTCTTTAACCATGTACAAATGGGCTGTAATATCTAAAACTGTACATAAATACAGTAAAAGGCACCTTTTTCTATTACTAATTTGGTAGTGTTTTAATACTACATATTCCGTATCTGTAGTACTAGGGTGTTGTACCATGTTAGCCATTATGGATGTGGTGAGAAGTCAAGCAAAATGACACCTTTTATTGGCTAACTAAAAAGATTACAATATGCAAGCTTTCGAGGCAACTCAGGCCCCTAGTTATCCAATAAAAGGTGTCATTTTCTTGACTTCTCACCATATTCCATATCTAAACTAATGGTCTCTCTCTTGTCTTAAAACAGATTGTCAAGATAAAAGCAGTAACTTCCACTCTTCGCTGGTCATTCAACATCATGAAACTGTTAGAAAATCAAAGTTTATGTCGGAGACCAAGAATCTAACCACGTCCCATGGAAAAACCTCTTCAAATATGAGTGGCCTTCAGAACCACAATGGCACCCGCACAGGATTTCCAGTCGTAAACAGCCTGCAGCGACAGAGAAGAAACCGCCCGAGGGAGAAGCGTCATAGCTGCCCAGAATGTGGCAAACGCTTTTCTTACGTAAACATTCTTGAGAAACACATGAAAATGCACACGGGGGAAAATCCATTCATCTGTTCTGACTGTGGTAAAGAATTCCCAAGCAGAAGCAAGCTTCAAGGACACAGGAGGATTCACACGAGGGTCAAGCCACATTGCTGTTATGAATGTGGAAAACGATTCCCAGACATGAACAGCCTGGAAAGGCATGCCATAATTCACACTGGAAAGAAACCGTATTGCTGTTCCGAGTGTGGCAAGCAATATGCACAATTAGCTAGCCTTAAGATACACATGAGAATCCACACAGGAGAGAGGCCGCATTGCTGTACGGAATGCTCGAAATGTTTTGCCTGTCTAAGCAGCCTTAATATACATATGAGGACTCACACAGGTGAGAAGCCGCACAGCTGCTCGGAATGTGGGAAAAGATTCTCTCAGCTCGTTCACCTTCAAAATCACATACGGATTCACACAGGCGAGAAGCCGCATTGCTGCACCGAGTGTGGCCGGCGATTCTCGTGCAAAAGCAGTCAGCAGCGACACATGAAAATTCACACTTTAGAGAAGCCGCATTCTTGTTCCGAGTGTGGCGAGTTATTCTTGCGACTCAGTGATCTTCGCAAGCATCTCAGGATTCATACTGGAGAGGCTCTTTATAGCTGTTCTGTGTGTGGGTATCAGTTCTCAAAAAACAACAGCCTTAAGAGACATATGAAAATCCACACCGGAGAGAAACCACATGCCTGCTCAGAATGTGGGAAACAATTCTCGCGTAAAAGCGTGCTTCAGAAACACACCCGGATTCATGCTAGAAAAGGTGTCAAGTCCAGTACTGCCACTCCTCAAGAGCAGCTTGTAGATTCGTCTTCAGCTCAAGGTGGTGAAGAAGATGTCATGATAGATTGTGGGGATTTTCTATAACAATCTGAAGAGAGGGTCCGGAATTGATATGTATACACTGTACAGCAGGAGGCATTCACTCCTTAGAAATCCATTTCTTTGACTGTAGTATGGCTCATACCAAGACATTGTTTACCATTTGGATTTAGTAATAAAAGAAAGTGGTACAATAAAACAAAAATGAAGTTAGCTTGTTTTAATGCTGATGCTTTCCAATAAACAGTGGAATTGTTGTAATGAAGTCTTGTTATTTGTTCTTCACCAGGATTGCAGCGGGAGATCATCTTTTCTTTTTGTCCATTGGCAGGCTTCTACAGTACCTCTCTCAGTGCAGACTTGTTAGTTTACAACTTTTGAAGATTTTATCTTGAAATCAACCGTCAGGCAAGTACAAGCATTCCTATCAATCTAAGTACTGATGTGTGACTTTGAAAGGTGTTCACCCCCTTGGAATTTTTCACCTTTAATTCTTAAAACAATATTGAATCAGTGGATTTAATTGGGCTTTTTTGACATTGATCAACAGAAAAAGACTTTGTAATGTCAAAGTAAAAGCTGATCTTTGCAAAATGGTTTAAATTAATTAACATAAGCATTCACTGTCAGAAGCTGTGACAAGACTGACCAGGAGGACTGAGGGATTTTTTTTTTTTTTTTAATTCCACAATAGTACAAAAATAATAAGAAGTTGCACAAAAAATACAGTCCAGAGACAAAACTATTCAAATTGTGAAAATGCAAAGAAGTAGAATGTGTAAAACAATACAGAGGCTTCATACGGTCACTTTCAGTTCAGGTAACGGTATCAGCAGCCTTTTAAAAAAACAAAACAAAACTAGACTCTGTTTTAGCCCATGTCATAAATACAACCCCTCGAGAAAAAAAAAAAATCTCAGGAGCTGTATTTGGTTCTCATGAGCCTTAAGCCGCTCCTTAACATCAACCAACTGCTCTGCCACCAGGCACTTCTTAGCCTGGCGCACCTCTCACACTAACGTTTCCTCTCAAACCTCCGCTCCTCTTGCAGCCACAACTGTACTTATAAAGGCGTCTCAATTCCCTCGCTCAGCCTGTCTACGCATGGGGAGATACCATTTGAGGCCTGCAGGGGGAACCACACACCTCGAACAAAAATCAAAATATCCGACGGCAAAATACACATATTTAAACGCTAAATGACAAAAAAGTATATATAACTTCGAGGTTATTAAGACAGACCAAGAATACGTTACAGTGTACATACACTATTAAACCAAAATAGACTCCCCTATAGCTGTCTTTCTGCTTTCCCAGACACCCGCGACTGCGCTTAGCTTCGGCGCCGCCTTTAAAACCATAGACATAGCATTACTAGACGCCGCACGACCAGCAGCATCGTACGTCAGCGTCGCTGCCATATTGCGAGTGGAGTGATGTAGTGAATAAAGTTGCCTCACGCATGTGCTGCTTGGGCTTTTATAAACCGCTGTACGCTCCAAACCAGATCCCGTGGGGATTACATTTCATAGGCAAAGCTGAACAATTGTTTTGGTTATATTTGGCCATTAGAAAATCCCGTTTTATATTTTTAACTTTAGCTACGCCAGGCTAAGCTAGCAAAGCTATGCATTTACAGTATTTGCTCAAGTGAGCCTCCAAACAACGTTTTGGCGAAATGTATTTAGTCACTAACTATGTAGATTGTTGTTAGCTGTTAACATTTCTCAAAAGTTTCCCAAAGTAATCCCCCTCAGGAAGCAGTGGGAGGTAGCCCTTAGACTGGATTTTGAGAACGCTGTCCTGTGACGTGTGCCGTGCTAGCTTGGTAACAGATGCTGTACCGGCATCATATGATCAAAGCTACCACTTGCTCACATTAAAAAACAAAGGAGGTTTCATGATTCCTTCTGAGGGTCCAGTCAAGGTGGTCAAAGTAGCTGAATGTATTATCCGACAGTCAACATTAGGACAAGCTGTCAGTGGATCTTTGATCAATCAGTTTGTTCAGGCTGAGATTGGTTCAGATGATGATGTTTTTTCTCAAGGAGCACATTGAAGAAACACAGTTTGAAACTGACAACCATCATTTTATGCTCATGTCTTTAGTTGTGTCTGTCTTCCACAAACCAAGGCTGCACCATATTGCCAGACTGAATACTCTCAAATTACAGAGTGGCAACATATGGAAAAAGCTATGTAAGACCGTTCTGTGTCATGGATTTTAGATCCTATCCTGTATATATTTAAGTAACCACATTGCGCGCGTGTGTGTGTGAGAGAGAGAGAAAGAGATTGAGAGAAGAATGAGTGAAATGTTTCCAGAAATTAAGCCAATTTGTATACATATACAATAAAATTATTTCTGTTATTGAGTGTATCATTTCAAACGATTCGCCAAAATCTGTTGTATGTAAACGATACTGTTTTAAACGTTGTTTTTTCCATCAGAAAACCCGGTTTCCACGTCTACCTGTATTAGTTTAAATGGCACTTTTGCCACTCGCAATATGGCGGACGCGCTGACGTATCGTGTTGACTGGGCAACACAGTGAATACGGCGTCTACCTATATATGTCTATGTTTAAAACACCAGCCGGTAAGCATGGAAAAATTATGCGCAAGGATTGTAGCTGGAATGTACGGAAGCGTATTAGAGCCACGGAGAAGGAAAAAAAAAAAATACGGACACTGAAGAAAAAATGTTGACTCTCGACATTCACTTTTTTTTTCTTCACTGTGTCCGTATTTTTTTTTTTCCTTCTCCGTGGCCCTAATAGGCTTCCGTAGGAATGAATACCGGAATATCTCGAGTGGAGAAACAAGAAAGAAGCAAACTGCTGGTAAGTCCAAAGCCTTATTTCATTTTTTTTTTTCACATTTTGGGAGCAGGGCTTCAGGTCATCAGTCATCCATTTGACAGTTTCTGTCTGGTATCAGCTTATTTTTCTGTTCAGTATGTGTCTGCACTGCACTGTGTTACCGTCCCGGTGAGGCTACAGCATCACATTCACCTCCTTCGAGTTTGTTATTTAGCAGACGACAGCCTCGAGTCTGTGCGTGCAGGTCGGTCTCGATCAGCTTTTCCAGTTTTCTTTCCCAGTCGTTCTCTGCTCATGTTCTGTCAGGTTTCATCAAGTCCAGCCACAACTTCTCCATTCAATTGAAGTCTGGCCCTTTGAATCGTTCACTCCAGCACATTAATATTATCTTGAAGCCGTTCTTACATAGCTTTGCCTTTATTGCTTGGCTTTGTTGTCTTGCTGGTCTTCTCCCATGGTGCAAGTTTCTTGCAGACTCCGTCAGCTTTTCCTCCAGGATTTCCGTGTACAGTATTTTAATGCATTCATTTTACCCCCTCAAGCCTTCCAGGTCCTGTTGCAGGGAAGCATCCCCAGAGACTGAGGCTGTAGATAGATAGATAGATAGATAGATACTTTATTAATCCCAATGGGAAATTCACATTCTTCAGCAGCAGCATACTGATACAATAAATAATATTAAATTAAAGAATGATAACAATGCAGGTGAAAAAAAGAAAAACAGACAATAACTATGTATAATGTTGAATGTTAACGTTTACCCCTCTGGGTGGAATTAAAGAGTCGCATAGTTTGGGGGAGAAACGATCTCCTCAATCTGTCTGTGGAGCAGGACAGTGACAGCAGTCTGTCGCTGAAGCTGCTCTTCTGTCTGGAGATGATCCTGTTCGGTGGATGCAGTGGATTCTCGATAATTGATAGGAGCCTGCTGAGCGCCCTTTGCTCTGCCACAGATGTTAAACTGTCCAGCTCCATGCCAACAATAGAGCTTGCCTTCCTCACCAGTTTGTCCAGACGTGAGGCGTCTTTCCTCTTAATGCTGCCTCCCCAGCACACCACTGCGTAGAAGAGGGCGCTCGCCACAACTGTCTGATAGAACATCTGCATCATCTTATTGCAGATGTTGAAGGACGCCAGCCTTCTAAGGTAGTATAACCGGCTCTGTCCTTTCTTGCACAGCGCATCAGTATTGGCAGTCCAGTCTAATTTATCATCCAGCTGCACTCCCAGATATTTATAGGTCTGCACCATCTGCACACAGTCATCTCTGATGATCACTGGGTCCATGAGGGGTCTGGGCCTCCTAAAATCCACCACCAGCTCTTTGGTTTTGCTGGTGTTCAGGTGTAGGTGGTTTGAGTCGCACCATTTAACAAAGTCATTGATTAGGTCCCTATACTCCTCCTCCAGCCCATTCCTGATGCAGCCCACGATAGCAGTGTCATCAGCGAACTTTTGCACGTGGCAGGACTCCGAGTTGTGTTGGAAGTCCGATGTATATAGGCTGAACAGGACCGGAGAAAGTACAGTCCCCTGTGGCGCTCCTGTGTTGCTGACCACAATGTCAGACGTGCAGTTCCCAAGATGCACATACTGAGGTCTGTCTTTAAGATAGTCCACGATCCATGCCACTAGGTATGAATCTAATCCCATCTCTGTCAGCTTGTCCCTAAGGAGCAGAGGTTGGATTGTGTTGAAGGCGCTAGAGAAGTCTAGAAACATAATTCTTACAGCACCACTACCTCTGTCCAAGTGAGAGAGGGATCGGTGTAGCATATAGATGATGGCATCCTCTGCTCCCACCTTCTCCTGATATGCAAACTGCAGAGGGTCGAGGGCGTGTTGAACCTGTGGCCTAAGGTGGTGAAGCAGCAGCCTCTCCATGGTCTTCATCACATGTGATGTCAGAGCAACAGGCCGAAAGTCATTCAGCTCACTAGGACGTGATACCTTTGGGATTGGGGTGATACAAGATGTTTTCCAAAGCCTCGGGACTTTCCCCTGTTCCAGGCTCAGGTTGAAGATGTGCTGTAGAGGGCCCCCCAGCTCCGATGCACAGACCTTCAGCAGTCGTGGCGATACTCCATCTGGACCCGCTGCTTTGCTGGCACGAAGTCTCCTCAGCTCTTTGCTCACTTGCGCTGTTGTAATTATGGGTGGGGATGTCTTTCCTATGCTGGTATCAGCAGAAGGATGTGTGGAGGGTGCAATACTCCGAGGTGAGAGTGGGTTAGGGTGGTCAAACCTGTTAAAGAAGTTGTTCATCTGGTTTGCTCTCTCCACGTCTCTCTCGATGGTGGCACCCCGCTTCGAGCTGCAGCCAGTGATGATCTTCATCCCATCCCACACTTCCTTCATGCTGTTATTCTGCAACTTCTGCTCCAGCTTTCTCCTGTACTGCTCCTTCGCCGCCCTGAGTTGGACTCGGAGTTCCTTCTGCACACGCTTGAGCTCATGCTGATCACCGTTTTTAAAAGCCCTTTTCTTCTGGTTCAAAAGGCCCTTGATGTCACTTGTAATCCATGGCTTGTTGTTAGCATAGCAGCGTACAGTTCTTACTGGAACTACAATGTCCATACAGAAGTTGATGTAGTCAGTAGTGCAGTCAACAACTTCCTCAATGTTCTCATTATGAGATCCCTGCAGGATATCCCAGTTTGTAGTTCCAAAAAGTTCTCTCAGAGTATTCTCAGCCTCCGGGGTCCACTTCCTGAATGATCGTGTGGTTACAGGTAGGACTCTCACTTTTGGTTTATAGTGAGGCTGAAGCAGAACCAGGTTATGATCTGCTTTCCCAAGCGCAGGCAGCGGGGTGGCGCTGTATGCGTCTTTAACGTTTGCATAAAGTAAATCAATAGTCTTATTTCCCCGGGTGTTACAGTCCACATACTGGGAGAATGCAGGCAATGTTTTGTCCAGCGTCACCTGGTCAAAGTCTCCAGCGATTAGCACAAGCGCCTCAGGGTGCTGCGTTTGTAATTTAGCAACAGCAGAATGGATGATGTCACATTTGATGTAGCACATCATGATGTTTAATCTGATGGCCAAATAACTCTTCAGACCACAAAACCTCCTTCCAGTTGACTTCAGTGTCTTCTGTGTGCCTTCTACCCAGATGTCCCGTTCTGTTGTTTTTTTTTTTTTTTGTGTTTCCTCTTTGCAAATCTTCCATTAAACTGCGACGGGTGACACACCCGGGCAGCAGTTGCCTGCACAGTTTCTCTAATCTCAGCCACTGCAGTTGGCAACGCCTTCAGAGGTCTCCTGGTGGTCTCCCTCACTCGTCCTCTTCAGTTGTGTTGGAGGACCTGCTCTAGCACATTTACACCTGTTACAGCCTTTCATGCCAATTTGCGTTAGCAATATCCGATTATGGATATGTTGTCTTTATTATTTAGTCTGTCATTTTATTAAATGCTTACTCCTGTACAGGGTTGCAGGGGTCTGCATGAGCCTATCTCCGCTAGCAAACAGCGCAAGACAGGAAAAGACCCTGGACAGGACACCAGTCCATCGCGCTCACACAGGGGCCAGTTTAGAATCACCAATTCACCTAATATACATACAAAAAATCAGACTTATTAATAAAATGGAGCATTGGGCTGGGTAGCTGCTTGGGCGCTGTGCTTGCAGAAGGCGCAATGTGATATGCTGATAAGACACGTCGGCGGGAGGGGTAGGAGGTGGGGCGGAAGTCAGGCACGTGTAGCGGAAACGAGAAAAAAAAAAAAAAAAGATCGGCGTGCTTCGGTCCGGAACACTGGAACAAAGGACGAACAGTGTAAAAACTGGGAGTGGGAGTTTCGCTAGAAAGCAATAAATAGAAGGTCAACGGTTTCAAACTTCTGGACCGCGTACAGGTGTTTTTCCTCCCGGACTGGTTGTGAGTGTTGCACGTACACACTCGTACATAATGTATCTATGTATACTTATGGGTACAAACAGGAGGCTGGCCTAATGCTTAAACATCACTTTTTATTGGTGATGGTGTCGCAATACCTCATCGATGATGCCATGAAAAGCCACCACTAACTGATGATTAACCCGTCGCACAGACATCCACTGCTTCCCACTTCAACCGCTCTGCAGTGCGCATACATACTGACTGCCGTCAGTGGTAGCGTCATCCACCGCACTTTCCTCAGCTATACGAGTTGATCCAATGTCACAATCCTGCCGGAGCTGACGGACTTTAGCAGCAGAGAGACGTCTCTGAACTGCTTAAATTAACAAGTGTTTGTTTAATTTGTGAATCAACCCCTCCCTGCTTCAAGCTCCCAAGAGCTGCTTTTATGGTCGTCTAATGTTGTGCTGGGGGAAAAACTCCAAACCCCAAGAATCAACGCGGCACTTTAGAGGGCGGGCTGGCTGTGCACAGCGTGGCTCACGCCGTCGCACTGATTCTTGGGATTTTGAGTTCTCCACCCCCTCCCTTCCAATATATCAGACCCGTATTGTCAACGGGAGCCACTCGTTTGTGGCGATTTATATGAGAGCGGCGGCATCATTTTATGCCGTGAATTTTTCCAAGCTCCTACATGAAAGAGTTCTTAAATGAAAGATAAATGTGGCTGTTACTCTTTTAAAGAGCCGAACCTAAGAGACCAGCTGATTTGGTTTATTGTCGGGAAACGATATCCTGACTTGTATGCCTGATTAAGATGACCCTGCTTTTATACAAATAGCTAAAATGTACTGCGCTTTGCCTTATTCTGTTCATTTGTTATATTTCTGACTCAGATATGAATATTGTTGAAATTAAAATTCTTTTACAATTTAACGCCCCTTGTTGTGTATTTTGTTCACATTTTATTACCCTGCTTTATTACATATAATTGAGTTTCTATCTACATCTTTCTTTCTGTAAAGAAAATTCTTACCAAGCTAAAGGTGATCATTTGAAAGAAAGTAAACTTATGTTGTGGTTTGTCCATTTTCCACCTTTTGTATATGTTTGGAAAGAATAAGTGTCCTGAATAAAAACCAACATCCAGGCCTTTAATGATCTCTTGGGCACGGACATCAGCAGTGTGTCTGTCTGCGGAGAGAGTGTCGACCTCGTCATTGAGGGGTTTACTTACCTCGGCAGTGACATTCATGTGACTCTTCCTATGAAGTCAGTAGATGGACTGGGAGAGCATGGGGTTGGGGTTTTGTGGGGGGGTGGAGGCTGGGGTCATTAGGTCACTGGAAAGGGGTGTGTGGCGCTGCTGATATCTCTGAAAAATGACAAAGGTCCAAGTCTTTAGAGTCCTGGTGCCCCCTGTTTGCGAGACATGGACGCTATCCAGTGACCTGAGATGAAGGCTGGACTCCTGTGTCTCTTCAGAGAATCCTTGAGTCCCGCTGGTTTGGCTTTGTGTTGCTCATGGAGTCCCGAATGAAGCACACGACCTGCATTATGAGGGAGCGTCAGTTACCGCACTACGGCCATTTGGCATGATTCCCCGAGGGTGACCTGGCTCGCAATGGCTGGACCAGGCCAAGGGGATGCCCACATAACACCTGGCTGCATCAGATAGATGGTCATTTCAGGGAGGTGGGATTGGACAGCATGTCTGCCTAGAGGGCTGCCAACCAGCTTCCAGAGGTGTTGGGTGGTGGGTGTGACAACACGCTGTACCAATCAGAGGCGTAGCTAGGATTTTTAGCGCCTGGGGACAACTGAAGATTTCGTGCCCCCTCCTATCTGCCAAAATGCAATGGAGAAGGGAAAGAAAAATTTAAAATGGCGCCCCCTGGATGCTGCGCCCGGGGACAGATGTCCCCCCTTGCCCCCCCTAGCTACACCACTGGTAGCAATGCATGCTCCCCAACCTGACCTGACTTGGAAAGAATAACAAAGCTGTGCTTCACAACTCATTAACAATTCTGATAGATTGTCCAGATTCTAATGGCACCTCACTCCCTTGGACCTTCATTTGAAACTTAAGAAACGGATACATATTTTTAAAAATAACGATTCTTTACCTGTTTTGTTAAAAATGCAATATAGTATTTTATTTGTTGTCTCCCTTTAATTTAGTTGTAACCCACCTTGAATTTATTAATCATTGTGATTGACTTGTACTAAGTTGCAGAACTTGGGCAATCAGAATGCTCCAGTTTGAACCTTGTAGATCAATTAGGTGGCGTCATTGCAGTAGAGTGGGAGCTTCGTTTGTTAAATGTGAAATCTGATAATATTATTTATATATATATATATATATATATACAGTGGTGTGAAAAACTATTTGCCCCCTTCCTGATTTCTTATTCTTTTGCATGTTTGTCACACAAAATGTTTCTGATCATCAAACACATTTAACCATTAGTCAAATATAACACAAGTAAACACAAAATGCAGTTTTTAAATGATGGTTTTTATTATTTAGGGAGAAAAAAAATCCAAACCTACATGGCCCTGTGTGAAAAAGTAATTGCCCCCTTGTTAAAAAATAACCTAACTGTGGTGTATCACACCTGAGTTCAATTTCCGTAGCCACCCCCAGGCCTGATTACTGCCACACCTGTTTCAATCAAGAAATCACTTAAATAGGAGCTGCCTGACACAGAGAAGTAGACCAAAAGCACCTCAAAAGCTAGACATCATGCCAAGATCCAAAGAAATTCAGGAACAAATGAGAACAGAAGTAATTGAGATCTATCAGTCTGGTAAAGGTTATAAAGCCATTTCTAAAGCTTTGGGACTCCAGCGAACCACAGTGAGAGCCATTATCCACAAATGGCAAAAACATGGAACAGTGGTGAACCTTCCCAGGAGTGGCCGGCCGACCAAAATTACCCCAAGAGCGCAGAGATGACTCATCCGAGAGGTCACAAAAGACCCCAGGACAACGTCTAAAGAACTGCAGGCATCACTTGCCTCAATTAAGGTCAGTGTTCACGACTCCACCATAAGAAAGAGACTGGGCGAAAACGGCCTGCATGGCAGATTTCCAAGACGCAAACCACTGTTAAGCAAAAAGAACATTAGGGCTCGTCTCAATTTTGCTAAGAAACATCTCAATGATTGCCAAGACTTTTGGGAAAATACCTTGTGGACTGATGAGACAAAAGTTGAACTTTTTGGAAGGCAAATGTCCCGTTACATCTGGCGTAAAAGGAACACAGCATTTCAGAAAAAGAACATCATACCAACAGTAAAATATGGTGGTGGTAGTGTGATGGTCTGGGGTTGTTTTGCTGCTTCAGGACCTGGAAGGCTTGCTGTGATAGATGGAACCATGAATTCTACTGTCTACCAAAAAATCCTGAAGGAGAATGTCCGGCTATCTGTTCGTCAACTCAAGCTGAAGCGATCTTGGGTGCTGCAACAGGACAATGACCCAAAACACACCAGCAAATCCACCTCTGAATGGCTGAAGAAAAACAAAATGAAGACTTTGGAGTGGCCTAGTCAAAGTCCTGACCTGAATCCAATTGAGATGCTATGACATGACCTTAAAAAGGCGTTTCATGATAGAAAACCCTCAAATAAAGCTGAATTACAACAATTTTGCAAAGATGAGTGGGCCAAACTTCCTCCAGAGCGCTGAAAAAGACTCATTGCAAGTTATCGCAAACGCTTGATTGCAGTTATTGCTGCTAAGGGTGGCCCAACCAGTTATTAGGTTCAGGGGGCAATTACTTTTTCACACAGGACCATGTAGGTTTGGATTTTTTTTTCTCCCTAAATAATAAAAACCACCATTTACAAACTGCATTTTGTGTTTACTTGTGTTATATTTGACTAATGGTTAAATGTGTTTGATGATCAGAAACATTTTGTGTGACAAACATGCAAAAGAATAAGAAATCAAGAAGGGGGCAAATAGTTTTTCACACCACTGTATATATATATATATATATATTCACGGCATTCGTAGTCTAAATCACAATCTGATTGTATGGGTGGTTACCTACCAGGTAACGCTTGTGGTTGGTCACCAAGTCTGCTAACATCCGCCACGGTGCCCTCAGTTGTGAGAAGCAGATCATAGAATGGTAACCACCCATACAATCAGATTGTGATTCAGACTACGAATGCCGTGAATGTAATTACCTCGATCTACATGCTGTCAAATGAACGAACCACACGCCGTGGCGCAACGTTAGGGGCTTCGCCTCTAGCGCCGAGGTTCGATCCCCGAGAGGGAGTGCAGTGAGTGTGTACGCCTGATGAGCCCAGAATTAGGGCGAAACAAGGGTCGCGTACTCTTTGCATTATTTGACAGTAAACTATTTCAACCATATATAAATATAATATACACACAGGTATAGTAAGTGTAATTGTTTTTCCTTAAAGTATGTTGTTTATGTGATTAACTTTCTGTATTTTAACATTTATGTAATGTTTCAGTACAGTTTCTAAAATGTAGAAGTTTAGAAGAAGCTAAAGTATGGTTGAACGCCATTTCATAAATGTTTATATTAGAATTAGTACTATAGTTTCCTCTTGTATTATATAAATCTATATTAAGAGTGATTTATTAATTTATTTAGATTAAATATTTGTTTTACGTTTTAGCAATTTCCGCTATTGATGTAATCCTGAGTGTAGTGCGCCCCCTAGTGGATTAACAAAGTACCCTGTTAATAACTATTACTAGTATAACACATTTAACAAAGAAACTGTGATAGCCGATTTATTATTATTATTATTTATTTTAGACCATACCTTCACATTTGTATAACTTTGGAAGGAATTAATAAATATATTTTAGACATCTTCATCCATCTCTGACCGGATGTGCGTAGTGGTTGTGATTTAATCCTGAACCAACGTAATTCTTTACAACAGGGTTGTGTGGTTCTGCATAGAGTTGTTTCATGACAAAACGCCATTTCCTTTTGGGAACGGTTCTTTGCATGTGAAGTTAGCCCCTTGCGCTTTGAAAAAAATCCTAATATGTGCAAAATAAATAAATACATAAATAAATAAATGTCTTTAATGTATGGCAGGCTGCCTAACAAATTAAAAAAAAAAAACAGAACTTAGCCTGTGTTGTCGTATGCAGTCCTTTTCAAATCATAACTTTTTGGTATTTCACAAATCTGCTACAATCTGTTCATTGTTATTTACTGTATGGAGTCTGTTACGAATCTTAATGATTAAATAAATAAACAAATAAATAATGGTTCTTGGGCGGCACGGTGGCGCAGTGGGTAGTGCTGCTGCCTCGCAGTTGGGAGATCTGGGGACCTGGGTTCGCTTCCTGGGTCCGCCCTGCGTGGAGTTTGCATGTTCTCCCCGTTTCTGCGTGGGTTTCCTCCCACAGTCCAAAGACATGCAGGTTAGGTGGATTGGCGATTCTAAATTGGCCCTGGTGTGTGCTTGGTGTGTGTCCTGTGGTGGGTTGGCATCCTGCCCGGGATTAGTTCCTGCCTTGTGCCCTGTGTTGGCTGGGATTGGCTCCAGCAGACCCCCGTGACCCTGTGTTTGGATTCAGCGGGTTGGAAAATGGATGGATGGATGGATAATGGTTCTTTCCAGAACCTTCATTTGCATGGGTCAACCAAAAATGGTTCCCCTATGGTATCGCTCAGGCCTCTTTATTTTTCTGAGTGCAGAGGTGTCTGTCTTTTGGAAGTTTGTTTACCTTTAATACTGACACCAACCTGCCATGAGATCCTCTAACATGAAGCCTAAAAAATGTTATGTTAGGCAGCAAGCCCAGTGGGAGCTGGGTGGTCTTTTGGACTGCAGATCTTTTTGTTTCCAGCTGAATTGGAAGGTTTCTTTCTTTCTTTCTTTCTTTCTTTCTTTCTTTCTTTCTTTCTTTCTTTCTTTTCTCTCTTTTTCCTTCTTTTTCTTCCCTTCTTTCTTTCTTCTTTCTTTTCTTTCTTTCTTGTCAATTTCTTCTATTCATCTTGGCCCTCTGTCCCCATTGTTGGACTTGCATATTTTAACAATATGTAAAGACACTTCTCCTCTTAACTTTCTATCTAATCTAAGCATGCTTTCTATGTTTTTGTATATAATGTATTTATTCTTTTCTAATTGTAATTTGTTTTTCTTTCCATGGAACTACTTCTGTGGCATGTTGTAAAGCAAAGCACTGTGAGTACAGCCTTTGAATGAGTCAGTACTATAGAAATAAATGTTATATATATATGTGTGTGTGTGTGTGTGTGTGTGTGTGTGTGTGTGTGAGCGAGCGCACTGTTGATTTTTTTTTAATGTGCCCCGTGCTCCTCTGCTGCCAAAGTCCATTAGTCTGAGGTGTGACCACTGGTGGGCCTGCTTTAAACACCAAGACTCGGATTGTCTCACAGAGTTAAGAAAACTGAAGCAGATGGCATTGCCTCTGAGCTTAAACATGTGAGGAGCAGCTGGCATTGAGAAATGTCTTAGGAAGTGAATGAGGTAGACATGAGGGGAGGACATCGAATTATAGGGGGGGGGGGGGGGGTTTGGCAGCAGCGTTAGGGTACCTAGAAGATGGCATGCACCCTACGATGGCCACCTAAACCCCCACCCTTTATACTTCAACCCCGATTGTTGCGATACCCATCCATATTGTGACGCGTGAGGCGCTGCCTTGAGTCTGAGCACTTCTGGAAAACCAACTTTATTCAACTTTGAACGGGAACAGCGAGGTTATTTATTGTAGCGGGCGGGAGCTACCACTCTACTCCACACAGACACCGGGCAGGGCAGAGCCGGGGCGGCCAGGGCAGTGCCCAAGTGCTAAATTTCCCCGCATCACCCAACGCGCGACAGACGCGCACGGAGGCGGTGAGCTCGCAGTTGCCTCTGTGACGCAGCAGACCCGCGGTTGCCTAGGCGACGGACGCGTCACTCCCGTTTCGGGGTGTCGCCCCGTTGGCTGGGACTCAAAACAGTTCGAAATCCCACTGTATTGTGGCTGCATTCAATCTTCCTCAGATGGAAAAGTTTCATATGAAATTAAACCCAAAATGCATCAGCTTCTTATAAGCTCATCATGTCTACCTGCTCAAAACGTGCAGTGCAACAATGGAGGCTGCATTACTTCCACCTACTGGGCTGGAGTGTGAAGCAGAGGAATGTTACTATAAAATAAATCCAGTGCTTTTCAAAAGCTGAAACAGACAGTTAAATATAGTGACAAGACGACCCTAATAAAGTATACATGGTGACTCATTCCTGCCTCAAGGATTTCAGTTTATCAAACGGATGTTTTCTTTGATTTTCATATGCACGACACTCATTCAAGATACGTGTCACTGTTTTAGGATGACGGCGTTTTTCTGCAAATGCACGGGTCTCATGGATTAACAAAATACTTCATCCTCCTCCTCCTCATCATCATCAAGCACATTCGCTCTAAACAAGGAATAATTCAGGCCGGGGCGTGCAAGTCAGAATCGTGTCGTAATTACTAACTACCTGTTATTATTTCTTTCTGTCGTATTCTCTGCAACCATCTTCTCACTCTCCCCGGCTTTGTTGCCAAAGACATTGAAGTGATTTTTGAATTAAGACTTTTACTTCCCTTTGATGTAATGTCGCCATGATGTTTACACGCTTAAGTCTGTGGGACTGCTTTGCTAAATTGTCAGCTACCTCGTCTGGAATTAATGGTCTCCTCTCGTTTGGCAAGTTTCTCATGTTTCCTAGAATACATACATGAGTAGGAACCCATAAGAAACAAATGGCTATGCCAAGGCTGTTCAGTCTCCAATAATAATAATAATAATAATAATAATAATAATAATAATAATAGGTAGATAGATATGAAAGGCATTATATAATAGACAGAAAGATACAGTGCATCCGGAAAGTATTCCCAGCACATCACTTTCTCCACATTTTGTTATGTTACAGCCTTATTCCAAAATGGATTAAATTCATTTTTTTCCTCTGAATTCTACACACAACACCCCATAATGACAACATGAAAAAAGTTTACTTGAGATTTTTGCAAATTTATTAAAAATAAAAAAACTGAGAAATCCCATGTCCATAAGTATTCACAGCCTTTGCTCAATACTTTGTCGATGCCCCTTTGGCAGCAATTCCAGCCTCAAGTCTTGTTGAATATGATGCCACAAGCTTGGCACACCTATCCATGGCCAGTTTGACCCATTCCTCTTTGCAGAGCTCCATCAGGTTGGATGGGAAGCGTCGGTGCACAGCCATTTTAAAGATCTCTCCAGAGATGTTCAATCAGATTCAAGTCTGGGCTCTGGCTGGGCCACTAAAGGACATTCACAGAGTTGTCCTGAAGCCACTCCTTTGATATCTTGGCTGTGTGCTTAGGGTCGTTGTCCTGCTGAAAGATGAACCGTCACCCCAGTCTGAGGTCAAGAGCGCTCTGGAGCAGGTTTTCATCCAGGATGTCTCTGTACATTGCTGCAGTCACCTTTCCCTTTATCCTGACTAGTCTCCCAGTCCCTGCCACTGAAGAACATCCCCACAGCATGATGCTGCCACCACCATGCTTCACTGTAGGGATGGTATTGGCCTGGTGATGAGTGGTGCCTGGTTTCCTCCAAATATGACGCCTGGCATTCACACCAAAGAGTTCAATCTTTGTCTCATCAGACCAGAGAATTTTCTTTCTCATGGTCTGAGAGTCCTTCAGGTGCCTTTTGGCAAACTCCAGGCGGGCTGCCATGTGCCTTTTACTAAGGAGTGGCTTCCGTCTGGCCACTTTACCATACAGGCCTGATTGCGTGATTGCTCCAGAGATGGTTGTCCTTCTGGAAGATTCTCCTCTCTCCACAGAGGACCTCTGGAGCTCTGACAGAGTGACCATCAAGTTCTTGGTCACCTCCCTGACTAAGGCCCTTCTCCCCCGATCGCTCAGTTTAGATGGCTGGCCAGCTCTAGGAAGAGTCCTGGTGGTTTCGAACTTCTTCCACTTACAGATGATGGAGGCCACTGTGCTCATTGGGACCTTCAAAGCAGCAGAAATTTTTCTGTAACCTTCCCCAGATTTGTGCCTCGAGACAATCCTGTCTCAGAGGTCTACAGACAATTCCTTTGACTTCATGCTTGGTTTGTGCTCTGACATGAACTGTCAACTGTGGGACCTTATATAGACAGGTGTGTGCCTTTCCAAATCATGTCCAGTCAACTGAATTTACCACAGGTGGACTCCAATGAAGCTGCAGAAACATCTCAAGGATGATCAGGGGAAACAGGATGGACCTGAGCTCAATTTTGAGCTTCATGGCAAAGGCTGTGAATACTTATGTATTGTTTTATTTTTAATAAATTTGCAAAAACCTCAAGTAAACTTTTTTCACATTGTCATTATGGGGTGTTGTGTGTAGAATTCTGAGGGATAAAAATGAATTTAATCCATTTTGGAATAAGGCTGTAACATAACAAAATGTGGAAAAAGTGATGAAGCGCTGGGAATACTTTCCGGATGCACTGTAGGTAGATATAAAAGTCACTATATGATAGATAGACAGATGGATAGATAGATAGATGGATGTGAAAGGCATGATATAATAGATAGATGAGAAAGGCACTATATAATGGATGGATAGATAGATAAGAAAGGCACTGTATGATAGATGTAAAAGGCACTATATAATAGATAGATCGATAGATAGTATACCAGTGTCAGACTGGATGGACAAGCATCTCGAGTGTAGTTGGAAATGAGAATACCTGTCTAGCTGGGAGGCTCTAATGGAAGGATCCCAAGAATGGAGACACAACCCAGCTGGGATGGCCCTCAGTTTCTGTCCCAGTTGTGACAATAAAACAATGGATGGACAAGAGATGAGTGGACTTTTTGTTCCCTAGCAGAAAAGGTGGCACGGTGCTTCCCTGGCTGGAACCCAGTATAGATACCTGCAGGGTTGGCTGGGTATTGTAGTCCAGAAGGGTGATCCTGCCAGGATCCTTGGGTACCATAGGGGTGCGCTGAAAAGAATGGACATCTCTGCTTCTGTATAACCCTGAAGGGCTTCCAAAATGCAATGTCGTAACACCAGAAGAACTCCTGGATCCAATATAAAAGACCGACATAAAAGGATGCCAGTCTGCCTCATCCAAGAGTGAGAGTCGGGGAGCAGAGGGTGAAAGCTCATGTGGAGGAGTAATAGAAGATGGAAGAGGAAAAGGGGGCTTTATTAACGACGAATTCGGGTTTGGATAGTTAAATAAAGCCTGTGAACATGTCTCTGGATAATAAATAAAAACCTTTCATTTAATTTTATAAACTGTGTTTGGTGGAGTTGTTTCTGGTGTTTGGGGCTCCCCGGTGCCCTCTTGTGGTCACAAAAGATAGATAGAGAGATATGTGAAAGGTACTATATGATAGATAGACAGATACATGGAAGGCACTACATAACAGATAGATGTGAAAGGCACTACATAAACAGATAGATAGATATGAAAGGCACTATATTTTAGATAGATGTGAAAGGCACTATATAATATACAGATATGTGAAAGGCACTATATAGTAGATAGATAGATATGAAAGGCACTATACAATATACAGATATGTGAAATGCACTATATAGTAGGTAGATGTGAAGGCACTATATAACAGACATATGTGAAAGGCACTATATATTACATAGATGTGAAAGGCACTATACAATATATGGAAATGTGAAATGCACTATATAGTAGATAGATGTGAAAGGCACTATATAAACAGATAGATAGATAGATATGAATTGCACTATATATTAGATAGATGTGAAAGGCACTATATAATATACAGATATGTGAAATGCACTATAAAGTAGATAGATGTGAAAGGCACTATATAATATACAGATATTTGAAAGGCACTATATAGTAGATAGATGTGAAAGGCACTATATAATATACAGATATGTGAAAGGCACTATATATTACATAGATGTGAAAGGCACTATACAATATACAGATATGTGAAATGCACTATAGAGTAGATAGATGTGAAAGGCACTATATAACAGATATATGTGAAAGGCACTATATAATATACAGATATGTGAAAGGCACTATATATTACATAGATGTGAAAGGCACTATATAACAGACAGATATGTGAAAGGCACTATATGATAGATAGATAGATAGATAGATAGATAGATAGATAGATAGATAGATAGATAGATAGAAAGGTGTATTGCTGTTGGTAGAAAAGCCCCCCGATTGTATTTCTTGACACACTTTTGCTGAATAATTCATGAGCTGAAAGTCCTCAGTGTTTGTGTGTCAGAGACAGGATGTGCAGAATTGTTCATAATGACACCACATTTTGTTTTAATTCCCTTCCTACTACCTGCAGGGAATAATAATAATAATAACAATAACATTTTATTTATATAGGACCTTTTTCTTGTGTGTGGTGTAGTGGTTAAGGTTTTGGACTTTAAACATTTTGAGGTTGTGGATTTAAATCCCACTGCTATTACCATGTGACCCATAGCAAGTCACCTGACCTGCCTGTACTCCAATTGGAAAACCAGAAAGAAATGTTACCAGTTGTATCCCAAATGTTGTAAGTCGCCTTGGATGAAGGTGTCATCCAAATCTGTAAATATAAATCCACGCTCAAAACGTTTCACAGAAATTCAGAATGACCAGCAGCGCATTTACAACATTGGATACAAATAATATCAGCATAAAACACTAAATAAAGGTAAGTAAAGAATGTGCAAAGCTTTGCAATAGAATAAGAGGCAATAAAGCAGAATAAAATACAAAACAAGAGAAGAAAACCCTGAACTAATAATATAATTTGAGATACAAACACTCAGACAGAGCGGATGGGTCAGCATGTCAGGTCAGTTCAGCGCAGTGCCTTCCTGAACCATCGAGGTTATTAAAGAGTGAGTTGAGTCGGCTGATCTCATTAATTGAGGGACCTCATTCCAAAGTCAGGGTGCTACAGAGCCAAAGGCCAGAGAGCACCCTTTAGTTTGGGGGGACACAACAACGAGGGTCAGTGGACCTCAGTGGGTGACAGATGAGAGCTCTGTGGAGCTTTCTAGGTCAGGAAGAGAATTGTGCATTCAGTCCTATGAGACACAGGGAGCCAGTGAGGGGGCAGCAGGACTCCTGTTGTGCGCCTGTTGTTTCTTCTTCTAGCAGAGTTCTCAATCGACTGGAGTCGTGAGAGCAGATTAGAAGGGTGGGAGGTCCAGTAGTCGATGTCAAATGTAACAAAAGAGTGCAAAAGTGTCTTAGTATCAGAAAACAAGAGGAGTGAGTGAGGGACCACAGGGGTATGCAACAGAGGTGGAAGTACGAGAGCTTCTTAATGTGGTGAATGTGGGCAGAATATAAAAAGGAGGAGGAGGTTTGGAACACATGCTGATTATAGCAACCACCACACGATGAACCACCCGGATATAAGAAAGGGACAAACCAAAAATGACACCGAGATTCCTAGCAGAAGAAGAAGGTCTGATGACATCCTCACCAAGGGGGAGTGAGAAGGAGCTCCTGTTCTGAAGCTGAGCTGTAGTGCCAATCAGCAGGACATCACACAAAACATTATATGGCCAACATTTTTTTGATATAAACTATATAAAAGTTATATATTATATGTATAATAATAATTAAAAAATATTTTATTTGATTTGGACACCTGACCCTGACACCTATAGGCACTTTATTAGACATCTCATTCCAAAACCATGTGCATTAATTTGAAGTTGCCCCCAAATCCCCCCAAGGACAGTCTTCACTCTTCTTCACACGACATTTTGGAGTGTGTCGGTGGGCATTTGTGCTCATTCAGCCAAAAGAATATTTGTGAGGTCAGGCAATGATGTTGGGCGGGTGAGAAGACCCGACTCGCAACTGGCATTCCAGTTCATTCCACGGCTGTTGAGTGAGTTTTGTCAAAATAGCAAATGGCTGAGGTTTCTAAAAAGCCCACAGAACAGGGGGGTATTTTTCGTACGTGGATTAGTCGTTTAGCCGGATGTAATTATTGACGATTTGGCCTGATCCTGGATCTGTCGGTTTTTCGAAACTCTTGCTGGAAGTGTTGTCATAGCAGCACATCCTAATCCTCAAAGCTGCTCGGAGCAGGTATGTTCTACGTAAACAAGGATTAGCTCACACACTTAATCAGTGACAGTGCGTGGAAGTCATCCAATCATGGCTTCGCCATTCATGAATAAGCGAGCAATTGATATCCGTACGCAAATTATAAGAAGAGAATTTCATATAGAGAGGGTTTTGTGCGATCGGCAAGATCCTTTATTGCTCCCGGAGGAAATTCTTTTCGAAAGATACCGCTTTAGCCGAGGGGGAACATTATACCTCAAAAGATTTATTAGCTCCGTATATTCAAAGTCAAACTCGGTGAAGTCGGGCTCTCACAACCACACAGACAGTAGGCATTGCTTTGAGGTTTTTTACAAGTGGCACTTTTTTATATACTGTAGGCGATGCGGAACAGCTATCGAAAAGTGCAGTTTGCCAGGCAATTCGTAAAGTCTGTTCGGCTCTGAAACATTTCCTTCGGGTTTTCATTGTGTTTCCTGGACACCTGCGTGTGCAGACACAAGAGGCGTTTCATGCCATTGCAGGTAGGTAATACACAGGCAAAAACACCCACAGTTCTGTGAAGAATCTCACAATCAGCCTAACATTCTCATTACCAGGATTTCCAAATGTGATTGGGGCACTTGGGACTGATCAGAGTGGAGTTTGATCAAACATTATTTGGAAAATGTACCTCTCCTCCTGATGAATAATCAGACACAGTGTCTTCATCAAATATTTGACCTTCGTCAATATCTCGTTGGTCAGACACAAGTTCAAGGGATATGACATTCCCTGCAACTGACCCAACAAAAAAGAGAAGGCTATATGGAACATACCTATAGCACACATGGAGGACAAATCTATGCAATGACCATCCTTTACCTGAAATGAAGTGACCACTGCATCCTGCCACTGGTTCTGAGGAGGAGCTTCCCCCTGGAATGCCCTCACAAACAGGGCGATGGGCATTTTGCTGGAGAGCCAACTCTTCTGCAGGGGTTAGGTCTGGACCGCGTGGACCTCCACCTGTTTCTTGCTTGTCTGCCTTCTTATTAGCTTTAAAATTAATGTTCTTTACATTATATATGATTCTTTATGTCATCAATTCTTTAAATAGTTATATACCAATATTTACCAGTTTGAAGTATATTCTTGTACTTCACTTTAACCTGTTCCCATATTCTCCTTGTGCTCATGTTTGATCTGGAATTATGACATATTAAATAATAATTAATCTGACACATAGGAAATGAAACGCTGCATTCAGCAAGTACAGTGGACACTACTTAGCGTTTAATTTGTCGGCCACTTTTTGCCAGCCGTCTTTTCGAGTCTGGGCTGCTTTTGCAGTGTTACCCCTTGTGCATATTAAATCTTGAAATTCTTCATGTCCTTCGAATAAAACTGTCTTGTGCCGCGTGTGTGAAAAAAAAATGCGCCCGTTCTTTCGTCATTTTGTTACAGTCTAGCAAAGACTTGCTGATCGTGTTTTCTAGACTCGATATATATTTGGGCTTTTCACTCAGCGTGGGTGCGCGCATTCATCTCGGATGATTAGATCCAGCTCGACTAATCTACTACACAGCTGCGTTTGAAAAACTGACTTATCCCGGATGAGTTTCACTGGCATTAACTTATCCAAGAAGAGGCATCTGATCTCGGATGATTTAAACGACGTACGGAAAATACCCCCCAGATCTCACCCAAGGCAAGCCTGACCTAGGAAAATGGGAGGCTTAAGGCCTGATGAGACCTACAAAAAAGTTAATACGCCTCAAAGTTCAAAAAAGAGCAAATAGTCTCATGAAGCACCTTGAGCATGGGAAAGGCACTATATAAATAAAATGTGTCATTATAATATTATTATTATTGTTGTTGTTATCAACAACAACAATAGTAGCAATAATAATAATATTGTTGTTGCTATTGATGTTGTTGTTGTTATAACATCTCACCAGGGTAGAACCACGTAATTTAAGATTAAGGTTTTACTGACAAACAAAAAAAATGCCCAATAAAGTAGAAGTTGCCCACAAAAGGACAATCTAGTTACAAACGCAGTCTATAAAGTGTGGTCAAAAGCCAGAACTGGAAGGTCCAAAATCTAGTAGAAACAAAGAAAAGGCAATAGGATAACAGAAAACACTCACCAAGCACAGAGGGACTACAAATCCCATGAGCCTTTAGAGGGCTGGGAGCAGTACCTCCACGGAGATTGACAGCAAAAGGGAAACCACTCACACAAAACAAGGGACAAGGCAGAACGTAGTTTAAAACAAAGAAACTAAATAATCAGAATTGACAAAAATAGCATAATTAGGACAATAATAAAAATAAATAAAATGTACATAAATAATGACAACCAAAGACTAAAACATAAACTAAATTGTTTTAATAAAAGGAATTTAAGAATAAGCCAAACAGGAAACTCTCACACAATACAGGGTTGAGGTAGGGACTCTGTGCAGTTCCTCCCCACATCTTTATGGACCTGGTGTTGTGCACAGAGATGCAGACACACTGCATCAGTAAAGGACCTTCACAAAGTGTAAGCACACCACTGCCCAAAATGTCTTTGCATATTGTAGTGTTAACAAAACAATTCACTGGATACAAGGGGTCGAGCCCAAAACATGCCATTATCTCTTTTCTCCAGCAAACTTCACAGACCAGAAGGTAGCGTTCTCCTGGCATCCACCAAACCCAGATTGGTCTATCAGACTGCCAGATTTGAAGTGTGATTCATCACTCCACATTTGTACTACCTCATAATTCAATGGTGGCGTCATTTACACCATGCCAGCTGACGCTTGGCATTGCGCCGAGGGATATTAGGCTAAGTGATCAGCGGCTCGACCATAGAAACACAGGTCATGAAGCTTGTGATTGTATCCAGCAGGGGGCGCATGCTCTCTGAGGATGTACAGTATGATCTTTTAGAAATTGCAGCTTTACTTAAAAACCTATATGTATCTATCTATTATATAGTGCCTTTCCCATCTATCTATCTATATCTATTTCATATCTATCTATCAATATCTATATATCTATTATATAGTATCTTTCACATCTATCTATCTATAGTGCCTTTTACATGTATACTGTATATCTATATCTATCTATTTCATATCTATCTATCTATTATATTGTGCTTTTCACACTTATCTGTTATATAGTGCCTTTCACATCCATCTATCTCTATTATATTGTGCTTTTCACATCTATCTTTCTGTACATCTTTTTGTTATATAGTGCCTTTCTTATCTATCTATCTATCTATTATACAGTGCCTTTCACATCTCTCTATATATACATCTACTTGTTATACAGTGCCTTTCTTATCCATCCATCTATCTATCCATTATATGTTCCTTTCTCATCTATCTATCTATCTAAGTGCCTTTCACATCTATCTATCTATTATATAGTGCCTTTCACATCTCTCTATCTATACCAGTGGTTCTCAAACTGTGGGGTGGGCCCCCCTAGGGGGGGCGTGAAGTAAAAAAAAAGGGGATGCAAAGATGTGAAAAAAAGAAAACAAAAATCAAAAATATGAAAAATAACAAATTTACTTAAACTGCATTCTGATATTAGAAAAATAAATATATAGTTAGATAGGGGGGTGCGATTAAAACTGTTATGAAAACTCGGGTTGCAAATACTTAAAGGTTGAGAAACGCTGATCTATACATCTATTTTTTATATAGTGCCTTTCTTATCCATCCATCTATCTATCTATCTATTGTAACAAGGCGCTATATATGCACCTGACCCGACACAGATGGACACAAACACAAGTTTTATTTATCTTCATCTGTGGGCACACGTCTTCCCCGTGTCCCACAGGCAATACACCGTCCATTAAGCACTCAACAACCACCAACAATCCTCTCTCCTTTACCACCACTCCTCCTCCTCCTCCTTCTCCTCCTCCTCCACCACCACCACCACCACCACTCCTCCTCCTCCTCCTCCTCCTCCTCCTCCTCCTCAGGCTTAGTCCTCCTCCTCCCGACTCTCGCTCCTGAATGGTGCTGGCTGGCCCTTTTATAACCCACCTGGAAGCGTTCCAGATGCTTGACCACCTGGACCTAATTGCATTTCCACGTGGGGCTGAAGATTCTTCCAGCCGGGCTGCTGACTCCATGCAGCTCCCCCTAGCGGCCATCCCAGTCCCCAACCAGGCTGTGGAGGACTCCATCTCCCATGGAGCCATGCGACAGGTTGGGGGATCACCGTCTGCCAGGGAGGCTGCCACCAAGCGTCCCGGGGGAGGTCTTGAGCTGCCCATGGTTGCTCCCCCGGAAAAGATGCAGCAGGGGCGTCCCTGCCGGGCATGGGACCCGGCTGTCCGCCACACTATCTATCTATTATGTAGTGCCTTTCACATCTATCTATCTATACATCTATTTGTTATATAGTGCCTTTCTTATCCATTCATCTATCCATCTATCTATCTATCCATTATATGTTCCTTTCTCATCTATCTATCTATCTATCTATTGTTCTCCATAATGCTTAGACCAAAGACCCCCTTTTCTTTGATTTCCCCCTCTGCTCCTCAGTTTCAGATTACAAATTGCAATGCACATTGCAGTCTTTCATTTAAGGGGATTTGTGTTCATTTCGGTCACAGCATCTAGAAATGAAATGACAACACGTTTTCTACACATATACCCCCCCCCCCCCCCCCCCCCCACGTGTACCAATGAAACATTTCAAACTGTGGAGCAGGGGAAGGAAAAAAATTGTTGACATAAAAGTGGAAACAGGCATAACACTCCTGTCTCTTTATGATTTTAATTGCACTTCTAGTCAACATCCTTGAAACGATTCTCACTTTCAAAACTGTCATCCAGTTCGTAATCCACACTCAAGCCAATAAATGAAACTCGAAACCAATAAACGCCTGTGTGAGTGACGTGAGCCCCTCGAGCACCCATACTGATCAGAGGACGCTGGAGGGGCTCACGTCACTCACATCAAGGGGATTGAATACTTTTGTACGCCACTGCAGATGATACAAAAAGTTCATTCTGTTCAGGTTGTCTTTGGCAGACAGTGGAGAAATGACAGAATCTAACAGTGTAATGACCTGTCAGTTTAGAACAGCGTTGATAATTATATACAAAATAAAGCTTGTCTTCAGCCAAAACTCTCAGTCAGGGGTTAATTAAGGTTTCGTTCTTGGCAACCATTACTTCAGAGAGATCAGTTTATATTTGTGATGAGTGTTTGGTTGGGTTACATTAAACCAAGAAGAATGGGGAAGAATTATAGAAAAGTATATTTTTAAAGTTGATGATTTGCCTATATCCAAAGAGAATCATGAGCTTATATATGAAAATAAGCATTATATCTTAGTGCACGTTAATACAGCAAGGGTTAAATCACAAGAAGGCCTGTGCCTGTGTAAATTTGTTATTTTTCTTAGCAAGCTGGAAACCCCTGGCATTTCATGAGTCAAGGTCAGGTATGCAGAGAGGGGCTGACAGACACGAAGACTTTCTCTCCAGGTGGCAGGAACTGGACGGGTTCAAGGAGGGGAGAAGGCCTGCCATGTAGGCATGATGGGTAAGACAGAGTACTCCGCTCCTCGTTAGGCTGGGAAATATGGGTGGAGCTAATCAGAGGCAGAACCAGGGCAACGAGAAGGGGGGAGTCAGATAGGCAGTGAGGTAAACTCTTGATACGGACTCTGAATAAATGAGAGGGAGCCCAGCTGCTAATTGCTCAATTCATCTGAACCGGCTTGTTACTGCAGCCAAAAGGTTCTGAGCAAAATGTGAATGTGCAAGGCTTGAAAACTAACTAACTCTGAAGTTTATGTCTGCAGAAGTTGGGTTTATTTGGACTTTAGACATGTCTTGTCACAGCAGAAGAGTTCACATTCACAATGCTGCGAGTACAAATCTTAAGGCAGGCAAGAAATTCAGAGGACTTTCAATACTTTTGCATGGCACAGTAATTCGCAGATGTCAGCCATGACAGCTTCGAGGCTGCATGTCCCGGCCTCAATTTCTCTCTCTCTCTCTCTCTCTCTCTCACCTTTGCCCACATTTCCTTTTCTCAACAACACTCTTCAAATTCTGTTGGGCATCATGATGACTGTGATTGAACAGCTTTTGTCAGGTCCAGCCACAAATTCTCCACTGGATTGAGTTTTGGACTCTCCAGGACATTGATGTTGTTGTTTCTCCTGTGGTGCATTGGCTTTATGCTTGGGCTTCTTGTCTTGCTGGTCTTCTCCCACTTGGGCAGGATTCTTGCAGCATGTGTTAGGTTTTCCTCCAGGATTTCCCTTTATTTTCCTTCATTCATTTTCTCCTTACAAGTCTTACAGGTTTTTTGGTCAGACCCTGGGAGTACTTCCAGTACTGGAACATAGCCCGACAGAAGCACTCCTGGGTAAGATGGAAGCAGGGACTCCTGTCCTGGCAGCACCCCAGGACACCAACTCCCATACACCTCTGTGGGTGTCCTTACTGGGTCCACACCAGCGGAGCACTGCCATCTACAGTACTGGGGAGGAACTGTCCTTGATGCACCAACTTCAACACATTATCCATTAACTCAGTGGTTCTCAAACTTTCGTATTTCGCAACCCTGCCCCTTTTCTATCTGGAATAATAACTCCCTACATAATAAAAGATAGTTGAGAATAACCCATGATACAACTAACCAAGGTATGATACTCGTGCGGTGTCACGGTATCCTATCATTTTTACTTCCATAAGATTTGCTTGTGTTCGGCTAACTTCGATGAAATATTTGCAATTTATTTTTTTTTATAGTGCTTTAATAACTGTTAAAATTCCTTGTGTAGTTTTTGGTAGTAATTCTAATCCCAAAAACAAAGAATAAATTATTTATTCTTATTATTTTTTTATGTAAAGAAACGATTAAATATGTTTTGATTTTTTTAAATCTCGTAAGCGAGGACACCGATAAAGTCAATCTGCTCGAGACGAACATACAGTGGTGTGAAAAACTGTTTGCCCCCTTCCTGATTTCTTATTCTTTTGCATGTTTGTCACACAAAATGTTTCTGATCATCAAACACATTTAACCATTAGTCAAATATAACACAAGTAAACACAAAATGCAGTTTTTACATGATGGTTTTTATTATTTAGGGAGAAAAAAAATCCAAACCTACATGGCCCTGTGTGAAAAAGTAATTGCCCCCTTGTTAAAAAATAACCTAACTGTGGTGTATCACACCTGAGTTCAATTTCCGTAGCCACCCCCAGGCCTGATAACTGCCACACCTGTTTCAATCAAGAAATCACTTAAATAGGAGCTGCCTGACACAGAGAAGTAGACCAAAAGCACCTCAAAAGCTAGACATCATGCCAAGATCCAAAGAAATTCAGGAACAAATGAGAACAGAAGTAATTGAGATCTATCAGTCTGGTAAAGGTTATAAAGCCATTTCTAAAGCTTTGGGACTCCAGCAAACCACAGTGAGAGCCATTATCCACAAATGGCAAAAACATGGAACAGTGGTGAACCTTCCCAGGAGTGGCCGGCCGACCAAAATTACCCCAAGAGCGCAGAGACGACTCATCCGAGAGGTCACAAAAGACCCCAGGACAACGTCTAAAGAACTGCAGGCCTCACTTGCCTCAATTAAGGTCAGTGTTCACGACTCCACCATAAGAAAGAGACTGGGCAAAAATGGCCTGCATGGCAGATTTCCAAGACGCAAACCACTGTTAAGCAAAAAAGAACATTAGGGCTCGTCTCAATTTTGGTAAGAAACATCTCAATGATTGCCAAGACTTTTGGGAAAATACCTTGTGGACTGATGAGACAAAAGTTGAACTTTTTGGAAGGCAAATGTCCCGTTACATCTGGCGTAAAAGGAACACAGCATTTCAGAAAAAGAACATCATACCAACAGTAAAATATGGTGGTGGTAGTGTGATGGTCTGGGGTTGTTTTGCTGCTTCAGGACCTGGAAGGCTTGCTGTGATAGATGGAACCATGAATTCTACTGTCTACCAAAAAATCCTGAAGGAGAATGTCCGGCCATCTGTTCGTCAACTCAAGCTGAAGCGATCTTGGGTGCTGCAACAGGACAATGACCCAAAACACACCAGCAAATCCACCTCTGAATGGCTGAAGAAAAACAAAATGAAGACTTTGGAATGGCCTAGTCAAAGTCCTGACCTGAATCCAATTGAGATGCTATGGCATGACTTTAAAAAGGCGGTTCATGCTAGAAAACCCTCAAATAAAGCTGAATTACAACAATTTTGCAAAGATGAGTGGGCCAAAATTCCTCCAGAGCGCTGTAAAAGACTCATTGCAAGTTATCGCAAACGCTTGATTGCAGTTATTGCTGCTAAGGGTGGCCCAACCAGTTATTAGGTTCAGGGGGCAATTACTTTTTCACACAGGGCCATGTAGGTTTGGATTTTTTTTTCTCCCTAAATAATAAAAACCACCATTTACAAACTGCATTTTGTGTTTACTTGTGTTATATTTGACTAATGGTTAAATGTGTTTGATGATCAGAAACATTTTGTGTGACAAACATGCAAAAGAATAAGAAATCAGGAAGGGGGCAAATAGTTTTTCACACCACTGTATTTTCGTCCGACAAATATTATACCGCTGTTAGCTGTATCATGAAAATAACCCAATACGCAGTAAATTATTTATCTCAACTTGGCAATATTGGTGCAGTCACGCCGCATTTTCACCTGATTTACGGTTACCCGAATGTTCGCGACAGATACCGATACATCTCGAACTTTCTGGATTGAAAATACGCGACTATAAAAGCAGCAGCAGCGGCGGCGCCGCTTGTCAGTTAGTAGTCATTAGATCTATGCCTTAGAAATGTTCTATTTTAATTTTAGTTATAATGCATTCGTTGTGATTATATGCTTGCAAATTTTAATTTGAAATAAAAATGTAAAAAAGTAATTTTGATGTCTTGTTCATTTATTCGACGCCCCCCTTGTCCCCTTGTACAGCTTGGGGGGGGGGGCGCCCCACCGTTTGAGAACCGCTGCTTAACTTATCCTTTAAGGGTGCTAAGGATAGAGCTGCCAGGGAAAAGGAACAGAGGAAGGCCTAAGAGAAGGTGTATGGATGTAGTGAGAGAGGACGTGCAGGTGATGGGTGTGACAGCAAAATGACAAGGACAGTAAGAGATGGAAGAAGATGATCCGCTGTGGCAACACCTAATGGGAGCAGCCGAAAGAAGAAGAAGATTGCTTCAGTCCCATCCAGGCCAAGTTATGCCTCCTTCCTTACTGTCCTTCCATTACGGTATCCCGGCCAGGAAAGGGTCCAGCACAGCACTCACAATGCATTACAAAATATGTAAAATAATAAAACACATACAGCGTCTGTCTTGAGTTGGACTGAAATATGGCTCGTTAGTGAATCAGCCTTTTAATCTTTAATAATGCGCAATTTAAACTGTAATCTTTAATAGACAAAAGAGTGGGGTGGGGTGGGGAGGTTTGATATTACATAGCTTTTTGCAATGTATGGATTATTAACATTAGAATAATCTGTGTGCCTAATAGCCGACAAGTATCAAAATTATCATGAGGGTGTACCTCAGCATCATTGCACTTATCGAGCATGGCTGTGGTCTACCCTGTATATATGCACAGTACACAGGGACACTTCCAGTCTGATATTGTGCCACTATAGCCTCACCGGGACGCTAACATAGTATAGTGCAGACACATACTGGACAGCAAGACACTCAATAAGCATTATGCATGAACCGCAAAATGTCAGAGAGTTTACAACGAGAAAAAAAAAATACTTAACAAAGATTCTGGACTTACCGTCAGGTTGTTTATTTCGTTTTATTATTTGTTTTCAGATGTTCCGCTATTTGTTTCGGGTACAAGCCTCGCGCGTCATTTTCCACATTTACCTGCCGGTGTTTTAAAGGTGGCGTTGAATCTAAGCGCAGTCGCGGGTGCCTGGCAAAGTCGAAAGACAGCTATAGGGGAGTCCAGTTTGGATTAAAAGTGTAGGCGTACTTTATCTTTTCTGTTTTTGTCTTAGTAACATTAGAGATTAGCTTTAAAAATATTTTATTTTTGTTATTTAGTGTTTAAGTATTTGTATGTTGACATGACTCCCCCGGCAAGCCAGAAATGGTATCTCCCTAGTTTAGGCGAGCTTACCTGGGGAATTGAGAAGCCTCAGTTATGGCCGCAAGAGAGGGGGGAAAGAAGGGTTAGGTTGTGCGAGGTACGCTAGGCTGAGAGGCGCCTGGTGGCTGAGCTGTTGGTTGATGTTATGGAGCCGTTTAGGCTTCTGGGTTTTTTTTTTTGTTTGTTTTTTCGAGGAGTTGTATATATCTACGGAAGCGTATTAGGGCCACGGCGAAGAAAAAAAAATACGGAAAAAGTGATGAAAACCCCCCCCATATATGTCGAGAATAAAGTCGACATGTTGACTTTATTCTCGACATTTCCGCTTTAATCTCGACACTTATGACGAGAATAACTTTGACATGTTGACGTTATTCTCATAGTTTGTCATTAAAGTAGAACATCGTAAACTAAACTTGTTCTTAAAATGAATGTTTAATTTACTAGATTTTCTCAAACCCCGTCATAAGTTAATGGAGCACATTACATGCTTTATATTAAGTTTTCCCTGACCCAGTTGTTAATCGCTACGCGCTTCTTAAACGGACGTCCTCTTGTACTGAGAGGAGCCGCAGGCAGCGATCGCTGCACAGAATTCCTACACTTCATGATATTCCTGCTCTCTAAACATTTAGAATGCTAAAATAAATACTTGATAATATTTTCGTGATGAAATGATGAAATGCATTAATCATTAAACTTGCACGGTAATGTGCTGCTCCCTCGCAGTAAGGGGTCCCCAGGTGTAAGTTCAGTGTAGAGAACTTTATGGCAGGTGTGACGAGGCTCCAAAAAACTGGATGTATGAATGGGTATCGCAGAGGTTTAACTGAAAGATTATGTAAATGTTGGGTTCGTGATCTGGTAGTCGGAGACACGAACACAGAATTCAATGGATGTTTCTTCTGAGCGGGCTTTCTTTATTGCATGCGTGCTATCTCTATCTGACGTACCAAACCCCCAGTTCCTATCCTTCCTTTTTCTTTCTCCACCTAACCAATCATCACACGATAGACGTCTTTGTGAAATTAACACTAGTTGTAAACTTAGACCACGGAGTGTTCAGAACTTTAAAAAAATCTTCGTTATACATATTTAATTATGCCATCCATTCAGTGTTGCGCCCATCCAAACAAGCATCGTGAGCGAGGAAGGAGCGAATCCTGAACGGGGCGCCAGGACATCGCAGGGTGAATAGGAGCAACACAAACACTAGCAGGGTCAATATAGCAGAACAAAACCCCACATCCCACATGACTTTGGAAGGAAACTGAAGCACACCGAGTAAACCCACCAGAAAAACATGCAAACTCAAGGTAGGGAACACCCGGGACCCCCTTGCCTCCACACCACCGTGCCGCCACGTGTTGAATGCATGCTTTAATGCATTTCATCATGAAAATGATATCAAGTATTCATCTTAGCATTGTAAATGTTCAGGGAGCAGGAATATCACGAAATGAATGTATATGGTGATCGCTGCCTGCACCTCCTCTACGTGCCTCAGTTTAAGAAGCACATAGCGATTAACAACTGGGTCGGGGAACACTTAACACAAAACATTAACTTATGATGGGGTTTGACAAAATCTAGTAAATTAAACATTCATTATGAAGTTTAGTTTACGATGTTCTACTTTAATAACTACGAGAATAAACTGAACATGTTGGCCCTAATACGCTACGGTATTTATAACACGGGCTGAAACAAAGTCCAGTTTTGTTTTATTTTAAGGCTGCTGATTCCCTTACATGAACTATAAGTGACTGCGTATATACTGTATCAGGGTATGAGCCTCTGTGTTTTACATATTTTGTTTTTCTTGTTTGCGTTTTCATAATTAGATTTGTTTTGTCACATGATTATATTTTTTTTGTGCAGCCATTTACATCAGCAACTGTTTTCCTTCTCTATCGTGAAATAACAAAATTACAAACTCCACAGAAAACGGTGAACATGACAAAAAAGTCACATTTATAGGCATTGTAAAAATTCATATATTTCTAACTTTCTTATACATGTAAATCTCACACTATTTGCACTTTTCTGAATATAGAGTAAAGCAGGGGTGTTGTGCTGAGTTCAGTATATAAGAAAAACCTTAGGCCTTAATGTTGGGACTCACCTTGAGAACCACTGGTGTAAGAAATGAATTGCTATTGAGCAAATGCCCCTTCCTACATTTAAAAATTGAAACTCCCATGCAGATTTTTCCCTATTGTACACAATATTTTTAAAGTATAAATTATAATTTATTAATTTAGGGAGAAAAAAAACAAAAATGCCAGCACAGTAAATGTAGCAAGAGTTAAACAGAGGCCAGTAAGGACCTCAGGGTCTTGGCAAGCATTAATACCAGCACAACAGATGTTCCCCAACACCCAGAGCTGAAGATGAACCTCTATGTGACTACTGGGCATGTAGAGGACCGGACTGGACAGCTTTTCCTGAATGAATCCGAGTGTGTCTCTGAAGCCCACTTTTACGTGAAAACCGCTTCCCACACTCAGAGCAGCTGTATGGCTTCTCCCCAGTGTGAATTCTCATATGTCTCTGCAGACTGTTCTTTTTTGAGAACTGATACCCACATTCAGTACAGCAATAAAGAGTCTCCCCAGTGTGAATGCGGAAGTGTTTGTGAAGATCACTGAGTCTTAAGAACAGCTCGCCACAGTCGGAACAAGAATGTGGTTTCTCTAAAGTGTGAATTTTCATATGTCTTTGCAAACTGCTTGTACATGAGAACCGTCTTCCACATTCAGAACAGCAGTGCGGTTTCTCTCCGGTGTGAATTCGTCTGTGATTCTGAAGGTGAACCAGTTGTGAGAATCTTTTCCCACATTCAGAGCAGCAGTGCGGCTTCTCACCGGTGTGAATCCTTTTATGAATATTCAGACTGCTTACACAGGCAAAACATTTCCCACATTCGGCACAGCAGTGTGGTTTCTCTCCTGTGTGAATTCTCATGTGTATCTTAAGACTGCCTATTTGTGTAAATCGTTTGCCACACTCTGAACAAGAATGGGGTTTTTCTCCCGTGTGAACTATGGTATGCTTTTGAAGATTGCTTATTTGTGAGAATTGCTTTCCACATTCAAAACAGCAATGTGGCTTCTCCCCAGTGTGAATTCTCATATGTCTCTGAAGACTGCTGATGCATGAGAATCGCTTACCACATTCAGAGCAGCAGTGTGGCTTCTCCCCAGTATGAATCCTCATGTGTTTTTGAAGACTACTTAACCGTGAGAAATGTTTACCACATTCAAAACAACAGTGCGGTTTCTCCCCAGTGTGAATCCTCATGTGAGTCTGTAGATTGCTAATACGGGAGAAAAGTTTCCCACATTCAGAACAGCAGTGCGGCTTCTCCCCAGTGTGTATTTTCATATGTCTCTGAAGAATGCTTACATATGAAAAGAGTTTACCACATTCAGGACAGCAATGACGCTTCTCTAATGTGTGAATTCTTCTCTGTCTCTGAAGACTATTTCTGATTGAGAAACCTGTGCGACTTCTCTTGTGCTTCTGAAGACCACTCACATTAGAGAATCTTCTTCCATGCAGTGAGCTCAGATTCTTACTTTCCGACAAGACTATCAATTTTCTTATGTTTTCATGTTGCTGAGTGGCCAGGAAAGGTAGGGTGCTAGTGCCTTTGTCTTGAAAATCTACTGTAAGACAGAAAATAATTAGTGCAGATATGGACTACAGTAAGTAACTATATAAAAAAAAAGTAGTTAGGATAAGGAAAATTTAAAAAAATTCTAAAATTATCAAGACAGTAAATTTTAAGAGGGCAAAATTGTCCTTGATGTGTTAGCGGTTTTAGATACTGCTGTTGCTATAAGCAGCAACCAGCAAAACTGTACAAGGAGAAAACTGAAACTCATTGACACAGAGTAAAAGATGGAAGAAAGGAAGTTGCAAAAACTTAAATGCTCAAAAGTTGTTGAAAGTCCATCCTATTGGACAAAAATTAAAGAAAGAAACAAACAAACACATATGCAAATAAATGTGACAATAAATAACAATACAAATCTGACATGTGTACAATAATAACTGAATTTGTATTTTGCAGCTTATTTCTTTATGTGTGGTCTGACAGGATAGCCAAGAGCAATTTTTTAATTAAACTTTGTCTGTAAATATGAATTCACTTTCTCACTGTGGGCTACTGCTCGCTATATACATGTAATGAATTATTATTATTATTATTATTACTGAGTGTAGGCTGATGGCCCAAAAATGGCAAAAGTATCCAATGCAGTGTGCAGAAAGTGAAAGGATATGTACCTGCCATTGCCATTTTTTTATCAAAGTCATCGGAATGATCATGGAAACCCTGTGGAGTCAGGCTGGCTCGGCTAATCCATTTTACCCAGTGCTCAGGCACATGTGGACTTTCACATTGCCTCCTATCAGGATCTTATAGTCCCATCCAGTAGAAATGTCAAAACCATTGTCTAAATTTAAAAATTATAAGCTTCAAACCTCGCCCAGGGCCCTAAGCATTATGCCTATCCTGGGGTGTTTTCCACGAGTTGCAGGTCCCTTACTAGCCACAGGGGTCCAAGCAGTAACTTACGCCAAGAAATCCTCCAATTATGAGAATATAAGAACACAGCAGTTGCCATAATAAATTATTTTTAAATGCTCCACCTGCTGCACGGCTGCGCTCGGGTCCTAATTTGGGATCCTGAGGTGGTCCGTCAGGTGTTGGGTGTGGCAATGCATTGTATCAGTACAGGCTCCCAACCTAATCATTAAAGTTACAAGAGTGACCTGAAATGTCAGCATTCGTCACATATTGTCACGTATTAAAGAGGTTCAAAAATGACATCGATACCCACATTAACAATGGAACGAAACCTGACAACCCACAACCCGAGGGGACAATGACTGTCCACAAGTATGCGGCTGCTTCTAAAAAAAAAAAAATTTACGTAAATCCAAAAACGCATTCAACCCTCCCTTAGGAAACGTTTGTTACAAGTGTGCAGACAAGTGAAAATGGCAGCACCCCCGTTTAGCATTTGCACCCGTGTCATAGCTAATCATCAGCTTTGGGATACAACTAAGGGGGCAAAGTCTATAAAAAAATGGTAAGTTAAGAACAAAATGGTAAAAGGAGCATAAGCATTCCAAGCTATATCAAATCACGCACATATTTAGATAGTTTTTGGAAATATTCATAGGCCAGATAACTAACGAATGAAATTAATTAAAAGTAAGAATGAGACGTACAGATTGTAAAATTGGTTTGGATTAAATCCTGCAACCATGTGGAGTCCCCACACGACTGGACCCCCCGGAGGTCGTAGCAATGGAGATAATTAAAACAAAACTGAGTGCCATTATGAACAACGCTGCACATCCTCTATGCCAGGGGTTGCCAAGTCCGGTTCTGGAGGACCACTGTGGCTGCAGGTTTTCATTCTAACCTTTTTTTTTTTTAACGAGTGCCCTGTTTGTGCTGCTAATTAACTACTTTTGAATTCATTTTAATGGACTTGTTTTTTAAGATTTGTTCCTCTGAATTGCTTCATTTCTTTGCTTAAATGGCACCCAAACAAAAATGAAATGTGAGGTGAGGGAGCCAACAAAAGACCAACTAAGTCAGGGCCTGAAACTCCAACCAGTTGCTTAATTAGGCACGGAGTCTTGTCGTTCATTAAACCCGTTCTTTAATTCCATGGGTTGTCACTGCTCTCATTGTGCAATAGCAGATATTTCTGAAATTGTTGATTTTCTCTTTTAATAAGAGCACTGGTGACATGTCTTGTGGACCTGAGCAGAACAACATTCCTGAGACCTTCATCTTTCTTTATTTTCCAGATATTGTATGATGGACATCTGCTGTTTTGGCTCATTTTGTATCTCATTATTGTTTGGCTGCTAATTAAGGAAAAAGAAACAATTAAGGGGTCCGGGTCTTCAATAGCAAGTCAATTACAATTAGATCAAAAGAAGTTAATTAGCAGCAAAAATAGGTCCCTAATTAAGAAAAGGGTTAGAATGAAAACCGGCAGCCACGGTGGTCCTCCAGGACTGGAGTTGGCGACCCCTGCTCTATGTGACCAACACTGAGGACTTCCAGCCAATGAAGTGTGTCAGGAAATGTGACTGGGGGTCCTTTATACCAACAGCAGTATGTCTGTATTTACTAATTTTTATTTTATTTCTATTTATGTTATTTATGTTAATTGTATGTTTTTTTTTCTTCTTTTATTGTAAAGCACTTTGGCCACAGACATTGACATTGTATAGCGACTCACTGGGACTGGAACTGCCCAATCAGATATTTTCTTCCATCTATCCATCCATTATCCAACCCGCTTTATCCATGGTACACTAACTGCATGCAGTTGTTCAGTACATGTAATGCTTCATGTAAGATGAGGGTCTACTGTCTTGCACGTCATACGTTACACAGACTCTGCTCTTCCAGTCTTATTACAAATGGTGGGACACAATGACTATGGCAAAGGTTGTTACATTTTCAATGCCACTTATTTTACTGATTTTATGTAAACACTTACATTTCTCAAGCTGATGAACAGATGAGAGTTGATCCTGTTCTTCTCTGCCATAACTGCCATTTATCCCACCATCGGATGCCAACACTTCAGTCTTCACTGTAAGAGAATCTTGATGTGAAAAACAATCGGTCTCCTGCATAGACTCAAAATCAGTCATCTCCTGTTTAACTTCCAGATGCTCGCTTAAGCTGTACTCATTCTCTAAAGACTCATCTTCCTTCAAACTGTTTCCAGTTGCACCGCTTTGCAAAACAGACAGAAGCTCAGGATCTTCTATTTTGACAATGACAAGCCCCTGTTCAAAACCCCTGTCTTGAATATCACCAGTCCTCCACTCACAGGTCTCCTGTTTCACACCGAGAGCTGCCACTGTAGCAGGAACGGACTCCCACTCACAATCCTCTTCTTTGATCAGCTCTGTTCTTTGCTCCATGGCCTCAGCAGCACTTGAGAAACACACATTCAATACCACATTCTCCTCTTTCTGGAGTATAGGCCCTCGTCTCAAATCAGTTGATCTCAGTTTAAAACTCACATATCTAAAAAATTAAAACAGAGCAGGCAACAGGTGAAACAAATATTTATGATTTATTCCGAGGAGTAGGAAAAAAACAAGAAAAAACCCATCTTAAGAACCAATAAATTCACAAAAACATACTCAAATGGTATATGAAATTGATCTTCAATGTAATATTAAAAATAAAAAACACAAGGTAAACTCAAACAAAAATTAGATATATTGAACCAATGTGTAATTCTTAAAATTAACTAATAAAGCAGATGAAATGAATTCATGTAGTTGCAACAAATATTTGTAACCTCTTTGCAACTCCCTACATTTTAGAATCTCCTAATAATGTGGTCAGATCTTCAACTGAAGGCCGTGTCACATTTGATGAATTTTTTGGTGAGTTTCAGTTGTAGCTTTCATTTACTTTATTTTATAGCAATATATAACAATTTGAATATTTTCTCCTTTGTAAGATAATTTTAATAATCGGCTAATCTATATTTATATATATAATCTATATATCTATCTATCTATCTATATATATATATATATATAATCTATATATATATATATATATATATATATATATATATATATATATATATATATATATATATATATAATCTATATATATATATATAAGGATGTCCTGCGGTGGGTTGGCACCCTGCCCAGGATTGTTTCCTGCCTTGTGCCCTGTGTTGGCTGGGATTGGCTCCAGCAGACCCCCGTGACCCTGTGTTCGGATTCAGCGGGTTGGACAATGGATGGATAGATGGATATATCTAAGGAGAGAGAGACCACTAGGGGGCACCACCTAACCTTAGACACAGCAATACCATGCACAACCCCAAGTTCAAATAAAGAATTTTTAATTGCCAAAACACCTTCTTCACGCAAACACCAATACAAATAAACCAATCACAATCCTCCTTCCTCCTCTAAAATTGTTGCCCTCTGACTCTTCCAGGTGAGGCAGTGGACTTCTTTTAAACAGGACCTGGGAACGCTTCTGGTCCCACAGCATGTCCTCTTGGAAGCACTTCCGGGTTATAAGAAAAATAGGGAGGTCCTCTGCCGACAGCGCTCTCCAACGGCACTTAGGGACTATGACAGGATTGCAACTCCCGACTCCAATTCCCATGTACCCCTGCGGGTGTCCAAACTGGAATGCCTAGGGAGGAGCACTGCCATCTGTTGTAGGGGGTATGGAACTGCTCCTGGCATCTGGCTTCTGCTGGTCCATCCATTATATGCCTCTAGCTGGGCAAGAAGTTTTTCCCTCATCCAGCTGACGTGCCCATCTGTCCTCGATGGTAGATACTATATACAGTATCACCTGATGAGTGCCAATTAGGGAGAAACACATGTTTGTATTATTTGTCAGGTACTGTATCACATATCTATGAGCAGCTTCTCACAGCTGAGAGGACGTGGCAAATGTTTGCCATCTGGCTGACAAACCACTAGCGTTACCTGGTAGGTAATCACCTAAATAATCAAACCTGAATGTAACACTCCGATCTTCACCCTGTCAAATAAGCAAACTAGCCGGCATGGCGCAGAGTCAGAGGCTTTGCCTCAGACACAGATGTCTGAGACTACACTGATAAAAATTAGGTACAAAATACTAATAATTATTAACTGGTTACCTACTTTTTAAAAGTAATTTTGAACTTAGTAAGAAGGTAGATTATACTAAAAAATATTAGGTAGACTTCACTTGACTGAAATTCTGTATATTATTTGCTACATTTAGATAAACTTCACTAAAAAAATGGGTTAAATTTACTCAAGAAAAATGAGTGCAAACTGCTGCCTTAATATTATTGAGTAAATTCTATACCCTGCTTTTTACAGTGTAACGTAAGGGGAAGCAAAGGTGCGAACACCTGATGAGCTTTGATTATGGTGAAAGACGTGTTCTGTACTCTTTGTATTATTTGGCAGGTACTGTGTCATACATATATACATATATATATATATATATACACACACACACACACACACACACACAACATATATACACACATACATACAGTATATATTATATATATAGGCGGCATGGTGGCGCAGTGGGTAGCGCTGCTGCCTCGCAGTTGTGAGACCTGGGGACCTGGGTTCGTTTCCCGGGTCCTCCCTGTGTGGAGTTTGCATGTTCTCCCCGTGTCTGTGTGAGTTTCCTCCGGGCGCTCCAGTTTCCTCCCACAGTCCAAAAACATGCAGGTTAGGTGGATTGGCGATCCTAAATTGGCCCTAGTGTGTGCTGGGTGTGTTTGTGTGTGTCCTGCGGTGGGTTGGTACCTTGCCTGGGATTGGTTCCTGCCTTGTGCCCTGTGTTGGCTGGGATTGGCTCCAGCAGACCCCCGAGACCCTGTGTTCGGATTCAGCGGGTTGGAAAATGGATGGATGGATAGATATAGTAAGGCATTCACGACGAGTGTTCTCCAGACAAGCCAGAACAATTCCAGAACAAGAGGGGGCACTGCTGCTAACGGTATCCTACCCTTTCTCCACAGCCAAGAGAAGATACCCATGTCCATGACTTCCGAAAAAAGTCCCAGCCCCTCCTGAAAAAAAAACCTGCTTTATTTAGAAGAAATGTTGCTTTCTTGCTTGCTTCTGGTATTATTGCAGTGACAGAGTAAGCAGACAGTTAGCATGCAATCAGCGCTCTTGCGCGAGCTGTCCTTACACATATACATTTAGTTTTCATCAAGTTATTAGTCCTGATGTTTCAAAATGGTCGGAGTGGCAATACACAGCTAGTGTCCCAGTCACACAGCCCCATGAGCTCACGTTTGATTGCTAACCTGGACAGGGTCTGTAGGAGTCTGCATGTTCTCCCTATGTGTACGAGGACCGAGTGCGCATAACTGCAAATGTTGTTTTACAGGTGGATATTCAGTGTCGCATCTTTTCATTCCTACATGTGTTGTTGGAAGCCTTGACCTGTCACCTTATCATGTTAAAAAGGAGTTCTGTCACAGATAACATTACGCTGACAGGTACAACATGAATGATACACAATCTGACAAGTATATAAAAAAAAGTCTGTGTTTACAAATTTACAAAATACTGCCGTGTGGACATTTTTGGTGAGCAAAACAAAACCAATAATCAAGTCGGGAGGAGACATCATCACACTGACTGAAGAGGAACCTCAACAATAAAAGCCGAATCCCGCTGGTCCTGCAATTCCACCCTAGCACACTCTCTCTTTCTCTTCCTGACAGGTCATCCAGCAAAATGTTCTCCTTTTGCAGACTGAACAACAAGTTTGCACAAACGAATCACTTTGTGTTGCTAACATACCTGGTACGAACGGTAGCGTCTTCTTAAACTGCGCTAATCACGCATACCGGCGCTGCCACCTCATCCTTTCACGCTCTGCTCCTTTTGCCCGTTACACCCTCTCAGTCTCCTTGAGTCTCGCACCTGGCGTGTGAGAGGCGCCTCGGCATGCTCGCACTCTGAACACCACCGTTACACTCGCACGATTCACTTCGGGGTCGACTTTTGGAACACTTCTCGAAGCGACAGCCTTCCCGCTTACTTAGAAATCCACACAAAGCGGAACGTCGACCTCATCCACAAGCGACTCTGAGCAAGTCTACTGCCGATGCGCATGCGCATATAAAGTTCACGAAAACCGGACTTCAAATCCCAGAAGCACATACGAACCAGCGCTCCCACGTTTTCATTGGACGACGCAACACCATTGAGTACCGCGCACTTTAGCTCCGAGAGCGAATTCCCGTCCCAAAGAAGAGTCTCCTTCTGATACGAAAGCAACGTTTTTAAGTCTAGGGTTTTTTTTAACAACTTTTATTCGATTTTAATCATTTAAATTATTATTCAGGAAATGTATTTTTTAAACAAGTAAACAGAGCGATATAAAATTAGGATAATCAAAAATAAAGTTTAAGACAGTGTTATATTTCAGCCAGGACTCCATCCTTGGCAAGGATTCAAATTCTTTTTTTTTGTTTGTTTTGATTCATTCTTGATTCTTTTATTTATGTTCATGTCAGTGACGTGCGGTGAGGTTCATGGCTTGTGAGGCACTGACTCCTTCAGAGTCAGATTTACAAATATATGAACCCCAAAGAGTAGCTTATTGACTATTCAATTGGCAGGCAGCATGCACATTGACTACTGGTTATGTTTCATAGCTCATCAGCATTCTTTACACACACACAGGTAAGGCACATATTTGGATAAGAAAGAACTTTACCTTTATAGCGGCGTGAGAGAGCGCATTTGCTCCTCACCCTCCATGAGTTCTAAATTTGCAATTCCATAATTCATACTCGCCCTGCGACGGACTGGCGCCCTGCCCGGGGTTTGTTTCTGCCTTGCGCCATGTGGTGGCTGGGATTGGCTCCAGCAGACCCCCGTGACGCTGTGTTAGGATATAGCGGGTTGGACAATGACTGACAATTCATACTCATAATAAACGTGTCTGCATTGGCGACATACAGAGAGACAGCAACAGGCACGCGCCAACTGCACACATCACCCCTGCAGTTTGTGACGGAGAGCGCAGTCCGAGGTGAGGTGAGTCTCGTCCCTGCTGCACTTCGCGTTTCTCCGCTGTATTTGAACAGGTAATGCGCCGGTTCAACGATTTTGACTATTAAAATAATGAAAATTATTGGAATCATACAGAAAACAAATTTATAGCACAGACCAGTGGACAAATTTATTTTATATTATCATTAGATTTTTTTTTTTATTTTTCATGATGACAGTTAAGGCTCTCCTGACCGCACGTCACTGGTTCATGTAACAATGGTTGAATATGTGCATTTATCTATTTATTTATTTTTATTTTTGATGCTGACTATGTCTGTTAGGCTACCTATGTTACATTCATGTGTTTTGTAGGTGATCCCCCAAAAGGCGGCAACTCCTGTCAATCAGTAACAGAAACTGCCCTCTGGCCTGTATATGTGGAGGGTCTCGCACAGTTGCTCGTGCTTCATTTTGAATCTGCTTCCGAGTTTGGTGGTTGTTTCTTTAGTTCTCTGCTTTTGTGATTTAATTATTTTTTTTGCCATTTTTTGTATTTTTGACCTTATTACTCCATTTTTGACCATTCTGTGAATGTTGTTCAATGTGGTGCTGAGGTGTCACCCATTGCATGGCTGCACTTGGATCTCAATCCAGTTGGTTCGCCGTGTAATCAGCGATTGTTCCCAACCCTTCTCTCTCTCTCTCTCTCTCTCTCTCTCTCTCTCTCTCTCACTATGAAGGTCTGTACTGCGACTTGTTGGCTTTGGATTGCCTTTTGTGTTACAGAAAACTCCTTTTTGCCTTTGGTGCTCCTACTGAGCTTCACTCTTAGAGAATTTTGTATGCTGAATGCATCTTTTTTTTTTATTTTGTAAAGACTATGCTTGTCCTTATTATTAGCCAGGGTTTGACCGTGAAATCCCCCACTAGATTACATTTTTGGAAGTGTTTTTGGGACACCCAGTTCATAACAGTTAAAATCTCAACCTATTATTTAGTTGCGTCAGTAGAAGTCAGGGATATGTTACTTGTCCTTTTTATTTCCATCCTAAAAGCAACAAATGATGGTGAAGGTTAGAAACCATGCAGATAAACTATTTACCCAAAATACAAATAAATTTACTCAACAATTTGAATATTTTCTCCTTTTTTACTGCTTAAAAAACCTGCTAACCTTTATATTATTTAGAGACATCCGTTTCAATCTTAAAATGCATTTCATTAGCTTTAGGAGGTATGGATAAAGAAAGATCCATTGCTCTAATACTCTCGTGTTTAGAATTATTAGAATAATAACTGAGAATAATTCATTTGCTTCTCTTTATAGCAGGAGAGCTGCGAATATGTTAAATATTCTATAGCCAGATCAAACTTAGTATTGAATTATTCATAGGACTACAGCCTTTTAACGAACAACTCACAATATATCTCTTTACAAAGTCCTGACATGTAGGAATTGGAACAAACAATTCAGAATACGGTACACAAAAATGACAGGATAATAAGAGGCTTCATTAATCATTATGGAATATCATTGGATTTCTAGATGACCAAAAGTTCCGGCAAAATGCAAAGGGTATCGGCCAGTGGTAATTAACCCTAAAAGCAATTAAAAATCCGCGAATCGTCCTGAAACGAGCACCAGAACACAGCATGAACTGCGCAGTCATTACATGAACGATCGTATACGTGGCACCGTTCTGATCGTCCTTGGCCGCTGAAACCGCGTTTAGCAAACAACACTTCCACGGCAGCCTGTATTCGCCCACCCTAGTGACTCGCCTTTAGCAACGCCCCACAGATCGTCACATTCTTGTCACGATGTCGTTATTTTCATATTGACATTTTAAACTGTTGCTGAGGTCCCTTCACGTTGCCCACTTTCAGCACCAGTTAAAGCACCCAATGGACTGCATTGGGGTGTTTTTATGGGCATGTGAACCCGCACAGCGACTCCCACCCCCAGAAAACCTGCCTTTATATACTGCGCAGGTCGCTCTGCACACAAAACGGGACAGCGGGCTGAGACACACCTAAACTATTTGTAGTACAATGGTGACATCTAGTGGACTTGTCTTGTAATTTACTGAGTTTATTTTAATTATGAGAGCGATGCATTATTATTATTATTATTATTATTATTATTATTATTATTATTATTCCATCCATCCATTTTCCAACCCGCTGAATCCGAACACAGGGTCACGGGGGTCTGCTGGAGCCAATCCCAGCCAACACAGGGCACAAGGCAGGAACCAATCCCGGGCAGGGTGCCAACCCACCGCAGGGCACACACAAACATACCAAGCACACACTAGGGACAATTTAGGATCGCCAATGCAACTAACCTGCATGTCTTTGGACTGTGGGAGGAAACCCGGAAAACAAACCCAGGACTCCATAGGGGAACCAGTTTTGGCTCCCAAATGAACCATCCAAATGAAGGTTCTAGAAAAAATAAATTAATATCCATAACAGGAACGCTAAATAATCATGAGTAGATGGTATATATATAACATATACTTGCTGTCTTCCGCGGCTCCACCCTGGTAGTGATGGGAACTCCGGCTCTTTTCAAAGCTTTGGCTCTTTTGGATCGGCTCCCTTTAAAGCTCTTACGGCTCCCGAATGACTCTTCGTTTAGTATCACTTGGATGCTTATATTTTAGCCTAATTAAGCAATTATGAATGGTTTGTGATGTATAAGCAATTTCTTATTCATTGTTTTCAGACATTTCATATTTTTATGCATTTTTTCCACAGCAAATAAAAGGTATCATTTTGCTTGGCGGGCGGCACGGTGGTGCAGTGGTAGCGCTGCTGCCTCGCAGTTAGGAGACCCGGGTTCGCTCCCCGGGTCCTCCCTGCGTGGAGTTTGCATGTTCTCCCCGTGTCTGCGTGGGTTTCCTCCGGGCACTCCGGTTTCCTCCCACAGTCCAAAGACATGCAGGTTAGGTGGATTGGTGATACTAAATTGGCCCTAGTGTGTGCTTGGTGTGTGGGTGTGTTTGTGTGTGTCCTGCGGTGGGTTGGCACCCTGCCTGGGATTGGTTCCCTGCCTTGTGCCCTCTGTTGGCTGGGATTGGCTCCAGCAGACCCCCGTGACCCTGTGTTCGGATTCAGCGGGTTGGAAAATGGATGGATGGATGGATTTTGCTTGGCTTTTCTCTACTTCCACAGCAAACAAATTAAATAAAGGCCAAACTCAACAACAACAACACAACACTATGACTTTTTGAATAAAAGTTTTTAGGCCAGGTTGGCAATCAGAAATGCCAGATTCCTCAGCTTAGATGGGCTGATGTGATTTCTCCTCTCCGTGATTATTTGTCCTGTTTTTGAGAAGACTCTTTCTGAGGGGACCGATGTAGCGACAATGCAAAGTCTTCCTACCATTACCTTAACCAGGCGTGGGTAGACTGCAGCCTTGGCCACCCACCAGCTCAGTGGGTCTTCAGCTCTTTGGATGAGGGGCTCCTCAAGATAGGACCTCAACTCCAGCATAGCATCAGCTGTGGGATTTTCCCTTGCAGTGTCTCCTGTTGCTCTTTCGTCAAAGAGCCTCCACACAGCAGAGGCTTGTGGTTCCTGTGAACATGCCCTTGCTCCAATTTCTTCCTCTTGGCCCTCTGATGGAGGAGCAGACAGGCTGCTGGGGTTGCATCTTGCTGCTGCTGCACTTATTCTTTGAAATGCCTCATCCACAGCTCTGTTGTCATTAAATGCTACCTTTTTTCCAGAGCAGTGGTTTCTGAAAGCACAGTGTTGTACTCCATCCTCAGATATATAGTTATGGAATAATTGTTTGGGACAAAGTTTTTCTGCTAGGGAGAACATACATGGGGTTTAAGGCCTGTACAAAAGTTGTAAATCTTTTGTCCTCCACAATGGAAAATGGTTGAAAGTCGCTAGCTATCATTTTAGCCAGCTCCTCATCGACACTTATTTGTTTGTTTGGCGTCATTTGTTTTGGAATAAATGTGCTTATTTTGGTTTGAGCTGACGACCGTAGTTTTCGGTAAGACAGTGGATGCTGCAGCAGAAGTACTTGGCTCTTTTCCAGGGTCAGTGGATGGCAGGAGAGAGGGCACGCTCTCCTCCAGTTGCACGGATGGGTGGGTGGTTCTTATATGTCTGTGCAGGTTTGTTGTTGACCCTGCCCTAACGGATATTTTCATATTACAAATTCTGCACTTAGCTTTGCAGTCTCCAATATCACTGAAATACAGCCAGATGCTGCTTCTTTTTCGGCTTTCACTCATTTCTTCACGATGCGCTTACATTTAAATCTGGCTCTCGTCAGAGTGTCGCTCTGTGTACCTGGCCTGTACCAACACTCGCTGTATTCGGAGCGTCTGCCCCCCTCCCTTCTTTCACATAATGGTACGATCCTAGTCCAATGTGTTGTTCGTGAACGAGCCGGCATTATGAGCCAATGTTCTGTGTGCCCATATAAGTAAAGTCCCGCCCCTGACGAATGGATTTTCAGCAGAGCTGAGCAGGAGCCGCTGAAGCTTCGGCTCTGCTCGACGGGCATTAGCTCCTCTCGTTCGCTTCAAAGCATCGGCTCTTAGAGCCGGCTCGTTCGCGAACGACACATCACTACACCCTGGTACTAGTGAAGCAGGACAAACTTTAAAAATGAATAAAAAAAATAATTTCCGTTTAGAAGAATTTATAATGATAGCATTCGTATTTGAGGGCTTCTTGATATACAATATGTTTGGTTTTGCTATCAGGGGCGAGAATGTAGCGCTGATCTCTCTCTCTCAAAAACGTCAAACGTTACTCTTTAACGATCTCTAGATGATAATGTCTGCTGAACAAACAGGTATCGCTAGCTAAGCGGAGGCGAGGTACACTAAAACACTTGGCGAGACGTGCAGCGACTCGAACGGAGGCTGGCGCGTGAGTGAGGAGGACTCCGCCTCCCACTCCCCTCGGCCTGCAGCCTCTCTGTCGGTTTCGCGCAAAAAATCACTGCCGCAACCGAACTATAATATTTTGCGCGATGAGTGAAGTCAATGTTCAAGCAAATTCTAGAAAAAAAAACCCGATCTAAATCCGTTAAGTAGTTCTCTGGTTCGCTAACTAAGCGAAGTTAAGGTTACGCCCCGAGGCAGACACGTGAGTGAGGAGGGCCCCGCCCCCCTGTGTCTCTCTCAGATTCGCGCAAATAGATCGATACCACAAATGAACTATGATAGGTAGTGCGATGAGAGAAGTCGCAAAATCAACCGGAATGTTCAAGCAAAGTACAGAAAAAAAACAATCTGAATCCATTAAGTAGTTCTCTCGTGAAAAGCGGACAGACAGACAGACAAACAGACAGGCGTTGGATTTTATATTTATAGACATATAGTCATGATCTTAAAATGAAAATAACACAGACTAATTTCAGGTTTTCTTCATCTGTTAGTACCTTGTACTAGATAGATAGATAGATACTTTATTAATCCCAATGGGAAATTCACATTTTCCAGCAGCAGCATACTGATACAATAAATAATATTAAATTAAAGAATGATAATAATGCAGGTGAAAAACAGACAATAATTTTGTATAATGTTAAATGTTAACGTTTACCCCCCCTGGTGGAATTGAAGAGTCGCATAATTTGGGGGAGGAACGATCTCCTCAGTCTGTCAGTGGAGCAGGACGGTGACAGCAGTCTGTCGCTGAAGCTGCTCCTCTGTCTGGAGATGATCCTGTTTAGTGGATGCAGTGGATTCTCCATAATTGATAGGAGCCTGCTGAGCGCCCTTAGCTCTGCCACAGATGTTAAACTGTCCAGCTCCATGCCAACAATAGAGCCTGCCTTCCTCACCAGTTTGTCCAGGCGTGAGGTGTCTTTCCTCTTAATGCTGCCTTCCCAGCACACCACCGCGTAGAAGAGGGCGCTCGCCACAACTGTCTGATAGAACATCTGCAGCATCTTATTACAGATGTTGAAGGACGCCAGCCTTCTAAGGAAGTATAGTCGGCTCTGTCCTCTCTTGCACAGTGCATCAGTATTGGCAGTCCAGTCTAATTTATCATCCAGCTGCACTCCCAGGTATTTATAGGTCTGCACCCTCTGCACACAGTCACCTCTGATGATCACGGGGTCCATGAGGGGTCTGGGCCTCCTAAAATCCACCACCAGCTCCTTGGTTTTGCTGGTGTTCAGTTGTAGGTGGTTTGAGTCGCACCGTTTAACAAAGTCATTGATAAGGTCCCTGTTCTCATCCTCCAGCCCATTCCTGATGCAGCCCACGATAGCAGTGTCATCAGCGAACTTTTGCACATGGCAGGACTCCGAGTTGTATTGGAAGTCCGATGTATATAGGCTGAACAGGACCGGAGAAAGTACAGTCCCCTGCGGCGCTCCTGTGCTGCTGACCACAATGTCAGATGTGCAATTCCCAAGACGCACATACTGAGGTCTGTCTTTAAGACAGTCCACGATCCATGCCACTAGGTATGAATCTAATCCCATACTATACATTAATATTTCTGTTTTCTCCACGTTATTATTACTTTCATTTTGGCTGACACCTTTATCTATTTGCAAGATACAACTGGTGAAGTGGTTTGCACATAATCCTGGGATTTGAACCCACAACCTCCAAAGCCTTAACCACATATGCCTGCCTAACATATTAAGAACCTTTTTAAAGCCCAACTAACCAATTTCATATGCAACAAACAGAACCGTTGGTCGTTTTTTTTGTGTATGAAGTGATGATTCAACGAGGATCTGTTCATATTTTAAGAGTGTTGGGTGAGACGAAAATGCAAAGTTCTGTCTATGAAGTTATAAAAGATCCCTTGACATATTTCGAAAGGATTAAGATGTACGATGATGTGCATGCTAAACTGGCCACCATGGCCTTGTCCGTTCTCATCCCCTAATAATACTCTAGTTGGCTTTCTTAACCCTTCACCACCTATTACTTAATAGCTGATGTGTGGTGAGCGTACTGGCACAATGATGGCAGCCGTCGGATCATCCAGGTGAATGCTTCACATTGGTGGTGGTTGAAGTAGTCACTCCACCCTCTATATAATGCGCTTTATTATTATTATTATTATTATTATTATTATTATTAGTCGTAGTAGTAGTAGTAGTAGTAGTAGTAGTAGTATGATGATTATGTCTCTGAAGTAATAAATACCAAATACAGTACTGTAGATTCAGAAAGTTACAAAATGGCCACTAGATGTCAGTATTGTATTACAAATGATCTAGATGCAGCGTGTCCTATTTATCCCTAAAGGAAAACTGAGCTTTTTTACAGAAGTTCACAACATCTTACAAAAGGCAAACAGTGACAACTTCATCAAATACACACATACATTACAAAAAAAAAAAAAAAGAGAAAACTACTGACTTTATTTTTATTTATTTATTTATTTTTTAAGTATAACTCCCACGTGGGCACTGTAAAGGATGTGCACCATTGTTCATAATGGCGAAAAGGTATTCACATCCATGGCCAACAGGTATTCAAGGGTCACTTCCATGAAAAAAAATCTTCGTTAAACAAGTTGCTTTACGTTTGTCTTGTCACAGGCTCCAGGCCTACTGCTTTTGGTCTACTTTGGTCCAGTGCTTATTTCCATATCCCCCAAGAACAGTTTGATGAAGGTCCAATAACTGCCATTGGAATTATTCAGTTTAACTAGGGTTTTTTGCCGTCTGCTCCATTTAGTCATGAGATCAGGCCTATTAATAGGCAAAATATTTGCACAAATAGTTTATGAGATACGTAATTCATTTTAATATACATGCATGTACACACACATATACACATGCATTCAAAGAAATGTACAAGTGAAGAGAGCTGACAGCTTGTTTGCCCTACCAGAAGACATGCTGGATGATGAAGAGAAAGAAATGAACAAACAGAAACACACACACACACACACACACACACCGCACAGTAGATCTGCAAAAGCTGACAATGCTGCACTAATGGAATAGTGCTTGATACAGTTTTTCAAGGCTCCCCTGCTGCTATTTCCAAAGCTGCTCATTTTCATGACAGAATGCCATGCCATGCTCATCCCTAACTCATCCTTGCCTGATGCACCTTCTCAGGGCAGTTATAATATAATATAATATAATATAATATAATATAATATAATATAATATAATATAATATAATATAATATAATTCTTGACATCTTTAACTGGCAGTATAGCATCTAACATTTTGTCACTTTGTGATGAATATACTGGAATACATTCATTTAAGTGTAGGATGGGTAAATATGGACGGACAGCCAAATAGCATCCCACCTAGCGGTGTAATGTCAGACTCTGTTGCGCTCTGACCCTCAAAGCCCACGAGAAAAGGCAACTTTAACAAAGTAAAAAGGAAGGTTAGTGAATAAGGTGGGTGTAGACTAATTCATCCCCCCCCCCCCCCACCTGTGTAAAATGGCCTCGATTGGGTCTGAGGGCAGGTCAGTGGCTAACTGATTGTAGAGCAGCAAGAAGGTAGAATCCATGTGCCTCGTATTTTCAGGTTTATATGGTTATTTTTTAATTATTTAAATGGTTTAATTTTAAATTTTAAACAATTTATTTATAAACAATTTTAATGCTCAAGGTATTTTGGTTAATTTTAAGTTATTTATTTTGTAGAGGCAATTGTCACGTTTTTATTTATTTTTTCACTGTGTCGTTATATTGATTGGCTGTGTGTTATTGCTGCACAATTGGATTATGAAGTTTGCTGTTTTAATATGATTCCACTAGTTGTTGTTAAGCAGTGGTAGTGCTGCTGCTTTACAGTAAGAAGATTGTGGGTTCGCTTCCCGGTTCCTCCCTGTGTGGATAGCGCTTTGAGTACTGAGAAAAGCGCTATATAAATTTAATGAATTATTATTAATGCACATAGAGAAGTTCACTTGTATTCAGATATTAACAGATGCCTTGACTAGTCTTTTTTTTCCTTTTTATAATTGTTTATATGTTATTTGTAACAAAACTGATTGTATGACTCATTAAAGGTATGAGCATTTATTCCACTAAATGCCGGATCTGTGCTACTTAGGCAATAGCGGCTACATTAGAAATGCTAAAAAACACACACACACATGTCGGAACCTTTCTCAGAAATTTTGTTTCTCACCGAGCTGGCATTTGATGAACTCTCCTGCCGTTAGACTCTCACATCGGATCAGTTTAGCCGGTACGGAGCAGCGAGCTAAGGGGTGACACTTACAACGTTTCGGTTACCGAGCGCGACTTGCTTTAATCCCTTTTAAGGGATCATTCAACAAAAAGAAGAGTTCGTCGAATTAAACGAAGCTCCCAACCCAATACCCCATCATACTTCTGAGCTCACGTGTGTTTTTGTGACGTAATCATCGAGCGTCGCGGTGTTCAAGCCACTATGGCGGTTGCACATTCGTTTAGTGCTTGACGACTCTGACTTTCTTCATTGAATACTCACTCGCCGCAGGTAAAGAATCGCCTTTTCTAAAAACTTCAAATTCCTTGACACCGTCCTAGTGAGCTGAGGATCTTTACCCGACTTTTCAATTTCTATTACTTGGTTTATTTTTGTAAGGTAGTTTGTTTTAGCCTTTCTAAGCGCATACTTTATTTCCTTAGTTGTTACTTTTTGTGTGGTAACCGGTAATGTTTTTGAAATGAAACATATATATCTGTATGTATATACAGTGTGTGTGTGTGTGTGTGTGTGTGTATGTATGTATGTATGTATGTATGTATGTATGCACACACACAGGCACACATACACATATATAAAGGAACACTTTGAGAACACATCAGCTCTCAATGGGAAAACAAATCCTGTTGGTTCTCTCTACTGCTATGGACTGATATGGTGATGTGTTAGGAACGAAAGGATGGAAATGAAAATAATGAACCGGCAGAGAGAGGTCAGAATTCAAAGACACCCAGAAAATCAAAGGGAAAAAAATGATGTGACAGGCAGGCAGGCGATTCCATTTGATAAAATGTCATTGCAGCACCTCCAAATCGTACTCAATAGTTTGTATGGGTCCGACGTGCTTGTGTACATGCCTGACAATCTCGGGGCATGCTCCTAATGAGACGACGGATGGTGTCCTGGGAGATCTCCTCCCAGATCTGGACTAGAGCATCACTGAGCTCCTGGACAGGTTGAGGCGTTGGATGGACTCAAACAATATTTCCAGCAGAGGTGTTGTGTTGGATTGAGGTCAGGCGAGTACGCGGGTGGATGCAGACAGTGGTATCAATTCCTTCCTCCTCTCGCAGACACATGAGGCCGAGCATTGTGGTGCACCAGGAGGAACCCAGGAGCCACTGCACCAGCATAGGGTCTGACAAGGGGTCCAAGGTTATCACCCCGATACCTAATGGCAGTCAAGGTGCCGTTGTCTAACCTGTAGAGGTCTGTGTGTCCCTCCATGGATATGCCTCCTCAGATATACCATCACTGATCCCCCCACCAAAGCGGTCATGATGAACGATGTCACAGGCAGCATAATGTTCTCCACGGCTTCGCCTGACCCTTTTACGTCTGTCACACTGCTCAGGGTGAACCTGCTCTCATCTGTGAAAAGCACAGGGTGCCCACCAGTGGTGGACCTGCCAATTCTTGTGTCCTATCACAAATGCCAGTGAAGCACTACGGTGCCCACTAGCGGACGTCAGGCCCTCAGGCCACCCTCATGAAGTCTTTTTCTGATTGTTTGGTCAGAGACATTCACCCCAGTGTTCTGCCTGCCTGCTGGAGGTCATTTTGTAGGCTCTGGCAGTGCTCATCATCAAGGAGCAGATACCAGTGGGTCCTGTTGATGGGTTAAGGACCTTCTACGAGGGGCCCTGTCCAGCTCTCCTCAAGTAACTGCTTGTCTGTCTCCTGGAATCTCCTTTATGCCCTTGAGACTGTGCTGGGAGACACAGCAAACCTTCTGGCAATGGGAGGTATGTATTGATGTGCCTGCCATCCTGGAGAAGTTAGACTACCTGTGCCACCAGACTCTGTAGGGTCTAGGTATAGTCTCATACTACTAGTAGTGACACTGACCATAGACAAATGCCAAACAGATGAGGAGGGAAAAATGTCAGTGGCCCTCCAGGTGTGAAACCATTTGTTCCTGTTTTGGGGGTCGTCTCATTGTTGCCCCTCTAGTGCACCAAAGCAGCTCTGATGAACGAGCCCCTCTGCTACTTCACTGACCAGATCAATAGCCTACAAGTTTCATTGACTTGATACTATACTCTCATTCAAAAGTGGGCCTTTTTTTGAAAGTGTGTGTTTGTCTGTCTGTCCCGGATGTGCAAGGCTACAGCATGAAGCTGAAAAAGCTGGCACCTGCTGAATCCTAACACGGGGGTCTGCTGAAGCCAATCCCAGCCAACACAGGGAACAAGGCAGGAACAAACCCCGGGCAGGACGCCAGCCCACCGCAGGGCACACACACCAAGCACACACTACACTAGGGACAATTTAGGAATGCCAATGCACCTAACCTGCATGTCTTTGGAGGAAACCAGAGCACCCAGAGCAAATCCACACAGACACGGGGAGAACAAGCAAACCTAGATCTCCTAACTGCGAGGCAGCAGCGCTACCACTGCGCCACCGTGCCGCCCGTGTGTGTGTGTGTATACTCTTAAAACCAATTGGCAGTGTCAGTAATGAATGGGGCTCAAGGTGGGGGGTTGATTGTGTCATATTGAAGGGGTTGAATACTTCAGTTATCAGTTGATTACAGTCAGTTATTTTGTGCTTTAAGTTTGTATTTAATTTAAACCACTTTGCTGAGATCTACCTTCAGTTGAACATTAGAAACTCTTTCTGTTGATTAGTGCCGAAAAAGCCCCATTAAACCCACTCTGATTCAGTGTTGTATATTAGTTAAACGTGACAGCTTCCAGAAATTTAAATATTTTTTATCAGCACTTATGTGGAGGCCACAAGTCACCAACATTGAATGTAGGCCCTAATGGAAGCATTTCTCACCAAGCATTAAATTACAAGTAAAAGGTTACAAAAGAGAGAGGCAAGGCTAAGAAATGTAGCTTAAACTTCAATATAAGTACATACAATATTAATAATCTGCATACTATCTGGTAAACAAGTATAGGCTGACCGTGCAGATGGTCAAAATTTGAAACTCTTAAGAAAAATGTAGGCTGCACCACTTCTGTTACTTCATTGTTTTAGTTTAAGTTACTTCTAAGCTTAAATGACTGTAATAATGCATTACTTCTTGCTATCTTTTTTTTTTTTTTTATTCAGAACGATAAAGAGTTTCTGACTTTTAAAACAAGGGTCCCACTCTGAGATTCCAAGACTTTAGAAGAAGTGGTCCCAGAAGAGAAAGGCAGACTCAGAGAAGCAGAGAATTCTACATTGAATGTAAATGTGCACTTAGCAGATGCCATGGATCCAATAACAGGTCAAGTTAAGAAAGAGGATTGTGAGCAGGGACCTCTCCCTCTTGCCCAGACGGCGCTCCGTGTGAAGCAGGAAGATCCTGAGCAGAGAATTTCTGATGCTGAGGATGAGGATTTGGGGCGGCAGTTTGACAGCCTGAAAAAGGAACCTTCCAAACAAGTGTGTATCAAGTTTGAAGGTCTAGATTATAAAAATGTCCCCACTCTAAACAGAGACGTGTCTTCGGAGAGTCACTTTAGTTTAGTTCACTATCCAGATGTGAAAGAAGAGATGAGTGACTTTGAGTCAATTCAGATCACAGAATGCTTGTCGCAGGGCCCTTCTGTCCATGTGAAGCCCAAAACACGGGATGACAAGTTGATCACGGACATACCATACAAGGCAGAGGAGGACAGTGAGCCGTCATTGGCTGAGCACCTTGGAAAATGTAAGTCATGGAATAAAAATAATTTTAAACTGGAATGTTGGGAGGTCGTACTGCTGGAAATAAAATGTGAATAATTGATTATCTACAAACATGAACAATGGGGAGTGCACTGGGTTCAAATCCTGATCCAGTAGTGGTCTGTGCGGGGCTTGCTTGTCTGACCCCATTGTATTTACTTGTTTTTTATTTTCCTGGGTATTTCGCTCTGCTCCATGACTCAAAGAAGTGTCAGCTTAGGTAGATTGACAACTTCAAATATGCCGTATGTGAGTGTGGGCAGTTCATGCCCTGCTCTCGGTGTTCCTGGGATAGGCTCGAGATCATCTTACCCCTAAAAGAGATCAAAAGAGTTTAGATGGATATGTGGATAGCATTGAAATGTTCTGTGGCTATCTATCTATCTATCTATCTATCTATCTATCTATCTATCTATCTATCTATCTATCTATCTATCTATCTATCTATCTATCTATCTATCTATCTATCTATCTATCTATCTATCTATCTATCTATCTATCTATCTATCTATCTATCTATCTATCTATCTATCTATCTATCTATCTATCTACAGTGGGTACGGAAAGTATTCAGACCCCCCTCAATTTTTCACTCTTTGTTATATTGCAGCCATTTGCTAAAATCATTTAAATTAATTTTTTCCCTCATTAATGTACACACAGCACCCCATATTGACAGACAAAAAAAAGAATTTTTGAAATTGTTGCAGATTTATTAAAAAAGAAAAACTGAAAAATCACATGGTCCTAAGTGTTCAGACCCTTTGCTCAGTATTTAGTAGAAGCACCCTGTTGAGCTAATACAGCCATGAGTCTTCTTGGGAAAGATGCAACAAGTTTTTCACACCTGGATTTGGGGATCCTCTGCCATTCCTCCTTGCAGATCCTCTCCAGTCCTGTCAGGTTGGATGGTAAACGTTGGTGGACAGCCATTTTTAGGTCTCTCCAGAGATGCTCAATTGGGTTTAAGTCAGGGCTCTGGCTGGGCCATTCAAGAACAGTCACAGAGTTGTTGTGAAGCCACTCCTTCGTTATTTTAGCTGTGTGCTTAGGGTCATTGTCTTGTTGGAAGGTAAACCTTTGGCCCAGTCTGAGGTCCTTAGCACTCTGGAGAAGGTTTTTGTCGAGGATATCCCTGTACTTGGCCGCATTCATCTTTCCCTCGATTGCAACCAGTCGTCCTGGCCCTGCAGCTGAAAAACACCCCCACAGCATGATGCTGCCACCGCCATGCTTCACTGTGAGGACTGTATTGGACAGGTGATGAGCAGTGACTGGTTGTCTCCACACATACCGCTTAGAATTAAGGCCAAAAAGTTCTATCTTGGTCTCATCAGACCAGAGAATCTTATTTCTCACCATCTCAGAGTCCTTCAGGTGTCTTTTAGCAAACTCCATGCGGGCTGTCTTGCACTGAGGTATGTGTGGAGACAACCAGGCACTGCTCATCACTTGTCCAATACAGTCCCCACAGTGAAGCATGGCGGTGGCAGCATCATGCTGTGGGGGTGTTTTTCAGCTGCAGGGACAGGATGACTGGTTGCAATCGAGGGAAAGATGAATGCGGCCAAGTACAGGGATATCCTGGACAAAAACCTTCTCCAGAGTGCTAAGGACCTCAGACTGGGCCGAAGGTTTACCTTCCAACAAGACAATGACCCTAAGCACACAGCTAAAATAACGAAGGAGTGGCTTCACAACAACTCTGTGAATGTTCTTGAATGGCCCAGCCAGAACCCTGACTTAAACCCAATTGAGCATCTCTGGACAGACCTAAAAATGGCTGTCCACCAATGTTTACCATCCAACCTGACAGAACTGGAGAGGATCTGCAAGGAGGAATGGCAGAGGATCCCCAAATCCAGGTGTGAAAAACTTTCCCAAGAAGACTCCTGGCTGTATTAGCTCAAAAGGGCGCTTCTACTAAATACTGAGCAATGGGTCTGAATACTTAGGACCATGTGATATTTCAGTTTTTCTTTTTTAATAAATCTGCAACAATTTCAAAAATTCTTTTTTTTGTCTGTCAATATGGGGTGCTGTGTGTACATTAATGAGGGAAAAAATTAATTTAAATGATTTTAGCAAATGGCTGCAATATAACAGAGTGAAAAATTGAAGGGGGTCTGAATACTTTCCGTACTCACTCTATCTATCTATCTATCTATCTATCTATCTATCTATCTATCTATCTATCTATCTATCTATCTATCTATCTATCTATCTATCTGTTATATAGCACCTTTCACATCTATCTGTCTATTATATAGTGCAGGGGTGCCCACACTTTTTTGACTTGTGAACTACTTTTAAAATGACCAGGTCGAAATGATTTATCTACATTATAAATGAGATATATACACATACTGAGTATACTTTATTCATAAAATATATGTTATCGTACCTTGCATAACTGAATAATCCTTATGGCACAATAACAATTCAATACATTTATGGTCACTACAGTATTTGTATTTAATAGTCTTCATGTGGGAAAAGGCTGACTCACATAAATAAGTAGAGCTGAATAATGCAGTCAAGAAGGCAGCACATTTCCTCCTGTTTGGGTACTTTTCCTCTGTCAGTAAGTTCCAAAACTGTCCATGAGCCCCAGACTTCAGCTGAATGTCATCCTGCAGTGTCAAAATCTCATCCTCCACTGTAGAGGAGGTTTAGGTGAAACAGTGTTGCAATTTTTGATGCGGGTGAATCCCCTTCAACATCTTCTCTAAATGGATAGCACTTAAATGTAGCGATTGGCTCAAGTAAAGCGGAGTCTTGAAACCGTCTGTCAAAGTCTGACAGATAATTTTCAATCTGCTCCGTGTAGTGTATGCTGTCAAGTTGCGCACACGCCTTCCATTGCGTCTCCAGCTCTGACGCGAGGTTTTGGATGTTCCCCAAATCAAGGCGTTGCAGCTTTGAGGACAGATGTTGCATTTTTCGTTTGAAAGCATTAACTGAGCTAATCATATTGACCATGGAGTTCTCTTTTCCTTGCAGCTGTAAATTAAGCTCATTCAACATGTTGGTCAGATCGGAATAAAAATGCCAAGTCTAGCGGCCATTGATCGTTATTAAGTTGCTTGTGTTCTGCATGTTTAATGACAAGGAGAAACTCATTTTTCTCCGGCCAGGGTTCTTGAAATCTCAGCAGGAATTTCTTCCTAGCCATCTGCCTCAACAAAGGCCTCTTTTATCATCTCTCCATCTTGGAAGGACTTCTTATGTTTAATGATCGAGTGACTCACCTGGAACGATGCTTCGTTGTGTCTGCCTTTGCTTTTGAATTCAGCGGAGTGAAAAATGACGGCTGTCCGATTAATTGCGATTTTAGTTCCCTCTCCTTTCTCTTTCTCAGATCGCTTTTCGGAAAGGAAGTCAGTTTCGTAGTTTTTATGAACAGTTTGAAAGAGCCTTTCCACATTTTCCTTCTTTAGAATAGCAATGATAGATTGGCAGATCAGACAAACGCACTTTGATTGTGACATTGTGAGAAAAAAAAAATTCTCTTCCAATTCCAAATCCAGCCCATTCCCCGAACAATTTTTTTTTGAAATCCCTTCTTTAGTCGATATAAATTGGAAGGCTAACTAGATCACAGCCAGAGTTTTGCAGTAGATGGCGTGTTTGATCGTGTGTGCGGGATGACCAGTGTGTTAGAAGAAAAGAGATCTCAGACTGGCCGCCCTGTATGTCAATCAAGTGGCAAATGCCATAGGGAGGATATATGATAGACTGACATTTAAAACAAAAAATTTTTTGAATGCAACACGATCTACCTGCACTACCTTTCCGATCTACCGGTCGATCGCATTGGGCACCCCTGATATAGTGCCTGACATAGTCAGTCTGTCTGTCTGTCTCTCTTTTCTATCTATCATGAGAACTGGTCCAAACACCATCAGACAGACATCAGTATAAGTATAAAACATACACATTTATTCACCAAAAGTCCCCGCACACACACAGTGCTTCCAGCACCAAACAACCCCAACCACGGGTCTCTCCAATGTCCATGGGCCGCCTTTCTTCCTCCTGTCGCTGGAGCGTTATCCACCTCCAGCTCCCGACTCTCGCTCCTCGACTGTAGGAAGGCGGCTCCTTTTATTGTCACCCGGATGTGCTCCAGGTGTTTGTTGATGACCTTCCGGCGGCACTTCCTGGTGTGGCGGAAGTGCCGCACGAGCACCCGGAAGCACTCCAGTGTCCCCGGAAGGTTCTTACTCCACCTGCCCAGGTGTGGCGGAAGTGCAGATTTCCCGGGCTTCACGATGCTGAAGGTGCCCCCTGGTGGCAGCCACGGGCCCCAATGGGTTTGAGCCCCCTGGCTCCATCCCTGTGGTCCACTCATTATCCAGGGCGGTTACCCCCTCGTAGCCCGGGGGATGTATAAACTGCCTCCCAGTCCTTCCAGGCATCCCTGCTGGGTCTGACCCCCCAGCCTCCTGCCACAATAAATAACCTACAAAGCTTTAAATAACCTCGCACCAAACTACATAACTGACCTTCTCCATCACTATGTGCCTGCCCGCCCACTAAGGTCTTCTGATTCTGGCCATCTTGTTGTGCCCCACGCTAATCTACACTCCATGGGTGACAGCAGGCCTTCAGCTGTATAGCGCCCAGACTCTGGAATGACCTACCAAAATTAATCAGGTCAGCTGACTCCATGAATTCTTTTAAAAAACAACTCAAAACTCATCTGTTCAGGAAGGCTTTTAGCTCTACTTGACTTTATTACCCCTCTCTGTCAAGATGCTCATGTAACCTGTGTGTGTGTGTGCTAGACCAGGGGTAGGCAACGTCGGTCCTGGAGTGCCACAGTATGTGCAGGTTTTTGTTCTAACCCAGTTCCTTAACGAGAACTCAATTATTGCTGATGAAGCACATATTGCTTAAGTGACATTTTGATGCTTCATTTTAGTGGTCTCGCTTGTTAAGGTTCTCCAACCTTAATTGCTTATTTCAATCTTAAACTGCTGCGTTCAGTGTTTTAATTGCTCCTTATTAGCAATAAGATGTAAAAGACAAAACAGCCAGCAGTTCTCCAGCTAGCTTTTTTCCAATTACATCTGTGTGTGTTCATCATGCACGGTTTGATTTAATAAAACACTTAATAGAAAAATGTGACAGACTGAAAATGATCTGTTTTAGGCTTCAAATCATTTGGATGATATCCTTGGAAAGGAAAAAAATCTACGATATAAAAGCCTTACATTGCACAGACTAACAAGCCATAAAATTAAATAAGGTCTGAGATTGGCAATGATTGGTTTCTAATTAAGCAATTGGGTTGGAATGAAAACCTGTAGCCACTGCGGCTCACCAGGACCGACGTTGCCTACCCCTGTGCTAGACCATCAATTATGTTGTCTGTTTTTTTCAGAATTCACTGTCTTAATCTTCTTTATTTATTTATCTGGTTTGTACAATGCTATATACTGTATATTCTGCCGTTCTTTATTATATTCTGTAAGTGCCTTGAGCATGGGAAAGGTGCTATATAAATAAAATGTATTATTATTATTATCTATCTATCTGTTTTATAGTGCCTTTCACATCTATCTATCTATCTATCTATCTATCTATCTATCTATCTATCTATCTATCTATCTATAGTACCATTCACAATCTGTCTGTCTCTCTGTTTATCTACCCTGCCAAATATACTAAAAATAATTGTCTGTCTGTCCATCCACGTGAATTGATTGTACAGTAATTGACTTGTAGAGATTAACAAAGTAGCTTTAAAAGTGATATAAAGAATGTCTCATAAGGCAGCGTTTTTCAACCTTTAATTATTTGAGACCCGAGTTTTCATAACCATTTAAATCGCGCCCCCCTAGCCCACTAATACCAATTTGTTCTTTTTTAATTAATGATATATCATAGATGCATATTTTATTATACCTACTTAACATTTATCGACATTTATCTAACTCTATATTTATTGTTCTAGTATCAGAATGTAGTGTAAGTTAATTTGTTTTGGTTTCAATAGATGTATTTTTCATATTTTCGATTCTTGTTTTCTTTTTTCACATCTTCGCACCCCCCTTTTTGTTACTTTGCGCCCCACAGTTTGAGAACCGCTGTCATAAGGTGTGAAACTACTAGGCAGTAAGTGAAACAGCTCCAGTGTTAGCATGAGTCGAGCTGCATTACTTCACAATCCCAATGTCTGGTTTATGACAAATATCTGGAAATTTTAAAGTCTGGAAAATATTCCAAAGAGCATAATGTCACTTGCCCAGATAGTGCTGGTCGGTCTTTTAGTCTTGACACCCTTGTGGTTTGTTTTCCCCACCATCTTGCCAGCTGGAGTTTTTTGTTTTGTTTTCTTCTTCTCTCTGGCCATCTAAACCTCATATTTGTTATTATGACGGACTTTCTGTGTCTCATGCCTGTGTTTTATATAGCCTTTTATACAAAAATGTTCTTTAGTTTTCTTTCTTTCTTTCTTTCTTTCTTTCTTTCTTTCTTTCTTTCTTTCTTTCTTTCTTTCTTTCTTTCTCATACAGCGTGTGTGGGTGTGTCTGTATATACTGTATAGAGTACTCCGATAGAGTTGTGTTATATTTAATGCAATTGCTTATTTTTGTCTTAAAACAGATTTTCATGAAACCAGCAGCATCCCTCACCTTGCCACTCAGTCTCTTGAAAATAACAGAAAACGCTTATTAATGTCAGATGCTAAGAATTCACCCTCTCCAGAAAACGGCAAAGGTGATCTTGAGAAGCACCAAAGAACACGCGCCAAAGTGTTGGAATCAGCCAGCCTTCAGGATCAGCCAAGTGTTGACAATGAAGTCAAGCTGCATTGCTCTTTGCCACGTTGTAAACAGTTTCCCTTTGTGGGCTCGGAATGTGACAAAGAATTTTTAGACCGAATCCACGCCGGAGAGAAGCCACACTGCTGTTTTGAATGCAAGAAGCAATTCTCCCACATAAACAGCCTTCAGATTCACTTAAGAATTCACACCGGAGAGAAGCCATTTTGCTGTGCCGAATGTGGCAAGCGATTTTTTAACAAAAGAAGTCTTCAGGCACACGAGAGGATTCACAAAGGAGAGAAGTCGCATTGCTGCTCTGAATGTGGCAAAGGATATTTACACTTGAGCGGCCTGAAAAAACACAAGAAGACTCACAGCGCTACGCCGTATGGCTGTTCTGAATGTGGTAGAAAATTCAAGCAGCAAAGTAGTTTTCAGATGCACATGAGCATTCACACGGGCAAGAAGCTGTACCGCTGTTCTGAATGTGGTAAACAATTTTTATTGCTTGCAGATCTTCAGCGACACCAGGTAATTCACGCTGGAGAGCAGCCATTTTCTTGTGTGGAATGTGGCAAACAGTTTTCATGCAAAAGTAATCTGGGTGCACACATGAAAATTCACACTGGAGAAAAGCCATATTGTTGTCCAGAATGTGGTAAACGATTCTTATTTCTTAATGGTCTTAAGAGGCATTCAGCAATCCACACTGGGGAGAAGCCATATAGCTGTACTGAATGTGACAAGCGATTCTCACGGCCGAGCAACCTTCAGAGACACAAGACAGTTCATACCAGACCAAAGTCATATTGTTGTTCTGAATGCAAAATGCAGTTTATGGACAAAAACAGTCTCCAGGCACACAAGAGAAGTCACCCCAGAAAGAAGGTGTATTGCTGTTCGGAATGTGGCAAACAATTCTCCCAACTGAGTGGCCTCAAAACGCATAACCTGACTCATTCTGGAGAGAAGCCATTTAACTGCTCTGAATGTGGGAAGAGATTCAGACAACTGGGTTCTCTCCAAACTCACAAGAAAGTGCATACCGGAGAGAAGCCTCATGGCTGTTCAGAATGTGGCAAACGATTTTCCCAACTAAAGGGTCTGAAAAGACATGAGAGAATCCACACTGGAGAAAAGCCATATTGCTGTTCAGAATGTGGGAAACGAGTCTCGCGTTTAAGCTCTCTTCGGATCCACATGAGGATTCACACTGGAGAGAAGCCATACTCCTGTTCCGAGTGTGGGAAGCGATTTTCAGAACCAGCAAGTGTTAAGAAACACATGAGAGTTCACACTGGAGAGAAGCCTTACAGCTGTTTTGAGTGCGGGAAGCGATTCTCACACCTGAAGAATGTTCAGAGACACATGAAACTTCATACCTCATCACAGCAGACCCATAACAGCTCTCATTAGTCTGAAACTCCTTAAATAGCTTGATAAAGGATCAAAACCTACTCCACCACCTGTCTCCTCTGCATTTATAGGAGATTACGGCGGTAAAAACACTCCAGCATCTTTAGATTCACTTTCATGGAGAACACAGATGAAGTTCAGATTACTGCAGGCCAAAACAAAATGACCAGAAAATAACATCCAAGGTAAAACAATGAAGAGAACCTGATACATTCGTCCAGTGGTCCTCGGAAAATAAGGAAGAGATTGTGCACGGCCATTTTTATACAACTCACCCTGGTATCGTGCTCATTGGATATAATAAAAGGGCTCCTTCCAAAATAAGCCTACCTTTGCCTTTTTACTATTTTATTATGTTTTAGTTTTAATTTGCATCTTGCAGGTCAAAATGCGATAAAGTCAAGTGGTAAGCAACTTCAGAGCCAATGTCATTGAAGATAATGCCATTTCCATTTAAAACACTCTGTATGAAAACATGCAGTTTACAAATAATCTACACCTGGCTACAGTTCTTGCTGTCCAGTTTCCACTTGATTTTTTTTTTTTGCACTTTGGTTTTTGACGTGAAAAAAAAAAAATTAGGAATGTCAGAGTAATTGTACGGTCGTGGCCAAAAGTTCTGAGAATGACCAAAGTGTTGGTTTTCTCACAGTTGGCTGCTTCTGTGTTTTTAGATCTTTGTGTCAGATGTTTCTCTGATACACTGAAGTAGAATGACGAGCAGTTCAGAAGTTTCAAAGGCTTTTATTGACAATTCAATGAAGTTTATGCGCAGAGTCCATATTTACAGTGTTTGCCTTTCAAATTTCGATGTTTTGTTCCCCCAAGCTACTTAGTTGTCACTTTTGCCTTATGGCCCGATGTTCCATCATGCTGGATTGTTCATTATTGGTCACCAGACTGTTGTTGGATTTTTGGGAGAAGTTGCTCTCAGAGGATGTTTTGGTTCCCATTCTTTATTCATGGCTGTGTTCTTAGTGAGCCCACTGCCTTGGCTGACATGAATGGTCTCAGGATGCTTCACTGTTGGTATGACACAGGACAGATGGTAGTGCCGCTCATCTTTTCTTTTTTCCAATCAGAAAGGGGATTCATCAGAGAAGATGACTTTACCCCAGCAGTCCTCATCAACCCAATCCCTGTACCTTCTGCAGAATATCAGTCTGTCCCAGATGTTCTTCTTTGCTACCCTTCTTGACACCCACCAGGCCATCCTCTAAAAGTCTTTGTCTCCCTCACTGTATGTGCAGATGCCCTCCCACCTGCCTGCTGCCATTCCTGACCAAGCTCTGCACTGGTGGTGCCCCATCCCTGATCCCAAGCTATAAATATTGTCTGTTACACCTGCATTGTTATCACTCTTTAATATTGTTCTTTATCAGTATGCTGCTGCTGGAGTATGTGAATTTCCCCTTGGGATTAATAAAGTTTATCTATCTATCTATCTATCTATCTATCTATCTATCTATCTATCTATCTATCTATCTATCTATCTATCTATCTATCTATCTATCTATCTATCTATCTATCTATCATAGTGCCTTTCATATCTATCTATTAGATAGATAGATAGTGAAAGGCACTATATAATAGATAGATATGAAAGGCACTATGATAGATAGATAGATATGAAAGGTACTAGATAGATAGATAGATAGTGAAAGGCACTATCTATCTATCTATCTATCTATCTATCTATCTATCTATCTATCTATCTATCTATCTATCTATCTATCTATCTATCTATCTATCTATCTATCATAGTGCCTTTCACATCTATCTATCTTATATGGTGCCTTTCATATCTATCGATTTATCTTATATAGTGCCTTTCCTATCTATCTATCTTATATAGTGCCTTTCATATCTATCTATCTATCTTATATAGTGCCTTTCATATCTATCTATCTATCTATCCTATCTATCTATCTATCTATCTATCTATCTATCTATCTATCTATCTATCTATCTATCTATCTATCTATCTATCTATCTACCTTATATAGTGCCTTTCACATCTATCTATCTTATATAGTGCCTTTCATATCTATCGATTTATCTTATATAGTGCCTTTCATATCTATCTATCTATCTTATATAGTGCCTTTCATATCCATCCATCCATCCATTTTCCAACCCGCTGAATCCGAACACAGGGTCACGGGGGTCTGCTGGAGCCAATCCCAGCCAACACAGGGCACAAGGCAAGAACCAATCCCGGGCAGGGTGCCAACCCACCGCAGGCCTTTCATATCTATCTATCTATCTTATATAGTGCCTTTCATATCTATCTATCTATCTATCTATCTATCTATCTATCTATCTATCTATCTATCTATCTATCTATCTATCTATCTTATATAGTGCCTTTCACATCTATCTATCTTATATAGTGCCTTTCACATCTATCTATCTATCTATCTATCTATCTATCTATCTTATATAGTGCCTTTCACATCTATCTATCTTATATAGTGCCTTTCATATCTATCGATTTATCTTATATAGTGCCTTTCCTATCTATCTATCTATCTATCTATCTATCTATCTATCTATCTATCTATCTATCTATCTATCTATCTATCTATCTATCTATCTATCTATCTATCATAGTGCCTTTCACATCTATCTATCTATCTTATATAGTGCCTTTCATATCTATCTGTCTATCTATCTATCTTATATAGTGCCTTTCATATCTATCTATCGATCGATCGAATGGGACCCAAACATTTTGTCCTTCAAAATAAGCAATCTCAACAGCAAAAACCATGAAATTCAAAGATGGTTAAAAAAAAGCACAACATAGTTGTTAACGATGCAGTAATTACTAAAAACAAAGAAATCAACTCAAAGTGAACTCACCTGACCAGGAGCACATTCACAATGAACCGCAAGGGACTGTGGGTTGCCCCAGTTTTTACAGGGTTGGAATGTTTTGGACAGTTGGCACCATGTCTTGGGAGACCACCTTCAAAACACATGGCACTGATGAAATCTGCTTAAACATACAGAAACAACGATAACTTAAAAAATAAACGACCGAGATACCGGCCTGGAATTTGGATCCCAGCCCGGGGAGAAGCACCTTGTAGGGTATATCTTGAGATGTTTTAGGATTTAAAGTGTATTTTTTGAACTTTAAAAGCCTTTTTTTAATCCCCTGTTTTTTGGACCTGTTTAGGCCACAGCCTGCTTATCGCAGTTGGGAGTTGGTTTGATTTGAAGTGATTCTCTTATGGGCAGGCCAGTGAAGATCTCGCCACCCCTCCTCGCCATCGTTTGTCACCGTGTATCACAGCAGACATCCACAGCATGGGAATCCCAGTCATGTGCTTTAGTCACCAGGCATGTCATTAACAAAAAAAAAATCTAATTTTATACTGTATTTTGTATTTGTTACGACTGACTCTAGATGTATTACTTGGTAAAGTTAGACTGTTTTCCTTAATTTGGTGCGGATGTCTTAATAGAGTCCTTCTCTAATTACCCATCTATTGAGTTGCCCACTGTTATCAACTCACCTGGGCTCATAGGTGGGGTATCATATATAGAAACGTCTACATATGGAAGTGTGTGTCTGTCTGTCTGTCTGTCTGTCTGTCCGGCCTGGAAGTGAGAGGTGGAGTCGGGGTAAGGGCTTCACCTCTGAGGAAACAGAAAACTCACTTAGCCGCTAATAACACAAGCGAGGTGAGCACATCGGCAACACAAGTCCTCCTAGGAGAGAGACGCTCAGAGGAGTTCCTTTCAATTACCTGACATCTCGACATTTCAATAGTTTCCAGGATCCCATGCGTTTTACAGCACGGGCTTACACAGTTAATATATATACAGTGCATCCGGAAAGTATTCACAACGCATCACTTTTTCCACATTTTGTTATGTTACAGCCTTATTCCAAAATGGATTAAATTAATTTTTTCCTCAGAATTCTACACACAACACCCCATAATGACAACATGAAAAAAGTTTACTTGAGGTTTTTGCAAATTTATTAAAAATAAAAAAACTGAGAAAGCGGATGTCCATAAGTATTCACAGCCTTTGCTCAATACTTTGTCGATGCCCCTTTGGCAGCAAGTCCAGCCTCAAGTCTTGTTGAATATGATGCCACAAGCTTGGCACACCTATCCTTGGCCAGTTTCACCCATTCCTCTTTGCAGCACCTCTCAAGCTCCATCAGGTTGGATGGGAAGTGTCGGTGCACAGCCATTTTAAGATCTCTCCAGAGATGTTCAATCAGATTCAAGTGTGGGCTCTGGCTGGGCCACTCAAGGACATTCACAGAGTTGTCCTGAAGCCACTCCTTTGATATCTTGGCTGTGTGCTTAGGGTCGTTGTCCTGCTGAAAGATGAACCGTCACCCCAGTCTGAGGTCAAGAGCGCTCTGGAGCAGGTTTTCATCCAGGATGTCTCTGTACATTGCTGCAGTCATCTTTCCCTTTATCCTGACTAGTCTCCCAGTCCCTGCCACTAAAAAACATCCCACAGCATGATGCTGCCACCACCATGCTTCACTGTAAGGATGGTATTGGCCTGGTGATGAGCGGTGCCTGGTTTCCTCCAAACGTGACGCCTGGCATTCACACCAAAGAGTTCAATCTTTGTCTCACCAGACCAGAGAATTTTCTTTCTCATGGTCTGAGAGTCCTTCAGGTGTCTTTTGGCAAACTCCAGGCGGGCTGCCATGTGCCTTTTACTAAGGAGTGGCTTCTGTCTGGCCACTCTACCATACAGGCCTGATTGGTGGATTGCTGCAGAGATGGTTGTCCTTCTGGAAGGTTCTCCTCTCTCCACAGAGGACATCTGGAGCTCTGACAGAGTGACCATCGGGTTCTTGGTCACCTCCCTGACTAAGGCCCTTCTCTCCCGATCACTCAGTTTAGATGGCCAGCCAGCTTTAGGAAGAGTCCTGGTGGTTTTGAACTTCTTCCACTTACGGATGATGGAGGCCACTGTGCACATTGGGACCTTCAAAGCAGCAGAAATTTTTCTGTAACCTTCCCCAGATTTGTGCCTCGAGACAATCCTGTCTCAGAGGTCTACAGACAATTCCTTTGACTTCATACTTGGTTTGTGCTCTGACATGAACTGTCAACTGTGGGACCTTCTATAGACAGGTGTGTGCCTTTCCAAATCATGTCCAGTCAACTGAATTTACCACAGGTGGACTCCAATGAAGCTGGAGAAACATCTCAAGGATGATCAGGGGAAACAGGAGGCACCTGAGCTCAATTTGGAGCTTCATGGCAAAGGCTGTGAACACTTATGTACATGGGCTTTCTCAATTGTTTTATTTTTAATAAATTTGCAAAAATTTCAAGTAAACTTCTTTCACGTTGTCATTATGGGGTGTTGTGTGTAGAATTCTGAGGAAAAAAATGAATTTAATCCATTTTGGAATAAGGCTGTAACATAACAAAATGTGCAAAAAGTGATGAAGCGCTGTGAATACTTTCCGGATGCACTGTATACATATATATATATATATATATATATATATATATATATATATATATAATGTAAAACATCTACATGTGGAAGTGTGTGTGAGGTGGAGTTGGGGTAAGGGTTCCACCTCCGAGGAAACAGAAAACTCGCTTGGCCGCTAATAACACAAGCGAGGCGAGCACATCGGTAACACGAATGCTCCTGGGAGAGAGACGCCCAGAGGAGTTCCTTTCAATTACCTGACAACTTGACATTTCTGTTTTTTTTCTGATGATTTCAATAGTTTTTAGGACACCGGCCTTTTTACAACATAGGCTTGCACAGATAGTGAGGTGTAAAAAGAAACTTGTTGTGATAGGAGGAGGATTTGGGTTTCACAGAGCAAGGTGTGGAGAGTTTGTATTGTTATCCGTATGTTGATCTGGCAAAATTTTGCACCGGATGCCCTTCCTGACGTAACCTTCCCCATTTCATGACAGACGGGTATCAGCAAGAGTGAAAGGGAAGGTCTACAGGATGGTAGTGAGACCAGCTATGTTATATGGGTTGGAGATGGTGGCACTGACCAGAAAGCAGGAGACACAGCTGGAGGTGGCAGAGTTAAAGATGCTAAGATTTGCATTGGGTGTGACGAGGATGGACAGGATTAGAAATGAGTACATTAGAGGGTCAGCTCAAGTTGGGAGACAAAGTCAGAGAGGCGAGATTGTGTTGGTTTGGACATGTGCAGAGGAGAGATGCTGGGTATACTGGGAGAAGGGTGCTAAGGATAGAGCTGACAGGGAAGAGGAACAGAGGAAAGCCTAAGAGAAGGTTTATGGATGTGGTGAGAGGGGACATGCAGGTGATGGGGGTAACAGCAAGATGATGAAGACAGGAAGATATGGAAGAAGATGATCCGCTGTGGAGACCCATGTGGGGGGGGGCAAGGGGGGACATCTGTCCCTGGGCGCAGCATCCAGGGGGTGCCAAATTGATGTTCCCCATTGCATTTTGGCAAACAGGAGGGGGAGCGAAATCTTCAGTTGTCCCCGGGCGCTGAAAACTCTAGCTACGCCTCTGATTGGGAGCAGCCGAAAGAAGAAGAAGAGCAAGGTGTGGAGAGTTAGGTCTGGGTGGTTGAGCTTATGTTTTCTTTTTCTTTCTTTTCTTGTTGTTTCTCAATGTAATTGTTGTCAGCTGCCATCCAAGTGATAAATGTGGCTAGTGTGTGTCCAACTGGGTAAACTTTGTTTAGCTCGATAGCTACGTTAATGTCGTCCTTCTGCTTTGCTTCTGTTTTGTGTGTAACTGTCTCCATGTGTTGTGAGGTTTTCTTTTTGACAATAAATGGAGCCTGTTTTGTTTTTTTTTTTTTAATTTTTTATTTATTGTGTGTGTGTGTGTGTTTTGTCTCCCCCTCTCTAGCTTGTGTATCCCCTGGCCTTTAGCGGGCTGTAACAGTATTATTGGTGAAGTTCTCTTATTTTATACTTCTTTTTAATTGTGCTGTGTTATTAGTTTTGCTCTTTTTACTTTCTCATACAGTGGTGTGAAAAACTATTTGCCCCCTTCCTGATTTCTTATTCTTTTGCATGTTTGTCACACAAAATGTTTCTGATCATCAAACACATTTAACCATTAGTCAAATATAACACAAGTAAACACAAAATGCAGTTTTTAAATGATGGTTTTTATTATTTAGGGAGAAAAAAAAAATCCAAACCTACATGGCCCTGTGTGAAAAAGTAATTGCCCCCTTGTTAAAAAATAACCTAACTGTGGTGTATCACACCTGAGTTCAATTTCCGTAGCCACCCCCAGGCCTGATTACTGTTTCAATCAAGAAATCACTTAAATAGGAGCTGCCTGACACAGAGAAGTAGACCAAAAGCACCTCAAAAGCTAGACATCATGCCAAGATCCAAAGAAATTCAGGAACAAATGACAACAGAAGTAATTGAGATCTATCAGTCTGGTAAAGGTTATAAAGCCATTTCTAAAGCTTTGGGACTCCAGCGAACCACAGTGAGAGCCATTATCCACAAATGGCAAAAACATGGAACAGTGGTGAACCTTCCCAGGAGTGGCCGGCCGACCAAAATTACCCCAAGAGGGCAGAGACGACTCATCCGAAAGGTCACAAAAGACCCCAGGACAACGTCTAAAGAACTGCAGGCCTCACTTGCCTCAATTAAGGTCAGTGTTCACGACTCCACCATAAGAAAGAGACTGGGCAAAAACGGCCTGCATGGCAGATTTCCAAGACGCAAACCACTGTTAAGCAAAAAGAACATTAGGGCTCATCTCAATTTTGCTAAGAAACATCTCAATGATTGCCAAGACTTTTGGGAAAATACCTTGTGGACTGATGAGACAAAAGTTGAACTTTTTGGAAGGCAAATGTCCCGTTACATCTGGCGTAAAAGGAACACAGCATTTCAGAAAAAGAACATCATACCAACAGTAAAATATGGTGGTGGTAGTGTGATGGTCTGGGGTTGTTTTGCTGCTTCAGGACCTGGAAGGCTTGCTGTGATAGATGGAACCATGAATTCTACTGTCTACCAAAAAATCCTGAAGGAGAATGTCCGGCCATCTGTTCGTCAACTCAAGCTGAAGCGATCTTGTGTGCTGCAACAGGACAATGACCCAAAACACACCAGCAAATCCACCTCTGAATGGCTGAAGAAAAACAAAATGAAGACTTTGGAGTGGCCTAGTCAAAGTCCTGACCTGAATCCAATTGAGATGCTATGGCATGACCTTAAAAAGGCGGTTCATGCTAGAAAACCCTCAAATAAAGCTGAATTACAACAATTTTGCAAAGATGAGTGGGCCAAAATTCCTCCAGAGCGCTGTAAAAGACTCATTGCAAGTTATCACAAACGCTTGATTGCAGTTATTGCTGCTAAGGGTGGCCCAACCAGTTATTAGGTTCAGGGGGCAATTACTTTTTCACACAGGGCCATGTAGGTTTGGATTTTTTTTTCTCCCTAAATAATAAAAACCACCATTTACAAACTGCATTTTGTGTTTACTTGTGTTATATTTGACTAATGGTTAAATGTGTTTGATGATCAGAAACATTTTGTGTGACAAACATGCAAAAGAATAAGAAATCAGGAAGGGGGCAAATAGTTTTTCACACCACTGTATATGAAGTGCAGGGAAAGTATTGGAATCATCCAAAGATTCGATGTCGAGATTTTGATGAATCTCAACGTTTTAGACCTCCAAGAGTCCAAAAATACCATTTTCGAATTATGTCTGTGTGTGTGTGTGTAAACACACTTTCACTGAGGTCAACCAAATTGTGCATACAAGTATTAGATACAAAACAACAACTTTTGGTCTTTTTCCACTAACTAGAAGTGGTACTTTACCTTTTATTCATGCAGCTGCAGAGTCTGATTTATTCATCTTTACTTTTATAATAATTGTTCAATGTATTATTAATTTCATTTGATTTGTTGTTGATGGTTCTTTAATGTACATAATTTAAAAATCTAATCATTGTCTCGCGGTTTACTCCTCAAATATCCATCCCTATATCTGAGGATATGAGAACGTCTAGGGAAGCCCACTCCTGATTTTTTATTTTATTAAGAGTTTTCTTTGTTTGGCTGCCCTGTCTCCAATACCACAGGACGACCTGCCGAAGTGCATCCTGAATTATGACTGCGACGTCTCGGTGCTGCAGCAGAGCGCTGGAGAAGCAAATCTGAGCCGATTGCGGTCGAGTGCCTGTTATCGATGGGTGATGCAAGGAAGATACTAAATGCAGGTAACAGTGTGACTTGGCCACGACCCTGCTGTGTCTGTGTAAAGGGCAGTGGAAGATCTGCTACAATAAATAACCGCGCTGTTCCTGTTTCAAGTTGAATAAAGCTGGTTTTGCTAAAGTAGGGAGACTCAGCCTTGTGTTTTGGGGTGCAAGACAGGGACTCACACGTCACTATATATATATATATATATATATATAGATATATTTAGGCAGACGGCCGGGGCCCTTACCTGGCCAGGACGCCTCTTCTTTATATAGTCCAGGGGAATCAAGCATGGACTGAACAGTACCTACCCCGGGATGCTAAATGGCAGCCCCCCTGGGTGGCAGTGGTGCCTCGGATTCCCACAGGGCTACATGGGAGACAAGAGTTCTCTACAACCCTGTTGAGATCTGGGGGTGCCACCAGGGGACACTGCGGTGGTTCCTGAGCCCATCTGGGCGGTCCTTCCACCACACCCAGAAGTGCAGCCGGAAATGGGCCATCAAACACCTGGAGCACTTCCGGGTGGGCTATAAAAGGAGCCAGCAGCCACCACTCAGGGAGTGAGAGTCGGAAGGAGGGAGACAAAGCTTGCCAGAGAAGAGTGGAGGAGAAGAGAAGATTTATTATAAGTAGTGTGTGCTATTGTGCTTATTGGGACTGTGTTGTGCCTGTGGGAGCGGGGAAAGCGTTTCCCACAGGCGAAGAAAAGAGAATAAAAAACTTGTGTTTTTACAAGTGTGCCTTTAGTTTGTGTCAGGTTGGGTGGCTGGAGTGCCCCCTAGTGGTCTTGTTACAATATATATATATATAAATATATACAGTATACACACACATATACTGTGTATGGACAGAGTGACTTCAGAACAATTATTTAAAAGAAATTTAAGGCCTCTCCTATGACAATATATCACATGATTCACTGGGAATGGCCAACAGTTAATGCCACCGGTGTGATCTTATAAAGGTGACCACTTGCATTCATAGATTATTATCTAAAATAAGATACATCATTCCAAAGACATGCAGGTGAGGTGCATTGGCAATCCTAAATTGTCCCTAGTGTGTGCTTGGTGTGTGTGTGTGCCCTGCAATGGGCTGGCACCCTGCCCGGGGTTTGTTTCCTGCCTTGCGCCCTGTGTTGGCTGGGATTGGCTCCAGCAGACCCCCGTGACCCTGTAGTTAGGATATAGTGGGTTGGATAATGGATGGATGGATGGATGGATGGATGGATGGATGGAAGATACATCATAGCGATCACGTGCGGTTTTCTTTTAGACTCTGCTGGATTTTAGTTTAGCCTTACTGGTCTGGAAATTCATCTTTTTGACTGCCGGTGTTGATGTTTGCTTTGTTTATTGACTAGATTTTTCCTCAGAAAAACTTTTCATGAGGCAGTACAGTAACGAGCAGCACTTTTGGGGAGAGGACCCCCAGTAACTCACCATCGTATCACAGCAATACAGCCACAAAACAGTGGTGCCCCCCCCCCAGCCAGAAAACAAAATGGAGTTGGAGGAAGCACTAAACAAAGTCAAGATTGATCAAGACATAATGCAAGAACAAAGTAATAATTTAATTGAGTTCCTTGAACTTTTAAGCCGTCAAAGCTTTACAAGACCAATAAGGACAATGAAGAAACTCAAATTTGCAAACCATGTCAAATCACAGCACAATCCTTTTAATGTAACTGTTCATCTTATTTCCATTTTCAAGCATTCATCCATTCTCCTAACCCTTCAACGGTGCCAGTCTTCTGCTTTTACTTCCTTAACCCCACGTGCATTGAAATGTAGCAAAGAAAGAAAATTCTGGTCAGTTCCAGCATTCTGGTGAAGCTCGGTCTTAATGGACTGTTGGTAATCTGTAATGAGGGATTACAAGTAGAGGGTACACTGAACGTGACAGTTATGGCAGCCATTCACAATATTGCAACCTTGACACAACTTGCAAACTCCAAAAGCTGAAGGTGGTCAGGTCAGGTCAGGTTGGCGGGTATGCACTGGTACAGCACGTTGCCACACCCACCACATGACAAAACAGCTTGGGATCCTTGGCTGGCAACCCCCCCCCAGACAGACACGTGGTCCAATCCCACCCTCCAAAAATAACCCTCTCTCTGCCACAGCCAGGTGTTACGTGGGCACCCCCTTGGCCTGGTCCTCAACAATGAGGATCGTGTGAGCCGGACCAACCTCGGGGAATTGCGCCATATGGCCATAGTGCCACACACAATGAAGATCATGTGCCTCATTCGGGACTGTATGAGTAACACAAAATCAAACCAGCGATACCCAAGGATTCTCCGTAGAGATACAGTACTGAACGACTCCAGACATGTTCCCAAATTTAATGAAGAGGAGGAGGAATATGAAATTTAACAAAGTTAATTTCTCTGCAGCTAATTTCTTCATATGGGCATGTTTTATGCTCACTTGTTAGTCTTAAGATTTTAGGGTATTGCTTTTCATTCTCGTTGCAGTACCAGCATTATTCTAAGTGTTACCACTTTCTGTAGCTCCCAGAGAGGGGATTGTAAGTAGCAGGATAAGTTGGGTCTGACAATTCCAATAGATAAACGAAGCAATAAAAGAATTTCAGTTGATTTGATTTATATCTCGGATTGCATTTCTTGATATTTCACCATTCCCAGCATGAAGCCTTGTGTGTCTCTGAAGGCCACTTTTGCGTGAAAACAGCTTCCCACATTCACAACAGCAATGCGGTTTCTCTCCGGTGTGAATTCGCATGTGTCTTTGGAGATTGCTGATTTTTGAGAAACACTGTCCACATTCTGAACAACAATGTGGTCTCTCTCCTGTGTGAATTCTGACGTGTGTCTGAAGGTAGTCAAGTCGCGAGAATAGTTTGCCACATTCAGAACAGCAATGAGGTTTCTCTCCGGTGTGAATTCTCTGGTGACTCTGAAGACTGCATATCTGTGAGAATCTTTTGCCACACTCAGGGCAGCCATGTGGCTTCTCTCCAGTATGAATCCTCATATGTCTCTGAAAACTGCTCAAGCATGTGAATCTTTTTCCACATTCGATACAGCAATGTGGTTTCTCTCCTGTGTGGATCCTCTTATGCGTCTGAAGGCTGCTTATCTGTGAGAATCTCTTATCACACTCAATGCAGACATGCGGTTTCTCTCCAGTGTGAATCCGCATATGTGTCTGAAGATTGCTTACACACGAGAATCGTTTGCCACATTCAGTGCAACCGTGCTGCTTCTCTCCAGTGTGAATTCTCGAGTGTGTCTGAAGATGGCTGAGTTGTGAAAATCGTTTGCCACATTCAAAGCAAGAGTGCGGCTTCTCTCCTGTGTGAATCCTCTTATGAGTCTGAAGACTGCTTATTTGCGAGAATCGCTTGCCACACTCAGCACAGCCATGCGGTTTTTCTCCAGTGTGAATCCTCATGTGTGTCTGAAGATTACTCACACACGAGAATGACTTTCCACATTCGGAACAGCAATACGGCTTCTCCCCAGCATGAATTCTCCTGTGTCTGTTAAAACTGCTAATGCTTGAAAACCGTTTCCAGCAATCAGAACACCAATGTGGCATCACTTCTCCCTGAATTCTTATGCGTCTAGGTAGACAACTTCTATCCATGAATCTGGTACAAGTTCTTGTGCACTTCTGCAGTCCACCCACAACTGAAAATCTTTTACCGTGTCGCTTAGTTGTTTCAGATACAAACATCACTTTCCTCATAGCGTCATGGCATTCATTTGATAAAGTAAGTGAAGACAAAGGGCAGATGATGTTTCCTTGTAAATCTGTTGAGGCAGATAACACAATTACTGTGTATTTTACACATTAAAACTAAACAAACAGTACAAATCAAATACAAGAACACTTTAAATGGGGTGGGGAAGGCTTGTCACTCTGGTCATATCTGCAGATTTTAGACACCGCAGTCCTTTGTAGGACAATCAGATAACATCTTGGACAAGTGAAACTCCCCAATGCTAACCCCAGAGGAGACAGGATTAAAACACCGTCTCTGTAATAGTTATGTGAGTGTGTGTGTTACAGTGGGTTAATTTATGACTTAATATTCATAGTCTCCCAATAAAATCAATCGAGTTCAGATGTCAATCTAGGACACTCGTATAATGGGATGGCTGATGACACCAAAAAAGAGAGAGCTGTTGAACAATTTGGGAGTCTTCGATTTAAAAAATTCCCATTCACTTGACTATTCTTATTTAACTGAAAAAAAAAAAAAAAAAAAAAAAAAAAAATAATATATATATATATATATACTTGCTGTCCCCCATGGCTATGCCCACATAGTAGTGGAACAGGACAAACTTTAAAATTCAATAAAAACAAAAAAAAAATGGAATTCTGGCCAAATGGAAGGTAAGTACACTCCAAAGTCACACGTTGTCACTGTATCTGATCGTGTTCAGCTCTGACTGGAGAGCGTCCCTCGCATGGGAAGAAAAGCATACGGCCGTGATATCTCTGCCAATCAACAGCTACCTTCTAAAACACATGGAGCTCTGATCTCTCTCTCAAAAACATCAAACGTTACTACTAAACTATCTGTAGATGATAATGTCAGCTGAACAAATGGGTATGGCTAGCTAAGTGGAGGCAAAGTGCATTCCAACACGTGGCGAGAGGTACAGCGACTTGAACAGAGGCTGTCACATGAGTGAATGAGGAAGGCCCTGCTTTCCTCCTTCTCTGCCTGCTGTGTCTCTCTCGGATTCGCGCATTTAAATTGTTACCATCAGTGAACTATGGTCCTTAGTGTAATGAGAGAAGTCACAAAATCAACTGGAATGTTCAAACAAATTCTAGAAAAAAAAAATCAATCTAAATCCGTTAAGTAGTTCTCTCGTGAAAAGCGGACAGAGAGACAGATAGATGTTAGATTCTGTATATATATATATATATATATATATATATATGGTTGAAATAGTTAACTCTCAAATAATGCAAAGAGTACACGACACGAAGTGCAGTATTTGACAGTAAACTATTTCAACCATTCTATGATCTGCTTCTCGCAACTGAAAGAGGGCACTGTGGCGGATGTTAGCCGACTTGCTGGCCAACCACAAGCGTTACCTGGTAGGTAACCACCCATACAATCAGATTGTGATTCAGACTACGAATGCCGTGAATATCTATATTATATATATATATATATATATATATATATATATTCACGGCATTCGAAGTCTGTGTCACAATCTGATTATATGGGTGGTTACCTACCAGGTAACGCTTGTGGTTGGCCAGCAATCTGCTAAAATCCGCCACGGTGTCCTCAGTTTGTGAGGAGCAGATCATAGAATGGTTGAAATAGTTTACTGTCAAATAATGCAAGGAGTACGCGACACGTGTTTCGCCCTCATTCTAAGCTCATCAGGCGTACACACTCCACTGCACTCCCTCTCGGGAATCAAACCTCAGACGTCAGCGCCAGAGGCGATGCCCCTAACGTTGCGCCACGCCGTGTGGTTCGTTTATTTGACAGCATGTAGATCAGGGTAATTACATTCACGGCATTCAAAGTCTGTGTCACAATCTGATTATATGGGTGGTTACCTACCAGGTAACGCTTGTGGTTGGCCAGCAATCTGCTAACATCCGCCACGGTGCCCTCAGTTTGTGAGGAGCAGATCATAGAATGGTTGAAATAGTTTACTGTCAAATAAATGCAAACAGTACACGACACACATATATATATATATATATATATATATATATATATATATATATATATATACACACAGTGATATGAAAAACTTTGGGACCCCCTCTTAATTCTTTGGATTTTTGTTTATCATTGGCTGAGCTTTCAAAGTAGCAACTTCCTTTTAATATACGACATGCCTTATGGAAACAGTAGTATTTCAACAGTGACATTAAGTTTATTGGATTAACAGAAAATATGCATCATAACAAAATTAGACAGGTGCATAAATGTGGACACCCCAACAGAGATATGACATCAATACTTAGCTGAGCCTCCTTTTGCCTCTAGACGCTGTCCTCCTATAGCCTTTGATGAGTGTCTGATTCTGGATGGAGGTATTGTTGACCATTCTTCATCCGAAATCTCTCCAGTTCAGTTCAATTTGATGGACAGCCTGCTTGAAATCATCCCATAGATTTTCGATGATATTCAAGTCAGGGGACTGTGACAGCCATTCCAGAACATTGTCCTTCTCCCTCTGCATGAATGCCTTTGTAGATTTCCAACTCTGTTTTGGGTCATTGTCTTGTTGGAATATCCAACCCCTGCGTAACTTCAACTTTGTGACTGATGCTTGAACATTATGCTGAAGAATTTGTTGATATTGGGTTGAATTCATCCGAACCTCGATTTTAACAAGGGCCCCAGTCCCTGAACTGGCCACACAGCCCCACAGCATGATGGGACCTCCACCAAATTTGACAGGAGGTAGCAGGTGTTTTTCTTGGAATGCGGTGTTCTTCTTCCGCCATGCAAAGTGCTTTTTGCTCTGACCAAATATCTCCATTTGTGTCTCATCAGTCCAAAGCACTTTGTTCCAAAATGAATCTGGCTTGTCTACATGAGCATTGGCATACAACAAGCGACTCTGTTTGTGGCGTGAGTGTAGAAAGGGCTTCTTTCTCATCACCCTGCCATACTGATGTTCTTTGTGCAAAATTGTAGAACGATGTACAGATACACCTTCTGCAGCAAGATGTTCTTGCAGATCTTTGGAGGTGATCTGTGGGTTGTCTGTCACCATTCTCACAATCCTGCTCATATGCCGCTCCTGTATTTTTCTTGGCCTGCCAGACCTGCTGGTTTAACAGCAACTGTGCCTGTGGCCTTCCATTTCCTGATTCCATTCCTTACATTTGAAACTGACAGTTTAAACCTCTCAGATAGCAAGGGGACCCACATTTGTGCACAGCCAGTTTTTCACATTTGATTTAATTTCATACGACTAAATACTGCGTCACTAAAAATCTTTGTTTGGAAAACCCCCCCAGTGCTCAGATGTTCCTAGTAAATGAAAGACGTACCACTGTTATCTTTTTTGTTGAAAGGAGAGTCAATTATTATGCAGGCTGAGAGGGGTTCCCAAACTTTCTCATATGACTAGATAGATAGATAGATAGATAGATAGATAGATAGATAGATAGATAGATAGATAGATAGATAATATTTTAACAAAAATGTGCATTCTGGATGTTGTATATGGGATGTATTTTCTGTGAAAAAAGAAAATGAAAATTTCAATTATAAAATGAAAAAGCAATCTCTCTTCTGCAATTTCATTTTCAAAGTCCATGTGCAAGAATGCTGCAAAACATTCTGAAAAAAATGAAGTAACCCCATTTGCCATTTCATTTTCAGCCTGAACAGCAATGAAGGTGCAAAAGGGAAAAGTCAAATGCGTTTCCACTTTGCATTTTCATTTTCAGCTTCTCAGCATGATAATAGAGCGGGTCAATGGGTGGGTCTTTGCACCTTAATTTCCCACAATTCTTTGTCCTTCGTAGCTGTGGCAACTTCGATCAATATGAAGCCTGTCAGCTGTGAGAATTTATTTTTTTAAAAAAACATTTCATCACAGCACACTGAGAGGACAACACATCACTGTCAGCCATTTTGTCTGAAGTCTGAGTGGTCATGTAATTTAAGCTAAAGATGTCATTAGTAACTCACGGGTGCTACAAATGATGGTGCAACTTGTCCAACAACATGCTCTCTTCTATTTTGAAATGTACAAGGGACGTTGAAAAAGTTTCCACACTTTTTATTTGACTATTTATTAAGAATTTCAAAAATAAATGACATAACTTTTCTACATAGTCACCTTCATTTGTGATGCAATTTTCCCAGCATCGTACCAACTTTTTAATGCTCATTAACTCCTCTTCCCACCTTCGCTATTTCCAATGAAAATATAAAAGTGCGGAAACTTTTTGAATGTGCTTTGTATATCTATAATGTGACTTTACTCTCCTGCGGTGGGTTGGCACCCTGCCCGGGATTGGTTCCTGCCTCGTGCCCTGTGTTGGCTGGGATTGGCTCCAGCAGACCCCCGTGACCCTGTGTTCAGATTCAGCGGGTTGTAAAATGGATGGATGGATGGACTTTATTCATTAATTTTGGTACGTTCTTCAGACATTTACTGGTTTAATAAACACTTACATTGTCCTGAGTGACTATCCAATGATGGTTGCTCTGGCTCTTCCATGTTGTGACACATCTCCTCTATTAGTTTATCATCACATTCCAATGTTTCATGCTTCACAAGGACAGGCTGCTGCTGAGGAGAGCCCTCTCGTGAACTAATGAATTCAAAATCAGCCATCTCCGGTTTTATTACTGGACAACATTTTAAACTAGAGTAATTTACAGAAGGCACCTCTTTGAAATGATTATCATCATCGCTTTCCAGTTTCAAGCTGTCAGACACATGCTTAGAATGATCCTTTTCAGTACTAATTGCCTGGTCGATAGCCTTATTATTTTTGTCAGCAGGTCCCCACTCACAGTCCTCCTGTTTCATGTGGCAGTTCTTCTTTATACTGTACAAAGGAAAGACTCCCGTTCACAATTATCTTTCTCAGACAGGACCCCTCTTTGCTCCATGTTCTTTACAACATGAAAGCCTCTAATCAAGGCAGCATTTTCCATTTCCTTGTAATTTTCCTTGTGCTTTGATTTCTTCACAGGTATAGTCTTATAAAGGAGGCACCATAGACTTGAGTGTGAAAATCACTTCAGAAAGAAGGTAGCTTCTTATTTTAACAGAAAACTGAAAAAAAAGAAAAGGTTTATCTTAGAATAAATGAAATAATAATCACTTTATATAAATAAATAAATGCACACACACACACATATATATACATATACGCATACACACATATATATATACATACACACACATATACACAGATATATACATATATATGGCTGCTGCTTCACCACCTGAGGCCACAGGTCCACCACACCCTCGCACCTCTGCGGTTCGCCTACCAGGAGAAGGTGGGAGCGGAGGATGCCATCATCTACATTGTACACCAATCACTGTCCCACTTGGACAGAGGCAGTGGTGCTGTAAGAATTATGTTTCTGGACTTCTCTAGCGCCGTCAACACCATCCAACCTCTGCTCCTCAGGGACAAGCTGACAGAGATGGGAGTTAATTCATACCTGGTGGCATGGATCGTGGACTATCTTACAGACAGACCTCAGTATGTGCGTCTCAGGAACTGCAGGTCTGATATTGTGGTCAGCAGCACAGGAGCGCCGCAGGGGACTGTACTTTCTCCGGTCCTGTTCAGCCTATATACATCGGACTTCCAATACAACTCGGAGTCCTGCCACGTGCAAAAGTTCAATGACGACACTGCTATCGTGGGCTGCATCAGGAGTGGGCAGGAGGAGGAGTATAGGGACCTAATCAAGGACTTTGTTAAATGGTGCGACTCAAACCACCTACAACTGAACACCAGAAAAACCAAGGAGCTGGTGGTGGATTTTAGGAGGACCAGGCCCCTCATGGACCCCGTGATCATCAGAGGTGACTGTGTGCAGAGGGTGCAGACCTATAAATACCTAGGAGTGCAGCTGGATGATAAACTGGACTGGACTGCCAATACTGATGCTCTGTGCAAAAGAGGACAGAGCTGACTATACTTCCTTAGAAAGCTGGCGTCCTTCAACATCTGCAATAAGATGCTGCAGATGTTCTACCAGATGGTTGTGGTGAGTGCCCTCTTCTATGCAGTGGTGTGCTGGGGAGGCAGCATAAGGAAGAGGGACGCCTCACGCCTGCACAAACTGGTGAGGAAGGCAGGCTCTATTGTAGGCACGGAGCTGGACAGTTTGACATCTGTGGCAGAGCAACGGGCGCTGAGCAGGCTCCTATCAATCATGGAGAATCCACTGCATCCATTGAACAGGATCATCTCCAGACAGAGAAGCAGCTTCAGTGACAGACTGCTGTCACCGTCCTGCTCCACTGACAGACTGAGGAGATTGTTCCTCCCCCACACTATGCAACTCTTCATTTCCACCTGGGGGTGGGGTGGGGGGGTAAACGTTAATATTATACAAAGTTATTGTCTGTTATACCTGCATTTTTATTACTGTTTAATTTAATATTATTTTTGTATCAGTATACTGCTGCTGCAGTATGTGAATTTCCCCTTGGGATTAATAATCTATCTATCTATCTATCTATCTAAATTTGAATAAAATAATTGGTGCCATTTCTAAGGGCTGCACATCACGAACAAGACACTGTAGCCTGCAGCCCTGTAGACGTTTCACTGTTTTGCCATCAAACAAGTAAAAGATCAAAATCTACAAAATACATATGCTGAAGTGAACTTCACCAAGGGAAATCTGAAACAGTAAGCTAATCTGTCATTGAAGTCCCAGACACATTGAGTTGTGACAATTCACCAATGCGTTCCAGTCTTCCGTAAGGTTTGGGGCAGTCACCCGTATACTTGAATAAAGGCTGCAGAAGTGGAAATTTGTTTGCACAGTGGTGTACAGATTGAGTCCAAAACAGAACTGATTCACAGAAGGGAGTTAGCTGGGTTTGAAGGCAGGTCAGGGGAAGTGATGTCAGCAGTTCCTGGCACAATTTCCCATGTTTGATCCGCAGGAATAAAAGAGAGAGGATTATTGCACCCTGCCACCCCTTGGCCTGGCATGGAATTACCTTCTTTTGGTCCTTCTAGCTGCTTCCCATGTGGCTTAAAGTGTGGGTGAGTGACCGGAAAAGGAGTTCTAGAGTCTGATGGCTGTGGGGAGGAAGAATTTCCTGTGACGTTCAGTGGAGCACTTGATGCTAGTCAGTCTACTGCTGAAAACGCTCCTCTGTCCAACCACAATACTATGAAGTGGCTGATTAGCGTTCTCTCTCTCATTCTTCCTAGGGCACGAAGCGGAAGCGGAAGCAGAAACAGAAGCGGACAATGGCCGATTGTGATGTGAATCGCGTTGAAATTGTAGTTGAGGAACTCCAGGCACTCGATGAACAGATTCAGAAACTTCTGTTCAGACGAAGATACCTCAGAGATCTGAAGGCTCGGCTGTTGGATAAACCGTCCTCGCCATCTGTTATCAGCGTAACATCAACCCCGCGTTGTGCCGCTCAAGTCACCTTTACCCCCGCGCCTCGTAGGAGCAACACCGATGATGACCTCGGTGTATTTTAGCAATGCAGGCGGGGGTTCAAGGCCAGAACACCTCCATCGGCACAGGCAAGCATCGTAATGCAGAACCGGTTTGACCCTCTAAGCGTCCCCAGTTCGCCTTCAGCTCCTGGTGATGTAATAGTGGTAGGTGATTCTATTGTTAGGAACCTCAATATCACTTGCCCTAATAGAAAATCTTTTGTTTCTTGTTTTCCCGGTGCTCGTGTCCGAGATGTGACGAGACGTGCGCCGGCGATCTACAAGAACAGGGCAGTTGGAGCAATTGTTTTACATGCTGGCGTAAACGACATAAGGCACCGACAGTCCCGAGATCCTCAAGGCAGACTTCACTGCATTAATTAAAGACACAAAGGAGAGGACCCCATCGGCAAAGATCTTCATCTCGGGTCCACTCCCTCTCGTCAGACGATCAAACGAGTACTACAGTCGTCTGCTTGGTTTAAACAACTGGCTGCAGGGCTTCTGCAAGAATCAAGACATCGGGTTCATCAACAACTGGGACCTCTTTTGGGAAAGACCGCGTTTTTTCAAGCGAGATGGCCTGCATCCGAATAGCTTCGGCGCCCGGGTCCTCTCCGAAAACATATCCAAGGTAATTCGTTTATCTTGACTATCTATCTCTGCTTTTAACCCCTTCCGAAATGCCACTCCTGTGCTTGGTCATAATTGTTTAATAAAATCTTCCATAAAAGTGCGCAACATAAATACTGTAATAACCAATCTTAATGCACATAGAAAATCTAGGCAATACGGCATAAATACCAATAATTTAATTAAAGTTACTACTTTAGATGAACAGTTTATTAAAACTATAAAAACATATCATAGATTAAACAAAAAATACACGCAGAGCGGCGCTAATAAAAATAACTTAATTCTTGTTCCATATATCAATAACGCACATAGTATTCATCTCTGCTCCTCCGAAACATTGAATATGGCTCTATTAAATGTTAGAGCTTTAACTAACAAGACGTTTTTTATCAACGATCTTATTAGTGATAAAAAAAATAGATTTTATTGCACTAATTGAAACGTGGCTTAGCTCAGATGGCGCAGCTGTTTTAATCGAATCTGCGCCTCCGGATTACAGTTTTACTCGTGCTGATCGCCAAGGAAAGAGGGGTGGAGGACTAGCAAACATTTACTCAAGCAGGTTAAAATGTAAAAATATCAGTTTTGGTAAATTCAAGTCTTTTGAGTATCTCGCCATTATTATTCAGGGAGATTCTCACGTTCTAGTATTATCCGTGTATAGACCTCCAAAATTCAACGCGTCTTTCTTTGAGGAATTCTCTGACTTGATGTCAAACTTAAGAGTGTGTCATAGTTCGTAATTAATAGTCGGCGACTTTAATTTTCATGTAGATAATCAATGTGACCAAAAAGTAAAAGAATTTATGAACCTCCTGGACTCGTTTGATTTGAGACAGCTCATTAATCAGCCTACACATAAAGCAGGTCATACGTTAGACTTAGTAATTACTAAAGGACTAAAAGTTGATATAAAGCAGGTCGTTGATTTTGGTCTATCAGACCATTTTCTTCTACTTTTTAATATAGAAATAATGATAGAAAACACTCATGAGAAGCATATTGTTAAAAAACGCTTCTTTAACTCCTCAGCAGCTTTAAAACTTTCAAACATTCTAACCAATCAGTCCGTTTATAGTGCCAACTATAATAGCGAGGAGAATGTCAATAGTAAGGTGGAAAGATTTAATACTAAAGTGAGGGCTGCTGTTGACTTAGTTGCACCTGAAAAGACAGTTAAAAAATCTTCTAGCATTGTTATACCTTGGAAGACCCAAAGAGTGTCTGATTTAAAGAGAACATGCCGTAGAGCTGAGCGTAAATGGAGGAAGACTAAACTAACTATTGACTATGAGATATTAAAAGTTAAAATAACAGAATACAATAACACAGTCCGTCTTGAGAGGCGCTGCTATTTCTCTAAGCTTATAAATAACAATGCTAGTAATCCCAGAGTCTTATTTTCGACAATTGATCATCTGTTAAACCAGGTAACTAAAAGGAATGCCTCCTAAGTACTTCCAGTAAAACCTGTGAGGCTATCGCTGTATTTTTCAATCAAAAAATTAATGATATTAGAAATAACATAGTATATCTCCCCCAACACTAAGGATCCTCCTAAACCCCAGTACCCCATAATAAACAAATTAAAGTCTTTCACTAGGATAGATTTACCTGATTTACATAAAATAATTTCTCAAATGAAACCCTCCACCTGTGCCCTTGACCCAATACCAACAAATTTTTTCAAAGAAGTATCGGGCGTGCTTATTGATAATGTTCTTGACATAGTAAATTCGTCATTAGATACGGGGGTCTTCCCAGACTGTCTTAAGACTGCGGTAGTTAAACCCCTACTTAAGAAAAATAATCTCGACCCCTCTGCTCTTGAAAATTATAGACCCATCTCTAACCTGCCTTTCTTAAGTAAAATTCTAGAGAAGGCAGTCATTATACAGTTAAATGAGCACCTCAATAAACATGCTATTCTTGATAAATTTCAGTCAGGTTTTAGAACAAATCACAGCACAGAAACTGCACTCGTTAAAGTAGTAAATGACTTGCAGGTAAATGCAGACAGAGGCCGTCTATCTGTTCTCATCCTCTTAGATCTGAGTGCCACATTTGACACCATTGATCATAATATTCTTAAGAATCGCCTTAGTCAATGGGTGGGCCTCTCTGGCAGTGTCTTAAATTGGTTTGAATCCTACCTGGCAGGGAGAAAATTCTTTGTTAGTTGTGGTAATTATAACTCAAAGACACATGATATTCTATATGGTGTTCCACAAGGCTCTATCCTGGGTCCGCTGCTCTTCTCAATCCACATGCTTCCATTAGGTCAGATTATCTCAGGGCACAACGTGAGCTACCACAGCTATGCTGATGACACACAGCTGTATTTATCAATGGCACCTGATGACCCCAAATCTCTTGATTCGCCTACACAATGTCTAACTTGTATCTCAGAATGGATGAATAGTAACTTTCTCAAATTAAATAAAGAAAAAACCGAAATCTTAGTGATTGGCAATAATGGATACAATGAGGCTATTAGAAATAAACTGGATGCATTAGGATTAAAAGTCAAATCGGAGGTAAAAAGCTTAGGGGTAACCGTTGATTGTAATCTGAATTTTAAATCGCATATTAATCAGATCACTAGGACAGCATTTTTTTCACCTAAGAAACATAGCAAAAGTTAGACCTCTTATATCATCGAAAGATGCAGAGAAATTAGTTCATGCGTTTGTTTTCAGTCGGCTAGATTACTGTAACGCACTCCTCTCGGGTCTACCCAAAAAAGACATCAATCGTTTGCAACTAGTGCAGAATGCAGCTGCTAGAATCCTTACCAGGAAAAGAAAATCCGAACACATTTCTCCAGTTTTGATATCACTACACTGGTTACCTGTGTCATTCAGAATTGACTTTAAAATTCTGCTTAGGTTTATAAAGCTTTAAATAATCTCGCCCCCGCTTATATATCGGAATGTCTGACACCTTATATTCCAAATCGCAACCTCAGATCCTCAACTGAGTGTCTCCTTAGAATTCCAAGAGCAAAACTTAAAAGAAGTGGTGAGGCGGGTGGCCTTCTGCTGTTATGCACCTAAAATCTGGAACAGCCTGCCAGTAGGAATTCGCCAGGCTAATACAGTGGAGCACTTTAAAAAACTACTGAAAACACATTACTTTAACATGGCCTTCTCATAACTTCACTGTAATTTAATCCTGACACTCTGTATATCCAATTCATTATAATAACTATTCATTCAAAATCTGTACTAACCCCCTACTCTCTCTTCTGTTTCCTTTTCCGGTGTCCTGTTGGTGGTGGCGTGCGCCACCACCATCTACCCAAAGCACCATGATGTTCCAACAATGATGGATGGGATTAAAAGCCAGAAGTCTGTATGACCTTCAGCATCAAGTGACTCCGTGAAAAAAAACCCGAACTACAAAGAGGACTATTTCATTTATGTTAGGTAGAATGCCCAAGGGGGACTGGGCGGTCTCGTGCCTGGAACCCCTACAGATTTTATTTTTTCTCCAGCCTCTGGAGTTTTTTTTTGTTTTTTCTGTCCACCCTGGCCATCGGACCTTACTCCTTTCTATGTTAACTAATGTTGTCTTATTTTAAATTTCTTATTTTGTCTTTTATTTTTCTTCTCTTCATTATGTAAAGCACTTTGAGCTACTTTCTGTATGAAAATGTGCTATATAAATAAATGTTGTTGTTGTTCAATAATAGACCAAAGCCTAGACAACATTCTCTGATCTGCCACAGTTTCCAAGCTGTCCAGTTTCTCTCCTACCACAGAGGCAGCCTTCTGAATTAGTTTGTATAGCCTCCTGATGTCTACCACTTTCATGCTGCTCCCCCAGCATGCTACAGCGAAGAAAAAGGCACCGGCAACCACACTGTCGTAGAACATCCGCAACATAGTGCTGCTGGCACTGCATAGGAAATACAGCCTACTTTGACCCTTCTTGTATATGGCCAGTGAGTTCCTGGACCAGTCTAGCTTATTGCTCATATGCACCCCTAGATGTACTCCTTAATGATCTCCACCTCCATACACCTTAACTCTTTCGAGGCGGGTGTCCACTTACAACAACATATATTAGTGTCTTCCTGCTACACAAATGCACTCAGCACTTCGATCAACTGATGTTGCTACATCTCTTTCGTTTTTGATCTCCAGATCACTTGCCTCAAATTTGGAGTGCAATAAGTCACAGTCCGATTCAGCAATAATACGCAAAACGTTTTCTACAGAGTATTTTGCTTTGCGCATTCGCTTTGCTCCCTCGCCAGATCCGCCTTTAGCTCCGTGCCTGCGTGAAGACAACTCAGGTGGCCGGCAGCTGCTCGAAAAAATATTCAGCCCTCAAAGAGTTAATAGTCAGGGGAGTGGCTGGAGATCACGATCTTCTTAAATCAACTACCAGTTCTTTAGTTTTACTGGTGTTGATCTGCGGTTGATTCAGGCTCACACCAGTCAACAAAATTGTCCACTGCCTTCCTGTAGTCCGTCTCTTCTCCATGTCTGATACTACCAACTATTGCAGAGTCATCAGAGAATTTCTGCAGATGGCAGCCCTCTGTTTTGTAACTAAAATTTGTAGTGTGCAGGGTGAAGAGGAATGGGGACAGAACTGTCCCTTGTGGAGCACCAGTGCCACACAGCACGGTATCAGACACAGAGCCCTGTAGCCGCACAACCTGTGGCCTTCCCGTCAGATAGTCCATGATCCACGAAACTAAGGGAGCATCCACCTGCATTTCCGATAGCTTAATCCCTAGTTTGGCTGGCTGGCTGGCTGGCTGGATGGATGGTGTTAAAGGCACATGAGAAATCGAAGAACATAATCCTGAGAGTTCCTCCTGGATTGTAGGCACGGTGCAGCAGGTAGGTCATTGCATCTTTGACTCCAATCCTCGCCTGGTAGGCAAACTGGAGAGGGTCCAGTGCTGACTTTCCAGGACTAGTCTCTCAAAGACTTTCATGATGTGTGCGGTGAGCGCCACTGGCCTGTAATCAGAAGGGGCACTAGGATGTGCCTTCTTTGGAACAGGAACCCAACAAGATGTTTTCCATAGCACTGGCACTTTTTTTTAACACTCAGGCTTAAGTTGAAAATCCTAAGTAGTACACCAGAGAGCTGTGAGGCACAGACTTTTAGACTTTTAGCACCCTTGGGCTGATGCCATCATCATTACGCAAGTCTGCATAATTCTCTCACGACTTGGTCTTCTGTAAAGGTGGTGGATGGTCTGGTTGTGTCAGTGTTGTGGCGGAGTAGGGTTCAGCTGGTAAGGATGGGGTTAGGAACAACATTCCCTCTAAGGAGTAGCATATAGTGAGCAAAAAACATTGTTTATGAGCGACATTTTGTTTAAGCCAAAAATTTATGAGCACCAACTCCGACGGTCGGAGTGAGCGATCGTGCGATAAGTACGAGCGACGCCGTCGGAATGAGCGATCGTGTGGGAAGTATGAGCGACACTCTGAATTCGTGTGAGCGATTGCTCACGCGCTCAGCTTAGAGGGAACATTGGTTAGGTGGTAATGATTCGCCGCACTCTTTCCCCCGTAATGAGGGGTGGGAGAGGGAAAAGTTAGCAGGTGAGGTATTGATGGTGGTGTCCAGGGATACATTGTCAGCCACAGAGGTGGAGCTGCAGGGCAGGTTGGACTGAGGCATGCCGTCAAACCTACTAAAACACTGGTTCAATTCATTTGCCTTTTCTCTGTCACCCTCAGTCCTCTGGCAGCTTGAATTAAAACCAGTAATTGCCCTTCCAGACCTCTCTGGTGTTTTGTTCCAGCTTTATCCTATAGCCGTCCCTCCCCTCTTTTATTTTAACAGACAACTGTTTCTGTACCCTCTTCACTGCTTCTTTGTCACCTGACCTAAATGCTCTCTTCTTTTCATTCAGAAGAGCTTTAATGTCCTTGGTGACCCATGGTTTGTTGTTAAGGAAGCAGCGTACAGATTTCAAACGTACAGTGTTGTCTACACAGAAGTTAACGTATTTTGTGATACAGTCAGTGAGACCATCAATGTCTGCAGTTATTTGCTGCTGTGTGCATTACACTTCGGTAACCTGTGTGTGATAAACACAAAAGTAAGAATTTCACTTTACAAAATGTGATAAAATTGCTAAACAGAAGGCAAAGCCCCACTGAGATGAAGGGATCCCCTATACAAAAACTGCATGAGATTTTCATTAAGCGACAGAACTAAATTCTGGGCCAGGGGTGCTGAATTCACGGCTCACTTAATCTATATTTAAAACATGTAGACATTAATGTGTCACAGTGTTTAAGGCTTTAGACTTCAAACCCTTATATGGTGGGTTCAAATCCCACCACTGACACTGTGTGGCCCTCAGCAAGTCAGTTTACCCGCCTGTGATCCATTTTGGAAAAAAAGTAAAAGAAGTGTAACCAATTGTACCTCAGATATTACAAATTGCTTTGGATTAGAGATGGGAAAATGATACAGAAGCGTCGAAGCTTGTGTCAGTCAATGTGTAACGTAGCGAGTCGAATCACTGTGTCAAAACACCGCTGTCACGTGACCCGTGACGTATGAAGCTTCGAACGTCATCAGCGCTTCACTGGTTTGACAGCTTTGGCGCTAAATGAACGGGAAGCCCATATAAAACGCATCATTCTCATTCAACAATGTTGGGTTGTGAGGAGAGAGAGAGAGAGAGATTTGGAGAGCTTTGGTGACAGATGACGACTAACAGCGGAAAACGGCGTTCAAAAGTTAAATAGTATAAATGGACAAGGACCTTAACAGAATAAAATGAACACAGACTTTTCTGACCTTTACTGGTGACACGAGACTGCAGCAGTGAGTGCCGCTTCACTTGCGCTCTTGAGAGCTTGCCATGACCTCAGTTAACCACCAGATGTCGCTGTGGTTTCAACGCATCGAATCTTTTTTCGGCACAAATAGAAAGAAAGCCTCAAAGCATCACGGGGCTTCATTTTCCCATCACTACTTTGGATAGAAGCATCAGCCAAATAAATAAATGTAAATTCATGTTAGTTTTCTCAAAGACCCACTTTAACATGTGTTTTACACATCAATTCTTTCATTAAATAAATTACATTTCCATCTGACCATTTAAATGCATCTGCTGTCAGGGTGGGATTACTAGGAAAAAAAAATTAAGTTTAAGCTTCAGGGCCCCTAATACTAGAGGGGTCTCATAGGTGATTGTAGTTCACATTACTAACAATGTTGGGTGTTTACTGTATAAGAAGGTTTTTTTTTTTTTTTTTTACAAAAGAATATGATCAATAACACAATGCAAAATAAAAAACTGTGATGATTTATCGTGGAACAACCTCACTGAAGAAGATAACAGTGGTTACCCAGACCCCCCCCCCCCCCCCCCCCCCCCCCCCCCCCCCCCCGCCATAACAGTTGAAGCTTCAGGGCCCCAATAATGTACATGTCCGCCACTATCTGCAGTGTCGCTCGCGTTGATCTGAGCAGCACAACGCATCGCGACGACTAAACTCTTAGCTCATAATGAACGAACAAGAAATAGGGAAAAGAAAGGTGGCATTCCTCACAGTCACGAAGAACTTTAGCGAGATGCCAGAGACAGAGCGGTCTCATGAAGAACACGAGAGCTTGACTTCACACAATTTTTAAAGCTACTCAGGTGTCCGGACCGGCCCTCCTTCCACAGTTTACCCGACTGATCGTTCGCATATCACGATTCTGTTGCCTTTTCCACAATTGTTGAATATGGCGAGAAAAAGCATTTGCATTTTCATTCGTGCTCCATGTAATTTTATCCATGGTCTGTGTCGATCGTCACCAGCGCTTTTACTCCCGGATTATCAATGCGGTCAACAGTTAACTGATTTAAACACATGTTAATGCAAATGTAAACTGATGTATTTTGTTTTCTCTTGTAATTCTCGCCTGTGTCCCGACTGCCGGTCTCAATCGCTTTTATGCTCAGATGTCATTTTGCACCATTTACTTTTATTATTCCGCTTTAAAGGAAGGTTCAAGACAGACGCGAGGCATATAAGAGAACGATGATCGGACAGGTACCTGTGGTGAAGAAAAATGTTGCGCTAGTTGTTTGCTGACATATTCCGTCCAGCGTTGGGTATATAAAGTGTTATTTGAGCACTCCCTAAAATTCAGTCTGACACCGCAAATCAACAGCGTGGGGACCAAGAGCTTTTTCACACGCACACCTTTCACTAACATACTGCGAGCGGCCTTAACTGAGGCTGTGCTCTCCAGTCTCGCGGGGTCTTAAACACTCACCTGACGCTGGCGTCACTTTCTAAATCTCTTCCCGTCGTCTACCTGGTGGAGCGACACCTGAGATGCAAGTCTTTTCATTTAAAATCGCGGTATCCCGTATGCTTAACAAAGCCAATCACCCACGTATAGCTAAGTGAAAACTTCCACCGGCACGACGAATCCCCGCCCATTTGCACATCTCACCAATAGAGAAAATTGGAGTCTGCGCAAAAGGATAGACTGCTAATTTGGACTCCATTTCCCAGCAGGACTTGCTGGGATTGTAACGGATGCTTCCGTCTGAATCCGAAATTGATTTGGACAGAGTACAATTAAATTCCATTCACGTGAAGGACCATCTACGAGCCGTCTTCTTAGGACTGCTTAAAAAGTGCAGTTTTGGCAGTCATTACGCAGCTAAATGATCAATTGAATAAACCTGCTATTCTTGATAAGCTGCAGTCGGGATCAGAACAATTCACCGTACAGAAACTGTACTCGTTAAAGTAGTCAATGACTTGCGGGTAAATGCAGAGAGATGCCGTTAATCTGTTCTCATCTTCTGAGATCTGAGGGCCGTATTTGATACCATTGATCACAATATTCTTAGTCAGTGGGTGGGCCGCTCTGGCAGGGTCTTAAATTGGTTTGAGTTCTACCTGGCAGGTAGAAATTTTTTTGTTAGTTGTGGTAATTATACCTTAGAGACCCCTGACATTCTATATGGTGTTCTATCCTGGGTCCGCTGCTCTTTTTGATCTCCATGCTTCCATGAGGTCAGATTATCTCAAGGCATAACGTGAGCTACCACAGCTATGCTGACGACACACAACTGTATTTATCAATAGCAACTGACGACCCCGACTGTCCTGTCTCACTGACCCCCCAATGTCTTACCTGTGTTTCTGAATGGATGAATAGTAATTTTCTCAAACTAAATAAGAAGAAAACAGAAATCTTAGTGATTGGTAAAAATGGATATAATGAAGTTATTAGAAATAAACTTGATCCATTAGGATTAAAAGTCAAGATGAAGGTAAAGAATTTAGGGGTAATTATTGACTCTGACCTGAATATTAAATCACATATTAATGAGATTACTAGGACAGCATTTTTTCACTTAAGTTAGACCTCTTATAACATTGCAAGATGCTGAGAAATTAGTTGACGCTTTTTGTTTTCAGTTGACTAGATTCCTGTAACGCACTCCTCTCAGGGCCACCCAAAAAAAAGACATCAATCAGTTACGACGAGTGCAGAATGGAGCTGCTAGAATCTTAAGTAGGAAAAGAAAATCTGAGCACATCACCCCAGTCTTAGCATCACTACACTGGTTACCTGTGCCATTCAGAATTGACTTTAAAATACTGCTAATGGTGTACAAAGCCTTCAATAATCTGCTCCATCCCGTATCTCTGAATGCCTGTCACCTGACACTCCAAATCGCAACCTTAGATCTTCAAATGAGGGTCTGCTTAGAATTCCAAGAGCTAAACTTAAAAGAAGTGGTGAGGCGGGCGGCCTTCTGCTGTTAGGCACCTAAAATCTGGAATAGCTGACTGATAGAAATTGATCAGGCTGATATGGTGGAGCACTTTAAGAAACTCATTACTGTAACATGGCTTTCTCAGAGCTTCATTGCAGTTTAATCCTGATGCTCTGTATATTTAATTAATTATCATTATCATTCATGTGGCTCCTTAATCCATACTAACCCCTATGTTCTCTTCTGTTCTTTTTCCAGTTTTTCTGTGATCTGCACCCCCACCACCTGATCAAAGCACCGTGATGTCCCTCCATTGATGGATTAAAGGGCAAAAGTCCACATGACTGTCATCATCAAGTTCTTCCATGTGAACCCTGAATACAATAAGGACTGATTGAGGTCATTTATGTTAGGTAGAGGGAGCTGGGTGGTCTCATGGCCTCAGGACCCCTGCAGATTTTATTTTTTTTCTCCAGCCATCTGGAGTTTTTTTTTTTTTTTTCTGTCCTCACTGGCCATCGGACTTTACTTTTATTCTATGTTAATTTGTGTTCCCTAATTCTATTTCTTATATATTTTGTATTTTTTCTCTTTCATCATCCTGTAAAGCACTTTGAGCTACATCATTTGTATGAAAATGTGTGATAGAAATGAATGTTTTTGTTGTGGTTGATGTTTTAGAACAGGGGTACCCAACTCCGGTCCTGGAGGGCTGCAGTGGCTGCAGGTTTTCATTCTAACCCTTTTCTTAATCAGTGACCTGTTTTTGCTGCTAATTAACTTTTGTGAATTCATTTTAATTGACTTGCTCTTGAAGACTCAGACCCCTTCATTGTTTCTTTTTTCCTTAATTAGCAGCCAAACAATAATGATATACAAAATGAGCCAAAACAACTGGTGACCATCATACAATATCTGAAAAGAAAGAAAGATGAAGGTCTCAGGAATGCTGATCTGCTCTTAGAAAAGAGAAAATCCACAATTTCAGAAATGTCTGCTAATGGACAATGAGAGGAACAACAAGCCATGGAATTAAAGAACGGGTTTAATTAATGGGCGTCTCATTAAGCAACTGGTTGGAGTGAAATTGGTTGGAGTTTGAAGCCCTGACTTAGTGGGTCTTCTCTTGGCTCCCTCACTTCACATTTCATTTCTGTTTGGGTGCCATTTAAGGAAAGAAATGAAGCAATTCAGAGGAACGATGAAGAAATTCAGGGAAACATTTCTCAACCTTTAAGTATTTGCGACCCGAGTTTTCATAACAGTTTTAATCGTGCCCCCCTAACATTTTTTTGAAACCCAAATAAAATTTATTCCTATATTTTTTGCTGGTGATACACCGCTACAAGTTTAAAATTTTCCTACCAATAGTGAAATTACGCCACATATGGCAACATTTGCGCCCCCTTTTTTGTTACTTCGGCGCACCCCACAGTTTGAGAACCGCTGTCTTAAACCCAAATCAATTAAAATTAATTCAAAAGAAGCAGCAAAAACAGGTCACTAATTAAGAAAAGGGTTAGAATGAAAACCTTCAGCCACTGCGGCCCTCCAGCACTGGAGTTGGGCACCCCTGTGTTAGAATATCAGGTGGGGTGTGGTGCGGACAGAGCACTTTAAGGACACTTCAGATGCGTCTCCCACACTGGAGGAAAGTGGCTGCCAGTGAGCCTCAGATGTGGACCCAGGTGTGAGGACGCAGGTCTGATACTGGCTTTATTTGGGGTTGCTTTATGTTAAGCAGCTGCAGAGAATATGGAACATGTCAAACCACAAATCTGTATACATCTGATCTTGCTCTTTATGAAAAGGGATACCATTCACCTAGGAAAGAGCCCCTGTTACAATAATTTAGAATTGTCAGTGCTGGGGCCTCATGTATAAATGGTGCGTATGCACAGAAATGTTGCGTAAGAACGTTTCCATGTTCAAATCGCGATGAATAAAACCTAAATTTGGCATAAAGCCACGCACATTTCCACAGTAGCTCATACCCTGTCATTCTGCGCTTGGTTTTGCAGACTGGCAGCACCCAACGTCAAAGCAATGCTTTTGTTCCAGTGAGGTTTCCCTTTCTTTTTTAGATCCTGACGCGGCTTTATAAATACACTGAAATTAACCACATACAGTGGTGTGAAAAACTATTTGCCCCCTTCCTGATTTCTTATTCTTTTGCATGTTTGTCACACAAAATGTTTCTGATCATCAAACACATTTAACCATTAGTCAAATATAACACAAGTAAAAACAAAATGCAGTTTTTAAATGATGCTGTTTATTATTTAGGGAGAAAAAAAATCGAAACCTACATGGCCCTGTGTGAAAAAGTAATTGCCCCCTTGTTAAAAAAATAACCTAACTGTGGTGTATCACACCTGAGGTCAATTTCCGTAGCCCACCCCCAGGCCTGATTACTGCCACACCTGTTTTCAATCAAGAAATCACTTAAATAGGAGCGCCTGACACAGAGAAGTAGACCAAAAGCACCTCAAAAGCTAGACATCATGCCAGATCCAAAGAAATTCAGGAACAAATGAGAACAGAAGTAATTGAGATCTATCAGTCTGGTAAAGGTTATAAAGCCATTTCTAAAGCTTTGGGACTCCAGCGAACCACAGTGAGAGCCATTATCCACAAATGGCAAAAACATGGAACAGTGGTGAACCTTCCCAGGAGTGGCTGGCCGACCAAAATTACCCCAAGAGCGCAGAGACGACTCATCCGAGAGGTCACAAAAGACCCCAGGACAACGTCTAAAGAACTGCAGGCCTCACTTGCCTCAATTAAGGTCAGTGTTCACGACTCCACCGTAAGAAAGAGACTGGGCAAAAACGGCCTGCATGGCAGATTTCCAAGACGCAAACCACTGTTAAGCAAAAGGAACATTAGGGCTCATCTCAATTTTGCTAAGAAACATCTCAATGATTGCCAAGACTTTTGGGAAAATAACTTGTGGACTGATGAGTCAAAAGTTGAACTTTTTGGAAGGCAAATGTCCCGTTACATCTGGCGTAAAAGGAACACAGCATTTCAGAAAAAGAACATCATACCAACAGTAAAATATGGTGGTGGTAGTGTGATGGTCTGGGGTTGTTTTGCTGCTTCAGGACCTGGAAGGCTTGCTGTGATAGATGGAACCATGAATTCTACTGTCTACCAAAAAAATCCTGAAGGAGAATGTCCGGGCATCTGTTCGTCAACTCAAGCTGAAGCGATCTTGGGTGCTGCAACAGGACAATGACCCAAAACACACCAGCAAATCCACCTCTGAATGGCTGAAGAAAAACAAAATGAAGACTTTGGAGTGGCCTAGTCAAAGTCCTGACCTGAATCCAATTGAGATGCTATGGCATGACCTTAAAAAGGCGGTTCATGCTAGAAAACCCTCAAATAAAGCTGAATTACAACAATTTTGCAAAGATGAGTGGGCCAAAATTCCTCCAGAGCGCTGTAAAAGACTCATTGCAAGTTATCGCAAACGCTTGATTGCAGTTATTGCTGCTAAGGGTGGCCCAACCAGTTATTAGGTTCAGGGGGCAATTACTTTTTCACACAGGGCCATGTAGGTTTGGATTTTTTTTTTCTCCCTAAATAATAAAAACCACCATTTACAAACTGCATTTTGTGTTTACTTGTGTTATATTTGACTAATGGTTAAATGTGTTTGATGATCAGAAACATTTTGTGTGACAAACATGCAAAAGAATAAGAAATCAGGAAGGGGGCAAATAGTTTTTCACACCACTGTATTGTTTATTAGTTTAATGTATCTGATTGTAATTAACATGTAACAATACAATGGTGCACAGAATGGCCAAACTATTCTAAATACCATAGTTGCTTTAGCGTTGTTACTCTCACTGCACCTTCTTCTTCTTCTGTCAGCTTCTCCCGTTAGGCGTTGCCACAGCGGATCATCTTTTTCCATATTACTCGCACTGCACCACTTGGAGTATTTATATCACTGTATCTGAGTGTGAATCACAGATCTACATCGATTGGAAAGAGAATTATCAGTATACAGCATCAAGCACTCTCTGCCTCAACCATTTGCTATTTGAACTGCTCTCATCCGACCAACACTTCACAGCCTTTCCTGTACGGACCTCGCGGTTCACAAACAGTTTCATCCCAAGAACTCTAAATGCACTCAATCAGTCCATCAAGTTCTCCTTGTAGATCTGTTTGTACTTGCAAGTTACCGTGAGGTAATTGTACTTATGATACAGTTATAATATTGCACAACCTGCACCACTTTTTAAAGCGCGTATTTACATATGATGACGATATCATTTTTTAGATGAAATGTAGCAAAATATGTTGATTATATTATACAGATAAAACTTTAACTTTAACTACACGGTGTCGTTGTACTAGCGAGCTTGAGCTTCGTTCACGGTTTGTTCCTGCCTCACGCTGTTTTCATGCTGTGGCTGGCACGACACTGGAAGGATAGATGGATAGAATAATTAAACATTACGAAGATATTTCGTTGTTCCTTAAAAGTTTTGAAGAATCGGCGTTCTAAGCTTACAGATGGCTTCACGTCTATTACAGAGCTGATTGTGTGGCGATTGGGTATTTGGAGAAAGAAAAGTAAGGACAAGAATTGGAGGTTAGTACGTTTGAAAGAGACAGTACTTCTGTAATAAAGTATTTCATCGAAGGTCGCGGATGGCGCAGCATGCATCTTGCGTGAGACATGAATAAGCACTGCGCCACCGTGTTCCCATGTTTAATAACATGCTTTAACTCATATCATTATGAAAATGATATCACATATACTTCTCAGTATTTTAGTTATTCAGAGAGCTGTAATATTATGAACGTAATGGATTCTGTGTCCTGTCGGAGGAAGAGCACGTAGTGATTCAGGCACATAGAGCACATAGAAGATCAAATACAAAACAAAGCATTTAACGTGCTACTTTAGTTACGATGGGATTTGAGAAACTAGTAAATTAAACGATTTTAAGATGAAGTTTATGATGTTCTACTTTAATGACAAAATAAACTATGTGATTAAAATGGAAATTTCGAGATTAAAGTTGACATTTTTCCCACTGTGTGCCTTTTTTTTTTCTCTGTACCCTAATAAGCTTCCATATGACACTCAGACGGTGGGCTACGACTCCCCTTTTCATGCCAACTTGATATCTGACAACTTCTTTTTTATTTCAGGCACTGTGAACTTGAGCTTTCAAGTTTCTCCGACACTCTATGTCACTCAATCAACTTCCTTTTGTTGCTTATATAACTGTTTAAACCAACAAATAGTACATTTTTCTTTGCCTCCATTTGGTATTTGCTGAAATTCTTCTAATATTTTTCCTCGTACTTTTGCCATTGACTTTTCACAGAATGCTGAGCTGAAGGGCTATTTATATTGCTTTGTATATTCAAAGAGGCATAATTCTGGGAGGAGTTGGGCCGGGACAGCAGGCGCGTGCACGTGCGTTACTTTTCGCGCTGATCGGGATTTATATAGCAGAAGAACGTGGAAGTTTGCGCATGCACAGATTCCTGTATCTGGAATTTTCTGTGCGTAAGCACCTTTCGGCTTTTGTGCTTGCGTCATGTTATAGTGTGAATTCTACGCACGGCGTTATGCATGAGGCCCCTGCTCTTTACGTGGTTTATCGAGGTGGCTAGGTATCCTTTAAAGGACCACTGGATTACTGTTTTTGACATTATGGTTATGATGCTTTTACAGGTTCCCCTGCAGCTGGCTCTGAAGCTGTTCAAATACATGATGGATTGACAGCACATTCTGGTGCAGTCCTATCCCTGCTTGATGCACTTTGTCATCTCCATTACAATAAGATAGATAGATAGATAGATAGATAGATAGATAGATAGATAGATAGATAGATAGATAGATAGATAGATAGATAGATAGATAGATAGATAGATAGATAGATAGATAGATAGATAGTGTGGTGGATTGCCGGCTTTCTATTCCGGCCCTCACCCCCAGGCCGCCAGGAGGAGCTCTCCCAACAGCATGGACGTGCCCCGAATTCCAGCAGGGCCTCATGGACTATGTATTTTTTATACACAGCCCTGCTGGATACCTTGGGGACCACTAGGAGTCACTGTCGGGAAGCCCGTGGACTCATATGTGCCCTATAACCTAGAAGTACGTCCAAGTCACGTGAACGGGAGAGATGACGTGCTTCCAGGTTGAAGATAAGGACTGTTTACCCTGACCAGGAAGGAATAAGGAACTGTGGACTGTTGGGCAGGAACACCTCTGGGTCAGAGTGTATAAAAGGACTCTGGGAAAGCCCAGACACTGAGCTGAGCTGGGAGGTAGGGTGGCTAAGTGTCTGGGAGAGGAGGATTGGTATTTGTGATAGTAATTGATAATTGTAGGAGTAGTATGGAGTGGAGGATGCTTAGTGCACAGTTTAATTATAGAAATAAAGAAGTCTTGAGCTTTTACCTGGTGTTTGGAGTGGTACCTGAGGGTTCAAGAGGTGGACACATGCCTCTACTGCTACGATAGATAGATAGATAGATAGATAGATAGATAGATAGATAGATAGATAGATAGATAGATAGATAGATAGATAGATAGATAGATAGATCTGAAAGGCACTATATGATAGATAGATAGATAGATAGATAGATAGATAGATAGATAGATAGATAGATAGATAGATAGATAGATAGATAGATAGATAGATAGATCTGAAAGGCACTATATGATAGATAGATCAGATAGATAGATAGCATAGATAGATAGATAGATAGATAGATAGATAGATAGATAGATAGATAGATAGATCTGAAGGCACTATATGATAGATAGATAGATAGATAGATAGATAGATAGATAGATAGATAGATAGATAGATAGATAGATAGATAGATAGATCTGAAAGGCACTATATGATAGATAGATAGATAGATAGATAGATAGATAGATAGATAGATAGATAGATAGATAGATAGATAGATAGATAGATAGATAGATAGATAGATAGATAGATAGATCGCTTTGCCAGAATGCACCTTGAAGATTCTGATGCTAAGTGGAAAAAGGTCTTCTGGTCAGAGGATACCAAAATCAAACTATTTGGTCCTCAACACCAAACGGTACACCAATGCAGCTCACCATCCACAACACAGCACACCAACAGTAAAGCATGGAGGGGGCAGAATCCTGTTGTGGGGGGCCTGGGGCTCTCGTTAGGGTAGAAGGAAAAATGGATGGGGCAAAATACCATCAAATTCTGGAGGAAAACCTGCTACCCTCTGCCAGATAGTGGAAGATGGGCAGAATGTTCACCTTTCAACACAACAACAACCTGAAGCACACAGCAAAATGGACCACAAGGAGAAGAAAGTGAATGTGCTGGTGTGGCCAGTCAGAGCCCAGACCTAAATCACACTGAAAATCTGTGGAAACATCAGAAGATAGCAGACCAGCAACGCTCACCACCCAATGTGACCAAACTTGAACAGTTCAACTGTAAAGAAGAGTGGGGGGCAAATATTACACAATCTAGGGGTGCAAAGCTGATAGAGAAGAATCTCAACAGACTCACGGCTGTCATTAAAGCAAAAGGGGGGTCAACAAAATGACATTGACATTGGGGGGGCTGATCCTTTATTCATCTCAGTTGGTCTTGGTTTAGATTTTTTATCATTTTCTGAACTGTAGCTGTGATATCTTTCACTTGGATGTTAGATGTTGCATTGAGTAAGTAAAGCTGGGAAGAAATATTAGTTTGTGTGTTTTCATTTAAGGCTGTAAAGCAAAAAAAAGGGAATATTTTTAAGGGGGGGGGTTCTTTACTAGTCCTGCGGTGGGTTGGCACCCTGCCCGGGATTGGTTCCTGCCTTGTGCCCTGTGTTGGCTGGGATTGGCTCCGGCAGACCCCCGTGACCCTGTGTTCGGATTCAGCGGGTTGGAAGATGGATGGATGGATGGGTTCTTTACTATACCCACTGTATATTTATATACTAGGGGGCTCCGCCCCCTGCTCGCTTCGCTCGCCAACCCCTGGCGTTGGGACATGAGAAAGAGTCAGATGTATGAATTAGATATAGAATAGTGTGCAGCTTTGGATGATGCCCATAGAAATAACAAATAGAGTGTTTGTCATATATTAATGTTTTATTGGAATATTTCTTTGTATACAACATTAGCAGTAAAGATGGTGTCTTGTCCTTGAATGAGTCTTCCTTGGCATGGATCATTTATAATTTTAACTTTAACGTCAGATGAACGGCGAACACGTGAGAAGGCAACATAAAGTTGTCCATGTCCAAAAACGGGTTCAGAGAGGTAGATGCCAACCTTGTCCATGGTTTGTCCTTGTGATTTGTTGATGGTCATGGCAAATGCAGGTTTAATGGGGAACTGTCGGCGTTTCAATGTAAAAGGTAATTCTAGCTCAGAACTTGTAAGGTCAATTCTAGGAATGAGAACAGTATTGTTAGCATGTGATCCTGTAAGAACTGTCGCTTGAATAACATTGCGTGTCATGGTGTTGACGACTAACCGTGTGCCATTGCATAAACCCTGTTTTGTGTTAAGGTTTCTTAATAGCATGATTATTGTTCCGTTTTTTAAGGGCAAGGTCGTGTTGTGGTAATCCGGCTGGGTTAATAGTGTTCAAATATTCTAAGGGGAAATTTATATGTTCATTGTCGTCATCAGAGTCAACTTTGTCTGAGCTTAGAAAGATCTGTGTCTCTCCAGGAAGTAATGAAATGACTTGGTTATTAATGTGATTAACATTAATATTTTTTGGACATAATATAGTGCGTTGTGTTAACAGGGGTATTTGGTCTAATGTGATTGCTGTTCCAAATATCTCTTTTACTAAGTCGTCTGAGATAAAGGATTGTGGAATGGAAATAATATCTGGGTGAAGTCCATCTGTATTTGTGAGTGTACCATTTCCCAGTTGTATTAGCCAACTGTTATATTCTGGATCTGGACATCGCATGTTTTGTACCAACTGTATTGTTTTAAAGCAATGCCAATTGTCTGCGTATTTTAAGGTCGACTGAACAATAGCTGAGCGCATGGCATGTGGAACAATAGCTAAGCATTGTCTAAAATCTCCTCCTAATAAAAGAACTTTTCCTCCAAAGGGAATATTATTATTCATCAACGTTTGTAGAAGTTTATCAATGGTGTTGAGTAAGTGACTGGATGCCATTGTACATTCATCAATAATTATCAGTTTTGCAAGACGGATGTCTCGGGCATTGCTACTGTGAATGTTCATAGTGGATACTGATGTCTCTGTGATTGGGACCGGTATTTTGAATTTTGAGTGACATGTACGACCATTTATTAACAGATTTGCTGCCACTCCGGAGGATCGCAGTCACTGTTAATATGTTTCCTTTTCTGCAGTTGAACGGTTAATAGTGCTTTATTGTAAGGAGATCCACCTATGCTGACACCTATGCTGTCTAGTGTGAAGGTGTTGACGTTCACTTTAGAATATGTGGCTTTGGGTGTCACTTCTTATGGATGTGTGTGTGTGTGTGGGGGGGGGGTGGGGGGTGGTGAGGATTGTTGTTGCGTGAGCGTCTTCTTTCTTTTTGTGTTCCTGTGTCTTGTTTGAATCCCCCTCTCTGTGTGTGTCCCGTCCGTTGCTTGTAGGGTCTGTGGGGTGGGCTTCGCTCGCCAACCCCTGGTGTTGGGAATGACAAAGAGCGTGATGTATGAATGAGATATAGAATAGTGTGACGGTGTAGATGATGCAAATAGAAATCAAACAATAAAGTGTGTGGCACAGTGTAAAGGTTTATTTGAAAATTTCTTTGTACACGCCATTTAAGTGTAAAAGGTAATTCCAGCTCAGAACTTGTAAGGTCATTTAAGATGGTTATTGTTGTGATCAGAGTCAAGTTTGTCAGAGCTTAGAAAGAGTTGTGTCTCTCCAGGAAGTAATGGAATGACTTGGGTATTTATGTTTTCCACATTAATATTTTTTGGACATAATATAGTGCGTTGTGTTAAAAGGGGCATTTGGTCTAATGAGATTGCTGTTCCAAATGTCTCTGTAACTAAGTCGTCGCAGATAAAGGCTTGAGGAATTGTAATAATATGTGGCTGAAGTCCATCTGTATTGGTGAGTGTACCATCTCTCAGTTGTAATAAGCAATTGTTATGATCTGGTTCTGGACATCGTATCTTTTTTACTAACTGTATCTTTTGAAAGTAATGCCAATTGTCTGCGTATTTTAAGGTGCACTGAACAATAGCTGAGTGCATGGCATCTGGAAGAATAGCTAATCACTGTCTAAAATCTCCTCCTCATAAAAGTACCTTTCCTCCAAATCGAATATTATTATTCATAAACGTTTGTAGAAGTTTATGAATGGTGTTGAGTAAGTGACTTCATGTCATTGAACATTCATCAATAAACAACATTTTTTCAAGACGGATGTCACGTGCAGTGCCACCGTTAATGTTCATAGTGGATACCGATTTGTAGGATCTAATGCAGTTGATAAAGATTTAACTTTCAGGTACATCGTCAGTTATAAGCTTCTGTAGATATTCAGTATATGAATGTAAAGAAGGCAGTCTAATTTGACCCTTTTGACAACAACGTGTAAATGTATAACTTGTATTGCCAGTTGTTTCTTCAGGGAAGTGAACTGAATGACAATGATTGCAAATGACATTCATTAATCCGAATGAATTTTCCTGGTGTATGTTTTCCTTGTGCCGTTTGAGAGGCGCGTTGTTGCATGTGTAGTATTTGGGACGTGTTGTTTTGGAGCTGTAATCGATTTGCCTGTGCTGTGTGAGACGCCCGTTGTAGCCTTCGCTGCCATTAACGTATGTCTGAGACGGGAGGTGTTTCGTTTTGAATCCGTGCCTGTTGCGATGCAACACTTTGATTGATAGTTTGCGTAATGTGGATCTAGGATGTAGATTTGTGCATATTTGCGTTGTTGATTTGTTTCAGGGTGCACTGTTCCAATGCGATGCAGTATTTGTGCACATATGCGAAAGCAGTATGGTCCATTGCCTTTTGGTGGCCTGATATTTACTCCGGTATATGCAAAAGCAAATGAACTATTGTAGGATCAAATGCAGTTCATAAAGTTTTTACTTTTAGGTACATCGTTAGTTAGAAGCTTTAGTTGAGCTTTGCGTTTTTGGAGTCGAGAAATTTTTTCTTATGGATGTGTGGGGGGGATCGTTGTTGCGCGAGTGTTTTGTTTCTTTTTGTGTTCCTGTGTCTTGTTTGAATCCCCCTCTTTGTGTGTGTCCCGTCCCTTGCTTGTAGGGTCTGTGGGGTGGTTTTGTGTTCTTTTTTTTGGTCTTCCATGGGCTTGTTGAATCCCCCTCTTGGTGTGTGTCCTGTCCCGTCCCGTGCCTGTAGGGTGGGGGGGGGGGGGGGGTATGGTCGTGCCTTGCTATTGTGCGCTCGTCTGTTCTTTTTTTTTTGGTGTGTTTAGTTTCGTGTGCAATGTGTTTCGTGCTTTCCCCTCGTTTGAGTGCTCTTTAATGTTTTTTTTCCTTATTTTGGTGCTTGTTGAGCCTCATTTTTGTGACTCCTTTCCGTATGTGCTCACTCCTGTTTTCTGTGCTCTTGTCGGACTCTTTTTGCGCCTGCGTCTCTCGCGGACCCTCATCCGCCTCTCTCGCCCTCTTTTGTCCGCCTTTCTCGGGTCCTCAGCCGACTCTCGCGGACTGTTTGTTGCGCCGGCGCAGTACGTTTTTTTGCAGCTACGGCCCATGGCCGGATGTGCCTGCGTCCATCATCCGGTTTAGCATTCTCGGTTAGTAATATGGATATACTGTATATACTGTACAGTATCTCATAAAAGTGAGTACACCCCTCACATCTTTGTAAAAATTTTATTATATCGTTTCATGGGTGGGACAACACTGAAGATATGACACTTTGCTCCAATGTACAGTAGTCCGTGTACAGCTTGTGTAAATTTGCTGTCCCCTCAAAATAACTCAACACACAGCCATTAATGTCTAACAACAAAAGTGAGTACACCCCTAAGTGAAAAATGTCCAAATTGTGCCCAATCAGCCATGTTCCCTCCCCGGTGTCATGTGACTCGTTGGTGTTACAAGGTCTCAGGTGTGTTACATTTGCTGTTATCGCTCTCACACTCTCTCATACTGGTCACTGGAACTTCAACATGGCACCTCATGGCAAAGAACTCTCTGAGGATCTGAAAACAAGAATTGTGGCTCTACATAAAGATGGCCGAGGCGATAAGAAGATTGGCAACACCCTGAAACTGAGCTGCAGCACGGTGGCCAAGACCATACAGCGACAGGTTTAACAGGACAGGCTCCACTCAGAACAGGCCTCGCCACAGTCGACCAAAGAAGTTGAGTGCCCGTACTCAGCGTCATATCCAGAGGTGGTCTTTTGAAAACAGACGTATGAGTGCTGCCAGCATTGCCGCAGCCTGTCAGTGCTCAGACCATACGCCCGCCGCACACGACATCACATTGGTCTGCATGGCTGTCGTCCCAGAAGGAAGCCTCTTCTAAAGATGATGCACAAGAAAGACAAGCAGACTAAGGACATGGATTACTGGAACTGATGAGACCAAGATAAACTTCTTTGATTCAGATGGTGTCAAGCGTGTGTGGTGGCAACCAGGTGAGGAGTACAAAGACAAGTGTGTCTTACCTATAGTCCAGCATGGTGGTGGGAGTGTCCTGGTTTGGGGCTGCATGAGTGCACTGGGGGGCTACAGTTCATTGAGGGCACCATGAATGCCAACATGTACTGTGACATACTGAAGCAGAGCATGATCCCCTCCCTGGGACACAACATAATAACGACCCCAAACACACCTCCAAGACCACCACTGCCTTGCTAAAGAAACTGAGGGTAAAGGTGCTGGACTGGCCAAGCATGTCTGCAGACCTAAACCCTATTGAGCATCTGTGGGGCCTCCTCAAATGGAAGGTGGAGGAGCACAAGGTCTCTAACATCCACCAGCTTTGTAATGTCGTCATGGAGGAGTGGAAGAGGATTCCAGTGGTGACCTGTGAAGCTCGTGTGAACTCCATGCCCAAGAGAGTTAAGGCAGTGCTGGAAAATAATGGTGGACGGCCACACAAAATATTAACACTTTGGGCACAATTTGGACATTTTTCACTTAGGGGTGTACTCACTTTTGTTGTTAGACATTAATGGCTGTGTGTTGAGTTATTTTGAGGGGACAGAAAATTTATACAAGCTGTACACGGACTACTTTACATTGTATCAGAGTGTCACATCTTCAGTGTTGTCCCATGAAAAGATATAATAAAATATTTACAAAGATGTGAGGGGTGTACTCACTTTTGTGTGATACTGTATATATATATGACAAAATAGAAAGAAAGATAGAATTAAATTTTTAAAAAGTTCTGACTTGGCAGTTCCAGTTCCAGTGAGGTGTAATTTTAAAAATGTTAATTTTTCTTCTTTCTTCATCATTCATGGTGTGTATTCAAACTTATAGTATGTGTGTGTATTACTGTTGGTATAAAGAAGCCCCCATAGCTTTTCCTGACACACTTTTGCTGAATAATTCATTGGCTTGAAGTGCTCAGTGTTGGTGTGTCAGGTAGAGGATGTGCTACATTGTTCACAATACCACTCAGTTTGGCTTTAATTTTCTCCTTTGCTACGACCTCCATGGGGTTCAAAGTGTCTCCATTAACTGACAGCAGTCCAATTTATCACTGATGTGGACCCTCAGCTACTTGTAGCTCCTAAATCCACCACAATTGAATTGCACGGATACTGAATTGGTGACCAGACGAATGTGTCAATCCGTCCGCTTTGCGTGCGGGGATAGTTTAGAGCAGACTTTTAATTTGATACAGAGGTACACCTAGGACGTCAGGTAGTGTTTGTGTTACTGTTGCTAAGTACCGCCGCTCCCTATACGCAGAGTACGCAGTCTGAGTAGGGCACCAACTCCCAGGGGGGCACCATCCCAGCTGCTCAAAAAAATCGTTTTTATATATTATAATAATAAATTAATATTAATAATATACATATACAAATAAACAAAAATATAAACGTATATATTGCATTTTACGGTGAACGCAGAGTAGGCTAAGCACACCTTATTTGAATAAAGTTCTATTTTGGCCCCTATAGTAGGTGTTTTTTTTATTATTTTATTTTTACTTCCGTAATATTTGGGGGGGGGGGGGGCACAAAAGTAAATTTCTGCTTAGGGCACCCATTTGGCCAGCAGCGGCCCTGCTGTTGCTAAGTGAAGTGTTTCTAGGCTTGCCCTACTCAGATGCCGTAGCTTTACCGACGACTCGCTTCCCCTGCCGGCAAAGCAGACAGGTGGGCTTCCCGTTTGCCGCGCTATAGAGGCACGTGATCCACCCGGCCGTGTCTGCAAAATGAATTCGAAAAAGCTTGGCGCGAACTGACGTACCGGGGAGAGAAGAGCAGCCTGGTCCCTTTGTCACGGATCTGAATCCATATCCAATATGTAAATACACCAAAGCTGCCGACCGGTAGGAGTGCAGCCAACGAGCACGAAACTGATGGCGTGACCTGCAGAGCTTTAGGCAATCAGGAGTACTAGGATGTTGTACCGTGTTAGCCATTATGAATATAGAGAAAAGCCAAGCAAAATGACACCTTTCATTGGCTAACTAGAAAGATTACAATATGCAAGCTTTCGAGGCAACTCAGGCCCCTTCTTCAGGCAAGATGTAATCAGGCAATCAGGATAAAGCTACATGTATCCTACGTCGCGATTGGCCGAAATGTATCACGTGGCCAACGCGAGGGTCCTTGACACTAAAGATGGCAGCGCCGAGAGCAGAATAGGAATGTGTATCTTGACGTGAGTCAAACCGCAGGACCTTCACCTGGACGTAATTGTCTATGAAAAAAAAGAAAATCCGGTGCTACTTTTTCCAATGTTTTCGTCGCGTCGGTATGAGGAAAAATAAAGAAAAGAAACAGAAATTAACCAGTAGACTGTTGCTTTGGAGAGCTGCAGATGAATACTGAAGTTTTGGGGAGATACGTGAGCACGGACAACTCGACATTACCTTTGTGTGGTCACTTTTTTGAGTAGAAGGAAAACCTCATCCTTGTCGATCTAAGACCGGATATTGCTGACGGGAACAAAACGCGGCGCGACGTTTAAATGCGGTGTGATAAGAGGAGGCGGGGGTTGGAGATCCGCTCGATCGGTGATCCAGAAGAAGGGGAGAACGCGAATCCGGACCGCCTAACTCCAAGTGACTGAGTTAAGTAAGAGCACCCTGCGAATCTAAAACTGAATCCCATGGGTCCAACACATCGGCGTGAGGTGAGTTCAATTTGGACAGGAGGATGTGGGGCATTAAAGCAGTACAGAGCGCTCTGTTCGTTTAGTGAGCCTGCACATTCGGAGAGCGTCTGAAGTGTTAGCTGTCATGTAGATCTATAGGCGGTGCCTGCTCGATTTTATAGCTTCACTTTTTATTATTATTTTATGAAAATGATCCTATACTGCAAACATGCATCTTAATACTTGTCTGTTTTGATTAAAACATCAATAAATTATAAACGCACCACTTTTAGACTCATAGACCCAGTGATCATCAAAGGTGACTGTGTGCAGATGGTGCAGACCTATAAATATCTGGGAGTGCAGCTGGATGATAAATTAGACTGGACTGCCAATACTGATGCGCTGTGCAAGAAAGGACAGAGCCGGTTATACTTCCTTAGAAGGCTGGCAGCCTTCAACATCTGCAGTAAGATGCTGCAGATGTTCTATCAGACAGTTGTGGCGAGCGCCCTCTTCTACGCAGTGGTGTGCTGGGGAGGCAGCATTAAGAGGAAAGACGCCTCACGTCTGGACAAACTGGTGAGGAAGGCAAGCTCTATTGTTGGCATGGAGCTGGACAGTTTAACATCTGTGGCAGAGCGAAGGGCGCGCAGCAGGCTCCTATCAATTATGGAGAATCCACTGCATCCACTTAATAGTATCATCTCCAGACAGAAGAGCAGCTTCAGCGACAGACTGCTGTCACTGTCCTGCTCCACTGACAGATTGAGGAGATCGTTCCTCCCCCAAACTATGCGACTCTTTAATTCCATCCGGGGGGGTAAACGTTAACATTTAACATTATACATAGTTATTGTCTGTTTTTCACCTGCATTATTATCATTCTTTAATTTAATATTATTTATTGTATCAATATGCTGCTGCTGAAGAATGTGAATTTCCCATTGGGATTAATAAAGTATCTATCTATCTATCTTTTAACTATTATTACTATTAGAGTTAAACTCTTAAAATATATGGAAAGTATAATATATGTGCTTTTACAGTGTATGTCTATGCACACAAGGATTTAGAACGGGGCTGCCCCCACAAGACTACATGTCCCAGCATGCCCTGTGGGTGTCTGTGTGGGAGACCTAGCCCAAGCTTGGTGCCCTCTAGTGCATGGGGGGAGACAACTGGTCCAAATAGATAGTCTCCTCCAGTTTCTCCATTACACGGGCCTTGAGGCCATGTAAGCAACTTTGGTCCAACCCTGCCAGGATGCCTACATATTCACTCAGAGGTTACTACCTTGTGCCAACCTCCTGGAAAAGGCAGGGGACAACCGCCTTTTTTCTTGGCCATTCAGTAGGCCAGGGAATGAATTTTGAATGACATATAACAGAGATGTATGCATTGCATTTGTCATTCCAACAGATGGCAACTCACAAAAATTAGCACTTATCTATCTATTATATAGTGCCTTTCACTTCTATCTATCTATGTTCCTTTGTTTTTTTTTTTTTTTTGCTTTTCTTAGGCCTTTTTAAGGGGCTTGTTAGTCAAATTTTCCAGTGCTCTGTACCAGCAGGATGGGTGAATGGCAAATAGCAGAAAATGCAGTAATTGATGTCTAGGGGATAAATCCGTCCAAATATAATTTTTCTGTGGTGTCTTAACCTTTTCCAATAAATACTTTATAGGATTACCTTTTCACCTGAGACAAAGATGTTGCTAAATTGCTTTCCAGTATTTTCACTTTTGTATTTTTCTGTTATTTGCTCTAATTATGACAGAGATCTACCCCCATCTTATTAAAGGGAAACTCAAGAGCCACCTTTCCTGCTGTAGGCGTTTTCAAGCAAAGGTTTGCCACGGACTCATTTCGGGGCTGGAAATGTCACAAGGCAGCCTGAGGAAGAACAGGAGGCTACTTCACCAAATACTTCACCCCCCAAGGTTAAAAGCCATGGAGCAAATCACTGTGCGAATCAAAGAAGAGGATTGTGAATGGGAACCTGTCTGCCTTACACAGCCGGGTTTCTGCACAAAGCAGGAAGATTCAGAATGGGCGAATATCTGTACTGAAGATGAGGATCGTGAGCGGGGGATTATTCGCATTAAAGTGGAGGAGTCTAATCTGGTATCTAAACATGAACCGGCTAATAGTATCAAGGCAGAAGCATCTTCAGAGAATGACTGCAATTCAGGGTCCTCTCCGGCGATCAAAAAAGAGACGTACAATTTAGTGTCTGTTCAGATGGCCGAGTCGTCCCTTCAGCATCATTCTGTCTACGTGAAATCTGAAGCCCCGGGAACTGATAAGTTAATCATTGAGATGGCACACGGGAGAGAAGAACCAGAACAGCCAACCTTGGCGGGACTGCCTGAAAAATGTAAGTGTTTAAGTAGAAAATAATTGCTATTTTATTATTTTGTCAAATTTTCAAGATATTGGGCATTTTATAAGGAAGTGTGCCACTTTTCTGTGGCAAACTGTTGAAATGCGGGGTAGAATTTGTGTTTGCTTTTGCTTCATCCCACTGTAGCAAATTGTGTTCTATTCAAGTGAAGGATTGTAAAGTGAAATAGCACTTCATATTTCAAATTGTCAAGTGTTTTAGGTGCAGATTCAAGTATTTCCCCACACACAAACAGTACAGCTGTGCCATTTATTGTTATTTTGTTAAGGGATAAAAACAATTACTGATAGAGCCCTGTGACCTGACCCCTAAAATTGGACAGGTCACATTTTTGGAAATGGTCTATCCTATCTATGTATGCATATATGTGTGTGTGTGTTTTATATATAAATATATAGGCAGTTAATGGTTTATATGGCAAAGTATATTTGAGTGAATTTACCTTTAGTGTCACAAGTGCAAAACATAATGATGATGAATTACAACAAAACAAATCTTTTCCAAATGATCAAAATATGCATATAAAATCCAGTGTGTCATAATCATAACAAGGAATACCTCACCATACCTGGGAATTAGTGAAAGCAGAAGAACATAGCTGTGAAAAAGTATTTGCCCCCCCCCCAAAAAAAAAAAACACATGCATGTTCTGTTCTGGTCATAATGAATGACTTCAGATCCTTACGCAAAATTTAATATTAGATAAAAGGAACCCGATTAAGTATATAAGACCATTTTTAAATTGCAACTTAATATAAGAAATAAATTGCCCCTTAGTTATTCTGTCAAACAACTGAGCAAAGCTTCCCAAGAAAGGCCAGTCTGCCAAAATGACCCCAAGGGTGCAGCATTGGCCAATCAAATTCATTTTAGCCTGGTCTTATTCACTAAGTGTAGGCTCGGGTCAAGTGAGAAGATCTCCGATTAAATGCAAGTGTAGATTTTTACAAATTAGTAAATGCAGAATTGGTACACATAAAGGCAGAGATGTGTTTCAACACACAGAAAGCCAAGTAGGAACTGATGAACAGAAATGGAAACAAGTCAACATCAGTCCATTAATTAATTATTGAACTATGATGTATTAGCTCATACTCCTAACCTCCTCCTCCTATGGCCACTTGACATTCGAGAAGTTGCAGAGAAGAACTCCAAACCTCTCTGGGCTCAGCCGAGGTCAGTGCTCATAAGACGCAGTCAAAATGGGATTCATGACCGGGCAGCAAAGATGAAATATCTCCGGTGTGAGAACAACATTGGTGCTCGTTTCGCAATTCTATAGAAACACAGGGCTGATCTCCAAGCATTTATGAATAATGTTCTATGGACAGACAAGACGCATTTACCTGTAGAGTTTTCTGGGTGATTCAGGCCTCACCATGTCTGGCGTTTGACAGAAAGAACATCAGACATACAGTTAGATGTGGGGTGTGATGGTGTGTGTGTGTGCATCGGAAGATTTGATGGCATTGAAGGAAACATGAATTATGGGCATTACTGGAATATTCTTAAAGAGCATGTCTGACCATCTGTTGTGACAAGAACGACACTTAGACATTCTTAAAGGCTTGGGGCAGCCACCCGTATAATGTCCTCTAGCTGCAAAAAGGCTTTTAGTAGAACAGAGCATTGTTTACTCGACTGAGTCCAAAAGAGAACTGATGAATACAGACAAAATGGCGACTGTAAAGGCCTGTGGAGGAAGTGAGGTCATCAGGGGCGGGACCGGAAGTGATATCATCGAAGGGATTTCCCGAGAATGGTCTGCAAGGCATCGAGAGTGACCATTATCTTAATGATAAAATTAGTTTGTGCCTTAGCATGTGGGGTGGGGGGACTTAATAGAGGAGGAGAGGTTGGCTGACAGAGTGTTGCTGCAACAAATGACCTGGACTGGGACCCCGAGTGCAGCGGGTGACTGAAGTGGCAATCCTGCCACCAATCCCCAAGTTTTCCGTCTAAGTTTTAAGGACCTGCTTGCAGGGCTGGATGCAAATTAACATCATACCCAGGACGGAATTACAAGATAAGGGTCTTGCTCAGGGGTGCCAATCGAGTAGAGTCACTAATGGCATTTACGGGATTCGAACTGGCAACCTTCCGATTGCCAGCGCAGATCCTTAGCCTCAGAGCCACCATTCCACCCCACTGGATACTTAATGAACAAAGCTAAGTGGTTTATTTTATTTTACAGAAATTAAAAATAATACCTCAACATCCGTAAGAGACAAAGAGGAGCGTAAACTGCATGGACGGTTTTGAATATTCAATTACTTGTGTGCAATACAGTAGCAAAAATGCAACAGAAAGGCCTCAGCTTAGGCAACCAAACCCCAACACACAAAGGCAGATCTCTGGCCTCCACAGTCCCAAAAGGTTAAAAAAATGTCTATAATATGCATAAGAGAAAAAATATAATACCTTTGATTCCCACTCCAAAATGCCCCATGCATTATGGAGGCATCCCGACCAGGTAAGAATTTCAGCTCTCAGGTTTGTCTAAAGATGAACATATTCATTTAAAAGAAAAGCAAATACCAAAATGATTTCCATGTAGTTTACAATAAATAGTACTGACGTGGAAGTAGAAGTTTAATGGACATAAATAATCACCCAGAAGAACCAGGCAGGAGGAAGCTTCTCATCCGTCTTTATTTCTTTTCACGAAAAGGGAGATCCCAGCAGCTAACAGATTACCAGAAGACACAGTCACTGATCAAAGGCACAGAGTCTGATTTATACCCCACTCAGCTCACATAACAGACCTGCACAGCTCAGTTCTCTCATATATACAGTGGGTTGAAAAAAGTATTCGACCCCCTCAGGAAAGCCACCGTATTTCCATCTGACATCATTACAACCTATAAAAGTCACAAGTGCAGAGTATCACAACGAGCTTTTATTACTTGGTGTACATATTTTGAAACATTTAGAGCTTGGTGAACAAATGCAAATTGACAGCCATGTTGTGAAAAATGTCTCCCCGTGTCTGCATGGGTTTCCTCCGGGTACTCCGGTTTCCTCCCACAGTCCAAAGACATGGAGGTGAGGTGCATTGGTGATTCTAAATTGTCCCTAGTGTGTGCTTGGTGTGTGTGTGCCCTGTGGTGGGCTGGCGCCCTGCCCGGGGTTTGTTTCCTGCCTTGCGCCCGGTGTTGGCTGAGATTGGCTCCAGCAGACCCCTGTGACCCTGTAGTTAGGATATAGCGGGTTGGATAATGGATGGATGGATGTTATGAAAAATGCTATTGAAAAAGTAATGGAGCCCTTCACATGACACCCAGACGATACATGGTAGCAGCACCAATAACTGCTTACAATCGCTTTGGATCTACAAGCTTAGCACACCTGGATGGAGGCCATTTTTCCCCCCTTTCTTCTTTGCAGAGTTGCTCCAACTGGGCAAAGTTTAAAGGCTTGCAATTTTGAGATCACGCCACAAATTTTCCAGTCGGATTCCGATCCGGACTCTGGCTAGGCCGGGATCTTTTTTTTGTCAAACACGCTTTGGTTCCTTTTGCACAGTGTTTCAGGTCAAAGTGGTAGCATCATCAGAGTCCCAATTTCATGGCTGACGTTTGAATTTCTTCCAAAAATCTGGATATACTTCTTACTATCCATTTTTCTAAGGGACCCAGTGCCTGCCCTAGAGAAGCAGCCCCAAAGCCTGATCCTTGCTTTAAAAAGGAGTTGCTTTAAAATAAAAGACATGCCTGATGCTGATTAACCCTTCATTTCCACATTGTTGAGGGAATCCATTTTGTTTGGTTTGGTTAACAGGATTAAGGGGAGGTTGACCGAGTCCTAGTTCAGGTTAACCTGGCTACTACATTTGTTGCGCTCGGCCCTTCATCTGCTGGCGTTTTCAACCACCAAGCATGCGTCGTTTCGAAAACACTCTCCAAAAATCTGTAAATCTGAGAACACCAGGAGCCAGATTTATAAAACTTGCGTATGCACAAAAAGAGGCTCAAAATGTGCGCACGCAGTTTCCCACACACAAGTCAGGATTTATAAAAGAAAACTTGATGAGCGTACGTGTGTGTGTGTGTGTGTATGTATGTTTACGGCAGCCGTAGGCAACACTTTGGAGGAACTGGGGAAGGGCGACACCTTTGATCAAGTAGGGAACTGCAGCCAAATCAGCTAAGTGGTGACTCACATGTATTTATAAAGCAGATCACTGCGCCGTTATCGGAGTGTGTGTGGAGTGACAGGCATGTTAAACCTCAAAAGTGATGAATGGGATGTACAGACTGCATTCGAGTTCACTTTTAAGTGGACCAATGCTGCGTTTTTGCCCTGGAAGATTTTTTTTTTTTTGTTTAGTTTGTCAATTTATGTCCGCTACCTGTTGTCATTTCTTAGGGACAAGAAAAAAAAAAAAAAGTAAAAATGCAATGACATGTTATCAATAAGTTGTGGACTGTAGGGGGCACTCCAGCTCCCCAAATCCCACACATAGGGCTCGGACACAAGTATGAAACAAATAATCTCTTGTGGGAAACTCTTCTCAGGCAAGCTTTCACCCTGCCACAGACACAAGTACGAGCACAGCACACAGCCGTACTTTGTCTTCTCTTTGTCTCCTCTCTCTGTTACTAGGGCTCTTCCTCCTTCGCTCCTCTCTGCAAGCCTCATCCTCCTCCTTCCTCCCCACTCTGACTCTTTGAACTATGGCAGGCAGCTGCTTTTTAATTTTATCCCCAGAAGTACTTCACGTGTTCCTAAGGCTTGGCCTGGGGGTGCTTCCGCATCCACAAAGTAGGGCTCCCCAGTCCCCAGAGCACCCCTGGTGGCACCCACAGAATCCAACAGGGCTGAACCGAAGAACTCCAATTCCCATGATGCAGCAATGAGGAATAAGGAAGGCAGGTGCTTTGGACCTCACAAACAGAAAAGAGGTTCCTCTATCGGTTAGGTTTATGTATTTTGTTCCATAGAATAGGAAAAAAACAAAAGAAAAAAGGGTGTAGATTGTAGCAGAACTTGTCATACTTGTAAACGCTTTGTACCCCATGGCTTCTGTGAGGCAGCACGTTATTAGCGATCAGAAACGACTGTGCTGGAAATTTGTTACGCAGTGGCTAAATGTGCCAGTTTTGTAAGTTGACACGGTTTGATGGCAAGATCTGCAACGGCAGTCGGTAAGTCTGGCATACCCTAAAAGTAGAAGTCGCATAATTAAGATGCAGACAACCTCGTTATGTAAATCATACCATTTGTAAGGAGAAGCCCCAGCACTTCTGGCCAACAGAACAAGCATGGCTGATAGGAAAGGTTCACTTGTTTTTACATTAACGCTAACGTTTATAAGGAATAACGGCGTTTTTGTAAATTATCTGTATAAGTGTAGACGAAGGCTTACACGCAAGAGACGGCGTCCCTTACAGTTGTTTTTTTTTTTTTTTTTTTTTTTCCTTTTTTCTATCCACGGATGTAGGGTCTGTCAAAATGAGCGCAGATGGACGTCCAGGCCCACCCCCTCGAAAGTCCAAAGCTCACATCATGAGAGAAATGCGCCAGCGGAGAAGAACAAGTGAAACGCTGGAGAAAGCCGAAGAGCGTCGCTTTCAAAATGCCCAAAGGATGAGGGAGCTCCGGCGTTTGCGACGTGCCAGTCAGACCCCCGAAGAAGCCGCTGCCGAGCGGGCCCAAGAAGCCGCCCGCCGAAGGTGGCTTCGTCAGTTGCAACGAGACCGTCAAACGCCCGAAGAAGCGGAGCGCAGCCGAGCGCAGGCCGTCGCCAGAGTCCGGAGGTGGCGGGCGTCCCGTCGTCTGAGCCGCGACGCAATCCCAAGGACCGCTGAGATGGCGGCAAAGGCAGAAGAGCGTCGTTTTCAAAATGCGCAAAGGATGAGGGCGCTTCGCTGGTCGCAGCGGCTCAGGCAGACCCCCGAAGAAGCTGCTGCGGTACGGGCTCAACTCGCCGCTCGCCGAAGGTGGCTTCGTCAGTTGCAACGGGGACGGCAAAATCCCGAGCAAGAGGAGCGCCAGCGGGCGCAGGCGGTCGCCAGAGTTCAGAGGTGGCGTGCGTCTCGCTCTCAAAGCCACAACGTTATCACTGACAGCGAAAAATTCGGAGATGCTGACGTGTAGACATTTAGCAATTCAGATTTTAAAAAAAGCCGACTCATTTGGGCTTTGTCCTGTTCGTAGCACGTGACAAGTGTATCGAGTTTAGTGCAGGATCACATGAACGCCATTGGAAAATAACGGGAAAGTTCATTTGAGGCAAAAAGCACTTCTGTAGTCCGAAGAGCTGTGGGAAACTGAAACCAACTACCGGGACATGGAGTTAAAGCGCAAACCCTTTAAGAAGGAAGAGTTATGGGGACAGCTGATATAGCTATTAGCTAAACACACGAGCGACGCATGGCCTGAATGGTCCCCTCTCGTTTGCCAAATTTCTGATGTTTCATATTTGTTCAAGATGAATGTTTTGCACTACCATGATATCCAATGGTGTTGCCCCCCCAACTATTTTTCCCTCAAAAAAAAAATTCTGGGACGGGTTCTTTCCTAATTTGTAGGGGAAAAAATAAAACTGAAGCCTTTATGTATGCAGCACGAGTCCTTTTCAAATCAGGAACCCACTTATGTTTTACAAGTCTGTTAACATCTAATCCTGGCCATTTACTGTATGTATCCTGTTGCGGATTTAAATAAAGAAAAGTTGTTTTTGGAACGTTCATGTGGATGGGTCTGTTGGGAACCAAAAATGTCTTCCCCCATGGCATCGCTCTGTAGAACCACTGTGGCATCTTCAGTTTGTAAGAGTGTAAGACCCCATCACCTCTAGTAAAACCTCAACCAGGTGAAGAGAACGACACGGCTAAAGTTAGCACTGTGCGGGAATGTCAAAGATGTGGAGGAAAATCCGCTGGAGAACACATGAGAAGGAAGCGCTTTCTTCATCTTGGCTAAGATGACACGTGTGGGCTGCCGTACACCCCGTCGAGACTGTGCAGTCGAGCGGAGAATATCACGCCTCCTTGGCTTTCTCTTCAAATAATATGCTCTTTTTAATATGTTTGTATGTATTCGAATAATACGCTGGCGCAAAAATTGAAACCATTCTGAACTTAGAAACAAAACTCTCTGCAGCGCGTTGTTTCGTTTTATCCGTTAGATGGCAGCAAAGACCACAAAACGCAAAGCAACAGCTGGGGCGCGTCTGAAATTCGTTCTGCTTAAACAGCGCAATGCCGAGCAGGTTAATCAGTCGTTATTATTATTATATATATTTAAAATCCCTATGTGTGTCCAGGTGTCCATGTGTGGGTGTCTTCTGATGAAGTGCGCATGCGCGGGGCACGGTGCTATGCGCGATATTACTGTCAGAGAAAGTTAGAGGCGTTTTACGGAAATACAAACCAGTATTACTGCGAGAGGAAATTAAAGGTACACAATACAGTGACGCATATTACAGCCACATACAAGCCAGTATTACTGTCAGAGGAGATTAAAGGCATATTACCGACGCGCACGCCTGTATTACCACCAGAGAAAATTAAAGGTATATTACGGACGTACAAGACGGTATCCTTCAATAAAAGCGCACAAAAAGGCGAGCCTCAAAAGGGCGCAGCGAATAAAGGCGCGCGTAAATAAAGATCTGCACCTTTGTTGCTTTTCACATATTCCAGAGCCATTTGAACTAAATTATCTACGAACGCCTTTATTCGCCGCGCTCAATTGAGGTCCCCTTTTTGTGCGCGCCCTTATTAAATAGAGCCGTACAAGACAGTATTACTGTCTCAGAAAATTAAAGACACACAGTACACGGCGACAGCCCACGAAAAACGGTCAGCTCAGCAAATAAACATCAACAAAAGAAAGGCTGAACGAAACAAAAATACGACCAACAAAAAGAATGAGGTCAAAGTCCCTTGCCATTTAATATAGACTGTTCCTACTAATGTTTATGCACTACTGTTCTAGCGCCCGTTATTGTAACGGGCTAAATGACTAGTATTTAATATTTCCTCTTATTCTTATTCGCATTTATAGCAGTCCGCTTCCCATTTGAAATTGCATCACCGTCACCAACTCTACCAGAGTGTGAGACAAAAATGGCCAATTCAGATTCTCCCACCTCTCCTTCTTTATTTCCATTATAAAGGAAATTTCCGAACAACAATTTATTTAATTTGTTTTTAACTCCTAGAATCTCTCGCTCACTCTAAATCCGTTTTGTATTTTTCAATAACTGTATTTGAAACCAGGCATCATCACGCGGTCTACCGTTTCTAGTAACAGAAACATTTCACGCATGCCGTTGTCGTGCTTCTACCATGAGTGCTAATCGTGAATTTAAAGCAGTGTGTCCACGCAAGAGTCAGCCTTGTCAGCCATGCATCATCCTTTCTGTTTCGGCACCTGAGGCTTTTCTCTTGCATTGACCCTCCTAGCCCTTGTGCTGATCTCCTGCCACTTCTTAATCCCCGTTATTCTTATAGCAGCCTTCCTCCCTTCCCATAATAATCACTATGTCCACCTTTTGGCCTTTTAGTTGCCTTTTTAGCACGACTGCCTGCCCTTTTCTTCCTATAAACATGTGTGCGTCGTACCCAACAAAATCGGACCACCTTACCCTGTATGTGTCTCATGCCGGCTGGATTTTAGACTCTGTAACAGTGAAGCCGAATCTACACGTATTACAGCTCTCTGCGGCTTAACTTGTTCCCCAAAAGACGCACTTTTTCCTGCCATTCTATTGAATAAAATGATAGACCTTCACTCAATCTTTTCCTAATGCCATAATAATAATACATTACATATTATATATATATATATATATATATATATATAAATAAATATAGCGCTTTTCTCAGTACTCAAAGCGCTATCCACACAGGGAGGAACCAGAAAGCGAACCCACAATCTTCCACAGTCTCAATAAAATCTCCTAACTTTATTCTTTGACCCATCCGTGTTTGTTTCTAAACACGCGTGATATCTCTGGTGTATACATTTATATTAATGCCAGTATTGCGGTAGTTTAAAGCTTTGCGTGTTTTAATCTTGTGAACAATTGCACTTCAAATTCAGCTTCCCAGCAACACAATTTTTCCCAACACTTTCAATTTAGAAATTTTGCTTAAAGTTAACCGTTTAATTTCCCCCCACCTCCCACCCATTTCTATTCCAGAAGAAATAACGGATCAGTCGCGAAGACTCGGACAGCCCATTAAAACATCTCGAAGTCTCTTCTGTTCAAAGGTCTACTGTAAGTGTAACGCTTTAGCCACAGGGTAGTGCCCTAAGTTCGTAAACAATCTAATTAATTTGCGAAAACCCCTTTATTTTTAAACTACGTCTTTTTACAGAATAAATTAGAATCCCTTAACTAATACCTACTCCCCAGCTTACCAGCTGTTTCACGATTAGTAACAGATAACACAATTCACAATACAAATATGTTCCCAAAATGTATTAACTAAATTGGAAAAATATCTAAAAAAATAAAAACTGTTTATCGTTCAGTCCAATCAAAATTCCCACAAATATTAGATTACAGAAATTAGAAAACTCACACAAAAGTATTTAAATAATGTGCAATAACTCGATTTAGTTATTATTCTTTCCATTTGTATATAGCTTCGCAGAACTTTTTTTTGCAACTTTTTGCACCGTTTGTTTATTTGTTTATTTACTTGTTGTGTTCTACATATATGTCTGCACTGAAGGAGCTGCTTTTCATCTCATTGTACATGTGTACAGTGACAATAAAAGGCATTCTATTCTATTCTATTCTATTCTATTCTATTCTATTCTAAATTCACCCATTACAACAAATACATACCGGTTCAGGCAGTGTACATCAAACGTATAAATGCCCTTTTAACTCTTTGCCTTTCCCAGCACTTAAAACATCCCCCTGTTAAAGAAAACAAAATGACAAATCTATAATATGAGCAAAATTAATTACTATACCCTCACTTTAACTTAACTACTTTATGGGAGCACACACACACACACCAGCTGGCGACCACACAAAATAAAAAGATAATACAGTAATCCCTCCTCCATCGCGGGGGTTGCGTTCCAGAGCCACCCGTGAAATAAGAAAATCCGCGAAGTAGAAACCATATGTTTATATGGTTCTTTTTATATTGTCATGCTTGGGTCACAGATTTGCGCAGAAACACAGGAGGTTATAGAGAGACAGGAACGTTATTCAAACACTGCAAACAAACATTTGTCTCTTTTTCAAAAGTTTAAACTGTGCTCCATGACAAGACAGAGATGACAGTTCCGTCTCACAATTAAAAGAATGCAAACATATCTTCCTCTTCAAAGGAGTGCGTGTCAGGAGCAGTGACTGTCAGAGAGATAGAGAAAAGCAAACAAATCAATAGGGCTGTTTTTCTTTTAAGTATGCGAAGCACCGCCGTTACAAAGCTGTTGAAGGCGGCAGCTCACACCCCCTCCGTCAGGAGCAGACAAAGAGATAGAGAGAGACAGAGTTTGTTTTTCAATCAAAAATCAATACGTGCCCTTCGAGCTTTTAAGTATGCGAAGCACCGTGCAGCATGTCATTTCAGGAAGCAGCTGCACAGAAGGTAGCAACGTGAAGATAATCTTTCAGCCTTTTTAGATGAGCGTCCGTATCGTCTAGGTGTGCGAACAGCCCCCCTGCTCAATCCCCCTACGTCAGGATCAGAGAAGTCAGCGCAAGAGAAAGAGAAAAGTAAGCTGGGTAGCTTCTCAGCCATCTGCCAATAGCGTCCCTTGTACGAAATCAACTGGGCAAACAAACTGAGGAAGAATGTACCAGAAATTAAAAGACCTATTGTCCTCAGAAACCCGCGAATCAGCAAAAAATCCGCGATATATATTTAAATATGCTTACATATAAAATCCGCGATGGAGTGAAGCCGCGAAAGGTGAAGCGCGATATAGCGAGGGATTACTGTATTAACACAAACCCCCCTCGTTGCAGGCCTGGTCGACACTCGGGAACGTGGTGGCCAAAAACGTTCACTTTAATGAGCAAAAATAAAAGGTGACAGTACTCACAAATAAGCGGAGTGAATGTCAGTGTCCATCGTCCAAACGCGGTGGGAAAACGATGGAGTCGTCCTGCAGGCAGGCAGGCAGGTGGGCGGGCGGGCTCATGGCAAAACGCTGCAAGCAAAAAAGGAGCTAGCCAGTCCAAATGGCATGAGACGTGCTGTTTTACCTCGTTACCTGATGAGCTGCCAGGCTTTCTCCAGAGGCAGCCTTGGGTGAGTGTCATATGCGGGGCCGAGAGCCAAGTGTAGGCTATATACCGTACCACCACGCTCACGGGCTTGTCCGCCTCTAATGCTGTACGCCTTATTATTGTTAAAAAAAACATGTTGCCTTATGTAGGTACCATTGGTCGTTTGATTACATTACGTATTGTAATTGTTCTTATATTGGTTTAGTGGCCTTAAACCAACTTAATTAATGATTCAGAAACATTTTGCACGCAAAATTAACAAACTAGATAACAGTCGTTTCTGCCGAACCCGCTGGAGTCGGCAAATTTATTTAATTACGGAGAACCAGAACACTTGTAATAAAACGAACACTTACCAAACAGCTGCTTTGACAGTCGCAGACGGAAGTCCACTTTTCTGGCTTTTCGCTGAGCAAAATCGTTGATAAGATCATCGAGTCCAATGTCCAAGTTCCTTTTCGATTGACAAAATAGCTAAACTGCACAGTCTGTTTTGCGACCTTGTTAATCGTAGATAATTTTTGATAAGTTTCAACTTTGAAAAGCTTCTTTCCGCGCTCGCAACGGTCACAGGAATTAGAAGAAATCCACCACGTACCGTATTTCAGGCTATAACGGATTTGAATGTCTTGCAGAGGCCCCGCAATATTTGTATGATGAGCTGACGGTGACAAAAGAATCTCCTATCGCGGGGCCTGGGGCGATTGCCCTAGTCGCCACCCCCCAAGGCCGCCTCTGCTTTCTCCGGGTCGCCTGGAGCGCTCTCTGGAAATATACAGGGTCTCTTCGCAGGCTAGCTAATCCTAACTACCCCGCTTCTCCGACGCTGGCTGTTAAGGGGTTATGCTGCCACCTAGTGGCAGACACTATTTAAACAGACTGTGAGTCCTGTTGGCAGTTGACTGTAAAGCACAGTTGGAATAAAGCAGACAGATTTCGCTTGTGGAGAACGGCTCCGCGTGGTCTATACACATAAACAAATGTCTTCTTACTCGCTTCTAGTCCAACAGGTTGTAACGTGGACACCAACAGGAGCTAAAATTATTTTCTTCCGCTGGGGGTTCACGTCTCCCCGGGTTCCCTCAGATATAGCACAGTCCAACAAAGCACCACACAAAACAAATCAAAAATCATCTTCTTTTTCTATTTGTTATCAATGTGTTTGATCAATGCTCTCTATGATTCCCCTCTGAGTTCTTGTTCTTCTTCTTCTTCCCCCGACTCTGGCACAATGGCTGCAGGCTCTTTTTATAGCCCACCAAGAAGTGCTTCAGGTGATAATTAACCTAATTCAGGCTGCACTTCCAGGTGTGGCTGCATTAAGCCGTGCTGCTCCTCCGGGTGGTGGCCATGGAGCCCAATAGGGCCGAGTCCTGAAGTCCCAAGCCTGTGGCCCTGATGTAACCCAGGAGGGCTGCCACCACTCGTTCCAGGGGATATAGTGTGCATCCCAATTCTGATCCGCCGGATCCAGTGTCAAAGGGGCGACCCAACCGGGCATTGGACCTGGCCGTCTTAATCTCTCCGTGTTGCCATTATCTTTTTTCTCATCTGACCCACATTACAGAAAACCTGATATGACACTTCAGCTCCCAATAACTTATGACAAAGTTCATCAACATTGGTTGTCTTTAACACAAGCACATGGTTCAGTGTACATTACAACCAATCTACAGAAAGCATTAACCTTAATTTGAATCATTTCTATTAACCAAACACAATAACTGAACTAAGTACATCTTCCACCACTTCCATCCATCCATTATCCAGCCCGCTATATCCTAACTACAAGGTCATGGAGGTCTGCTGGAGCCAATCCCAGCCAACACCGGGCACAAGGCAGGAAACAAACCCTGGGCAGGGCGCCAGCCCACCGCAGTCTTCCAACACTTAACATGACTAAATGATAATAATTATCTATAAGGGTGCGGTGGGGGAAAAAAAAAAATCTTCTGATTAATACTTCAGAAAAGGAGCGGAAGGGAACCATACGTCGAATGCACTTGAGCTCTGTATGTGCCAAGCATTCAGTCGGTGAGCTCAAAATCTTTGATCGAGCGCATCCGTCTCCGTTATAGTTGTCCAAAATCCAAACTGCCATCGAGCTGCTGCCACACTGGGCCACGTGTGTCTCGGGTGTGCGCCACATTAATGTCAGTCTGGGCATAAACTTGTAAATGCTCATCAGACAGCCTTGGGCTCACAATCGCTCCTCATCCATTAACAGCTGCAGTGTTTGGTGGGCTTAAAATGGAGAGGACGACAAACTGACTGACGGCACACTACCAGCACGTAGACTGCTTAACTGGAAGAATCCCAGCCCACCGGTGGGTAACTGGTTTTCTATACTACTTGAAACTGGAAAACATCAAATTCTTATGAAGAGGATCTGTTCACATTTTTTTTAATATGACAAGATTTAAGTAATACAATTTTTACAATAAGCGATTTTATCAGAGTAAAAGGTCAATTTCCTTTTTTTTTCTTTTTCTTCTTTCTATTTTTGCCCAAGCTCTTGGTTCTCCTGTTCTTTCTCTAGGGTTGGACTTGAATGTTGTTTTGTTAGGATTTGTCTTCTTTTTTCCTTTCTTGTTTCAAGTGTGATTTGATCTCCTCATTACGATGTAAACCGTTTTGTAGTGTGGACTTTGAAGTGTTTACTTGCATTACCATTAAGTCATCCACATGCAGAAAACCAAGAGACTGTACTTTTGCTTATTTCTGCAGTTTCATCCACAATGTGATTTTACAAATGTTTTTACTTTTCCTTTTGTCTCAATTCAGGTTTTCAAGAGAGTAGTAGCTGCTCCATGTCTTTATTTATGCTGGGCCTTCATCCTGAAAATAGGGCAAAATCCACACTGGTCCAAGAAACAAAGGGCCCAGTCTTTTCAGACTGCAGTGCAGACTCAAGTACAGACAGTTTTCAAAAGCAGAATAAAGACAATCTTCTGAGGCGGACAAGAGTTCATGCTGGAGATAAGCGACACTGCTGTACTGAATGTGGGAAGCGATTCCCCTACCTTCGGGACCTTCAGAGACATACAAGAATTCACACTGGAGAGAAGTCATATTGTTGTACTGAATGTGGGAAACACTTCTTGCGCAATAATAGTCTTCAGAGACACTTGAAACTTCATCCACGGGAGAATCCACAGAGCTGCTCTGAATGTGGAAAACTGTTCTCATGCCTAAGCAACCTTCAGTTGCACTTGAGAATTCACACTGGAGAAAAGCCATTTTCCTGCACTGAATGTGGAAAGCAATTTTCACGTGGAACCAGTCTTCAGGCACATAAGAAAGTTCACACAGGAGAGAAATCACATAGCTGTTCTGAATGTGGTAAGCAGTTCCAACGCAGAAACAGTCTTCAGAGACATGTCAGAATTCACACCGGAGAAAAACCACATTGCTGCTCTGAATGTGGTAAACGGTTCTCGGAAGTAAGCAGTCTTCAGAGACACATGTGGATTCACACGGGGCAAAAGCCGTATTGCTGTTCTGAATGTGGCAAACGATTTTCATCTCTCGGGGATCTTCACCGACACACAAGAATTCACACGGGAGAGAAGCCATATTGCTGTATTGTTTGTGGCAAACGATTCTCTCAAATAAGCCATCTCCAGATTCACATGAAAATTCACACTGGAGAAAAGCCACATTGCTGCTCTGAATGCGGAAAATGTTTTTCAGAAATGAGTAACCTTCATAGGCATATGAGAATTCATACTGGTGAGAGGCCACATTGCTGTTCTGAATGTGGTAAACGATTCTCACAAATAAGCAACCTGCAAATACACATGAGTATTCACACTGGAGAGAGGCCATATAGCTGTTCTGACTGTGGAAAACGATTCTCACATCGAAGCAATCTTCAGCAGCACAGAAGAATTCACACTGGATCGAGAGAGAAGCCCCTTTCCTGTTCTGAATGTAGCAAGCGATTCTCACGCATGACTTATCTTAAGAGACATATGAGAATTCACACTGGGGAGAAACCACATTGCTGCTCGGAATGTGGTAAACAATTTTTGCGCCTGAGCAATCTTCAGGTTCACATGCAACTTCACATGGGAGCAGAGTTGCAGTGTTGTTCAGAGTGTGGTAAACAATTCTCACAAATAAGCAGTCTTCAAGCACACATGCGAATCCACTCAGGAGAAAATTTGTATTGCTGTTCAGAATGCGGCAAACAATTCTCATGTGTAAGCAATCTTCAGATTCACACACGGATTCACACAGGAGAGAAACCCCACGCTTGTTCTGAATGTGGCAAACAATTCTCCCGGGTAAGTAATCTTCAGAGACATATGAAAGTTCACACCGGAGAGAAGCCTCACACTTGTTCTGAGTGTGGTAAACGATTTTCTGAAGTAAGCACCCTTCTGACACATATAAGGATTCACACTGGAGAGAGGCCATATTCCTGTTCTGAATGTGGTAAGCGGTTCTCACAAACAAGCAATCTTCAGAGACATACAAGACTTCATACTGGCAAAAAAGAAGTCATGGCTCACAGGTGATGTTCACTTCTCTCATGACAACGTGCATAGAAATACAGATGGAGACGTTCACCCCAGACATAGAAGTCACTTTTTCTCCCCCCTTAAAATTGTAGCCATAGCTTCATCATTCTCGACACCAGTATCAGGAATCATAGTCTTTCAGGCCAATGATTACACATTCCACGACTGATCAGCTTAGCTCTTTATTCATTGTTTCATGAAAATGATTTTTTTCTCAGGGTCGAGAATAAAATCACATTTTCCTATTTTGTCTCTGCCAGGCCATAATGACTTTTACCTTTTTAGAAAATGTCTATGTGTCAGTTGTTACATTGTTCTCTTATGTCTTAATGTTATTTTTAATTATGTGGAGTGTCGTTGTTATTAAAATATCCCATAATATGTGTACACTTTTTGAATCTGAAAACCTTTGAGGTGGATGGAGTGACTCCTGCTCATCATCATCCTCTTGCCATTTCCTTACACTGTGATTTGTTTTTGTGTGTGTGGGGGGGTTTATAATGGTGGAAATTTACTTGTACTTTAATATACAGTAGCGGCTTTATAATGCCTCACATGTACAGCTTTATCTTCACGTGGACAGCTACTACTTTCAAAGAGACTTGCCAGATCAGAAGACCAAGCGGTTGTCTTCAGACCTGAGCTACACCTGTGCCACTTTACCAAAGCAGTGCCCACTCACTGTGCGACATTATATCAGAGGCAACTCCTCCTCAGCCGCTAACCCCTGTGGGAATACGAGTAATCACTCACACTTAACACTAGACCTTGACCCAATCAAACAATTTAAAATCAGTCTTACAAAAGCAAAATTAATAAAACACAATAACAGCAGCAGCAGCAAAAAATAGGAAATATATTTGAAAAGAGGTTTATTGAAAGATGCTTACATAAGGCGAGTCCCTTCAAGTCTGAGTGAGTGCAGACCTGCTTCAGATTCCTCTTCAGTCCCCAGTGGTTTTTAACGTAACAAGATCTTTGGGTATGCAGACATCTCGTCTTGTTGACAATCTTATCTTTCATTTTCTTCTTTTACCTTTTTACAACAAGAAATCCCAGACTTTAAAGGTCTCTCTTCACTTTTATTTATTAATAATCAATAATTCCAAAAAGCAGGCTGATTGTCTGTCCTGGTATTAATGACCCTGGACTGATACATTCCCAAAATGTGTCTATTTCTTAGGGCCCTATAAAGATACAAAGATTAAATCAATAAATACACAGAATGCATACTGTCAAGCCACAATGCTTCTGACACAATGGACAGAGGAGACCAACGTGACAAGTCACATCAGCCCTGTGTGGCCACAGACAACAAAATGAAGCTTTCATTAACAGAACACCAGACCTGCTGTGGAACATGGAGGGGGCTCGCTTATGTTTTGAGGGCTGCTTTGCTGTGTTTGATATGGGGTGCCTTGAGTCTGTGCTGGGAACAATGAAATCTCAAGATTGATATAGAGCCTTTAATATCTATCTATCTATCTATCTATCTATCTATCTATCTATCTATCTATCTATCTATCTATCTATCTATCTATCTATCTATCTATCTATCTATCTATCTATCTATCATACAGGGGTGTCAAACTCCAGTCCTGGAGGGCCGCAGTGGCTGCAGGTTTTCATTCTAACCACCTTCTTAATTAGTGACAAGTTTTTACTGTTAATTACTTCTTTTAATTAACTTGACTCAGGCCCCTTAGTTGTTTCTTTTTTCCTTAATTAGCAGCCAAACAATAATGAGACATGAAACAAGCGGCCACATGACCAGCTCACCTGTGCCCATTACACAATATCTGAAAAGAGAGAAAGGTGGCGGTCTCGGTAAGTCTGATCTCTCCGGTCATCAAAACATCTTGACGGTGTTCTTAGAAAAAAACATAAAATCATCACTTTTAGAAATGTCTGCTCTGGCAGTAAGGATAATTAAATAACGGATTTAATTAACAACAAGCATTGGCTTCTGATTAAGAAACTGGTTGGAGTTTGAAGCCCCAGTTTAGCTGGCCATCTGTTGGCTCATTTCACATCTCATTTCTGTTTGGCTGTCATTTAATGAGGAAACAAATCAATTCAGAACACTGAATCCTTAAAAACATGGCTATTAAAATGAAGGGAAAAAAGTGAATTAGCAGTGAAAACTGGTCACTGATTAGGAAAAGGGTGAAAATGTAAACCTGCAGCCACTGCAGCCCTCCAGGCCTGGAGTTTGACATCTGTGATATAAAAGATAGATAGAAGTGAAAGGCACTATATAATAGATAGATAATAAGTGCTAATTTTTGTGAGTCACCATCTGTTGGAATGGCAAATGCAAGACATACATCTCTGGTATATGTCAATTGGTATGGGATTTGTAAAAGCAGTGCTAATGTTTGTGATGCGCCACTGTTGGAATGACAAATGCAATGCATACATCTCTGTTATCTGTCATTTGGTATGGGATTTGTAAAGGCAGTGCTAAAGTTTGTGATGTGTCATCTGTTGGAATGACAAATGCAATGCATATATCTCTGCTATATGTTATTTGGTATGGGATTTGTAAAGGCAGTGCTAATGTTTGTGATGTGCCATCTGTTGGAATGGCAAATGCAATACATACATCTCTGGTATATGTCAATTGGTATGGGATTTGTAAAAGCAGTGCTAATGTTTGTGATACGCCATCTGTTGGAATGACAAATGCAATGCATACATCTCTGTTATCTGTCATTTGGTATGGGATTTGTAAAGGCAGTGCTAATGTTTGTGATGTGCCATCTGTTGGAATGATAAATGCAATGCATACATCTGTTATATGCCATTCGGTATGGAATTGGTAAAAAGCAGTGCTTATATTTGTGATGCACCATCTGTTGGAATGACAAATGCAATGAGCGATTCTCATCCAAGATTGCAGATAACACAACTTTTGCTTGCAGTACTTTTTTTTTTTTAATTCTGGTTATGGATCTTTAAGCATGAAACTCTAGACTACGATTTTTATTTTCATATTTCATTTTCATGAAAGTAGTTTTGACTACTCAGTTCCAACGCAAGCATTGTTTATCGACTCCATTTCTTCATCAGAACCTTCTCATGTTATTTATTAATTTATTTTTTTCATCCCAAAGCATAACAGAAAATATCATCTGCTAGAAATCGTGTAGTAAGATGTTCTCTATAGCAAATCACGCCATGACAAAGCATACATTATATACCATTGGTTAGCCTTGTAGATCAAATTTAACGAACTGAATCAAACGACTTACCTGCTTGAAGATTTTTCCAAACGTTATGGGAAGTTCAGTACAAACTGGAATCCTTGGGAAGCCTGGCTTGTGGGTTTTTCTAGTTAAAAAGATGCATCCTGAATAATCAGCTTTGTGTCTGGACATGCCACGTAATTTTCCTCTTCCCGATTTCCTGTCATTTTGCATATTTGCAAACCGTCAATGTTTCCGATCTCCACAACAGATTTAATAAAATACAATAGACGACCTGAGTAAATACAATACACAGTTTTTAAACGACCATTGGATTTACTGAAGGAAAAAAAAAGTTCAACACTCATCTCACACGTGTGAAAAAGTAATTGTCCCCCTTGGTCTCCCAATCAACCAATGAAACCCCCTTAAATGAGACCAGACACAGCCCAGCTCGATGGCTGCCTGCCAGTCCTCTGGAGTCGGAACATCACTGCAATGGGACCTGTGCAGGACTCAACAAGCAGCACTCCATGCCTCAATTAAAATGAATTCCAGAAGACCTGAGAAAGAAAGTTACTGGAATTTACCGGATATCAGTCAAGAAAGGGTTACAAGGCAATCTGTAAAACCTTGGGAAACACTTCAGCGATCTGCAATGAAAAGTCAGACTTGGGATAGCAAGAAAGGAGTGGCATTGAAAACGCCACTGGGAGGTCACAGAAGAACATCCAAGAAACTGCAGGTCCCTCTTAGCTCAGTTCAACTAATGGAAAGTCACTGGATGCAATTGGCATGCATGAGGGGAAAAACACACCGCTAAACAAATGGAATACGGGGAGATTCTAATGGATGGGCCCCCGCCCCCGAGTTAGAATGCGTTACTCACGTTAATCATGAAGCGATCGAAACAAATTAAATACACTGCATACCTGAAACGATCCGATCACATTCAGTGTTAGACATGGCTGCCGTCTTCTTGCAAACAAAGACCGATGCGGCGCTCCGTTATCAGCAAAGGTATCCGCAAGCACTGTAGGGGTGATGGCAGCAATATCCCGTTCAGTGTTTTGCTGTAATGTTCCAGGGTACGAGGCTTGTTCTTGTACACTTCTCCTTTCAGTGCCCCCCCCCAAGGAAGAAATCTGGAGGTGACAGATATGGGGGGAACGAGGTGGCCATAGTCCCCTTTGAAATGACCCAATTAAAAAAAAGATTCAGTTTGTGCCATGCTATGAGATGACGTGAGACAGGTTGCCCCGTCACCGATCTCACGGTCACAAAAAAGTCAACAATGATCAGGTACACGTATATAGGAATACTGTGATCTTTATTTTGTTTGGATTGCTTTGCAATTAAGACAGTAATACATCAAAACTCGGGACCCCCTCCCATCAAAATTAAAATCACCCCAAAAAATGGCTCTTCCAACATTTGCCAAAAAGCACCTTGATGAACCGCTAAAAATGTTTGGGACTGGTGACTCAAACGTGGGACAGTGTGGAAGACATGGCTCCGTCTAGATCTGGCGTGAAACAAACACGGCTTCCTACAGTCAAACTTGGTGGTCATAGTGTGATGGTGTAAGGGACGCTTTGCTGCTTTGGGGCTTGGGTGATATGCCGAAACTGAGGGCTGCATGAAACCGACTCTCTACCGGAAAGTACGGAAGGAGAACGTCCAGACATCAGACTGTGATCTGAAGAACAAGCACACCTGGGCTATGCAGCAGGACAAGGATCTGAAGTACGAGGGCAAGTCCACCTCTGCATGGATGAAAACAAACAAACAAATAAATAAATAAAATGAAGGTTTTGGACTGGCCTAGTCAAAGTTTTGACTTGAATCTCATTGACATGTTGCGGTGGGAACAATTCTGTAGAGGAGAGTGGGCCACAATTTCTCCACAATGATACCAAAGACCAATCACCTGTTACAGGATGTGTTTAATTGCAGTTATTGCTGCTAAAGGTGGCAAAGCCAAGTATTATATTTGGGGGGGGGGGAATTACTTTTTCACATGGGTGATATCGGTATCAATTAATCAAATAGTCATTTACAAACTATGTATTTAGGTTGGGGCGGCATGGTGGCGCAGTGGGTAGCGCTGCTGTTTGCTTCCCGGGTCCTCCCTGCGTGGAGTTTGCATGTTCTCCCCGTGTCTGCATAGGTTTCCTCCCACAGTCCAAAGACATGCAGGTTAGGTGCATTGGCGATTCTAAATTGTCCTTAGTGTTTGCTTGGTGTGTGTGTGTGTGCGCCCTTCAGTGGGCTGGCGCCCTGCCTAGGGATTGGTTCCTGCCTTGCACCCTGTGTTGGCTGAGATTGGCTCCAGCAGACCCCCCGTGACCCTGTAGTTACGATATAGCGGGTTGGAAATTGGATGGATGGGTGTGCTTGGTGTGTGTGTGTGTGCCCTGTGGTGGGCTGGCAGCCTGCCCGGTGTTTGTTTCCTGCCGTGTGCCCTGTGTTGGCTGGGATTGACTCCAGCTGACCCCCATGACCCTGTAGTTAGGATATAGCGGGTTGGATATTTGATGGATGGATGGGTGTGCTTGGTGTGTGTGTGTGTGTGTGCCCTGTGGTGGGCTGGCACCCTGCCTGGGGTTTGTTTCCTGCCTTGCACCCTGTGTTGGCTGGGATTGGCTCCAGCAGACCCCCGTGACCCAGTAGTTTGGATATAGCGGGTTGGATAATTGATAGATGGATGTATTCCAGTTGTATTATGGAAAATTGGTTTGGAGTGTCAGAAACCGTACCGTGTTATGAATGAGCAACAACCGGGGGGAAATCGGGGAAGGGGGTGAATACTTTTTCACGGCACTGTATTGCATGCCTTGTACTCAATGTATTTGGAAATTTGTTCCAGTTTATGAAGGCGAATGTACGTGTTTCTGATATTTCACAATGATGTAGCATTGGGTGGCACGCTGGTGGCACCGCTGCATTGCCCCGCTGAGTCTTTCCTGCATGGAGCCGGCATGTTCTTCCCATGTCCACGAGGGCTTCCTATTGGCTCCCTCAGTACAAAGACATGCAGGTTAGGTGGATTTGCAACGCTTCATTAGTTCAAGTGTGTGTTTGGTGTGTATTGGCATGCGAGAGTGTTGACTGGCATCTTGTCCAGAGACTTGCCCTTATGCCCTTATGCTTGCTGCCCCCGGTCACCTTGCTCATGATTACAGGATGGTATGTTATATGTTCTGCGGTGGGTTGGCACCCTGCCCGGGATTGGTTCCTGCCTTGTGCCCTGTGTTGGCTGGGATTGGCTCCAGCAGACCCCCGTGACCCTGTGTTCAGATTCAGCGGGTTGGATAATGGATGGATGGATGGATGTTATATGTTATTATATTGAAGAATGTGTCCGGATATCTTTTGGGTATTTTTGTATATTTTGTGTGACCCCACCCCAACCAATACCACCCAGGTTAAAGTAATGCTGCAAAAAGAGAGTGAATCACAAAATTGGGGGTCCCTCAGTAGCTGGGATTTCATTTTCAAGGTTTGTCTGGGACGTACCAGGTTGCCTGGTGTTCACGCATTGTTTTGCTTTTGTTTACGGCACTACGCATTATGAAGATGTCTAATCTCCTGCCTGTTCTTCTAATCTCATCTACTCGCCTGTATATAATTACAGATGTGAAAGCAAAGGGGGGCACATTGAATTACAGTAGCCGTCAGTCCGGACTCTGTGGTAAGAGTTTGAGCTTGGCGGCACTCCGTGACGGTCTTTGTAGATTTTAAAAGGGTCACTAACAGGACAAAACAGTCTGTGTGTCCTTGTGGGATCCTCTCCTACAGACCCAAAGCTTTTGGATCACAAAATGGGTGATGAGGTGTTGGGTAGAAAACCACAGAGATGACTTGTATTTGGCTTTGTGTGGACGGCATTTGTGAGTTGATAACGGTTTTCTCTAAACGATTTGATGAAAAAACTAAGTGTCAGAAATGTTGAAGGTTCTGTTTTGATATTAAACAATGCAAAAGTAGCGAACGTGAAGAACGGAAATCACTAGAATCTTGAATGGTGTGAGTTAGGGGATTGAGAATCAAAGCCATACGTGCTTGAACAACCGTTGTACGTGAAGTTTGTGTGTCGGTTTGAGCATCCGGTGGGCCAGATGTGTGGGGCTATGTGTGTAGCGGACCATGGGTTTGCTTGTGTTCCATTCATATCTGATTTAGTGGATGAGGACCCCCACATTGTCCTCCACGGTGACCATATGCCAAGGGGGGTGGGAGTCTGTGTGTGTCGGATGATGGGCTTGGTTTCCGTAATCTGTTGGCACAGAGCCAACTTGCTTGTCTTGGTTTCAGAACTGCAAACAAGAGAGGATGTGTGATGAAGGTGAAATGAACAGTGAAAATCGCTCCAAACGTCTACAAAGTTTAGAAAATACGTCATGGCCCTGGGTAACCCTGTCCTTCTTGATTGTAAATAATGTCCTCGAGGATGGCTCTCTGTCCTAGTGCGTGGACCCTGTATGATAATGTCCTAATTGGTGGCATCTGCATAATAATGTTGTCATTGGTGACCCCCCCTAGGTAATAATGTCCTTAAAGCTGACCTCTAGCTGATAATATCCTGGTTAATGGCCCAAGGGTGATAAACCTGTTATTGCCACCAGGGATCCTACTCCGTTGGGCCCTTAACCTGAAAATTGGTCATGCAAAAAGACAATTACCCCCCGAGGATTAATACAGTGTTCCAAATATAATAATAATAATGTTCACATTAGTTGCCTATGGGTTATAATGTTCTCATTGGTGGCACATAGGTGATAATGTCCACAGGGTGGCGCATGGATGATGACGTCTTCATTGGTGATAACTAAGTGATGTCTTCACTGGTGGCTTAGGGGTGCTAATGCCCTCATTGGTGGCACATATGTGATGCACCCCAGGACGATGTTCTCAAATGTGACCACTTGGTGATAATGTTCTTATGTCCTCAGTTGTGGTGCAGGACTAATGATATCCTTTAGGGTGGCCTAGAAATAATAATGTCCTCATTGGCAGCACATTAGTGATAATTTCTTCAATGTTTGCCCACAGATGATGATGAGCTCCTGAAGGGTGTCCTCTTGGTGATAATTTCCTAAATGGTGACACCTAAGTGATAATGTCTTCATGGGTGGTCCAGGGGTGATAATAACACTGCTGACAACACAAATGTAATAATGTCCTTAAGGGTGGCCCCTAGATCATAATGTTCTGAATGGTGACCCCCAGGTGATAATGTCCTCATTGCTGGACACCAGATGATAATATCCTCAATTGAGGACACAGGTAATGATATCCTCAAGAGTGACCTGGGGGGGTTGATAATGTTCTCATTGGTTGCACATGTGTCATAATGTCTTCATTGGTGGCCTTGCAGTAATAATATTCTCATTGGTGACAAATATATGATGATGTCCTCATTGGTGGCCTAGGGGTGATATTGCCTTCATTGACAGTAACATATATAATAATGTCCTCAAGGGTAGACCCTAGATGATAATACTATCAATCGCGACCTCTAGATGATAATGTCCTCATTGGTGGCCTCTAGATGATAATGTTCTGAATGGTGACCCCCAGGTGATAATGTTCTCATTGGTGAAAAATATATGATAATGTTCTCATTGGTGGCCTAAGGGTGATATTGCCTTCATTGACAGTAACCTATATAATAATGTCCTCAAGGGTAGACCCTAGATGATAATACTCTCAGTTGTAACCTCTAGGTGATAATGTCCTCATTGGTGGCCTCTAGATGATAATGTTCTGAATGGTGACCCCCCAGATGATAATGTTCTCATTGCTAGGCACCAGATGATAATTTCCTCAGTTGAGGGTATGGGTAATGATATCCTCATGATAATGTCCTCATTGGTGGCACATGTGTGATAATGTCTTCATTGGTGGCCTAGGGGTGAAACTGCCCTCCTTGATGGTGACATATATGATAATGTCCTTATTGGTGGCTTCTAGGTGATAATGTTCTGAATGGTGACCCCCAGGTGATAATGTCCTTATTCCTGAGCATCAGATGATAATGTCCTCAATTGAGAGCATGAGTAATGATATCCTCATGATAATGTCCTCATTGGTGGTACATGTGTGATAATGCCTTCATTGGTGGCCTCGCAGTAATAATGCTCTCATTGGTGACACATATATGATAATGTCCTCATTGGTGGCCTAGGGATGATACTGCCCTACTTGATGGTGACATATATGATAATGTCCTCAAGGGTGGCCCCTAAATGATGATGCTCTCAATTGTAACCTCTAGGTGATAATGTCCTCATTGGTGGCCTCTAGATGATAATTCTTTCATTGGTAGTGCATGGATGATGATGATATCTTGAGGGGTGGATCCTAGAAAATAAGCATTAGTGACACCTAGGTGATAATGTCCTCATTGGTGACTTATTGGTGATGCCGTGTTCACTGGCAGCACATAGGTGATAATGTCTTCATTGGTGGCCTCTAGATGATAATTGTTTCATTGCTAGCGCATGGATGATGATGTCCTCAAGGCTGGCCCCTAGATAATAATATTCTCAATGGTGACGCCTAGGTGATAATGTCCTCACATGGATGATGAGGTCCTCATTGGTACTGTTGGCTGATAATACCCTTAATGGACTGTGTTCACTGAAGAAGCAATGCTTCATGTTCTTCTTTGTTATCATTACTGAGGTTAGGCTGCTTACGGGTGAAAATGTCTTCCACATGAGAATCCCAAGATTTCCTAGCCAGCAAGCAACATCTGGTGAAAATAAATATTATTTAGTATATAAGAACATGCAAAGACATATAAAGAAACAAAAATGTATATAGACGCAACCTACTAGAACAGTTTAAGACACTAAAAATAAATATGTAAACACGTAATCTGATAATAAGGCAGCATGGGGTCTCAGGAGTTGGCAGGATGGCCTTGTGGACCCAACATCCTGGACTCCTCTTGCTTGTTGACCCTGTGGAGTTTGCATGCTCTCCCCATGACTACGTGGGTTTTGTTCCAGGTCCTCTGCTTTTCCTCCCGTTAGCCCCCAAATATGTGCTTGTTGATGGGTGACTCAGAATTTGGTCCTTTTGTGGGTGAGTGAGGGTGCAGTTTGAGGGGTTTGGATTCCTGACTACTTTTACTCTGTGCTGCTGGGATGAACCTCACACCTCAGGACAGATGGATTATAATCATCACATTTTCAATCCACGCCTTCTCATGCGAAACATACTGTAGCAACCTGAGGTGCAAAGCTGAAGAGTAGTATACCAGAGAGAAACTGTCGAAGGGATGATTGATAACCTATAGCCCCGCCCCCAAAAATAAGAATTATGAAAATATGATTTATGAAAATTACCACTTCCCTATGGGTGGGGAGGGGTAATATATGGGGGTTGGACAACTGCCATAATTGATAGTCTCTAAACCCCTCTTTTTAGGGGAGAGGCTTTCGTAAACCCAACCCTTTTCACGCCCCATTACCGATTCCCACACCCAGGAGGTGTGCCTTTGTCTCTCTAACGGCCTATAGGGTTAGGGGAGAGGCTTGTTACTCCACCCCGCTGCGGCGGGTGACAAAAGAGGGCCTGTATAGAACTTGAGCATTCTGGAAACCGTGCTTGTTGTCATTTTCTTTGGAGCATTCACAAGGCCGTCCATTCCATGCGCTTTGAATGTCGTGGCATTTTCACTAAATGGCTAGAGTTTTATCGAGTTTTAGCTACCTGAATGGTTTCCTCTCATCTATCAAACTTCTTAGGATCTCATGTTCTGCATTTTTTGCTTTCAAAGCCTTTGAGTGCCAAGCAGAAGGGGACGTCATCATTCAAGTTCCTATTGACCCACCTTTGCTACAAATGGTGGTTTCTACTCCTCCAATGTCACCATTTTCTTACAGGTATTGGGTGGCTCTATCTGCTGTCCTCTTCTTTCCTTTAGTCAAACGAAAAGAATCATCATATTAGTACCTCTCATAACATTAACAGTTTTTAAAGGATTCCCAAACAAAGGTAATTCTGGGTAGGATTTTTTGTGTGTTTACCACATGCTTTATCCGAAAATCCCCCTCCTTTGATGTCTGATGTTAGTCCCTGAAGATGTACCACATTACCTTTCTTGTCGCCTGTTAAAATTATTCTACCAATTTTGAGTACAACTAATCTTGTCCTATTGCATAGCCCATCACTCAGACATAAATTACGCAATAACATTACGATACATCCTTCGGTCAACAGTAATTCGTGTGGTGGAAGACCAGACGGTGTTAATGGTTGTAGATATTCTACAGGATATTGTAAGTTGATGTTTTCATCTTCCACACCATCACCACCAACTGTTTCAGCAGAGTCTATTGATACACATTTAACCAATTTGCCGTGTAACCGCTCAACAATTTTCACGTTAATTCGTCTCACTTCAGCGTTTCTCGGTGCTAGGATTGCCTGTGTACTCATTTTTTCTGTTGATAACCCTTCAGGATGAAATTCTTCAATAAGATTTGGACATAATACGTCTAATTTAATTGGGAACTTAAAGGTGAGGAAAACATAAAAAATTACAAGAGCTGAGAGTGCAGGAACTGAGTCTGACAAAAGCTTTCACACGAATGAGGGGTGAGAGGAGGACCGCGGGTGTGGGCCGTGAACTGGAAATGGTGGAGAGGAGGGCGGGACTTGAAAAAATCTCTTGGCAATAGTCTCGTCTAAAGATTTTCTTTTATAATATATATATATTATATGCGGTGGGTTGGCACCCTGCCCGGGATTGGTTCCTGCCTTGTGCCCTGTGTTGGCTGGGATTGGCTCCAGCAGACCCCCGTGACCCTGTGTTCGGATTCAGCGGGTTGGAAAATGGATGGATGGATATATATATATATATAGTGTGTGTGTTTTTAAATAATCTCATCTCTTTTTTTAATTAATCTCAGGTGCTGGCCATCGGACCTTACTTTACTCTTTGTTACTTACTATTGTTTTATCTTATTTTTATATTTTTCTTTTTTCTTTCTTCTTCTTGTAAAGCACTTTGAGCGCCATCATTTGTATGAAAACAATATATAAATAAATGTTGTTGTTGTTAAGGGTAGTAGGTTAAAGAAAATACTTCATATTACAGACTGAAGAATTCTAGACCTTAATTAATGAACTGGTTAGCCCAGCCTTTGCCATCTCAGATAGGAGCAAACGATTCCCACAGCATATATTAACCAGTAGTAAGAATCTAGCTTGAGATGGATGGATGGGTGATGGGTATGTGTGTGTGTGCTCGGATACTATACCTCAATATTTGTTGTTCTTTCCAACTTCTACTATAATCTGGTCCAGCTTCCTCAGTTGCCAGTCCTCCTTCCACCTCTGCCGCTCCTTCTCCCACTGCTTCCATTCCTCCTCCCACCGCTTCCAGCTGGCCTCCCACTGCTGCCGTTCATCCTCGCACCGCTGCTGGTCCACGCCCCACTGATGCCGGAGCTCCTCCCACTGCCTCTGCAACTCCTCCAGCTGCTGCCAGATCTCCTCGAGTGGCTGCCAGAACTCATCCCGCAGCTCCTGCTCTTGTTCCTTCAGCTCCTGCTCTTGAGCCCGCATGTCCTGCTCCTGCTCCTTGATTTGCTGTTCCTGGGCCCTCTGCAGCTGCTCCTTGACAACCTGAAGTTGCTCTTCCTCTCTCAGCCTCTTGTCCTCCTCCTGCAGCCGCTGCTCTTGATCCTTTAGCTGGCTTCTTCTCACCAGGAGCTGCAGGCCTCTCTCTTCCATGTCCTTCATCAGCTCCATGATGTTGGACTCGGTCTGCTCTGTGTCACCGTCAAACATCATGTTAAGATTTTGTCTGTAAAAGAAGCAATTAGATAGATAGATGTGAAAGGCACTATATAATAGAGAGAAAGGCATTATATAACAGATTGATAGCAAGGCACTATATATAACTATAAGGGTGTATGAGATCATGAGAGCAAAGGTTATAAATTATATTAGTACAGCCACAAGGCAGCTGGAGGGAAACGTTGAAGATAAGGGTAATAGATGACCCAAGGAGATTCTTTCAGTATTTAAGTAGTAAAAGATCATCCATGGAGGAGCTGAAGAGTATTAAGAATGTTGAAAGTGAGCCAGAATATATTGATAGTGAAACATCAAATCCTTTGAAATTGTACTTATTGAAGTGTGTAGGTGTGAAGGAGTGGATGACCTCCAGCAGTAACAGGGACTACTAAGGAGATAGTGAGGGGTTTGGAAATTGTAGAGGGAGATGTGCTGTTGAGATTAAATAGACTGATATATGACAGATCTCCCGGACCAGATCAAATTTATCAAGCAGTGATGAAGGTGGTTAATGAGTATGGATATAAATAAACCTTTGTCATAGATTTTATAAGTCACTGCACACTGAAGGAACACCTAATGACTGGAGGTTAGCAGATATTATCCATTTGCACAAATGGTTGATCCAAGTGACTATAGGCCCTTAAGGTTTGCATGCATAACAGGTATGACAAGAAGAGCAGAACATGTCTAGAACAGGAGTGCTCAGATGAGGAGGTCGTGTTTCACTAATATACTGGAATTTTGTGAGGGAGCAATAAAAGGAACCAATCAAAGTGGTGCACGTATCTTCATTTTTCAGAAGGTACCACATGAGAGCTGGGTGATCCAAATAAAAGCAGCAGGAAATCAGGGCGTTATGTGTGGAAATGGCTTAAGTGCCAGTAACAGAGCTATGGGTAGAGGAACTCCATCAGAACTAAGTGATAATAAAAGTGGAATGCAGCATACAGGTGGATGTGGCAGATCAAATTTAATGTAAATATAAAGTATTAAAAATGTTACATTGGAAAACATAGTGGAAGGTCCGAAACGTGAAGGAACGCCTTATGAGAAGGATGTAAGAGTCAATGTGGACTCATTACAATCTACATCAGGGCAGTGTAAAGAGGCCACTAAGAAGGCAATAATAAGATATCAGGTCATATAGCGCCCTGATGTATAGCTATATGGGTTATATAGCACACTGGGGGGTCCTCACCTGGAGAACTGTATGTAGAGTGCTGCTCACAATATTATTAAAAAAGACACAACAGTGACAGAGAAAGTCCCAAGAAGAACAACTAGACTGATTCTTGGGGAAATGAACAAAGAGGAATGACAGAGAGAGTTATTAAGTGAATTAAGAAGGGAAAGTTTCAAAATTCGAAAGTGTTTCAAATTGTGAAGGGAATTAGTGCAGTGGATGCTATCTGCCTGCAGTGGGTTGGCACCCTGCCCGGGATTGGTTCCTGCCTTGTGCCCTGTGTTGGCTGGGATTGGTTCCAGCAGACCCCCGTGACCCTGTGTTCGGATTCAGCGGGTTGGAAAATGGATGGATGGTGCTATCTGCTGTTTGAAAATAAAGACGGGGAAACGCTTGAAAATGTTTTAAGGGTAAATTTCACAGCAACGTTAGTTCATCTTTATGTAAAGAACCTTAAAGATGTGGAAGAAATTCCCAAGTAATATGATGCAGAAGAGGACTTTAGGGACCTTTGAATCATGACTCAGTGTTATTTTGGACAATCCAGGTGACTTGGACTGGGGTGAATGGCCTGTTCTCGTCACAGTTATTCTAACATTTCCTTTAGCCTGTTGCCTTCAAACCTTCTTTTTTTGGACTGGATGGGTGTTCCTTCTCCAGCAACTTCCACATGAATGGAATTCTCCACTTTGGGTGTGGACCCTACTAGTGTCCACTCTTTAGGTAAATGAGTTAGTGGTACTTTGGGGAATTCCCCACATTCCCTAAGCTCATACATGAAATTCCAGCTAATTGCACTACTGTTAATGGTCGGCACTTCACTGGATGAATACAAAAGGGGAGTTTGCCAGCCAAACTTTAATAGAAGTAGAGTAAGAAAAATGCCAACTTCCAGGTACTAGGCAAACCGAGGACTTTAAAGTGGGCCAAGGTGTGCTGGACTCACAAGGGCTGCTTCCTTACTGCACCCATAGCTGTAGAATTAGATACCATCCTACTGCAACTCTAAACTTGGACTAAGTGGGTTTAGAAAAGAGATGGTGCAGCAGTCAGGCTGTTGCGGCTTACTATGCATATGGTCACTGGGTGTTTAACTATATTAGCTCTCAAATTGCCCATGACTGGCATCTCATCTGGAGTAGGTTCACAACTTGCATTCATCCTGATGGGACGGCTACTGGAGTCTGGGAGACCCTGAGCTGGATAAGCAGGTCATACAATGGATGTTTGGACACACAGTAGAATCTGCATTTACTTTGACCAGGGTATTCAAAAGAACTGAGGTGCCCTCATGGCATGGCTCATCTAATAGCAACGCCTTGCCTGAACGGTCTTAATTCCCAGCTATTTATCGGAGTGCCTCGTTATGAGAATAACATTTCAAAGTTAATAAAGCAGAGTGATGGATGACACTGCTGCTGTACAGATCCAGCATCCTGAGTCATTTACTGCCTGCGTGAAGTTTGGATGTTCTTTTTTCATCTACAGCTGTTTTCCTTTGGGTGCTCCAGCTCACCTCCCACGTACTAAACACAGACAGTTAAAGGATTTTAAATTGGCCCCGTGTGAATGTGTGTTAGTGTACCATGTGAAGGGTATTGTGCCCTGCAACCCTGAAAGAAATTTGAGAATGGAAGTAAAATGATGCAAATTCACACGCTACAAGCACCCCCTGCTGGATACAAGTGAATGGACGCATAAAGAAAATAAATGGAAGTTCACAGGATGAAAAATCCACCTTAATAGAATAAAAAGTGTCTGTGTGTCTCATTGCTATATATCTGTCATTCCAATAGAAGGTGCATCAGAAACATTTATAGTAATACATTGCATTACTACAAATGTATGTGGTGTACCATCTGTTGGAATGACAAACACAATGCATTTTATTACAACAAATATTATAAACATTTGCTGTAATAAAATTGATTACTGCAAAGTATGTGATGTACCATCTGTTGGAATGACAAACATAGTGAGTTTTAGCACTACAAATGTTTCTGATGCACCATCTGTTGGAATCAAACGCAATGCATTTTATCACTACAAATGTTTTTGATACACCATCTGTTGGAATGACAAACGCAATGAGTTTTATTACTACAAATGTTTTTGATGCACCATCTGTTGGAATGAGAAACACGATGAGTTTTATTACTACAAATGTTTCTGATGCACCATCTGTTGGAATGACAAACACAATGCATTTTATCACTACAAATGTTTCTGATGCACCATCTGTTGGAATGACAAACACAATGCATTTTATTACAACAAATATCATAAACATTTGCTGTAATAAAATTCATTACTGCAAAGTATGTGATGTACCATCTGTTGGAATCACAAACACAATGAGTTTTAGCACTACAAATGTTTCTGATGCACCATCTGTTGGAATGTCAAACGCAATGCATTTTATCACTACAAATGTTTTTGATGCACCATCTGTTGGAATGTCAAACACAATGCATTTTATTACTACAAATGTTTCTGATGCACCATCTGTTGGAATGACAAACACAATGCATTTTATCACTACAAATGTTTCTGATGCACCATCTGTTGGAATGACAAACACAATGAGTTTTATTACTACAAATGTTTCTGATGCATCATCTGCTGGAATGTCAAACGCAATGCATTTTATCACTACAAATGTTTCTGATGCACCATCTGTTGGAATGACAAACACAATGCGTTTTATCACTACAAATGTTTCTGATGCACCATCTGTTGGAATGATAAACACGAGTTTTATTACTACAAATGTTATTGATGCACCATCTGCTGGAATGTCAAACGCAATGCATTTTATCACTACAAATGTTTCTGATGCACCATCTGTTGGAATGACAAACACAATGAGTTTTATTACTACAAATGTTTTTAATGCACCATCAGCTGGAATGTCAAACGTAATGCATTTTATTACTATGACTATTTCTGATGCACCATCTGCTGGAATGTCAAACGTAATGCATTTTATTATGACATGCTTTACACAATATATTCCAATAGATGGTGCACTGCAAATGTTAACACTGAGGTCTATGTTGATTACTAAGATTTCTACTCATCTTAGATAGGTCTTACATCTAGTTTTCATATAATTAGTCAGGGATTCATTAGTTTATTGGGTCATTACTTTCACGCTTACACTGAAATTCATACTTGCATGTGCTAGTCAAGATGAAACACTTTTTCCAGAAGCTTTGTTCTTTCTCTGGGTAGTCTTTTGCTACATCAATAACTCATTATTGGACTGTAACAAAATCTTAATGGGGAATAAGAGAGTTGTTAACAACTCATACGAACTGGGAGTTTAAGAAAATGAGCATTATGATAAGAGCATCATCTGTTTGAGATAAGGGATACTGAAGATGGACACATGGCATCGGTCAGACTGGCACATGGTGGAAATCAAGTGGCAGGACCAGGAGATGGACCAGCATGATGGAAGATGAAATGGCCTGACAGAGGTGCGGGAGGGGAGCAGACAGACCAAGAGGGCAAGCAAGAGTCACAATTTTGGGACACTGAAACATCCATTGGCTTGTGTGTGGACACCACAGGGATAGAGCCTCACTAAAGAACAGCTATCAGTTAAGGATGCTAGCAAAGATATTTAGTAAAATTATGATTGTAAAGGCTTGGCTGACCATCCTCAATGTGTTGAAAGGTTAGGACTTGAGCGTATTGCTTATTGCATGATGGTCTATCAAAATATTTGGATTAGCTATTGAGGAGAAATTCTCATTTTGTACTTGATTGCTTTTTATGCTTCCTGTCACAAGAAGCAAACACAACGTGAGGTGCTTTCCTGTTTATGCCAATATTAAATGTTTATGGGTACTTATTGGGGATGGGAAGGAAAAGAACAAATGACCCAGAGTCAAGCACAAGCTTCCTGACAGTGTAAGGCCCTTTGTCAACAGGCCCGGCCCCTCCTCACAATCCCCACCTTGCTCTGACTCCACAGTTTCACTCCAAAGAAATTCTGCTACTGCCAGGCTCTTGCTTGTGTGAACTCTTTCATAGGCATCAAGAGGAAACTCCACCCACTGGGGGGATGGGCAGGAGGGTGTGGCGTGTCCAAGTTTAACCAATCAAGAAATGGCATGGGTGGGGCCTGCCTGGTACTCCATCAGTGATTGGCTGTTGAGCTGTCACTCAGCCCACTGTTCAGGGAGACAGTAATTAAACATGAAGAAGGGGAAGACATTTTACGAACCGAATAGATTCTTCCAATCCAGAGGAGTTCAATGAGATTTAAAATGTTTCATTTCTTGCAGATTCAAGAACTGCTGAGAAAGATTTAATTGTTAATCTCTGTATTGGATGTCTAGGTAGAATATGAAAGACAAGTAGACAAGGGTGCTATTTGTCTGCTCCTTCTTTCCCCCAACTTGAAGATTGTAAGGAGATGAATGAAGAAGCTGCAGAAAAGAATAGGGTGTCTTTTTTAAAAAATGGAAGTCTAAACAACCCCCCTGCTGCACCATATCTCGTGAAATAAAATTTAGTTCAATTTGACTCATTCTGACAAAGTGTGCTTCAACCTACGTGCCTAAAATATCGTTACACAAACAGCACAACATGCAATGCAATGAAATGCAAAATAGTAAGCAGAGCGCTGACCACAAAAAATGCCACCAGTATACCGAAACTTCAGATATACACAATACTGTACAAAAGTCTTCGACGTTTGTAAAGAATGATGCATAGTGGACATGCATTCCAAAATAAGGACGTGAATAGCTTTAATTGATCAAGCAATTTCTTAAAAAGTGCAGCAAGCAGAAAAAAATAATAATAATTCAGTCTTTGGTGTGCCCACCCTTTGCCTCCTCTCATTTCCACTCTTATGCAGTTTTTTTTTGCTGGTCCTCTTTGCGTGCCTCTTGTTTACTTGCTGTAGTTGCACTGGTTGTCTTCCTCGTAATTCTAGCTTTGCCTGACGGACTCTGAGGCGGCCATACCTTCGGCTGTAGGACTCCCTGTTGCTTTGTTTTATGTGTTTGGGCTCACTGGGGCTGACCAGTGTGGTGTGTGGCCGGCTAAATATTCCGGCCCTCACCCCCACGCTGCCAGATGGAGCTCTCCCAACAGCGTGGACATTCCCCGAATTCCAGCAGGACCTCATGGACTTTGTAGTTTATATGCACAGCCCTGCTGGATACCATGGGGACCACCAGGAGTCGCTGTGGGGAGGCTGCCGGACTCTTACTTGCCCTATAACCCAGAGGTGCGTCATGATCACATGACAAGAGGCAACGACGTGCTTCCGGGTTGAAGAAAGGAGCTTTTTATCTGACCCGGAAGTGTTCATGATCACATGGGTCATGGACTATATAAAGGACTCTGGGAAACCAGTACTCTGAGCTGAGCTGGGAGGAAGGGTGGCAAAGTGTCTGGGAGTGTGGAGGATTGATTATTGATTATTGTATTGTTAATTGATTAGTTTATGAGTATTGAGGAGTGGAGGGTGCTTTGTGCACTGTATGGTTCAAATAAAAGTAATATTTGGACTTTTACCTGGTGTCTGGAGTCGAGTCAGAGAGTTCAAGAGGACGACAAGGGCCTCAAATCTGCGACACCAGATGACTCCCTGATGGTGCTGAATGAAGGATAAGAATCTCGAGCAGTGAGGACTGCCAACAACGTCACTGAAATCACCAACTCCCTTTGTAGAAACGCAGCCCCGAACCTGCAGGGAGCCTCCACTGTGCTTCACTATTGGCTGCAGACATTCATCTGTGTAACATTTTCCAGGTCTTTGGTGGGCACCCAGGGCTGTTTTACCAGCATTATAGGCCCCCTGGGCAAATCAGTGCAGTGGTGGCCCTGTTTTGATAGTGTGGATGACAAAATCCATAAAATAACAAGTTCTACTAGATTAGAAAGCGTTTATTGTAACTGTTAGTTTTGGATCATGAAAGAGTTAACCAGTAAAGGTCTAAGTTTGCATGTGGAAACCACTAATATTTTCTTTAGCACAAGGTTGAAGGAATACAAGGAGTCATAAGGTCGTAATTAGTTTTAAGAGTCTGGCAACAGCTGGACATTGAATAAGGTGTTGGTGGCGGACCAGCTGGCTGTACTTGGACCCTATGGAAGATGTAGGTGTCTGAATTTGGGCTTGGACGGGAAAGGGGATAACGAGGAATGATTAGAGATGAAGTCAGAACGATAAGAAATGTAAGAAAAATGTGGTATATGCTTGATTCTCTGCTCATTTCATTGAATTGAGATGGAACAATGCTTTGTCGCAGATGGCTGGGGTCATTACCTGGCCGGGATGCCTGAAAGGACCGAAAGGTGGCAGGAATAGCTTCTGGGCCACAAGGGGGCAACTGCCACGGAGCAGGAGAGGACCACGGGAAAAGAGAGAGAAGTTTCAAACTCATTGGGACCCGTGGCCACCTCCAGAGGGCGCTTTAAACCCTGTTGGGATTAGGATATTGTTACTTCCGCCACACTTGGCAAGATGGCGGAGGAACCTGCCAGGGATGCACGGAGTGCTTCCGGGGCAAAGGGCAGCACTTCCGCCACACCAGGAGATAAACACACACACACACAGACCCTAAACATACAAGTACCGTACGAAAAACGTGAAGTGTAGGGGCGTAAAAGGCACCGGAGATTCTCACCTTGAAAGAAGGCTCTAGGAGTCGAAGGATAGGCAGACAGAGTAATTCGCTTTATTGCAATAACTAATAACACGGACACCACCCAATTAAGCCAAACTGAGCTGAGTCCCGAACAAGCCAAAAGTTACAGGTCATATAATCACTTCTTATCATTTTGACCTCGCTCATTCGCTGCTTAATCTGACTGCCCACTCCAGCTGTCTCCTTTCCGGTCCTCTCAGAAACCAACAATATTCCTTGTGTTTTGCCATTCATTATCATTTCTCGCTTCCCTTATTTCCTAGCCGGCCCTCAACTGGCAGGTGCTCCATTCATCACACTCCCCGTCCTCCATCCATTTGGGTTATTAAAGATTAGTGGTTTCACTCTGAGCTCAATTATAAAAGAAATATGGCATATGCCTTTATTTAACTATTTGCTTGGCATACCTGATTCATGTAAAAGTTCACACTAAGTTTAATATTTATAAAAGTCCATAACTAGTTTTATATCTACTGATGCTAATATATGACTACAGTAGGCCCCTGTGAAGTCGCGGTTCAGAGTTCGCGGCCTCAGTCATTTTTCCTTAGAACCTGTCTAATAATTGTTAGGGGAAACCGCAAATATTCTCCGCAATTTTTATGGCTTTTTTTTTCGTGGCAATACTGTACTGTAATGGAGAACAGGAAACAACCGTAGAGGAAAACGCGGCTTGGGATGGTGAAAGTAGCCAATAGAATTTGAAACTGCAACTCCCAGCACTCCCTGCAGTGGCTCTGATTGGTCTTCTGCTGAGGGTGCTGGGGCTGTTGGGGTCAAAGGATGTCAGTGGGGCTTTTAAAAAAGGGGGCCGGTGACCAAAAGCAAAACAAAAAGTTTCACGTTCCTGTCACTCTGCCTTCTGTTGGGATACCTGTACTTATTCATTTTGGTCCTGGATCGTTTTGTGGTTGGCGTCTGAATTGTCTGCCGTCTGCCTGTGTATATGAGGACTGTAAGTGGATTCATGGCCATCCTGCAAAGAAAGGAGCGCTCCTGAACCCGTCCACCTGTCTTCACCATTTCAGAAATTAATGGTAGGACTGATCCTTACATTCCCATTCAACGGGTGGATCTCTGGACTATATATTTTCATCATTACATTTCACCCGTTGACGTTTTTCATGATTTACTGTGTGTGTTTTGTTTGTGCTTTGTTGCATATAATGTGTAATTGTCGTAAGGGGAACAGGGGTGGTATCGCTGTTTTCATTACATTCTTTATTTGTTGTTTGAGTACCAGTTTGCTTTGTTTTTGTCTCTGTTTGTGAGTGTGTGCAGGTCGGACCAAGGCTGGATGCGTCCCTGGATTATCCACCATAAAAAAATAAATAAATCGCCGTCTTCTCGATGGTGTGAATCTTATTGGCACCAGACCACTACAGCGTTATTCATTTCTCCTTGCTGCTGATTGACTGTGATGCAGCTCCAACTGAGTGTTCTTGTGTTTTCCGTTTTGTTTCTCTGAACCCTTAAACCGCCACAACCGGCTATAGTCATTTCCCAGTGCCATTTGCGAGCACGCAGGAGCTGATCAATCAGTGCTGCACATTCGTTGAGCAATCAGCTCATGACAACTGCCAGCCCCTTGTGAGTAGGGGGACTGAACGCACCCCTAAAAGACACGGACGCTCTTCAAAAAACGCTGATAGACTACCTTCACATTGCCCCCATACTTACTTACTGGGCTTACTTGTGGCTGCTTTGTCACGTGATATGCTTCTCATGTGATGCTACGCTTACTTAAAAGCCTGAACAGCACCTGTCCTTTTTGGCTGATTGCTTTGTTTCTCTCTCCTCCCCCAGTCATCCTCTGCTCCTTTGGGGGGTCCCGCTCCCGTTGTGCTCCCCTATGATGTTTGTCTATTCTTTAATTGAGAACTAACTGCATACTGAGTTCGTTTTACTTCTGAAAGAGACATGCTTGTTTGAAGTGTTTGAATAAAGTTCCTGTCTCTACAATCTGCTGTGAATTGGAAAGGCACACACCTGTCTATATAAGGTCCTACAGTTGACAGTTCATGTCAGAATTGTCTGTAGACCTCTGAAACAGGATTGTCTCGAGGCACAAATCTGGGGAAGGTTACAGAAAAATTTCTGCTGCTTTGAAGGTCCCAATGAGCACAGTGGCCTCCATCATCTGTAAGTGGAAGAAGTTTGAAACCACCAGGACTCTTCCTAGAGCTGGCCGGCCATCTAAACTGAGCGATCAGGGGAGAAGGGCCTTAGTCAGGGAGGTGACCAAGAACCCGATGGTCACTCTGTCAGAGCTCCAGAGGTCCTCTGTGGAGAGAGGAGAACCTTCCAGAAGGACAACCATCTCTGCAGCAATCCACCAATCAGGCCTGTATGGTAGAGTGGCCAGACGGAAGCCACTCCTTAGTAAAAGGCACATGGCAGCCCGCCTGGAGTTTGCCAAAAGGCACCTGAAGGACTCTCAGACCATGAGAAAGAAAATTCTCTGGTCTGATGAGACGAAGATTGAACTCTTGGGTGTGAATGCCAGGCGTCACGTTTGGAGGAAACCAGGCACTGCTCATCACCAGGCCAATACCATCCTTACAGTGAAGCATGGTGGTGGCAGCATCATGCTGTGGGGATGTTTTTCAGCGGCAGGAACTGGGAGACTAGTCAGGATAAAGGGAAAGATGACTGCAGCAATGTACAGAGACATCCTGGATGAAAACCTGCAGCAATGTACAGAGACATCCTGGATGAAAACCTGCTCCAGAGTGCTCTTGACCTCAGACTGGGGAGACGGTTCATCTTTCAGCAGGACAACGACCCTAAGCACACAGCCAAGATATCAAAGGAGTGGCTTCAGGACAACTCTGTGAATGTCCTTGAGTGGCCCAGCCAGAGCCCAGACTTGAATCTGATTGAACAAGTCTGGAGAGATCTTAAAATGGCTGTGCACCGACGCTTCCCATCCAACCTGATGGAGCTTGAGAGGAGAGGTGCAAAGAGGAATGGGCGAAACTGGCCAAGGATAGGTGTGCCAAGCTTGTGGCATCATATTCAACAAGACTTGAGGCTGGAATTGCTGCCAAAGGGGCATCGACAAAGTATTGAGCAACGGCTGTGAATACTTATGGACATGGGATTTCTCAAGTAAACTTTTTTCACGTTGTCATTATGGGGTGTTGTGTGTAGAATTCTGAGGAAAAAAATGAATTTAATCCATTTTGGAATAAGGCTGTAACATAAGAAAATGTGGAAAAAGTGATGCGCTGTGAATACTTTCCGGATGCACTGTACACAGCACGTTATTCCCTAGCACTTAAACCCACACAAGTACTGTATGAATAACAGAAGCTCAGTCCGCCTTCCCTAAGACTTCAAGAGACTTACTTATTAATATATCTCAGACCTAAATAATACTTTAGTCTCTAGAAATACATTTAAACATACAAAGGCTCAACATCCTTGGCTATTGGCTTTCTTTCATTATTGGACAGAGCTCTTCGTCCTCAGCCTGATAAACCTCACAGCTCAGATCAAATGGCACTTCCTTACTGCTCCAGGTGCTCTACATATTCACCTTATTACTTCAATCACTTTAGATATGAAGAGAAAGTGTAGAAAGTTAAAAGCCGTGGTATTTATTATAGAACAATAATACCAGTAGAGGAAAGCATAAAAGAAAATGTGGATAGCAAAGTCTGGACATACAGTATATAGTCTTTAGTCAAAAGCTTCCAAAAAGTTGAAGATGTCTAAGATGAACGTCTCAGGGCGGCAGTGATTTAGCAATCGATATTCATGGGATGCTTTAGCTGACGATCAGATGAAAACAGTCGCACATTGCTGGCGCCCTCTCCTGACATCGCTCTGTCTTCTCCCCTTGATGTCGCTCTCTTCTCGTAGTTTAGTCCGTCAAATTTATTTTAAAATACCACAGGAGTTTCCCAACATGTGATGGTTACGCAAACCTGATTGGCTGGCTGTCAATGTGATGGATGAATTCGCACAGACACTCTTTAATCTGTTTGATTACGTCCTTTTAAGAACCTTCCTATCCGAAGCTGTAAACTGGATTGGCAATTTCTAGTCCCACGACATCCCCTTCTTTTCACAGGTTATAAAGTCAAAAATACGACTTGAGGCATCGGCATGTCTTCCTTTCCCAGGCTGTAAATCAATTTTAGTCCAAGGTGCCCATCTCTTCACAGGTGATGAAATCATCAACACAGCTTGAGGCATCTCCTGGATGTTCCGCTCCGTTTAGACCAGGGGTTCTTAACCTTTTGATGACTTCAGACCCCCAATGGATGGTCCAATATGGTCCCATACCCCCTTTACTTGATGAGGCATCGGCATGTCTTCCTTTCCCAGGCTGTAAATCAATTTTAGTCCAAGGTGCCCATCTCTTCATCAACACAGCTTGAGGCATCTCCTGGATGTTCCGCTCCGTTTAGACCAGGGGTTCTTAACCTTTTGATGACTCCAGACCCCCAATGGATGGTCCAATATGGTCCCATACCCCCTTTACTTGACTGTCGAAATAATCATCACCATTCCGCAGTCATTGCCTTTATAAACAATACAAAATGTGCTTCTAGAGTCTTCGAGATATGTACAGTGCCAATAAACGAGTAAATACACGCTTGTTCAGTAAATATACATTTATTAAATTTAAATATTAAAATTAAAACTTATTAAATTTAAAATTTAAAATTAAAGTTGTAATAAATACACACGTGTAAAATTAAATACAAGCATTTGCAGGAAATGTCGAATGTTCTCGACAATTCTATTGCATTCCATTCATGTACTACCCAAGTATAAATTAATACATTAAATAAAATAAATACCAGCACCCAGAGATTGAGTCCCATACCCCCAGCATTTGATTCCCAAAACCCCAAGGGGGGGGATACCCCGGGTTAAGAACGCCTGGTTTAGACAGATGTTGACTACTGGTACAATTCAGGAAAAAAGGACGCTTTAATGTCCTGCCTTCTTAAGAATTAAATTAATCCTGTCCATTTGAGAAAATTATTTGTTTTAAAGTGATACAATTTGTTAACTGTCCTTATAAGATTACGTTCATTTTTGTTTGTGTGAACAAAAAATAAAATCTAAAATCCACATGCTCTGAGTCTAAGGATCTGCGCTGGTATCCAGAAGGTTGCCGGTTCGATTCCCCATTACTGCCAAAGGGGATCCTACTCTGCTGGGCCCTTGAGCAAGGCCCTTACCCTGCAATTGCACCAGGGGCGCTGTACATTGGCTGACCCTGCACTCAGAACCCAAGGGGTATACGAAAACTAAAATTCCTAATGCAAGAAATTATACAGGGCAATATAAAGAACAAAAACTACAGAGGGCTTGAAGCATACCCTACTCTTTTATTTGAACTCTTTTAGGGTGGATGTTGACTTTTGTCGACACAAGGGGCTGAGGGCACATGTCGACATTCAGGTGCAGAGGGTGGTGATCAGCTGTAAACGTCGATATAATTCACCGTTATGTTATAAATAGACCCTCTATTCTAGGAGGACTGTTAGATTTGTTGACTTAAAGTCGAATCCATGTGTGTGTGCGAGTAGCACAGAGTACACAACTTCTAAAATGGCAGTGACATTGGGCGAGAGCGCAAAGCCAATGTGCCAAGCAAAACACTCCACGTGTATTATTTATTTATTACTTGCGTATTATTGGTGAATCGGACTCTGACTTATCAAACTCTCTCATTTTGATGCAAATGATCGGGAAATCGAAAACGAATGCCAGGTACCTGTATCAGCTGATCAGCTGACATGCTTATGCCAACATTCGCCCTGGGGGGACTATACAGACGCTTATCGTACTTTGATTTTGATGCAAACAATCTGTAAATCAAAAACAAAAGTCAGGTACCTGTGTCTGCAGATCTTAGTGCTGAACTCGCTTGTGTGGCTGATGCACCTACAGCGCCATTCGCCCTGGGAGGACTACACAGACATTGATCAGTGGGAGGCAAGCTGGCTACTGGACTTGGTGTGCTGGTGGACATTACAGATTACCAGCCACTCGATTACCTCAGGCTGTGTTTCTCCAGAAAGTGCCTTTCAGTTTATGAGTGATGAGACAAACAGGTATGTAATACGGATGTGAATTTACATCCTGTAATGGCTCATGGAACATAAAGCAGAGTGACATTTGTCACAAATAAGGATTTTATGTTGATTTGTGTGTGAAATCATTGCTTTGTGGGCTTTTCAGAAAGTGGAGTTTTCTAGAAAAATATTCAACCCTGGGACAAAATGAAAAAAAACAAAATAATAATTAGCCCTAAAAGAGTTAAAATCTAGGAATTCAAAGTTTATTTTCACTTCTTTGTGGGGAATTCTATTTGTTTCTTCCTTTACAAATATTCAGGTGAAATGTTTATTCAGTTCATTTGCTGTGAGTATTGATAGTCTGGTGATATGATGATGTGTTCATTATATGGTGACATTTTCATACCAGTGCCACCATTTTCAGACAGCTCAAACACAGAGGCAGCCATGTTGTTTTTGGCAATGCCTCCCATTACTGGTCACATGACTGCAGACATCATGCGTGATGTCAGTACATCCAGCCTCTAAAACATGGTGGCACTCTGGCACATGGTGGCTTTCACAAATTAGCAGGCTCCATCACTAATCACTACCTTTAATTATCTTCCCATCAAGCTCCATTGGTTATGTCTACTCAAGCGGTGGCCATCCTTCCTTTCCAGGAGGATGACAATTGAAGGTCGCTCTGCTCTTTACTAGTATTGTCTGCCATGGGCCTCAGTCTTGAGATTTTGTCCATTTGGAATTGCTTTCCTCCATTTTGGTTAAGATGTTCAGGAGGACCGAGTTATGGCTAAACAAGATTGGTCACTGAATCAGGAGAGTCACCCTAAACTACGCTGTCCCTTGGTCCATGAGCTGAGACAGGTAAGTCACAGGACCATCCCCCAAACACAAAGGACGGTGACAAAGAAATTGCAAAAAAAAAAAAAAGGTTTATTTTAAAGAGAAAGAATCATTTCTCACAGGTGGCGCAGTGGTAGTGCTGCTGCTTTGCAGTAAGGAGACTGTGGAAGATTGTGGGTTCGCTTCCCGGTTCCTCCCTGTGTGGATAGCGCTTTGAGTACTGAGAAAAGCGCTATATAAATGTAATGAATTATTATTTCGATTGGAGAGCAGCCCAGACGAACAATAATGAAGGCCTTAACCTTCTGGGCCTTACCTGTGCAAGTACAGTGAGACCTGATTACCAGATGGGGTGGCTGCTCCACTTACCTACAGGATGTTCTCAATTCACCTTCCAAAAAATTTCCTGCCCCGCACTCTGACCTCTTTCTGCACTTTGCCTGTTGAACCCTTGTCCAATTCTATCTCCAAACTCCAAGCTCGAGGGTCTGCTGACTGTGTCAAGTCAAGTTTAGCTCATGTTCAGAGCACAATGAGGCTCTTACTTGACTTACATGGCTCCACAGAGCAACTGACAATAATACAATGCGATAAATAAGTATTATGCGTGGCATGCAGTTTTATACTGCGTATTATACAGTATATTGTAGTCATGTGATGAACGGTCTATGGTGCAGCTCGGGATTTTTAATAAATAACAATGACACTCGCGTCTTCGGGTGGGGAGTGGCAACGTGTCAGGCGCGGCCTCAGCACGTGATGCGGGTGCGGACGTTCTTGCACTTTGCGCACGTATGCCGGATTGGCAGTGACCCAAATTAGCGCTGGACTTGTGATTGCTGTAGCTGCGCCTCATCCCGCTTTAAAAAAATGGAGGCGTGAGTGTTAAAAAAGTAAAGAGTAAGAGAAAAGAACGGAGGTTAAAGAAGAGTGTGTGAAACAGGCAGAGAACAGGGGGAGTGAAGAGACAAACAGCCAGGAGGAGGAGATCCCCGGGAGTACAGCGTGCGGCCGACGCTCTGGGTTACGGTGATGATTCGCTTCTGCTGAATGATTCAATGGAGCGGGAGTGACCAGGAGGAGTGCAGGGCCAGTGGCGTAGCTCGGAGGGGGCGGTCCGCTCCTTGCTGTACGTTTTTGGGGGCGGCTTTATTGGCCGAAAGGCTCAGTACAATTCGTGTGTAAGCAGCAGGGTTCGGGAAAATATCACTCATGAATGAAAAAGTAAAATTCTCTGATTTTTATCGACAAATACTTCAAAAATCATTTTCAGACTGTTTCAGACACAACAGTTGAAATTTATGAGGCAATAACAAAAATAAACAAACATTACACTAATAATAATTTCTAGGAAGATAACTAATTTACAATTTATAATTTCCTTTCGTTATCAATCCGAAGGCGTTCTTGCTCTGCGCAGAAAACATCCCCACCTATCACTTGTGTACACTACAGCGGTTCTGGTTTTCGCGGCGTTATTATATTAAACTAATAATTAGAACAAGGCTTATTAGTGCGTCTGTACTACATTCTTGTCTAGATGATGCTTATAAATAATTATAGGTGAAAAATTATTGCTGTTTCTCTATAAATGAACAAATCTAGGCAAGATTTATCTTCATTTTTCTCTATATGTAATTTTAATTATTTGTTTAAATAGGTTCACATACAGTATTCAGATATATTGGAGGGCGGAACATTGAACCACCGCCCCGCCCCTAACTCTAGCTACGCCACTGAGTGCAGCTTGGCGTAAGACCAGGGGTTCGGACGGTGGGCCTTTCCTTGGTCCGTGAGAGGGAAGAACCCGATCCTGGGTCCGGATAGGGACTGTTGGGGTCATGGAAGCAGCCCCGATAGAGTCCAGCTGCAGGCGAGACAATCCGAAGCCTCTGACAGATTCAGCAACCTGAGACATTCTGAGGCCCGTAAGATGACGCCCTTGTCAGCGGCGTCTCCTTGACTCCGCCCACTTTCCAGGAGCCACTCTTTTGTTTCACTGGTGTACTGACGCCTACATTACACGCCCCTCGTGTCGATTTCAAGTGATTTTTGGTTCCTGCTCTCAAACCTGTGGACTCGGTCGTTTTGAGGCCTGTGTAGTCAGTATTTATTAAACTTCTAAACGATCGAGGTCTCTCAGTTCTGCATCACCACTGAATGAACGAATGGAGAGAGCGAGAGTGAGAGAGTCTACGTAACTTCTTTGTGTGAGAAAATAAAATGAATCAATTTTCTAGGTATAGCAACACATCGCATTAAAAGTGTCAACTGAATCCAGTTAGTAAATTCGTTAATTGTACGGTCATACAAGAGGTATAAGTAAACGTCATCATGTTTCTCACATGAATGGGGAGACGGCGGCTTTAATGGACTGCAGTAGGGCGCGTGTTTCAAGGGACAGTCTCCTGCACTGTGGGTTTTAAGCCTCAGTTTATAAAGGAATATTTTTATGATTGAACTTTAACCTCCACAGTTTGCCACTGTGTAGCGTCTCCTCTTCTGGGCACTGATGTGGACCTTTGGGAGAGGAATGTTGTCCCATTCTTGTCTGATCTCAGATTCAAGCTGCTCAACAGTCCTGGGTCGTCTTTGTCGTATTTTTCGTTTCATGTTTCAGCTGGTGAGAGGTGTGGACTGCAGGCCGGCCAGTTCAGCCTCCGGACTCTTCTACTGTGAAGCCATTCTGTTCTAATAGACACAGTCAGCTTTGTCGTGTTGAAATATTCAAGGCCTTCCCTGAACAAGACGTCATCAGAATGGCAGCAGATGTTGCTCTCTTTCAGCACTGATGGTGCCTTTCCAGAAGTGCAAGCTGCCAGTTCCATAGGTACTAAAGCACCCTCATACCATCAGAGTGCTGATAGCAAGCCGGGTGGTCTATCTCCTCTTTAGCTTGGAGGACACGGCGTCCATATTTTCCAAAAACAATTTCAAATTTTGGTTCGTCTGACTACAGAAGAGTTTCTCACTTTGCCATTTTAAATGAGCTTTGGCCCAGTGAAGACAGCGGTGGTGTTTCTGGATCATGTCCACATATGGCTTCTCCTTTGTGTTTTTAGAGCTTTAAGCTGCCTTTGTGGATAGCACGGTGAGCTGTGTGCACAGACAGTGACTTCTGGAAGTGTTGCTGAGGCCAGACAGTGACTTCCATGACAGAGTCAGGCCTGTTTTTTTAATGTGGTGCCACCTGGGGGGCCTGAAGATCACCGGCGTCCAATATCAATGTTCTATCTTGTCCATTGAGCACAGAGATTTCTCCCAATTTCTCAGAATCTTTTGATGATATCATGTACTGTAGATGATGAGGAGATACTCAAAGTCTTCACAATTTTACGTTGAGGAATGTTATTCTGAAATTGTTCCACAGTTTGTAGACACCGTTTTGTGCAGATCTCCGCCCAACTTTACTTCTGTAGAGACTCGGCCTCTCTGAGTCACTCGTTTTATACTCAGTCATGTGGACAATTCACTGAGTTAGTTGCAGAAGGTTCCTCCAGCTCCTCCTTTCTAGCATCCCTTACTTTTCCAGCCTTTTGTTGCCCCCGTCTCAACTTTTTAGAGACGTGTTGTTGCCATCAAATCCCTAAAATGGTACGTTTTCTCACTTTCAACAATTTCTGATATGTTTCTATTGTGAGTAAAGTGGGCATTTGAGGGATTTGCAAGTCACTGCATTCTCTTTTTATGTACAATTTCCACAGCAGCCTAACTTTTTTGAAACTGGGGTTGCATGATATTTGACTTGGGGCTGGATGAAAATGTGTAGAGGCACAGCTGTAACTCTAAATGGTTCATCTTCCTCACCGCCTTGTCATTTTAGTATTGAGGTTGAGAAATGTCTAAGATGACAAGCGTTTTTTTGTTATCTCTCCTCCCTACACCATTTTGCTTGCCCTGCTCTGTTATCTCAGAAGTTCATAAAAAGGGTTAATTACAGTGCATCCGGAAAGTATTCCCAGCACATCACTTTTTCCACATTTTGTTATGTTACAGCCTTATTCCAAAATGGATTAAATTCATTTTTTTCCTCAGAATTCTACACACAACACCCCATAATGACAACGTGAAAAAAGTTTACTTGAGGTTTTTGCAAATTTATTAAAAATAAAAAAACTGAGAAATCCCATGTCCATAAGTACTCACAACCTTTGCTCAATACTTTGTCGATGCCCCTTTGGCAGCAATTCCAGCCTCAAGTCTTGTTGAATATGATGCCACAAGCTTGGCACACCTATCCTTGGCCAGTTTGGCCCATTCCTCTCTGCAGCACCTCTCAAGCTCCATCAGGTTGGATGGGAAGCGTCGGTGCACAGCCATTTTAAGATCTCTCCAGAGATGTTCAATCGGATTCAAGTCTGGGCTCTGGCTGGGCCACTCAAGGACATTCACAGAGTTGTCCTGAAGACACTCCTTTGATATCTTGGCTGTGTGCTTAGGGTCGTTGTCCTGCTGAAAGATCAACCGTCGCCCCAGTCTGAGGTCAAGAGCGCTCTGGAGCAGGTTTTCATCCAGGATGTCTCTGTACATTGCTGCAGTCATCTTTCCCTTTATCCTGAGTAGTCTGCCAGTCCCTGCCACTGAAAAACATCACAGCATGATGCTGCCACCACCATGCTTCACTGTAGGGATGGTATTGGCCTGGTGATGAATTTCCTCCAAACATGACGCCTGGCATTCACACCAGAGAGTTCAATCTTTGTCTCATCAGACCAGAGAATTTTCTTTCTCGTGGTCTGAGAGTCCTTCAGGTGCCTTTTGGCAAACTCCAGGCCGGCTGCCATGTGCCTTTTACTAAGGAGGGGCTTCCGTCTGGCCACTCTACCATACAGGCCTGATTGGTGGATTGCTGCAGAGATGGTTGTCCTTCTGGAAGGTTCTCCTCTCTCCACAGAGGACCTCTGGAACTCTGACAGAGTGACCATCGGGTTCTTGGTCACCTCCCTGGCTAAGGCCCTTCTCCCCCGATCGCTCAGTTTAGATGGCCGGCCAGCTCTAGGAAGAGTCCTGGTGGTTTCCAACTTCTTCCACTTACGGATGATGGAGGCCACTGTGCTCATTGGGACCTTCAAAGCAGCAGAAATTTTTCTGTAACCTTCCGCAGATTTGTGCCTCGAGACAATCCTGTCTCACAGGTCTACAGACAATTCCTTTGACTTCATGCTTGGTTTGTGCTCTGACATGAACTGTCAACTGTGGGACCTTATATAGACAGGTGTGTGCCTCTCCAAATCAGGTCCAATCAACTGAATTTACCACAAGGTGGACTCCAATGAAGCTGCAGAAACATCTCAAGGATGATCAGAGGAAACAGGAGGCACCTGAGCTCAATTTTGAGCTTTATGGCAAAGGCTGTGAATACTTATGTACATGTGCTTTCTCAGTTTTTTTTATTTTTAATAAATTTGCAAAAACCTCAAGTAAACTTTTTTCACATTGTCATTATGGGGTGTTGTGTGTAGAATTCTGAAGAAAAAAATGAATTAATCCATTTTGGAATAAGACTGTAACATAACAAAATGTGGAAAAAGTGATGAAGCGCTGTGAATACTTTCCGGATGCACTGTAATCAATGACCTGATCTAAGTAATTAAATGTTTATTATTATTATTATGGGTGGCACGGTGGCACAGTCGGTAGCGCTGCTGCCTCACAGTATGGACACCTGGGTTCGCTTCCCGGGTCCTCCCTGCGTGGAGTTTGCATGTTCTCCCCGTGTCTGCGTGGGTTTCCTCCCATAGTCCAAAGACATCCTAAATTGTCCCGTGTGTGTGCCCTGTGGTGGGCTGGCACCCTGCCCCCGGGGTTTGTTCCTGCCTTGCACCCAGTGGCATAGCTAGGTTGGGGGCAAGGGGGGACATCTGTCCCCAGGCGCAGCATCCAGGGGGCGCCAAATTTCCCTTCTCCATTGCATTCTGGCAAACAGGAGGGGGCACGAAATCTTTAGTTGTCCCTGGGCACTGAAATCCCTAGCTATGCCTCTGCCAGCACCCTGTGCTAGCTGGGACTGGCTCCAGCAGACCCCCGTGACCCTGTTGTTAGGACATAGAGGGTTGGGTAATGGATGGATGGGTTGGGAAATGACCGACATTTTGGGTGCACTACACTATTTGAATGCTGTTTTGGTTTGTTTAGTCTAATAAACTCACTGGAGGACCTTTTCACCATCCTCTTGTTTCATGTGTGTTTGTCCTCATCTAGCCAGGCTCATCCAGTTACGTTTTCGACGGTGTCGGGTTCAACAGGGAGCCAACCCGCACTGTCACTGGCCAGTAGGGGTCATCCCAGACCTCCAAATCTCACACATAGTTACAGCACCACATTTCCTGGTTCAAGCAAAGTGCTTTTATTTACAAGAAATACCTTAACGGGCTTTTTCTTCTCCATGGTTTCGGTACCCAAAACATCACTACAATTCTTTTCCTCTCCATCCACTGCTACATTGTCCTGACTCCAAGATCTGGACTGAGTTGGGGTGTCTTCTTTTATGCTGGACCCGGGTATACTTAACAGTATTGCATGATTTGGAAGCTCTTTTGAGTCAAAAAGGAAGACCCCACCCCCCCACCTCAGAAAAAAGCTGGGATAGCCCTGCCCTAAAACTCCCCCTGGTGACACCCAAGTACCCCAACAGAACTACAGCCCTCAATATGCTCTACAGCTGTGCAAATAATAGTCCCATCTGGGGAGGGGAGCGGGGGGTGGTGGTGGGGGGGGGGGGGTCAGGGGGGATTGCTGCCATCCAGTGTATAGGGGAATGCTTGGTCCCTGGGAGGCAGACTCCTTCTGTCCATCTATTGTTATTGGCAAAGATACCAGCAACAAAGTTGGCCATAATGCTTTTCCATACACTTCCCAGCCAGGTAAGGGACCAGGATGCCAGCCAACCTGTGTTGTCTCTGACACGCGCACACATACAATTCATGCACTTTCATGTGTTCTGTGGGAATTGCTTCCAGGGTACTATATATATATAGAAAGGCACTGGGGTCTTTGATGAGGAGCTCCACCTTGTGGTCTCAGGTACTCCTTCACCTCTGGGGTGGGGTTGCCATTTGTAAACCACTCTGAATTAAAGGAAGGCCATCCTGTTCCAGCCACACCGTGATAGAACTCCACATTGCCATCTAGCAACCTGGGGGGACTTGTAAAATTTTATTAGGACTCCTTACCACCCTTCACTCTCTAGTTTAGGGTTACTGCCCCCCTTCAGGCCATAAAAAGGGTTTCTACCTGAATTAAGATGACAAAGTGCAGAGATACTTACATGAGGCCAGGCAGAGTGACGGGCTGCTCAAGCATGGCAAAGACAGGACAGTAAGGCTGAAAAATTGGCAAACATCAGCAGCTGAAATGAAAAGAAACAAGAAAAAAATCAAGTGGAGGTGACCAAGAGAAGCCTCAGAATGTTGATTTGAAGCGGTCGCCTCCTCGTGGCTTTAGACGATAATTCTCTACCCGGTCCAATCCCCAACCTGAAAAAGTCACCGATTAAATCTACCTGTTTGGACAGGAAGTCACAAAGTCGTGCCAAGGAGTTCTTGAGGACAGCGGCGCAGACACAGATGTGCTTTTGAAGTGCGGTCAGCCACCCTCGAATGCTCTGCCACAGGATCCCAAAGCACTAGAGGGGGAAATAAAAGCCATGGTGGGGAGGTGGGGGTGTGGGGTGTGGGGGCTGAGTGACCACACAGAGCAAGTGGTTCCAAGCAGTCACCATTATTCAAAATCACATGTGTTATAGGTTTACGTGGGGGTCGCAAGCACAAAGTCCAGTGAAATTCTTACTTGCCTGTGTTAATCGCTTTCCTCCATGATTAGTGAGAGCAGAGCTACCTGTGAACCTCAATACATCTGTCGCCCCTTACGTAAAGAACCTCCGAACATGTTCATCATCTTTACAGATTCAGGAAATATCCTCTGCCTGTCTTTTGAGATTTGTTGGATGTTGTTGTTGAGAGTGGGTGAAACCTGATGAAATTCATCCAAAGATGCTGGCACCGTATGGAAGTGAAAACAATAGAGGTGGGTTGGGGGCACGCGCTGATTACAACATGTTACAGTAGGACTCAACGAAAAGTGGGCAGAGAGGTTTGAGGAGGGAAGAACAAGTGTAACCGACTGAAGCTCAATCTGGTCACCCATCAACAAACTTCTGGATATCAGCCATGGATCTGCAAGTTCTGTGGTAGTAGGAGCTTATTTATATAGCGCCCTTCACAGACAAGGGTCACAGAGCGCTGAACAGCAATACACTACAAAGCATAACAAATCAAACAAAACATAGACATACAGTCATATGAAAAAGTTTGGGATCCCCTCTCAGCCTGCATAATAATTGACTCTCCTTTCAACAATAAAGATAACGGTGGTCTGTCCTTCATTTCCTAGGAACATCGGAGTACTGCGGTATTTTCCAAACAAAGATTTTTAGTGACGCAGTATTTAGTTGTATGAAATGAAATCAAATGTGAAAAACTGCCTGTGCACAAATGTGGGTCCCCTTGTCATTGTGCTGATTTGAATGCCTGTCACTGCTCAATGCTGATTACTTACAACACCAAATTGGTGTGATGAGCTTGTTAACCCTTCATAGACCGGTGTGTCCAATCATGAGATATAAAGGTATTTAAGGTGGTCAATTACAAGTTGTGCTTCCTTCCCTTTGACTCTCCGCTGAAGAGTGACAGCATGGGATCCTCAAAGCAACTGAAAACAAAGATTGTTGAGTCTCCTGGTTTAGGGGAAGGCTACAAAAAGCCATCTCAGAGGTTTAAACTGTCAGTTTCAACTGTAAGGAATGGAATCAGGAAATGGAAGGCCACAGGCACAGTTGCTGTTAAACCAGCAGGTCTGGCAGGCCAAGAAAAATACAGGAGCGGCATATGAGCTGGATTGTGAGAATGGTGACAGACAACCCACAGATCACCTCCAAAGACCTGCAAGAACATCTTGCTGCAGATGGTGTATCTGGACATCGTTCTACAATTCAGCGCAATTTGCACAAAGAACATCTGTATGGCAGGGTGATGAGAAAGAAGCCCTTTCTGCACTCACGCCACAAACAGAGTCACTTGTTGTATGCCAATGCTCATTTAGAAAAGCCAGATTCATGGTGGAACAAAGTGCTTTGGACTGATGAGACAAAACTGGAGTTATTTGGTCAAAACAAAAAGCGCTTTGCATGGCGGAAGAAGAACACCGCATTCCAAGAAAAACACCTGCTACCTCCTGTCAAATTTGGTGGAGGTTCCATCATGCTGTGTGGCTGTGTGGCTAGTTCAGGGACTGGGGCCCTTTTTAAAGTCGAGGGTCGGATGAATTCAACCCAATATCAACAAATTCTTCAGGATAATGTTCAAGCATCACTCACAAAGGTGAAGTTATGCAGGGGTTGGATATTCCAACAAGACAATGACCCAAAACACAGTTGGAAATCTACAAAGGCATTCATGCAGAGGGAGAAGTACAATGTTCTGGAATGGCCGTCACAGTCCTCTGACCTGAATATCATCGGAAATCTATGGGATGATTTGAAGCAGGCTGTCCATCAAATTGAACTGAACTGGAGAGATTTTGGATGAAGAATGGTCAACAATACCTCCATCCAGAATCAGACACTCATCAGAGGCTATAGGAGGACAACGTCTTGAGGCGGTTAGATTAGCAAAAGGAGGCTCAGCTAAGTATTGATGTCATATCTCTGTTGGGGTGCCCACATTTATGCACCTGTCTAATTTTGTTATGATGCATATTTTCTGTTAATCCAATAAACTTAATGTCACTGCTGAAATAATACTGTGTCCATAAGGCATGTCGTATATTAAAAAGAAGTTGCTAGTTGAAACAAAAACCCAAAGAATTAAGAGGGGGTCCCAAACTTTTTCATATGACTGTAGTCCTGGTGCCACGGACTGAAAAACACAATCCCCATGGGTTTTCAGCCGAGTGCGTGGGATAACTAAAAATCCCTGTCGTCTCGATCTAAGTGTCTGCCAAGCTGTACAACGATGGAGCAAGTGAGTAAATTACTCGGGAGCTTCTCTATGCAAGGCTCTGAAAGTACCAACATTTTAAAATGAATTCTATTAACCACTGGAAGCCAGTGCAGTGTGTGCAGAATGGGAGTGATAGCTAGCGCGAGTTAAAAGCTTGGCGGCCTAATTGATGACGTGAGAGAAAGAGGACTTGCTGTTACAGCAATCAAGTGGTGAGGAAACAAAAGAAGGAGCAAGCATCTCCAATTTTGACTTTGAAACAGCAGTTCTCAGTTTGGAAAAATTTCTTAAATGAAAGAAACACGGGCGGCTGTCTGATCTTACACGTGAATCTGGCATCAGGGACTGGTCAAAGATAACCCCAAGGTTACGTAGACACGAATTAATAGCAGGAGAGGCAGCAGAAAATTTTAAGCTAATCTCAGAATGGAAAATCAAGAGGATCAACAGTGAGTACCTCAGCCTTTCCTGAATTCAACTGCAGGCAATTACTGCTGAGCCAGTCACTAACTCAAGACAAATAATCAACCAAAGTGACCAAAGAATTAATTTGATTGAGATTAAATGAGAAATAAAGCTGTATGTCATCTGCATAGAGATGATACGAGATATCTCCCTATTATAAAAAAAAAAAAAAAACTTGGGATGAGCCTGTGACAAGACGTGAGCTTTTGAAGAGAGACGGAGACACACTTTCACGTCCCGCGACACGGGCAAGTCACGTCATACTTATAAACTTTGGAAGCAAGTCCCGTGATACACATGCAGAGCAGGTTAGAGATATTGGAAAAGTAGGAAAGTCTCCAAAATAATGAGAGTAAAGATCGGATTAGCGCAAACAGATGGAAAATTTTACTGGGGGAAATAACAGAATTGTGAAAAGAGATCAAAAACTGTTTGAGGATGTCTGGGGGAGAGAGACTTTAAAATGTTCGAAAGTGCTGCACGAGATGCAGATCACCTGGCACGGCAGTAGCAGCAGCAAGCCAGCAGCTGGTCGAGCAAAGAGGAGGTAAATAAAATAACTTTTATTTGATTCCCACTGTATCACCGTTTAAGAGGGGTTTCAGAAAAGCGAAAGCGTCTCCTTGGGGTGTGTTCAGCCCCCCTCTTCACAACGGCGCATAGCCGTAGAGTAAAGATCGCATTAGCGCAAACAAGTGGAAAATATTACTCGGGGAAATAACGAAATAGCGAAAAGAGATTGAATAGTGTTTGAGGATGTTTGGGGAAGAGAGACTTTAAAACGTTTGAAGCACGGCACGTTATGCAGATCACGACGCAGAGGAGCAGCAGCAAGCCAGCAGCTGACTGAGCAAAGAGGAGGTAAATAAAACAACTGGTATTTGATTCCCATTGTATCACCGTTAAAGAGAGCTTTCGGAGGAGCGACCGTGTCTCCTTGGGGTGCGTTCAGCCCCAAAACCCCCTTCTTCACAACAGCACATGGCCCTTGGTGGGGGTGGGGAAAGGGGTTGGTGAGCGAAGAATTAAGAATCTGTGATAAGGGAAGAATGGAGAATGATGGTAGTACATGATGATTTGGGGGTTCTGTAAAGTCTGCACAAGATGGGTACCCAGACAGCCTGCCGATCTCACCAGTCAACATCCTTTAGTGATTTTCAGCAGGTTTCACCTCAGCGCATCGTTCAACAAGGGTGTAATCCTGCAGTGGGGCCCACCATGTTCATGCAACCGTGGCTTTAACAGGACGAATGGCAGAGTGCTGTGCTGTGCTGTGCTGTGCGTGTTTGAACTTCCCATAAGCCACTGCGTATCTGGTGTATTGTGTCAGCTTCTGTCCATTGTGGTCCCCACATAATGTTCTGATTGTCTATACATTACATTGACCACTGTGTAGCGTTGATGGCTCCCTTGGCCTCGGTTAGTTGCCATGGTATTAGCTCTCCATCCATTGTTCTTCAGCTCTCTTTTTTAGAAAGTTTTGTGCTCTCTGAGCTTTCAGTTTTGAATTTTTGCCTTCAAGTTTTTGCATTCTGAACCCTTTGACTAAATAATTACTGGTTATTTACTGTGCTTTTAAAAAATGTGTCCATTTCTTTTATATTACTCAGCCATTTTTGCAAAGTTTTCTTCATTAAGGATATGAATTAAACAAAAACTTCCAACACACCGTCAACAGCCAATGCTGCACTTTCTTTTAAAGTGCATTTAATATCTATCTTTATATACAGTGGTGTGAAAAACTATTTGCCCCCTTCCTGATTTCTTATTCTTTTGCATGTTTGTCACACAAAATGTTTCTGATCATCAAACACATTTAACCATTAGTCAAATATAACACAAGTAAACACAAAATGCAGTTTGTAAATGGTGGTTTTTATTATTTAGGGAGAAAAAAAAATCCAAACCTACATGGCCCTGTGTGAAAAAGTAATTGCCCCCTGAACCTAATAACTGGTTGGGCCACCCTTAGCAGCAATAACTGCAATCAAGCGTTTGTGATAACTTGCAGTGAGTCTTTTACAGCGCTCTGGAGGAATTTTGGCCCACTCGTCTTTGCAAAATTGTTGTAATTCAGCTTTATTTGAGGGTTTTCTAGCATGAACCGCCTTTTTAAGGTCATGCCATAGCATCTCAATTGGATTCAGGTCAGGACTTTGACTAGGCCACTCCAAAGTCTTCATTTTGTTTTTCTTCAGCCATTCAGAGGTGGATTTGCTGGTGTGTTTTGGGTCATTGTCCTGTTGCAGCACCCAAGATCGCTTCAGCTTGAGTTGACGAACAGATGGCCGGACATTCTCCTTCAGGATTTTTTGGTAGACAGTAGAATTCATGGTTCCATCTATCACAGCAAGCCTTCCAGGTCCTGAAGCAGCAAAACAACCCCAGACCATCACACTACCACCACCATATTTTACTGTTGGTATGATGTTCTTTTTCTGAAATGCTGTGTTCCTTTTACGCCAGATGTAACGGGACATTTGCCTTCCAAAAAGTTCAACTTTTGTCTCATCAGTCCACAAGGTATTTTCCCAAAAGTCTTGGCAATCATTGAGATGTTTCTTAGCAAAATTGAGACGAGCCCTAATGTTCTTTTTGCTTAACAGTGGTTTGCATCTTGGAAATCTGCCATGCAGGCCGTTTTTGCCCAGTCTCTTTCTTATGGTGGAGTCGTGAACACTGACCTTAATTGAGGCAAGTGAGGCCTGCAGTTCTTTAGACGTTGTCCTGGGGTCTTTTGTGACCTCTCGGATGAGTCGTCTCTGCGCTCTTGGGGTAATTTTGGTCGGCCGGCCACTCCTGGGAAGGTTCACCACTGTTCCATGTTTTTGCCATTTGTGGATAATGGCTCTCACTGTGGTTCGCTGGAGTCCCAAAGCTTTAGAAATGGCTTTATAACCTTTACCAGACTGATAGATCTCAATTACTTCTGTTCTCATTTGTTCCTGAATTTCTTTGGATCTTGGCATGATGTCTAGCTTTTGAGGTGCTTTTGGTCTACTTCTCTGTGTCAGGCAGCTCCTATTTAAGTGATTTCTTGATTGAAACAGGTGTGGCAGTAATCAGGCCTGGGGGTGGCTACGGAAATTGAACTCAGGTGTGATACACCACAGTTAGGTTATTTTTTAACAAGGGGGCAATTACTTTTTCACACAGGGCCATGTAGGTTTGGATTTTTTTTCTCCCTAAATAATAAAAACCATCATTTAAAAACTGCATTTTGTGTTTACTTGTGTTATATTTGACTAATGGTTAAATGTGTTTGATGATCAGAAACATTTTGTGTGACAAACATGCAAAAGAATAAGAAATCAGGAAGGGGGCAAATAGTTTTTCACACCACTGTATATATATATATATATATATATATATATATATATATATATATATATATATATATATATACACAGAGAGAGTTAGAGACAGAGATTATAATTATGAACAATATGAAAATAAATCTATCTGTCTGTCTATCTATAGTGATTTTCACACACCACAGTCTCTCTAGGGTGTTCTAGATTACAGAGAGAATGGAGCCGTCAGCAGAGTGTCAGTGAGATTGGGTTTCAATAAATACCTGCATTAGTCACTGCCTAGTAACCCAGTGCTGCCCCCTCATGACAAACATACTGATTTTTCTGGTTGTCCCTGATCGTCTCTCTCAGGGTTCTCCTCCGACACCACAGCATCACCGAGTTCTGTAAAGAAGAAATGGGCTCCAGTCATCTGATCAAGAGCATTTGGAAACATTTCACTTTCTCAAGCTCTTGAGTGCAAGTCGAGATCAGCGGCTAACAGAGGAGGCACTGGAACAGATAAACGAGGTGGTAACTGAAGTTCAGAGGTCAACTCACCTGATTTGGTTAGCTGGTCCTCTTTTTGTGAAGAAGTCCCTTCCTGATCGCCATCCTGAAAATGAAACCAAATGCCTTTTTTTCCTTTATTGCATAGACCCAAAAGAAGTGCCAAGGGCTACGTCTGAAAGCTTAGCAGGGCATATGAGAAACAAGAGGGTCCAACAGCCCTCAGTGGGGTCAAATTCTCTTTCACTAATCTTTCTGTCTGTTTCCCATGCAAATTGGGGTTAAATCTGGTACCCCAACAACTGTAAGCTGTTATGTTACCTAGAAAATACAGTGCCTTCCATATCTATCTATCTATCTATCTATCTATCTATCTATCTATCTATCTATCTATCTATCTATCTATCTATCTATCTATCTATCTATCTATCTATCTATCTATCTATCTATCTATCTATCTATCTATCTATCTATCTACAGTGGGTACGGAAAGTATTCAGACCCCCTTCAATTTTTCACTCTTTGTCATATTGCAGCCATTTGCTAAAATCATTTAAATTAATTTTTTCCTCATTAATGTACACACGGCACCCCATATTGACAGACAAAAAAAAGAATTTTTGAAATTGTTGCAGATTTATTAAAAAAAGAAAAACTGAAATATCACATGATCCTAAGTATTCAGACCCTTTGCTCAGTATTTAGTAGAAGCACCCTTTTGAGCTAATACAGCCAGGAGTCTTCTTGGGAAAGATGCAACAAGTTTTTCGCACCTGGATTTGGGGATCCTCTGCCATTCCTCCTTGCAGATCCTCTCCAGTTCTGTCAGGTTGGATGTAAACGTTGGTGGACAGCCATTTTTAGGTCTCTCCAGAGATGCTCAATTGGGTTTAAGTCAGGGCTCTGGCTGGGCCATTCAAGAACAGTCACAGAGTTGTTGTGAAGCCACTCCTTCGTTATTTTAGCTGTGTGCTTAGGGTCATTGTCTTGTTGGAAGGTAAACCGTCAGCCCAGTCTGAGGTCCTTAGCACTCTGGTGAACGTTTTTGTCCAGGATATCCCTGTACTTGGCCGCATTAATCTGTCCCTCGATTGCAACCAGTCGTCCTGTCCCTGCAGCTGAAAAACACCCCCAGAGCATGATGCTACCACCGCCATGCTTCACTGTGGGGACTGTATTGGACAAGTGATGAGCAGTGCCTGGTTGTCTCCACACATACCTCAGTGCAAGACAGCCCGCATGGAGTTTGCTAAAAGACACCTGAAGGACTCTGAGATGGTGAGAAATAAGATTCTCTGGTCTGATGAGACCAAGAGAGAACTTTTTGGCCTTAATTCTAAGCGGTATGTGTGGAGACAACCAGTCACTGCTCATCACCTGTCCAATACAGTCCCCACAGTGAAGCATGGCGGTGGCAGCATCATGCTGTGGGGGTGTTTTTCAGCTGCAGGGACAGGACGACTGGTTGCAATCGAGGGAAAGATGAATGCGGCCAAGTACAGGGATATCCTGGACAAAAACCTTCACCAGAGTGCTAAGGACCTCAGACTGGGCTGAAGGTTTACCTTCCAACAAGACAATGACCCTAAGCACACAGCTAAAATAACGAAGGAGTGGCTTCACAACAACTCTGTGACTGTTCTTGAATGGCCCAGCCAGAGCCCTGACTTAAACCCAATTGAGCATCTCTGGAGAGACCTAAAAATGGCTGTCCACCAACGTTTACCATCCAACCTGACAGAACTGGAGAGGATCTGCAAGGAGGAATGGAAGAGGATCCCCAAATCCAGGTGTGAAAAACTTGTTGCATCTTTCCCAAGAAGACTCATGGCTGTATTAGCTCAAAAGGGTGCTTCTACTAAATACTGAGCAAAGGGTCTGAATACTTAGGACCATGTGATATTTCAGTTTTTCTTTTTTAATAAATCTGCAACAATTTCAAAAATTCTTTTTTTTGTCTGTCAATTTGGGGTGCTGTGTGTACATTAAAGAGGGAAAAAATTAATTTAAATGATTTTAGCAAATGGCTGCAATATGACAAAGAGTGAAAAATTGAAGGGGGTCTGAATACTTTCCGTACCCACTCTATCTATCTATCTATCTATCTATCTATCTATCTATCTATCTATCTATCTTGTCAACTATGCTACAGTTAATATCTATCTATCTATCTATCTATCTATCTATCTATCTATCTTGCCAACTATGCTACAGTTAATATCTATCTATCTATCTATCTATCTATCTATCTATCTATCTATCTATCTATCTATCTATCTATCTATCTATCTATCTATCTATCTATCTATCTATCTATCTATCTACTTTATATTTTCGGAGCACTCAACTCACTTCTGTTCGAGTCGGGTTTCAATAAACTCCAGCTTTGGAGTCAAAGGAGAGATCTGCCAATCAGTGCCTAGTGACTCAGTGCTGCCCCCGATGGTAAACATACCGATTTTTCCACTGGCATCTGATCATCTGTGTCCAGGGTCTCCTCTGACGCCACAGCATCACTGAATTCTGTGAGGAAGAAACTGGCAGCAGTCATCTTGTCAAGAGCCTTTGCAAACATCTTTGACTTGCCCAGCCCATAGAAGATTCCAACAGTTGAGATGAATGGCTGACAGAGACTGTGTCACCTTCTCTTGGCATCACTGACCTGCCACTGTCAAATGAGGTGGTGATGTGGAAGTTTTGAGGACAACTCACCTGGTGTAGCCCGCTGCTCCGCTATTCCTGATGGACTCGGCTCCTGATCGTTATCCTGAAAGCAAAATTAAAATGCATTGAGTTGCTGAGGTCTTATTATTATTACTATTATTATTATAATTATCATAATCAATAATAATAATAATCCATTTTCCAACCCACTATATCCTAACACAGGGTCACAGGGGTCCGCTGGAGCCAATCCCAGGCAGGGTGCCAGCCCACTGCAGGGCACAGACACCAAGCACAATTTTGGATCACCAAAGCTTCATGTCTTGGGACTGTGGGAGGAAACCCACGCAGACACGGAGAGAACATGCAAACTCCACGCAGGGAGCACCCGGGAAGCAAACCTGGTCTCCTAACTGTGAGGCATCGGCGCTACCACTGCACCACCCATAATAATAATAATAAACATTTAATTATTTAGATCAGGTCATTGATTAATTAACCCTTTTTATGAACTTCTGAGATAACAGAGCAGGGCAAGCAAATTGGTGTAGGGAGGAGAGATAACAAAAAACGCTTGTCATCTTAGACATTTCTCAACCTCAATACTAAAATGACAAGGCGGTGAGGAAGATGAGCCATTTAGAGTTACAGCTGCGCCTCTACACATTTTCATCCAGCCCCAAGTCAAATATCATGCAACCCCAGTTTCAAAAAAGTTAGGCTGCTGTGGAAATTGTACATAAAAAGAGAATGCAGTGACTTGCAAATCCCTCAAATGCCCACTTTACTCACAATAGAAACATATCAGAAATTGTTGAAAGTGAGAAAACGTACCATTTTAGGGATTTGATGGCAACAACACGTCTCTAAAAAGTTGAGATGGGGGCAACAAAAGGCTGGAAAAGTAAGGGGTGCTAGAAAGGAGGAGCTGGAGGAACCTTCTGCAACTAACTCAGTGAATTGTCCACATGACTGGGTATAAAACAAGCGTCTCAGAGAGGCCGAGTCTCTACAGAAGTAAAGCTGGGTGGAGATCTGCACAAAACGGTGTCTACAAACTGTGGAACAATTTCAGAATAACGTTCCTCAACGTAAAATTGTGAAGACTTTGAGTATCTCCTCATCATCTACAGTACATGATATCATCAAAAGATTCTGAGAAATTGGGAGAAATCTCTGTGCTCAATGGACAAGATAGAACATTGATATTGGACGCCGGTGATCTTCAGGCCCCCCAGGTGGCACCACATTAAAAAACAGGCCTGACTCTGTCATGGAAGTCACTGTCTGGCCTCAGCAACACTTCCAGAAATCACCGTCTGTGCACACAGCTCACCGTTTCATCCACAAAGGCAGCTTAAAGCTCTAAAATCACAAAGAAGAAGCCATATGTGAACATGATCCAGAAACACCACCGCTGTCTTCACTGGGCCAAAGCTCATTTAAAATGGCAAAGTGAGAAACTCTTCTGTGGTCAGATGAACCGAAATTTGAAATTGTTTTTGGAAAACATGGACGCTGTGTCCTCCAAGCTAAAGAGGAGATAGACCACCCGGCTTGCTATCAGCACTCTGATGGTATGAGGGTGCTTTAGTACCTATGGAACTGGCAGCTTGCACTTCTGGAAAGGCACCATCAGTGCTGAAAGAGAGCAACATCTGCTGCCATTCTGATGACGTCTTGTTCAGGGAAGGCCTTGAATATTTCAACACGACAAAGCTGACTGTGTCTATTAGAACAGAATGGCTTCACAGTAGAAGAGTCCGGGGGCTGAACTGGCCGGACTGCACTCCACACCTCTCACCAGCTGAAAACATGAAACAAAAAATACGACAAAGACGACCCAGGACTGTTGAGCAGCTTGAATCTGAGATCAGATAAGAATGGGACAACATTCCTCTCCCAAAGATCCACATCAGTGCCCAGAAGAGGAGATGCTACACAGTGGCAAACACGACACTGCCGGCCAAACACTTCTGAGATGTGTTGCTGCCATCAAATTCAAAACAAAGTTATTATTTTCTTAAGATAGTACATTATCTCACTTTCAACATTTGATACATTTTCTGTTTTATTGTAAATATCCATCCATCCATTGTCCAACCCGCTGAATCCGAACACAGGGTCACGGGGGTCTGCTGGAGCCAAGCCCAGCCAACACAGGGCACAAGGCAGGGAACCAATCCCGGGCAGGGTGCCAACCCACCGCAGGACACACACAAACACACCCACACACCAAACACACACTAGGGCCAATTTAGAATCACCAATTCACCTAACCTGCATGTCTTTGGACTGTGGGAGGAAACCGGAGCGCCCGGAGGAAACCCACGCAGACACGGGGAGAACATGCAAACTCCACGCAGGGAGGACCCAGGAAGTGAACCCAGGTCCCCAGGTTTCCCAACTACGAGGCAGCAGCGCTATCCACTGCGCCACCGTGCCGCCCTATTGTAAATATGAGATTTGCAAATCATTGCATTCTGTTTGTATTTACATTTTACACCCCAACATTTTTGGAATCAGAGTTGTAAATTGTTCGTAGTATAAAGCTACATTATCATGTAAATCTCACAATAATAAATGTAAAACTTCAAAATTAAAAAAAATATATAAAGGGACCTGTTAACTGCATTGAAATGACAGGAAACTTTGCTTCTTTGGCGTTTTTGCCTTTAGTAATTATCGCCAAATAAGCACTTTATTGTTAACCATTCTGGCACACTTCGGGATTTTGTTAACAGTTTTATATTCTTCTTCTTCTTTATTATTATTATTATTATGTTTCCTAGTAGTGTGTGTGATTTGTCATTGAGGTTCGCTCAGAATGCCGCACCGCTATTTGTACAGGCGGCATACTCGGACAGACGCGTGCACACGCTGACACGCGCACGCCACCTTGCGGCCGTTTCAAACACTCGGACTGACTACTAGGGATCTAAGCCAGGGATGTCCAAACTGCGGCCCGCGGTCCATTTTTAATTGGCCCGCAGCAAAATCAAAAAATACTGTATAACGAAATATGGCCCACATACTAAACTTGTTTTTAACTGTATTGTACTTCTTAGTTTTAACACAAGGTGGAGCTACTCTCTTGATCACGGCAGCGTCTTCACAAACAAGCGTTTCCAAAGAACAATTTTGCTACGGGTGATTAAAAATGGCAGAACCAAAGAAACGCACAATAGCAAGTGCGTGCAGAAAATTTCAGACACGGTGGAAAAAATGAATATTCCTCCCTAGAAGCCAATGGCAAGTGTGTCTATTTGATTTGCAATGAAACTATTGCAGTGATGAAAGATTATAATGCGTGTCGAAACTACGAAACCAAACATCCGTCCTACACGTCCTACACCGGTGCTGAGCGAGAACAGAAAGTTAAGCAAATGGCAGCTAGTCGGCTAGCTCAACAACAGGATTTGTTTCCGTGTTAACAAAATACAAGAAAATGCCACTTTAACCAGTTACGAAGTAGCGTAACTCACTGCCCGTCAAGGGAAACATTCCGCAGGTAGTGACGTCATAAAACAGCGCCTCACTAAAGTCGCAGGAATAATGTGCCCGGAGGAAATGCAGGAATTCAACAAAGTGCGCTTGGCCAGAAACGCAGTTGTGCGGCGAATTGAAGATTTGTTTGTCAGCTAACTTAAAACAGCAAGTGTCAGATAAAGCTTGTGCTTTGGATTTTTACTCGAGCGCTTTGTAATACAATAAATTAAAACCCATTAATGGAGAGCTGTGATGCTGTTTTCTCTTTAAGCCTATTCAATTCTGAAGTATAATTTACCTATATTTGATTGATTTTGCTAGCTTAATACACAGGAGGTAGGGGTGGCCTTAGGCATCTGCAAACTGTGCACCTGCACAGGGCCGCCAAGCCAATATATATTGAATATAAAACAGAAAGAGAAAATAACGACACAGCAGGCGGCAATGTGGCCGAAAAACATTGTGTTTCTTGTTAATTAGTACGCTGTATTTACTAATGTCGCTCGAGTCGGAGCGGTAAGCTAGATGTAGTATTATAACGTTCTGCCGTAATGAGAATATCATGGGCCGCCACTTGGTTTTCAAGTTACGGACACGCGCATATAGATGCGAAGCTAGTGCAAGTGGGCGAGTCGTCTTACAAGTTAATGTTTCATCTAGTTTTAATAAAATATTAGTGTTAGCGCAGTAGTCATAGTGAATATCAGGTCGGATAGGGGACACAAGACATTCGCATACCCATTCTAAGCAAAATGAAACGATTTCGAGTACACGAATCTGGTTATTCGAAACCAAAGAGAAAGGCGGCTCAGGTGGCTTTCATTGCGTCACAGGAAGGAGCAATCCTGAACTTTATCAACCAAGGGAAACCTAGAGATGGAGAATCCTCCGGCCAGAGTACTGCTGATACGCGAAGTGAAACAGGGGTTGATTCTAGAGCCACCACTGCAGGACGTGAGGCAATATACTGTAGCTCATCTCTAGTGGGTGGCCCAGCCCTTCGTAGATTTCTCTGTATGTTGCCCCCAGTGAAAAAAGTTTGGACACCCCTGATCTAAGCAATGCTTAAGGAAAGCCAATGCAAACAATACTCGGGCGGATGCGCGCTCTCGCTGGCACGCGCGCGCCACCTGGAGGTCGTTTCAAACACTCGGACTGACTACTAAGCATCTAAGCCAGGGGTGTCGAACTCCTGTCCTGGAGGGCCGCAGTGACTGCAGGTATTCATTCTAACCCTTTTCCTAATCAGCGACCAGTTTTCACTGCTAATTAACTTTTTCCATCCATCCATCCATCCATTGTCTCCCGCTTATCCGAGGTCGGGTCGCGGGGGCAGCAGCTTGAGCAGAGATGCCCAGACTTCCCTCTCCCCGGCCACTTCTTCTAGCTCTTCCGGGAGAATCCCAAGGCGTTCCCAGGCCAGTCGAGAGACATAGTCCCTCCAGCGTGTCCTGGGGCCTCCTCCCGGTTGGACGTGCCCGGAACACCTCACCAGGGAGGTGTCCAGGAGGCATCCTGATCAGATGCCCGAGCCACCTCATCTGACTCCTCTCGATGCGGAGGAGCAGCGGCTCTACTCTGAGCCCCTCCTGGATGACTGAGCTTCTCACCTTATCTTTAAGGGAGAGCCCAGACACCCTGCGGAGGAAACTCATTTCAGCCGCTTGTATTCGCAATCTCGTTCTTTCGGTCACTGCCCATAGCTCATGACCATAGGTGAGGGTAGGAACATAGATCGACTGGTAAATTGAGAGCTTTGCCTTACGGCTCAGCTCCTTTTTCACCACGACAGACCGATGCAGAGCCCGCATCACTGCGGACGCCACACCAATCCGCCTGTCAATCTCACGCTCCATTCTTCCCTCACTCGTGAACAAGACCCCAAGATACTTGAACTCCTCCACTTGGGGCAGGATCTCGCTCCCAACCCTGAGAGGGCACTCCACCCTTTTCCGGCTGAGGACCATGGTCTCGGATTTGGAGGTTCTGATTCCCATCCCAGCCGCTTCACACTCAGCTGCGAACCAATCCAGAGAGAGCTGAAGATCACGGCCTGATGAAGCAAACAGGACAACATCATCTGCAAAAAGCAGTGACCCAATCCTGAACCCACCAAACCGGACCCCCTCAACGCCCTGGCTGCACCTAGAAATTCTGTCCATAAAAGTTATGAACAGAATCGGTGACAAAGGGCAGCCCTGGTGGAGTCCAACTCTCACTGGAAACGGGTTCGACTTACTGCCGGCAATGCGGACCAAGCTCTGGCACCGATCGTACAGGGACTGAACAGCCCTTATCAGGGGGGCCGGTACCCCATACTCTCGGAGTACCCCCCACAGGATTCCCCGAGGGACACGGTCGAATGCCTTTTCTAAGTCCACAAAACACATGTAGACTGGTTGGGCAAACTCCCATGCACCCTCCAGGACCCTGCTAAGGGTATAGAGGTGGTCCACTGTTCCGCGACCAGGACGAAAACCACACTGTTCCTCCTGAATCTGAGGCTCGACTATCCGACGGACCCTCCTCTCCAGGACCCCCAAATAGACTTTTCCAGGGAGGCTGAGGAGTGTGATCCCTCTGTAGTTGGAACACACCCTCCGATCCCCCTTCTTAAAGAGGGGGACCACCACCCCGGTCTGCCAATCCAGAGGCACTGTCCCTGATGTCCATGCGATGTTGCAGAGGCGTGTCAACCAAGACAGTCCTACAACATCCAGAGCCTTGAGGAACTCCGGGCGTATCTCATCCACCCCCGGGGCCCTGCCACCAAGGAGTTTTTTGACCACCTCAGTGACCTCAGTCCCAGAGATGGGGAAGCCCACCTCTGAGTCCCCAGGCTCTGCTTCCTCATTGGAAGGCATGTTATTGGGATTGAGGAGGTCTTCGAAGTACTCCCCCCACCGACCCACAACGTCCCGAGTCGAGGTCAGCAGTGCACCATCCCCACCATATACAGTGTTGACACTGCACTGCTTCCCCTTCCTGAGACGCCGGATGGTGGACCAGAATCTCCTCAAAGCCGTCCGAAAGTCGTTCTCCATGGCCTCCCCAAACTCCTCCCACGCCCGAGTTTTTGCCTCAGCAACCACCAAAGCCGCATTCCGCTTGGCCTGCCGGTACCTATCAGCTGCCTCCGGGGTCCCACAGGACAAAAGGGACTGGTAGGACTCCTTCTTCAGCTTGATGGCATCCTTCACCGCCGGTGTCCACCAACGGGTTCGGGGATTGCCGCCACGACAGGCACCGACCACCTTACGGCCACAGCTCCGGTCAGCTGCCTCAACAATAGAGGCACGGAACATGGCCCATTCGGACTCAATGTCCCCCACCTCCCTCGGGATGTGGTCGAAGTTCTGCCGGAGGTGGGAGTTGAAGCTACTTCTGACAGGGGGCTCTGCCAGACGTTCCCAGCAGACCCTCACAACACGTTTGGGCCTACCAGGCCTGACCGGCATCCTCCCCCACCATCGAAGCCAACTCACCACCAGGTGGTGATCAGTTGACAGCTCCGCCCCTCTCTTCACCCGAGTGTCCAAGACATGTGGCCGCAAGTCCGACGACACGACCACAAAGTCGATCATCGAACTGAGGCCTAGGGTGTCCTGGTGCCAAGTGCACATATGAACACCCCTATGCTTGAACATGGTGTTCGTTATGGACAATCCGTGACGAGCACAGAAGTCCAATAACAAAACACCGCTCGGGTTCAGATTGGGGGGGCCATTCCTCCCAATCACGCCCTTCCAGGTTTCACTGTCATTGCCCACGTGAGCATTGAAGTCTCCCAGCAGAACGAGGGAGTCCCCAGAAGGTATGCCCTCTAGCACCCCCTCCAGGGACTCCAAAAAGGGTGGGTACTCCGAACTGCTGTTCGGCGCATATGCACAAACAACAGTTAGGACCCGTCCCCCCACCCGAAGGCGAAGGGAGGCTACCCTCTCGTCCACCGGGGTAAACCCCAATGTACAGGCTCCAAGTCGGGGGGCAATAAGTATACCCACACCTGCTCGGTGCCTCTCACCGGGGGCAACTCCAGAGTGGTAGAGAGTCCAGCCCCTCTCAAGGAGATTGGTTCCAGAGTCCAAGCTGTGCGTCGAGGTGAGTCCGACTATATCTAGCCGGAACCTCTCAACTTCGCGCACTAGCTCAGGCTCCTTCCCCTTCAGAGAGGTGACATTCCACGTCCCAAGAGCCAGTTTCTGTAGCTGAGGATCGGACCGCCAAGGTCCCCGCCTTCGGCCACCACCCAACTCACACTGCACCCGACCTCCTTGGCCCCTCCCATAGGTGGTGAGCCCATGGGAAGGGGGACCCACGTTGCCTCTTCGGGCTGTGCCCGGCCGAGCCCCATGGGTGCAGGCCCGGCCACCAGGCGCACGCCATCGAGCCCCACCTCCAGGCCTGGCTCCAGAGTGGGGCCCCAGTGACCCGCGTCCGGGCAAGGGAAAACGCCGTCCAAAATTGTTTTTCTTCATAGGAGGTTTGTTTAACCGCTCTTTGTCTCATCCCTCACCAGGACCAGTTTGCCTTGGGTGGCCCTACCAGGGGCATAAAGCCCCGGACAACAGAGCTCCTAGGATCATTGGGACACGCAAACCCCTCCACCACGGTAAGGTGGCGGTTAAAGGAGGGGTACAAAATGATTGTGAGTGATAAAAGGTAAATCTGATTCCGAACAAGGAGCATCAAAGTTCTAATGTACATCTAAATAATTGTTGCATGAATAATAATACAAAGGGAAGAGATGATCTCACACACACACACATATCAGAAAAATATATAAACGAAAAACCAGTGTGTGTGTATGGAGCATTTCGCTTTGCTCACGCTCAATCACAGCCACTAGATGGCGCTCGCTACGAAAGACGTGTATGCAGCAAAAGCTGCCGCGCAGCAACAACATCGTGCTAATGACACCGATGAAGAGACACAACGTCAAAAGGAAGCAATCGCCGCTGCTGAACAACGTGCAAGTCTTGAAGCTTTCACTAAACCTATAAATACCTGGGAGTGCAGCTGGACGATAAACTGGACTGGACTGCCAATACTGATTCTCTGTGCAAGAAAGGACAGAGCCGCCTGTACTTCCTTAGAAGACTGGCATCCTTCAACATCTGCAGTAAGATGCTGCAGATGTTCTATCAGATGGTTGTGGCGAGTGCCCTCTTCTACGCAGTGGTGTGCTGGGGAGGCAGCATTAAGAAGAAGGACGCCTCACGCCTGGACAAACTGGTGAGGAAGGCAGGCTCTATTGTTGGCATAGAGCTGGATGGTTTGACATCCGTGGCAGAGCGACGGGCACTCAGCAGGCTCCTATCAATTATGGAGAATCCACTACATCCATTAAACAGTGTCATCTCCAGACAGAGGAGCAGTTTCAGCGACAGACTGCTGTCACTGTCCTGCTCCACTGACAGACTGAGGAGATCATTCCTCCCCCAAACTATGCGACTCTTCAATTCCACCAGAGGAGGTAAACGTTGAACATTATTCAAGTTATTGTCTGTCTGTATACCTGCATTTTTTATTACTCTTTAATTTAATATTTTTTTGCTGCTGGAGTATGTGAATTTCCCCCTGGGATTAATAAAGTATCTATCTATCTATCTATCTATCTATCTATCTATCTATCTATCTATCTATAACAATTGTCTATTTGGAGGTAATTTCTCGAGGCAAAGATTAATAGGACGGCTAAGATATGGTATCGCCAGTGTCTTCTTACGAAAGCCAATGGGGCAGCAAGCACAGGTAGGTCCATGTCCTCGGCGCTGGGTAATTCTTAAGAGTTAGCTGACGCCTCTCCAAGTTCACGAATATCGCAAAACTGCTGGGTTGTTTTTTGTCCCGAAGACCACACGCAGCTAGCATATAAATCTTCAAGAAGAAGGGAGATAGAGAGCAGGGTGACAAGGTTGCTAACTCCTTATTTCTTTCTGTCCCTATAATGGAAGACAAACTCCCAGAAGACCTCTTGTTATTACTTTCTCCTCCTTCTGCCTCAGCAGATACAGTATTTATGAAGGCAAAGAAACAGAAGCTGATAATCATTATTGTCCCCACAGCTCAAAAAAGCAGATCTGCGACCTCAGAAGTGCATTCATCTCTCTTTCTCTTTCTCTCTCTTCATCTTAGAGCAGGGGTAGGCAACGTCGGTCCTGGAGTGCCACAGTATGTGCAGGTTTTTGTTCCAACCCAGTTCCTTAACGAGAACTTAATTATTGCTGATGAAGCACATATTGCTTAAGTGACATTTTAATGCTTCATTTTAGTGGTCTCGCTTGTTAAGGTTCTCCAACCTTAATTGCTTATTTCAATCTTAAACTGCTGCATTCAGTGTTTTAATTGCTCCTTATTAGCAATAAGATGTAAAACAGGGGTAGGCAATGTCGGTCCTGGTGAGCCGCAGTGGCTACAGGTTTTCATTCCAACCCAATTGCTTAATTAGAAACCAATCATTGCCAATCTCAGACCTTATTTAATTTTATGGCTTGTTAGTCTGTGCAATGTAAGGCTTTTATATCGTAGATTTTTTTCCTTTCCAAGGATATCATCCAAATGATTTGAAGCCTAAAACAGATCATTTTCAGTCTGTCACATTTTTATTAAATCAAACCGTGCATGATGAACACACACAGATGTAATTGGAAAAAAGCTAGCTGGAGAGCTGCTGGCTGTTTTGTCTTTTACATCTTATTGCTAATAAGGAGCAATTAAAACACTGAATGCAGCAGTTTAAGATTGAAATAAGCAATTAAGGTTGGAGAACCTTAACAAGCGAGACCACTAAAATGAAGCATCAAAATGTCACTTAAGCAATATGTGCTTCATCAGCAATAATTGAGTTCTCGTTAAGGAACTGGGTTGGAACAAAAACCTGCACATACTGTGGCACTCCAGGACCGACGTTGCCTACCCCTGTCTTAGAGAACCTAAGCAGAGACCAAGACAGTTGTGACTAATTGTGTTTTAGTTTTCTTCTTAATGTTTTTTTGCAGCCAAATTGATTTTGGACATTAAATGGGGTTTACTGCAGTCCCTTCATCGTGTTTCTATTGCTTTATTACAATATATGTATACTAGAAAACGTTTGGGCATCCAGTCCTTAATCGTGTTGCTGTGCTACTGCCTGCCATGAGAAGAACACAAAACCTAATTAGGTGGCTGAGGTTCTCTCCCCTCTAATATCAGGGTCACGTCACCATCTCTTGATTAATAAGAATATCGAGGCTGAAGGCCCAGTGGCTCACGAGTTTTTGTTTGACAGTGTGGCAGGTGGCTGATTGCGAGCCGCACCCAGCTACCTATTTAAGGAGCCGCCGCCCTGCAATCAAGGCTGGAGTCGGGTGAGGAGGTGGACGAGGTCCGAGGAGGCGGCAAGGAGAGGCCCTGAGTGTGTGTGCAGTGAAGAGACGGCTTGGAGGAGAAGCCAGGACTTTGGGAGTCTGTGGGGGGTTTGTTGGTGTGGTGCACGTAAGGACTTGTATATAGTAATAGTGTAAATAAACGTGTGGTGATGGACTGCAACGTGTCTGCCTGTCTGTGTCCGGGCTGTTCCCTTCCACAGTGGCGTAGTCGGCAGGATGCTGCACCTGGCACAAGGTGCGGACCTGCATTCAGCAAATTGTCTGTGGAAGGCCCGGCACAGCAGGCGAGCTCACCCACGTGCCGCAGGGGCGGCGTGCACCCAACCCTGCAGGGAAATGCAGTGTCGCAGACCGTTAGCGGCCTGGTATCGGACTTTGTGTTTCAGGGGCGGCTCACCGACACGGTGGCCCAGATGGGGGCTGCCGAGAAGGAGAGGCTGCAGCTGGGGAAGCCGCAGCAGCAGTGGAGCGGCCCGGAGAGACGCTCTCCTGAGAGAGAGGAGAGCGAGATGGCCGCCAGGAAGTCCCTCCTCGTTACAGGCATGGGATTGGACAGCGTGTCCTGTTCTCTCGCCAGTGAGAGGTCGGAGGCGAGAGCAGGGAATGTCCATCCCGTGCTTCACAGAAACCCGAGTGGGCCGCAGGGAAGCGCCCACAGAGAGCAGTCGGTGAGTGGAACTACTCGCAAGGTATGCTCACCGCCGGCTGCTTCTCTCTCTTTGGCGGTGATATTGCAGGAGCTGCAAAAACAGCTGCACCTTGTGCTGTCGCCACCAGCCGAGCGATGTGCCCTCTGGGCGGAGACGCTGGACTCGGGAGGGATGGCAGTGGCGTCGGATCGAGAGTCGCAGGCAGAAGAGGATCGGCGCACTGCAGGAGCTCCTGGACGGAGAGGCACAGCGGGGAAGGTAAGGGAGACCGACCCCGTTAAGCTCCGGATGCCAGCGAGGCTGGGTCTGCCCTCTTACAATGGGCAGATCCGAACCGCTGTGGCGTCACAAAGTAAACGGAGGAAGCGGCTTGGGGAAGCCAGTTCCTCCGATAAGCGAGGACATGCTGCTGGGTGCGCGTGTCCCGCAAAGGGCCGTCCTCTGCGGAGGCAGAGGAGAATCCCGCAGCTGGAGAGGTGGAAACAGAGCGTGATCCCACTGGTGATTCCGTGGCGGGGAGCACGGACTGCTCGGGCTGGGAAGCCGAGAAAGGGAGCATCGGGGGGCCGAGAGCGTTGGCCCAGCTGAGGACGAGCCGAGGGGCTGCGTCAGGGCAACGCCTCCGCCCTTGTTTTTCTTTTGTGTTGACAGGATCGGGCCCTAGGCTACAGTGTGTCGGCTTGCCACCAAGGGGTTCCCGTCCTCCCGGAATGGTTTGCTGGTCCCAGGAGGTCTCAGCTAGCGGGGGAGTCATGTGGCAGGTGGCTGATTGTGAGCCGCACCCAGCTACCTATTTAAGGAACCGCCGCCCTGCAATCAAGGCTGGAGTCGGGTGAGGAGGTGGACAAGGTCTGAGGAGGCGGCAAGGAGAGGCCCTGAGTGTGTGTGCAGTGAAGATACGGCTTGGAGGAGAAGCCAGGACTTTGGGAGTCTGTGGGGGGTTTGTTGGTGTGGTGCACGTAAGGACTTCCATCCATCCATTTTCCAACCCGCTGAATCCGAACACAGGGTCACGGGGGGTCTGCTGGAGCCAATCCCAGCCAACACAGGGCACAAGGCAGGGAACCAATCCCGGGCAGGGTGCCAACCCACCGCAGGACACACACAAACACACCCACACACCAAGCACACACTAGGGCCAATTTAGAATCACCAATCCACCTAACCTGCATGTCTTTGGACTGTGGGAGGAAACCGGAGCGCCCGGAGGAAACCCACGCAGACACGGGGAGAACATGCAAACTCCACACAGGGTGGACCCGGGAAGCGAACCCGGGTCTCCTAACTGCGAGGCAGCAGCGCTACCACTGCGCCACTGTGCCGCCCTCACGTAAGGACTTGTATATAGTAATAGTGTAAATAAACGTGTGGTGATGGACTGCAACGTGTCTGCCTGTCTGTGTCCGGGCTGTTCCCTCCTACAACAGTCAGACAACCCTCTTAGCATTTTATACACACAGCTGTTATCACACACGCACGAACAGAGACATCTTTAGGGCTCGTCTGTTGGTAATTCCACCCCAAGGCAAGGGGCGGCACTGTCATTTCATGCCCCTCTTTTTCTGTTGCCTTCAGACATGAAAATTGGTGGCGTGAGGAGCAGTGACGTCACTTCCAATTCCGTTAACTTGAACTCGCCTCTTCCTCCAGTGCTGCCATAAAGGAATCACCAGCACCACCACATCTGGTTAGTCTGTGACTTACATCTGAGAAGATGTCATCCATGACGATTGTCACTATTTTGTTTGTTTTTTTATTTTTTTATCATTTCCTGTTTTTTCATTTTTTTTCCCCACCAATTTATACGAGGATCATCATCTGGCACCCCAACACTTTATCTTTGTTCTGCTTTTTTGTCCACTATGTATGGTTGATTTCTTTATGCATTGTTAGTGGTTTACTTTTCTGTGGGAATACTTCACTTGAATGAAAAAAATATGAATAAATGAAAAATGCAGATACAGTATAGTAAGCACTTTTGCATATCAACTGTATGCTCATGTTAAAGATTTAAACAAAAAAAAAGCTGCAACTGGAATCCTGAGGTGTTTCATTCATTCATTCATTTTCTACCACATATCCGAAGCCAGGTCGCGGGGGCAACAGTCTGTGCAGTGAGCTCCAGACGTCCCTTTCTACACCTACATCTGCCAGCTTAAATTGTGGGATCCCGAGGCGTCCCCAGGCCATCTGGCAGATATAATCCTCCCAGTGAGCCCAGGGTATTCCCCGGGGGGTCTCCTCCTAGCTGTCTATGCCCATTAAACCTCCACAGGGAGGCGTCCAGCAGGCATCCGTATCAGATGCCAGGGCATGAGGTGGCGTACCATAATTTAAAGAAAGTTACCAAAGATGAAGGTAAAGGCCAGCCGGTGTGTGAGGCTTTACAGCCGATGTCCTGTGCAATTATTGACCGAGCTCAAGAAGTAGTTGAAGGTGCTTCTGGTGGAGACCTCTACTCATCACTTCTCCTCCTCTACCACCTTTAAAGTCTTCACCCACAACAAGTAACACATCATCATCTTCTCTTTCCTATTTGCACAAAGAAATCCATTACAAGTGATCCTAATCCAGTGGCATTCCAACAAACGAACACGTGCACACAAACACTTTCTCGTCTCTGTGTCCCACAATTTCCACCTTCATCTCCATATCTGCCTTCTCGTGTTAAAAAAATGGCTTCATTATCTGCCATTAGTGACGCAACGTGTTACCAATTTACAGTTTGCACTCCTGTGCAGCTGCATTATACTGTATGACATTTCATATTTAGGTAAAAGAAGCAGAGCGACGCTCATTCCACTTTAATGTGCCAATTCCTAAAGGTTTGCCACGACAGTTCTGGCTTCAGTTTGCATGGATGATACGGTTTCCTCTGTAACACACTTTTATACAGATCAAGCTCTTCTTTACCTTTTTATTTTTTTGCACTTTAAGTGAAGTACTTTTATGAATAAGTGTTTCCGTTTTAAGAGGCATCTGGATGAGATATCGGGACAGCTTAGCTATTAGGAAAAGAAGAAGAGAGTGTTTGGTGCTGAGTTTTTGTCCTCTGAATTTTGATGTACATACAGGTGGGAAACGGGGGAAAGCGTTTCCCACAGGAAAAAAAAATGAAATGCATGTGCTGAACTTGTGTCCTGAGTCTGTCTGTGTCAGGTTTGAGTGGCAGGAGCACCCTCCTATATATATATATATATATATATATATATATATATCTCATATATAAATGTCTACACGTTGATATGTGTGTGTCTGTTTGTCCGGCTCAGAAGTGAGAGGTGGAGTCGGGGTAAGGGCTCCACCTCTGAGGATACGCAAGCGAGGTCAGCACATTGGCAAAACGAAACCACTGAAGAAAGACAAAGTTGCTTAGCCGCTAATGCACAAGCGATGTGAGCACATCGGCAAAATGAATCCTCTTAGGAGAGAGAGACGCCCAGAGGAGTTCCATTCAATTACCTGACATCTCGATATTTCGATTTTTCAATAGTTTCAAGGACCTGGGCTTTTTGTAGCAGGAGCTTACACAGCTTTACTGTATATATATATATATATATATATATATATATATATATATATGTGGATTTTTACCTGTGTGATGTGGTGTGGTGTGTCTTTGTGGGAGTAGGTGTGAGCTTTGGACCAGGCTAGATGGTGTCCTAAAGAAATAAATGCTTTAAACAATATAAATCTTGGCAACCCAGTATTGCTGTTCCCCGACAACTTTTATAAAACGTCTAAATGATGCAAAATGAAATAAACTTGACCCTAATGAATTTCTATTACTTATTTATTTCAAATCAGGATTGTGGAGGCCGGGAGCTCATTAATAAAATAGTGAATCGCACACTCGAGGACACGTGTGAGGATGTGTAATTCAAGAGTTTTTCAAACAAAGGTTATTGGAAATGTAAAAATTCGGAGCAGGTCCCCAGGCAACAATTAGAAAATATCTAAATTATGCAAAATGACACAAACTTGGTTCGAGTGAATTGACTCACTTGTGGACACTTGTGCATTCAAGAGTTTTTCACAAGAAGGTGCTTAGAAACTTTTGATTTGGAGCAGACACCCTGGCAACTTTTATCACATGCCCTGATGAGATTATTGGATAACTTAACTGTCATCTAACCAAATGAGCTCGATGGGTAGGACATTTTGTTATCACATTATCTTGTATTGTCATGTTTTATCCCAAATACAGAAGTTGTCGAGATTTGCCACACAGACATCTTCCCAGGGACCCTGACTAGATAAAGGAGACTTGGTAACCTACTTTCAGGTTAACCTCCAGGAATTGCTTTCTCAGACGTTTAAACTCCTCTTGATAAAACAGGGTTTCCTCTTTGAGTTTCTGAACTTCTCTTCTCAGCTCTCGTTTTTCCTAGTTGAAAGAAGCACATAGCACCAGAGAGGTCATCCTCTATTTATTCCAGCCCATCATCCTATTACAGGGTTAAATCCATCAAAGTGACAGCCTTACCAAAAGGTTCATTGTCAGTTTCACGGTGAGCTGCTTCACTTCCAGGCTTTGAACATCAACGTCAGACACAAAACCGTGAATATCAGAACGCAATCTGCAAAGTAAAAGGAAGAATTTCAAGAGACACACAATTAAATGTGGGGATTGAGAGGGGCAAACAGCACACTGAAGTGTGTAATGACTTAGGTGGACTATTAATGGGAACTTTGGTCAGGAGAAACTCATCGGTCAAACAGATGGCATCTCATTTCCCATTATCTTTAATTCAAGAGTTTAGAACAGAAAGCCATTTGAGAACATTTTTCTACTATTTAGGCACATTTGCATATAATGTGAAAAGCACCTACTGTCGTTGTCATGCCTGTCTGTGTGAAACAACTCCCAGCAAAAGAATTTTATTGAAATTTGGCACTTGCTCATCAAGAAAATTTGTCAGGACAGTTCCATTTTGGTTGAGGTATCTTGAAACAGAACACGTTGGAGAAATGGTGAATTGTCACACTACAATGTGTCACATTTGCATATAATGTAAAAAGCACCTACTGTTGTTGTCATATCTGTCTGTGTTAAACAATTCCCAGCAAATCGATTTTGTTGAAATTTGGCACGTATAAGAAAATTTGTCAGGACAGTTCAATTTTTGTTCAGATATCTTGATGCGGAACATATTGGACAAAGTTTTGAAAATTGGAACACATTGGCGAATTGTCACACTTCAATGTTTCACATTTGCATATAATGTAAAAAGCACTTACTGTCATTGTAATGTCTCTCTGTGTGAAACAACTCCCAGCAAACCAAATTTTGTTGAAATTTAGATAGACAGACAGACAGACAGATAGATAGATAGATAGATAGATAGATACTTTATTAATTCCAAGGGGATCTGACACTTATTCATCAAGAAGTTTTCAACAGAACACTTAGACAAAGTTTTGAAAATTGGAACACATTGGCAAATTGTCACACTTCAATATGTCACATTTTCATATAATGTAAAAAGCACCTACTGTTGTTGTCATGTCTGTCTGTGTTAAACAATTCCCAGCAAATCGATTTTGTTGAAATTTGGCACTTTTTCATGAAGAAAATTTGTCAGGACCATTCAATTTTTGTTTGGATATCTTGAAACAGAACAATTAGACAACGTTTTGTAGTTTGGAACACTCTGGCAAACTGTCACATTTCGATGCCTCACATTTGCAAATTATGTAAAAAGCACCTGCTGTTGTTGTCATGTCTGTCTGTGTGAAACAACTCCCAGTGAACCAAATTTTGTTGAAATTTGGCACTTATAAGAAAATTTGTCAGGACCGTTCACTTTTCGTTCAGTATATTTTGGTACAGAACACATTGAACAAAGTTTTGAAAACTGGAAAGCATTGACAAATTTTCACACTGTTGTTGTCATGTCTGTCTGTGTTAAACAATTCCCCGCAAATCAATTTTGTTGAATTTTGGCACTTATAAGAAAATTTCCAAGGACCGTTCGATTTTAGATGAGATATCTTGAAACAGAACACACTGGAGAGAGTTTTGTAGATTGGAACGCGTTGCTGAATTGTAACACTTCAATGTGTCACATTTGCATATAATGTATAAAGCACCTACTCATGTTGTCATGTCTGTCTGTGTTAAACAATTCTCAGCAAATCGATTTTGTTGAAACTTGGCACTTATTCGTGAAGAAAATTTGTCAGGACCATTCATTATTGGTTGAGATATCTTGAAACAGAACACACTGGAGAGAGTTTTGAAAATTGGAACACATTGGCAAATTGTCACACTTTAATGTGTCACGTTTTCATATGATGTTAAAAAGCAGCTACTGTTGTTGTCATGTCTGTCTGTGTCAAACAATTCCCAGCAAATCGATTTTGTTGAAATTTGGCACTTTTTCATGAAGAAAATTTGTCAGGACCGTTCAATTTTTGTTTGGATATCTTGAAACAGAACAATTGAACAAAGTTTTGTAGTTTGGAACACTCTGGCAAACTGTCACATTTGTAAATTTTGTAAAAAGCACCTACTGTCTTTGTCACGTCTGTCTGTGTGAAACAACTCCCAGTGATCCAAATTTTGTTGAAATTTGGCACTTATAAGAAAATCTGTCAGGACCGTTCACTTTTCGTTCAGTATATCTCGGTACAGAACACATTGGAAAACTGGAAAGCATTGACGAATTGTTACTTCAATGTGTCACATGTTCATATAATGTAAAAAGCACCTACTGTTGTTGTCATGTCTGTCTGTGTTAAACAATTCCCTGCAAATCGATTTTGTTGATATTTGGCACTTGCCACATTTGTTGAGATATCTTGAAACTGAACATGCTGGATAAAGTTTTGAAGTGTCACACACATACACATGGGAGGGAGCTAGAAGGACCAAAAGAAGGTAATTCCACATCAGGCCAGGGGGTGGCGGGGTGCAATAACCCTCTCTCTGTTATCCCTGCAGACTAATTCTGCCAGGAACTGCTGACATCACTTCCCCTGACCTGCCTTCAAACCCAGCTAACTCCTTTCTGTGAATCAGTTCTGTTTTGGACTCAATCTGTACACCACTGTGCAAGCAAATTTCCACTTCTGCAGCCTTTATTCAAGTATATGGGTGGCTGCCCCAAACCTTACAGAAGATTGGAACACATTGGTGAATTGTCACACTTCAATGTGTCTGGGACTTCAATGACGGATTAGCTTACTGCTTCAGATTTCCCTTGGTGAAGTTCACTTCAGCGTGTGTATTTTGTAGATTTTGATCTTTTACTTGTTTGATGGCAAAACATTGAAATGTCTACAGGGCTGCAGGCTGCAGTGTCTTGTGCGTGATGTGCAGCCCTCAGAAATGGCATCAATTATTTTATTCAAATGTATCACTAACTGCCTTGTTTTATGGTTTTACCTTGAAAATCATCCTTGAGCGTCTAGAAAGCTGTGATTAAATAAAATGTATTATTGTTATCTTCGTTATTAGCTGACTCAGTCCATGACAAATCATGGCTTACTGGTTTAGTGCAGAAGCACCAGTTCATTGAATTCAACAGAGTGGAACTGCAGCCTTCCATACTTGGGATGGCACTCGCCACACACTCACTACAGCAGCGGTTCTCAAACTGTGGGGGCGCAAATGTTGCCATATGTGGCATCATTTTGCTATTCGTAGGAAAATTTTAAACTTGTAGCGGTGTATCGGCAGCAAAAAATATAGGAATAAATTCTATTAGGGTTTCAAAAAAATGTTGGGGGGGGGGGGGGCGCGATTAAAACTGTTATGAAAACTCGGGTCGCAAATGCTTAAAAGGTTGAGAAACGCTGCACTAGAGGGTGTCATTCTCTACAACAGCCATTCCAAGATATTAGTTGCACATACTAATAACATGCATTGCAGTTTTCATTCCAACAGATGGCGCATACAACTGACTATAGATAACCTAATAAAGGAAATTTCAATGAAAAGAAAATGTTATGAAACAAAAAGGCTGATGGAGGAAGTACATTAACTGTCATAATGATGGCTTCAGCACAGTGGTCTCAAATTTGGGTTTACGGTGTCCAGGGTGCCCTCTTTAGAGCAGTTAATAGAATTAATCTATTTACACTTTCTTCATTTCTGCTTTCCTTTTGCAATATTAATGAGGGCGGATCACCGGAAAGTTTAGTGGACTCAACTAAGCTTTGTACTCCTATCAGTCTTTTTCATTCCCTATATTATTACTATTGACATTTGTCTTTGTTGAAGCAATACTCTACCCAAAAATGATCTTTTTATATGTCATATTGCTAATATATTATTAATCTAGGGGGCTCCGCCCCCTGCTTGCTTCGCTCATCCACCCCAGGGTTTGGTTTACCGGATATACAATTTAAAGAGATTGTTATTTTCATGGGAATTGTTACATATGCATTATTTTCACTTTTACTTTACAACTTTTGTAAAAACAATACTTTATTTCCAGCCCCGGGTGTGGTTAAATCTCTTCCTCAGAGGACGTATAACGCTGATCACGTTGTGAAGGGGGGTGCGGCTGAACACAAGCTAAGGAGATGCGGTCGGATCATCTGCTGGCTTGCTGCTGCTGGCGAGCTGCGTGTTCTGCTTGTCGCTTGTCGTAGTTTTAAGAGCTGGGAGCACATGAAGTGTGTCTGCCAAAAGCATTCCAACAACTGCGAGGTTAGATGTCCATGAACTTGTTTTAAATGTTGTCTCACTGCCTTGTCTCACGTGACTTTAAAGTGTCTCTCATGGGACTTCAAATTGTCTTCCGAGAAGATCAAATCTCGTCTCCCTCCCAAGATTTTTTTTATAATAGAGAGATAGATGCATCCAGAAAAGTCAGCACACATCATAAACAGGAAATACAAGTCATATGGGATTGATTTTCTAAAATGCTCAAGAGTCGAATCTTCAATTCAAAATCTCAGTCAGTGTAATATTGGTTTGTATGTGTCCACAGTTATACAGCATTTGCACCACCTGTTGGAATGTCATGTCATGTTGGTTGGTGAAGTCTATCCCAGGTAGCATAGGGGGCAAGACAGGGTCAAACCCCAGAAAGGGTGCCAGTCCGTTGCAGGGCAAACACACACACACCCACCCACACACCCGGGAGAATTTAGCATCACCAATTCATCTGACATGCATGCCTTTGGACAGTAGGAGAAAACCAGAGCACTCAGAGGAAACAGACACAGGGACAACATGCATGCTCCATGTAAGAAGGACCTGGGACATGGATACCACCATGCTGTCCACCTGTTGGAATGAAAAAATATGATGTATTTTATTACTACATGCAATACAATGCACTATACATTCCAACAGATGGTGCAGACATTAACAGTGAAACAGAGCATAACCAGAGAGAAATTGGGTATTTTATATAGTTAGTTTTTTTTTTCCTATTTACATTTCCTTTTACGTTATAGTGTCAATTAATCTGCTGCTTCAATGTTTCAGTGTTTGCTACAGGATTCTCAAGAGCAGTGCTAATGTTTGCAATGCACCATCTGTTGGAATTAAAAATGCAAACCATTTTATAACTACATGCATTCCAACATACTGTATATTCCAATAGATGGTACAGACATTAACACTGAAACACTGCATAACCACTGGGCAAACAGAAATTGGATATTTTATATATTTTCTTATAATTTATAGTGTCAGTTAATCTATTGGTTCAATATTTCACCATTTACTGCAAGATTCTTAAGAGCAGTGCTAATGTTTGCAATGCACCATCTGTTGGAATTAAAAATGCAAATTGTTTTATTAATACATGCACTACAATATACTGTACATTCCAACAGATGGTGCAGTCATTAACACTGAAACAGTGCATAACTACCAGGCAGAGAGAAACTGGGTATTTTATATAATTCGTTTTTTTCTATTTAAATTTTCTTTTAAGTTATAGTGTCAGTTTATCTGTTGCTTCAGTATTCCTGCATTTGCTGCAGGATTCTCAAGAGCAGTGCTAATATTTGCAATGCACCATCTGTTGGAATGAAAAACGCAAACCATTTTATAACTACATGCATTCCAACATACTGTATATTCCAATAGATGGTGCAGACATTAAAACTGAAACACTGCATAACCACCGGGCAAACAGAAATTGGATATTTTATATATTTTCTTATAATTTATAGTGTCAGTTAATCTATTGGGTCAATATTTCACCATTTACTGCAATATTCTTAAGAGCAGTGCTAATGTTTGCAATGCACCATATGTTGGAATGAAAAATGCAAAGCATATAACTACATGCATTCCAATATACTGTACATTCCAACAGATGGTGCAAGCTTTAACACTGAAACAGATTGTAACCACCGGACAGACAGAAATTTGGTATTTTATAGAGTTAGTTTGTTTTTCTATTTACATTTCCTTTTAAGGTATAGTGTGAGTTTATCTGTTGCTTCAGTATTCCAGCATTTGCTACAGGATTCTAAGAGCATTTGTTTATGCTAATGTAGTGCTAATGTTTGTAATGCACCATCTGTTGGAATGAAAAATTCAAAGCATTGTATTACCACATGTATTGCAATATACTGTACTTTCTAATAGATGGTGTATACATTAACACTGAAACACTGCATAACCATCGGACAGACAGAAACTTGGTGTTTAATATATTTTCTTTTAAGAAATTGGGCGTTTTATATATTTTCTTTTAAGTTATAGCATCAGTTTTTTAGTTGCTTCAATATTCCGCCATTTGCTACAGGATTCTCAAGAGCAGTGCTAATGTTTGCAACGCACCATCTGTTGGAATGAAAAATGAAAAGCATTTTATTACTACATGCATAGCAATATACTGTACATTCTAATAGAAACAGAGTGTAACCACCAGACAGACAGACAGAAATGGGGTATTTTATATAGTTAGTATTTTTCTATTTAAATTTTATTTTAAGTTATAGTGTCAGTTTATCTGTTGCTTCAATATTCCTACATTTGCTACAGGATTCTGAAGAGCAGTGCTAATGTTTACAATGCATCATCTGTTGGAATGTAAAATGCAAAGCATTTTAATACTACATGCGTACTACATGCATTCCAGTATACTGTGCATTCCAATAAATGGTGCAGACATTAACACTGAAACACTGCATAACCACCGGGCAGACCGAAATTGGGTATTTAATATATTTTCTTTTAAGTTATATTGTCAGTTTATCTCTTGCTTCAGTGTTCCTGCATTTGCTGCAGGAGTCTCAAGAGTATTGCTAATATTTGCAATGCACCATGTGTTGGAATGAAAAATGCAAAACATTTTATAACTACATGCATTCCAACAGACTGTACATTCCAATAGATGGTGCAGACATTAACATTGAAATTGGGTATTTTATATAGTTAGTCTTTTTTTCTATTTACATTTTCTTTAACGTTATAGTGTCAGTTGTATCTGTTGCTTCAATATTCTGGCATTAGCTACAGGTTTCTCAAGAGCAATACTAATGTTTACAATGCACCATCTGTTGGAATGAAAAATGCAAAGCATTTTATTACTACAGTACATGTATTACAAAATACATTCCAACAGATGGTGCATTGCAAATGACAATGCTGAATACAACAGACAGAGTGAAACTTCTGGATGGACAGAAATTGGCTTATATGATATAGATAGACTTTCTTCTATTTAAAGTTTTCCTTTTTTATGTTAGGGTAATTTTTTTTGTTGCATCAATGTTTACGGCATTTTTCTTCAGGATTCTCAGCAGCGGTGTAAACGTTTGTGATTGACTTTGTTTTGCCTTTTGATTTTGAGAGACGTCTTTTGCCCGTTTTATGTCGTGGTGACCTTGTTATTGTAATTTCACAGTTTTGACCCCTAGTTTCTCCAGTCCATGTCCGGGCCATTCTTGATCACCTCTTGTCTTGTTTTTGATAATCCTCAGACAATTCACATGTCCCCTAAACCATACCTTTTCATCAGACGTAGATAATATTGAAGACATTAGGTACTTGGAATGGTGGGGCTGGCCAGTGTTTTGGTCCTCAAACCCCTGCAAGTCTGTTTTCACCACCGTCGTCCTCAGCTGGAGGTTTTCCTTTCCACTGACTATTTTAACTATTAGATAATACGGGAATTCTATTATAATTTAATTTGATTTTTCCTACCTCTTATTAATACGACTGTCATTTTTCTTTCACTGCATGGAAACCTAGATGTGAAAATTCCTTACAGAAGTAAACATTGGCTGAGATGGTGCACCAAGCCGACTGAATCCTGGGCGGAGCCTTTGCAAAGTGGGCAGGGCAAAAATTGCCAAAGAGGAGGAGTCACAGTCAAGTCAGAAGTGGTCTTGATCAGTGACATCCTAATGAGGGACCATTGACTGGTAAGAGAAGAGCAACACACCTGAGGTCACTTTGAGGGTCTCACTGCTCTACTTGTGCCAGGACAGTCCCATGTTTGAAGACACTTGCAGCCACTTTACCACTTTATCTTTGGAAGTTCATTTTGGCCTTTTGTCTTGTGTCTTGAATTTATTCAGCCTGCCCCCAACCCCAAACTGGATGCCTTTAACTTAAGGTCCTCTCCCAGCTTTCATTTTGCCCACCGTTTTTTAATGCAATGCAGTTAATAGGAATATGCATTAGATTTACCCTACCGTTGGACCCACTCTTTTTGCAAGTCTCTCGCATTTTCCATTTCCTCCAATTTTAAATCGTGAGCCTCTTCTAGTGTCAACTCTTCCACAACCTGTGATAAGGCAAGCCAGAGAACACCATTGGGTTACAAAATTGATTTTAATATCCAAATAACCAGGATTTGAAATAAAACAATTACTAAATTAGTGGGCACTACCCCAAAACTGCAACAAGTGACAACAACTAAACAATGTAATGGATTAATCCAGGGGTGGGCAAAGTCATTCCTGGAGGGCCGCAGTGGCCGCGGGTTTTTGTTCCAATCCAGTTGCTTAATTAGAAAACTATCCTTGCCAATAATTACATTTCATGGCTTGTTAGTGCTTTAACTCTGCTATGTCAAGTCATTCTCATATCCTAGATTTTTTTTTCCATTCTAAGGATATCATCCAAATACTTTGAAGTGTAAAACGGACGGGTAATTCTCAATCCTTCACTTTTTTCTCTTCTCTTTCCTTCCAAGTATTTAATTAAACCAAATAGTGCAGGATAAATACACACAGGTGTAAAGGGTAACAAGCAAAATGGATAACTGCTGGTTTCTTTTGTCATTTGTATCTTATTGCTAATAAGGAGCAATTAAAAACCGAGAATGCAGCTGTTTAAGACTTAAATAAGCAATGAGGGTTCAAAATCTTAACGAGGGAGATAACTAAAATGAAGCAGAAGTGTTTCTAGAGCAATAAGTGCTTCTTATTAAACAATTGGGTTGGAACAAAAACCTACAGCCACTGCGGCCCTCCAGGAATGACTTTGTCCACCCCTGCGCTTAATCAAACAGTGGCATCTCCGCATTAAGAGCAAATGAGGCCACTGCCCCCATTCCCCAGTAGATGGCGATGTTGTGCTAAAATTAAAGCAGTTTTAAACTAATCACAAAAATGGAACCATATTGTTAAACTATTTTTTTTTTTAAACTTTATTAATCCCGAAGGAAATTACTTAATTTTCGCATACTCCTTGGGGTCAGAGTGCAGGGTCAGCCATTGTACAGCGCCCCTGGAGTAATTACAGGTTAAGGGTCTTCCTCAAGGGCCCAGCAGAGTAGGATTTCTTTTGGCAGTGACGGGGATTTGAACCCGGCAACTTTCTGGATGCCAGCGCAGATCCTTAGCCTGAACTTGTTATCATATTTGTCACAAAGCAGCACACAACTGAATGCAGGGATCCAAAGTCTCCCCCCCAAAAAAAAACAAAAAAAAAAAAACACACACACACACAAACAAACAAATGTCCAGAATAATCCCAACTCAAGAACAAGCCTCAGATCAGGCAGCCTAACCCCAGACTCTTCAGACAGGCTTTGGCATTCTTGGGCCCAAAATGGTGCAACGGCTGCTTTTAAACTTCAAAAAATTCTCATTTTTTTAGCTAGGGTCCCTCCCTTGGCAGGATTGTAATGTCTTGTTTCGTGTCTTTTTTGTGCCATTTATTTATGTTAATGCTGCTTTTGTTAGCACTGCTGCCTCGCAGCTGGGAGATCTGGGGACCTGGGTTCGCTTCCCGGGTCCTCCCTGCGTGGAGTTTGCATGTTCTCCCCGTGTCTGTGTGGGTTTCCTCCGGGCGCTCCGGTTTCCTCCCACAGTCCAAAGACATGCAGGTTAGGTGGATTGGCGATTCTAAATTGGTCCTAGTGTATGCTTGGTGTGTGCTTGGTGTTTGTGTGTGTGTGTCCTGCGGTGGGTTGGCACCCTGCCCGGGATTGGTTCCTGCCTTGTGCCCTGTGTTGGCTGGGATTGGCTCCAGCAGACCCCCGTGACCCTGTGTTCGGATTCAGAGGGTTGGAAAATGGATAGATGGATACTTTTGTTAATTATGTGCATTGTTCTTTCTTGCTGATCTTGTGTCATGTCCTGTGTGTGTTTTTTTTTTTTTTCGGTGGTCCCCCAAGAGGAGGAGCCACCTACCAATCACCACCAGTAGCTGCTCTCTATCCTATCAAATCCATATCCCCATAGTTCCTGCTGGTCCATTGTGAATGCACTCTGGAGTTCATTGTGTTTTGCTGTGCCTTGTGCTTTTCTTTTGATTTTCTAGATTGTTGAACCTCTGCTCTGTTTTCAAACTTGGCCGTTGGGTTGTGTATTAGGACTGCACAGGATTGCCTCTTGTGTCTTACGCTCCATGAAGCATCACTGTGTGACAGATCACCCTTTCTTTCTTTTTATACAGATGCTGTGTTTGCCTGAGGTTTGGTGTCGGTATTCGGCCCTCTAGTGGGCATTTTTATAAGTGCTTTACGTGCCTTGGAGCTCCTAGTCCACAGCAGGACGAGCACCGTTTAATTTCAGGCCCACACTAAGTTCCATTAGAATAAAAGTGCTTATTTTAAGGAAGAGCAAGGCCATGAAGGGAAACCACTATTAAAGATGAACAAAACGAAGAACAAAAATCTATTACTTTGAATGATAGCAGCGATCAAAACCCAGGAAATCCACAGGGAAGAGCAAAATTCACAGAAAGGTGAGTTTCAATCAGAAACATAAAGCTGAAGCTGCAGTTCAAACTGAAAGCTTCTCCTTCTGTAGAGCTGGGGCCGTTCCAGGCTGCATCATCTGCTGGCCCCGCCCAAAATATCAAATATCAGCAAGCAGAAAAGACTGGATTGCTCTGTTCAGGAAGTGGGTGGGGCGTTGGGGTGGAGTGGGTGGGGCGTTGGGTGAGGTGGGTGGTGCATTGGAGTGGAATGGGTGGGATATTGGGGAGTAGTGGGTGGGGCGATGGGGTGTTAGGGGTAGGTGGGTCATTTGGGGTCAACTGCCCTTATTGGAGGAGTTCAATTATCCTGGGACCTTGTTCACCAGAGGTGGAGAAAGGGAAATGGATTGACACAGAGGTTCTGGCCTGTGGTGTCAAATGGTAGCTGAGCACATACTGTACAGTTGTGGCCAAAAGTTTGGAGAATGACACAAACATTAATTTTCACAAAGTTTGCTTCCTCAGTTTTGATGATGGCAATTTGCATCGACTCCCAAATGTCATGAAGAGAGATCAGATGAATTCCAATTAATGGCAAATTCCCTCTTTGCCATGAAAATGAACTTCATTCCCCTCAAAAAAAACATTTCCACTGCTGTTGTGAAGAAGGCTACAGGACACCCAAGAAAGTCCAGCAAGCACCAGGACCATCTCCTAAAGTTGATTCATGGCTCGGGACTGGGGGGCACTACCAGGTCAGAGCTTACTCAGGAATGGCAGGGCAGCAGGCAGGTGGGAGGGAATCTGCACGCACAGTGAGGGAGGATGGCCTGGTGGGTGTCAAGAAGGGCAGTAAAGAAGCCATGAAAAACATCAGGGACAGACTGATATTCTATAAAAGGGACAGGGATTGGACTGCTGAGGACTGCTGGGGTGAAGTCATCTTCTCTGATGAATCCCCTTTCTGATTAAAAAAAGAAAAGATGAGCGGCGCTGCCATCAGTCCTGTGTCATGTGTGCCAACAGTGAAGCATCCTGACCATTCATGTCAGCCAAGGCAGTGGGCTCACTAAGAACACAGCCATGAATAAAGAATGGGAACCAAAACATCCTCTGAGAGCAACTTCTCCCAAACATCCAAGAGCAGTTTGGTGATCAATGATGGACAATCCAGCATGATGGAACATCGGGCCATAAGGCAAAAGTGACAACTAAGTAGCATGGGGGAACAAAACATTGAAATTTGGGGTCCATGGCCAGGAAACTCCCCACTGAGAACTTGTGGTCAATCCTCAAACAAAACCCACCAATTCTGACAAACTCCAAGCATTGATTATAAAGAATTGGCAGCTGCCATCAGTCAGGATTGGGCCCAGAAGTTGATTGCCAGCCTGCCAGGGTGAATTGCAGAGGTCTTGAAAAAGAAGGAAGGGCCAACACTGCAAATATGGACTCTGCACATAAACTTCATGGAATTGTCAATAAAAGCCTTTGAAACTTCTGAACTGCTTGTCATTCTACTTCAGTGGAGCACAGAAACATCTGACACAAAGATCTCAAAACACTGAAGCTTAGTGAAAACCAACACTTGTGTCATTCTCACAACTTTTGGCCACGACTGTAGACCAGTGTCCTCCCATATGGTCATGAGCTACAAATAACGACCTAAAGAATGAGATCACTGGCGCAAGCGGCAGAAACGAGAGGTCTTTGTCAGTGTGGCTGAGCATGAGAAGATCAGCGCACGGAGTACTGCAGAGTCGCTTCTCTTCCGGATCACAAAGGAGACAGCTGAGGTGTTTGTGGGTCTCTCATAATGATGGCCACCACTTTGTGGCTCCACCAGAACTGTCCCACTGGATGGAGACCCTGCAGCAAACCCGGGACATGCTGATGGGATGGTATCACTCAGCTGACTTGGGGATGCCGGGTAATTTCCCACGAAGAGCTGGAATCTGTAGCCAGTGAACAGAGATGTCTTGGCTGACCTGCTTGGCCTGCTGCCGCCATAACCCTCACCAGACAATGGGGTTTCAGATCAGATGAGATTAAGATCTTGAACAGCAACTGCCCAGTTATTACTTCATGGTCACTCATGTGGCGGTGCTGTTGTAAGTCATATTAAGACCAAATGAAGCCTGTTCTTAGCATTTGTGACATGGCACCTAACTGACCAATAGGTCTGCCCCAGTTCCAACGTGTCCTGGGTGCTTTCATGAACTTAAAAGACTTCATGCATCCTTTGTGAGACTCTTGTCCTACTGCAGTAACTGACCAACAGGCACATCAAGGTGTTCATTTTGGTGGATGTGTCATCTTCAGCTTTATAACTTATGACGGATGGCCGGATGCCCACCAGGAGAGAGGATGGTTGGAACATTATCTCCCCCAGGATGCTAGAGGGCTTGCTGAGGCACCATGGATTCCTGCAGGGCATGCTGGGAGTTGGAGTTTGGAGCAGCCCTGTTGGGTTCTGTGGGCACCGCAGCAGAAACAATGAAGCCCTTTGAGGCAGCGTTTCCACCACACCCGGAAGGCCTGCCGGAAGAAGGTCAAGGAACACATCCTGGAGCCATCTCACTCTAGTCAAAGAGCCGGAGTCGGGAGGTGGTGGACAAAGCTTGCTGAGGTGGAGTGGAGACAAAGATGGAGATGGAGAGAGAAAGAGACAAGAAGAGAAGGAGGGACTGTGCTGTTTTGGTGCTTGTATTGTGCTGTGTAGCGGAGAGCTTCCTCACTTAAATAAAAGTGTGCTGTGTGGCCAGAGTGGCCTCTGTGTCTATTGTGACTGGGTTTGGGGAGCTGTACGCCCCCTGGTGGTCCACAGGCTCTAAATACGACCAGCACACAGGCTTGGGCAAATAAAATATAATATCAGTAAATGTAAAGTGTTACATGTAGGAAGTAAAAATATGAGGTTTGAATACACAACGAGTGGTCTGAAAATCGAGAGTCCACCTTATGAGAAGGATTTAGGAGTCATAGTGGACTTGACGCTATCGACTGTCAGACAATGTTCAGTAGCCATTAAGAAGGCTAACAGAATGTCAGGTTATATAGCGCCTTGATGTGTGGAGTACAAGTCACAGGAGGTTCTGCTCAAGCTTTATAACATACTGGTGAGGTCTCATCTGGAGTCCTGGGTGCAAAAAGGACATAGCAGCACTAGAGAAGGTCCAGACTAGGCTGGTTCAGGGCTACAGGGGATGAGTGATGAGGAATGATTAAAAGAGCTGAGCCTTTACAGTCTAAGGAAAAAGAAGATTAAGAGGAGACCTGACTGAAGTGTTTAAAATGATGACGGGAATTAGTCCAGTGGGTCGAGAAGGTGACTTTAAAATGAGATCATCAAGAACACAGGGACACAGTTGGAAACTTGTGAAGGGGAAATTTCACACAAACATTAGGAAGTGTTTCTTCACACAGAGAACCACAGACACTTGGAGTAAGAGACCAAGTAGTGTGGTAGACAGGAGGACTTTAGGGACCTTCAAAACTGGACAGGATAGGCCTGGCGAGCTTTGTTCTTCTAGATTGTTCTAATGTTCAAATACAGTACAGCCTCCTTTAAAGACTTGCCTTGTAGCAGTAGGTGGCTGATAGATTAACTGCAGCCGCAGTCTAAAGTGCTCTTGAAGTGCTGTAAGCCTCAAGTAGACCACGTGAAGCCATTCCTGAGATCTTGCTAAGAGGTAGTAAGGCATCACCTGTAGGCAGCCCCATTGTAAAGTGTCTGTGGGGTCTTGCAAGTCCCAATAAGTTCAAGCAAAGCCTTTGTTGGGGTCTTGTTACACAATGCAGCAGTGACTGACTGACACACTATAGGTAGCCGTATTCTGAAATGTCATTGGTGCTTTAAAAATCTTCTTAAAATGAAATAAAGCTTACATTAAGGTCTTGCTGCAGTGGGTTGGCACCCTGCCCGGGATTGGTTCCTGCCTTGTGCCCTGTGTTGGCTGGGATTGGCTCCAGCAGACCCCCGTGACCCTGTGTTTGGATTCAGCGGGTTGGAAAATGGATGGATGGATGGATTAAGGTCTTTTTAAATAACAGCAACTGGCCACTAGGAGCGCTGCAGGTAGCCCTGTGGTGTTGCTGTTAGTGATGGATTGTAAGTCCCGTTAAGAACAAGTAAAGCCTTTTCATTACACAGCAGTCACCAACCAATGGATGTGCCAAAGTAGCCCCCATTCCAAAGTGTCAGGACCTAACATGGCCTCAGGTTAAGATCTTGATATATTTCCCCCAGTGTGGTAGCCCTAATTGAGTTGTGAAAGGGTTCGTTATCAATTTACATGGTTCTCTTTTGTAATTTAAGAGGTTGAGTACTTGGTTTTGGGGTTTCCAAAGCCCCAGGTTCTGAAGCTCTAGTTTTTTGACTGAAAGCTTAACTTTCCATTTTCCATCCATCCATCCAACTTCCAAGCCCGCATTATCGTGAGTAGGGCCATGAAGAAGCTTACTTTTCTCATTTTGTGCCGTTTTCACCACTACTGTTCGGAAAGCTGCATGTTATCATGGGGGGCTGTCAGCCAGAGGTTGTGAACTTTTATAATGACGTGAACACGTTTTGGGGTTTTTTTGATGCCCCAGATTCTGAACCTCTAAATAGTTTTTTGATTGAAAGCTTAACTTTCCATCCATCAGTCTACCCTTCCATCCATCCACCTACCCACCCATTCATCCATCCATCCATCTTCCAAGCCTGCAATATCCTGAGTAGGGTCATGAAGAAGCTTACTTTTCTTATTTTGTACTGTTCTCAGCACCATTATTAGGAAACCTCCACATTGTAACGGTGTGTATCAGCCAGAGGTTGTGAACAGTAGCAATGACTTGAGCACAATTTGGGGGTCTCTGAAGCCCAAGATTCTGAATCTCTAACTAGTTTTTTGATAGAAAGCTTAACTTTCCATCCATCCATCCATCCATCCATCCATCCATGCATCCATCCATCCATCCATCCATCCATCCATCCATCCATTCATCTTCCAAACCTGCATGATCCTGAGTAGGTCATGAGGAAGCTTACTTTTCATCCATCCATCCATCCCATCCATCCATCCATCTTCCAAACCTGCATGATCCTGAGTAGGTCATGAGGAAGCTTACTTTCCATCCATCCATCCATCCATCCATCCATCCATCCATCTTCCAAACCTGCATGATCCTGAGTAGGTCATGAGGAAGTTTACTTTTCATCCATCCATCCATCCATCCATCTTCCAAACCTGCATGATCCTGAGTAGGTCATGAGGAAGCTTACTTTTCATCCATCCATCCATCCATCCATCCATCCATCCATCCATCCATCTTCCAAACCTGCATGATCCTGAGTAGGTCATGAGGAAGTTTACTTTCCATCCATCCATCCATCCATCCATCCATCCATCCATCCATCCATCTTCCAAACCTGCATGATCCTGAGTAGGTCATGAGGAAGCTTACTTTTCATCCATCCATCCATCCATCCATCCATCCATCCATCCATCCATCTTCCAAACCTGCATGATCCTGAGTAGGTCATGAGGAAGTTTACTTTTCATCCATCCATCCATCCATCCATCTTCCAAACCTGCATGATCCTGAGTAGGTCATGAGGGAGCTTACTTTTCATCCATCCATCCATCCATCCATCCATCTTCCAAACCTGCATGATCCTGAGTAGGTCATGAGGAAGCTTACTTTCCATCCATCCATCCATCCATCCATCCATCTTCCAAACCTGCATGGTCCTGAGTAGGTCATGAGGAAGTTTACTTTTCATCCATCCATCCATCCATCCATCCATCCATCCATCCATCCATCCATCCATCCATCCATCCATCTTCCAAACCTGCATGATCCTGAGTAGGTCATGAGGAAGCTTACTTTTCTTGTGAATTTTTTTGTACCATTTTCACCACCATTCTTAGGAAAGCTCCATGTTGTCATGGGGGGCTGTCAGCCAGACGTCATGAATTCTAATAATGACTTGAGCACATTTTGGGGGTTTCTGAAGCCCCAGATTCTGAATCTGAAATTAGTTTTTCAATTGAAAGCTTAACTAACCATTCAACTCATCCACCCATCCATCCTTCTACCCTTCCATCCATCTTCCAAGCCTGCATTATCCTGAGTAGGGTGATGAAGAAGCTTACTTTTCTTATTTTGTACCGTTTTCACCACCATTGTTAGGAATGCCCCATGTTATCATGGGGGGCTGTCAGCCAGAGGTCGTGAACTCTTGTAATGACCTGAGCACGTTTTGGGGGGTTTCTGAAGTCCCAGATTCTGAATCTCTAATTACTTTTTTGATTGAAAGCTTACCTTTCCATCCAACCCATTCATCCATCCATCCATCTCCCAAACCTGCATTATCATGTATAGGTCATGAGGAAGCTTACTTTTCTTGTTGTGAATTATTTTGTGTTGTTTTCACTGCCATTGGTAGGAAAGTTCCATGTTATCATGGGGTGTGTCAGTCAGAGGTCATGAACTCTTCTTGTAATGACATGAACAAATTTTGGAGTTTCTGAAGCCCCTGATTGTGAATCTTTAGTTTTTTGATTGAAAGCTTAACTTTCCATCCATCAATCCACCCATCCATCCATCTTCCAGCCTGCATTATCCTGAATAGGGTCATGAAGAAGGTTACTCTTCTTTTTTTGTACCATTTTCACTGCCATTGTTAGGAAAGCTCCATTTTGTCACGGCTTGGGTATCAGAGGTCGTGAACTCTTGTAGTAATGTGAGCACATTTTGGGGGTTTCTTAAGCCCCACATTCTGAATCTCTAATTAGTTTTTTAGATAGATAGATAGATAGATAGATAGATAGATAGATAGATAGATAGATAGATAGATAGATAGATAGATAGATAGATAGATAGATAGATACTTTATTAATCCCAGGGGGAAATTCACAAATTTTTGATTGAAAGCTTAACTTTCCATCCATCAATCCACCCATCCATCCATTCATTCTTCTTCCAAGCATACAGTATCCTAAGTAGGGTGATGAGGAAGCTTACTTTTCCAATTCTGTACCACCATTGTTAGGAAATCTCCACTTTGTCATGGGAGGAGGGGTGTCAAAGGTCGTGAATTGCAGGAATGAGGTGATGGGTTAAAAAAAGGCTGCCATTCCAGGCTTTCCTTCATCTGAGTTTGCAGATTCCAAAACCTTTTATGACCATCGGTCTTTTGTATAGAGCAACCGTTTTTCTAAAACTGCTTTTTTTTTGTGACTTTGACTTGTGCCTTGACCAAGATTTAATAGTGTGGCAGTCTTCTTGGTTTAACACCCTTTCTTTTCCCTGGCTGTGATTACGTCTTTTCTCCTAATCTCTGTTTAAGAAAACCTTCCTAGCTTGTGCATAGTAATTTGAAGTGTTTATGTTCATACACCTCAATGAAGGCTGAGTTACACAGCAGTTACGTGACTCAGAGCTGTAGGAAGCCCCCATAGTAAAGCTTCGCTGGAGCGTTGTGAGCCTTATTGAGATTGGAGAACTTTCCTTGCTATATGACAGCACCTGTCTAAACACTCTGGTAGCCCCACGTTAAGGTGTCTCTTGTGTTTTATACATCTTAATTAGAGCAAATAAGGACATCTTACACAGCAGTAAGTGTTTATCACAGGTTGACTGTATGTAGGTCCATCATAAAGCTTCACTGCAGTGTTGTGAGCCTTATTGAGATTGAAGAACTTCCCTTGCTATATGAGGGCACCTGTCTAAACAGTTTGGTAGCCCCACGTTAAGGTGTCTCTTGTGTTTTATACATCTTAATTAGAGCAAATAAGGACATCTTATACAGCAGTAAGTGTTTATTACAGGTTGACTGTATGTAGGTCCATCATAAAGCTTCATTGGAGTGTTGTGAGCCTTATTAAGATCGCCGAACATTCCTTGCTATATGACGGCACCTGTCTAAACACTTTGGTAGCTCCATATTAAGGTGTCTGTTGTGTTTTATACATCTTAATTAGAACAAATAAGGACGTCTTACACAGCAGTAAGTGTTTATCACAGGTTGGCTGTATGTAGGTCCATCATAAAGCTTCATTGGAGTGTTGTGAGCCTTATTAAGATCGCCGAACATTCCTTGCTATATGACGGCACCTGTCTAAACACTTTGGTAGCTCCATATTAAGGTGTCTGTTGTGTTTTATACATCTTAATTAGAACAAATAAGGACGTCTTACACAGCAGTAAGTGTTTATCACAGGTTGACTGTATGTAGCCCCATCATAAAGTGATCACACAAAGCCTTTGCTGAGGTTTTGTTCCATTGCCTAACAAATGCCTCAGGTTAGACCCAACCACCCCCCCAAGTGACATCTGATTTTTCCAAACTTTGCCCAGGCCTGATATTCAGACACTGCTCTCCAGACAGACCACCTCCAAACCAATGCTTCTCTGATGCCAGGCTGTTCCTCAAGATCAGAAAGCCCCCTCACACCCCCCAAGCTGTACTGCGGTTTAAACAGTAGGAGGAATCCCCACATCACTGGCCAACATGCTGTAGGAGTTGAATCCCATTTAAGCTCCACGGGGAGAAAGAACAGAGCCTCACCTTTTTGGTGTCTTGATTTTGGGCAGTGATCTTCATGCTGTCTCCAACCATGGAGACCTCATGCAGCTTCTGTGTACCCTCTCTCTGCAATACAGCTTCATCCACCATGTTCTGCAGAATAGGCCTGAAGTGGTCACCGCAGTACTAGGAGGAAAAACATGAAGGGGTGGGGTGGGGGGAGAACATGCTAGAAACTACAGGTGCTGGGATGGTAATGTGACCACACTGCTGGTCAGAGGGATCTGTAACATTGAGTAGCCAGAGAGAGAGAGAGAGAGAATATACTATAACTTTCTCAAAGCCCCTTAATTGATTTGAGGGACAGAGGGACCATTCAAAGTCCAACTTGGGATCACCGTATGCAGAGCACTGGGAGAAAACCCCAAAAACTCAAAGGAAGAACATGCAAAGTTCATATAGATAACACCCTGCAGTTATGCTGGATCAGTGAAGCAGCAGTGCACCAAGTGTTAGAAAATGAGCAAAACTCTATTTCCACTCCTTGTGGCCCAATTATTGAAAGCACATAACAAGTCTTGATGCACATGTGAGCGGGCAACCAACCTTCTTTGTAACGGACATCGACTGCTATTCTAACCTTTGCATGCTTGGATCTGCTGACCATTTCCTCCAAGGTGAGTTGGGCTCCTGTGCCAGGCTTCAGTCACGTCTGGGGGGGGGGGGGGGGGGGGGGGGGGGGGGGGGTTTGGCACCTAGCCTGGTTTGTGCTCCTCGATGCAGCTGGCCCACAGACTAGTAGTACCATGCTAGTAGCTTCTTGAACCGTATCCACCCAAGCTCCCACAGTGTAAGCTGACTCACCTGTGCAGTCATCTGCTCGTAGAACTGTCTCGACGCCTCCTGCTGGTCCATGATGTAGGTGCAGATGTCACTGCGGAGTGCCGTAAGCTGATGATGGAGACGGAGAGCCACCTCCCTTCGAGCCATTGTGGCTTCAACTAGGCCTTTGACCAGGGTCTCCATTTGGATTAACGAGTTCTGAAATAAAACAAAGAGTGAAATGAGGGCATCAAGTGAAACATATTAGGGGGTCTGATCAATAGGGTTAGGGTTGGGGTGAGATAGATTTTAAGTAAAGTACATGGTGAAGAGGACTTGGACTTTAGAAACAAAATCCAGATTGGATTCAGGGACTCCTCTCAACCAGCTTTTAAAAGCTAATTACAAGTCTATGGTGGTCTAGGTTTGACCATGGAACTTTCAGTTATATTGAGAATCGATTATAAACTAATATGCAGTATGCTTAAAAAATATAATTATGGACATATGCATTTTCTGGAAAATCATTTTTACATATCTATCCTTTGATCGATAGTGGCATTTATGGAAGTGATGTTATAATTTGGGACTGACTGGAGAAAAATGAAAATTTGACTTTCACGTAATCAATGAACTGATTTGAAAATAATAATCATAATCATAATAATAATAATAATTATTATTATTATGATTATTATTATTATTAATATATAAACTGATTTTTGATGCATCAGCAACACATTTGGTAATGATCTGAAGAACTGAATAATCTAAAGTCCATGGGAAGGGACTTGAGGAAATTAAAATTTGTTCTTCATATGAGAGACACATATTAGATGGTGTTTAGGAAAAAACGTCTTTTTGAAATTAAAGCAACATACTGGATCGTGATTTGAGGAAGAGTTACCGAAAACTCTTAAGTTTAGTGGTCGAAATTATTAAGAAAATGAAAATGAAATGTTATATTTGTGATACAGCATCTGCCAAATAATACAAAGAGTACACGACACGTCAGTCAGTCAGTTATTACCCAACCCGCGATTTCCTAACACAGGGTCACGGGGGTCCGCTGGAGCCAATCCTAGGGCACAAGGCAGGAACAAATCCCGGGCTGGGCGCCAACCCACCGCAGGACACACAAACACACACACTAGGGACCTAACCTGCATGACTTTGGACCGTGGGAGGAAACCCACGCAGACACGGGGAGAACATGCAAACTCCACGCAGGGAGGACCCGGGAAGCCAGGTCTCCTCACTGCGAGGCAGCAGCGCTACTACTGCACCACCGTGCTACCCTAGACGACACTTGTTTCGCCCTAATTGAGGCTTATCAGTTGTTCGCTCTTATGGGGATCGAATATCGGACATCAGCGCCTGAGGCGAAACCTCTGATGTTGCGCCACAGCGGCTGGTTCGCTTATTTCACATAGTGAAGATCGGAGAATTACATTCTTCTGATTATTTAGGTGATTATCTACCTGGTAACGCTCGTGGTTGCTGATTGCCAGAGATATCACTGCAACATTGTTTTCTCCCGACTCAGGGGACGCAGATGGTTAAGGAGTAACACTTGACGTTTTTGAGAGAGAGAGAGAGATCAGAGCTACGTCTGTTTTAGGGGGTCGCTGCTGATTGGCAGAGATATCACGAGGTTTTCTCCCCACGCAGGGGATGCTTTCCAGTCAGAGCTGAACACGATCAGATACAGTGACAACGTTTGACATTGGAGCGTACCTACCTTCCGCTTGGCCAGAATTACTGTTTTTTATTGATTTTTAAAGTGTTTCCTGAATCACTAATACGTGGGCGGAGTCGCATTCTGATTATTTCAGTGATCATCTACCAGGTAACGCCTGTGGTTGGTTGGTCACTGCGCCGACCAATAAATAATCCGATTATTTAGGGGGTAACCTACCTGTTAACGCTTGGCCATAAGGCAACCATCCGCCACGTCCTTTCAGTTGTGAGAAGCAGTTCATAGATATGTGATACAGTACCTGCCAAATAATACAAAGAGTACACGACTCGAGTTTCGACGTAATTGGTGCACCTTTGCTTTCCCTTATGGGGATCGAACCTCGGATGTCGGCGCCTGTGGCGCAGCCTCTGTCACTGTGCCACGGCAGCTAGCTTGCTTATTTTGATTTTGTGACGAGTCCCTAGTAGGGTAAAACATGTGTCGTGTACTCTGTGTATTACTTGGCAGATGCTGTATCACATATATATGAACTGCTTCTCGGAACTGAGAGGACGTGGCGGATGTTTGCCTTATGGCCAACAGGTAGGTTACCACCTAAATAATCAAATTGCGATTCAGACCTAAGAACTCCGCCCACGAAATAGTGATTCAGGAAAAACTTTAAAAACAAAAGTAATTCTGGCCCCGCGGAAGGTAAGTACGCTCCAATGTCAAACGTTGTCACTGTATCTGAGCGTGTTCAGCTCTGACTGGAAAGCATCCCCTGCGTGGGGAGAAAACCTCGTGATATCTCTGCCAATCAGCAGCCCCTAAAACAGACGTAGCTCTGATCTCTCTCTCTCTCTCTCAAAAACGTCAAGCGTTACGCTTTAACCATCTGTAGATTATAATGTCTGCCGATCAAACAGGTATCACTAGCCAAGCGGAGGCAAGATGCACTCCAACACATGGCGAGAGGGACAGCGACTCGGACGGAGGAGAGCTCCGCCCCCTTCCCTTTGGTCCACAGCTGCTCTCTGGGATTTGCACAAATAAATCGCTGCCGCAAGCGAACTATGATACTTAGCGCGATTAGAGAAGTCACAGAATCAACCGGAATGTTCAGGCAAATTATTAAAAAAAAAAAAAAAAAACCCGATCTAAATCCGTTAAGTAGAGCTCTCATGAAAATCGGAGGAAATTTGACAAATTATCTTTAATATGCTTTGGACATGTTATTGAGTTGATAACAATACATTGGAAGTTAATGCAATTATTTTGGAAGAGTAGTGAAGTAAAAAATATTTGTAGACCACTACAATAGATGAACCTGCGTGTTTAGCAAGATGCAAAGCTATGTGCACACAGTACTGGAAAATTAAAATGTGCCTTTCGCATAATACAAACAGACAAACACATGTCGGAACTACTGTACTGTGCATTGTCAGGAAGGAAGGAATCCATTATTGTCATTGTACTAGTACAATGAAATTGTAGAATATGTGGAGAAAAAAAAAGCATTTTTTGGGGGGGGGGGTCTTAGTGCCAGTTTCATAAATCCTCCCCATTAATGATTTTTAGATTCCCCACACTTATCAGGTCTGATTGCACCCTCACCCTGGTTGTTGTGGTGCCAACCACCATCATAACTTGCAAGGTTTGGAGGCAGAGATGCATTTGGGTGAAAATTGCATTCTCGTACAGGTTTTATGATGCCAAGGGCATAATTTTGGGTGGAAATCGCATCCTTATACTTGCTTTGTGGTGTCAAGGCTGTGACTGTAAGATTCAGAGGCAGAGAGAGATAAAGACTTCTAGGTAAAAAAAAACAAATCCCTACAATGGTGTTGGAGTGCCAAAGCCAACTACAAGCTTCAGAAGCAGAAACACGTTTGGGTGGAAAACACATCCTCCTAATGATTTTGTGGTGCCAATGCCATGACTAGAAGGGTAAAGGCAGAGGCATATTTGGGTGGAAACTGCATCGTCTTACAGGTTTTGTAATACCAAGGCATAATAATAACCAGAGACATTTGGGTGGAAATCGCATCCTTATACTTGCTTTGTGGTGTCAAGGCTGTGACTAGAAGGTTCAGAGGCAGAGAGAGACTTCTAGGTAAAAAGCCAAATCCCTACATTGGTGCTATAGTGCCAAAGCCAACTACAAGCTTCAGGAGCCGCAAGACCTTTGGGTGGAAATCATGTTCTTATGCTGATTTTGTGGTGCCAAGGCCATGAGTAGAAGGCGTAAAGTCAGAGGCACATTCGGGTGGAAATGGCATCATCTTACAGGTTTTATAATGCCAAGGCAGTAACCAGAGGCCTTTGAATGGAAACAGCATCCTTATACTGGTTTGGTGTTGTCAAGGCTGTGATTGTATGATGCAGAGGCAGTGAGAGAGACGTCTAGCTAAAATTCTGAATCCCTATAATGGTGTTGGAGTGCCAAAGCCAACTACAAGCTTCAGAAGCAGAAAGACATTTGGGTGGAAAACACATCCTTCTACTGATTTTGTGGTGCCAATGCCATGACTAGAAGGGGTAAAGGCAGAAGCATATTTGGGTGGAAACTGCATCCTCTTACAGGTTTTGTAATACCAAGGCAATAACAACCAGAGACATTTGGGTGGAAATCGCTTCTTTATACTGGTTTTGTGGTGTCAAGGCTGTGACTACAAGGTTCAGAGGCAGACAGAGGGATTTCTTGGCAAAAAAACTGAATCCCTACAATGATGTTGAAGTGCCAAATCCAACTACAAGCTTCAGATGCAGATTAAGACATTTGGGTGGAAATCGCATCTCCGCACTAGCTCTTTGGTGCCAAGGCCATGCTTACAAGGTGCAGAAGCAGAGGCACGTTTGGGTGCAAACTGTATCCTCTTACAGATGTTGCAGTAGTGTGGCTCTAACTAAAAGGGTTAGAAGCAGGGAAACTTTTGGATGAAAATGTGCATCCTCACTTTGGTTTTGAGTGCATGGCTACAAGGAGTAGAGGCAGAGACATGTTTGTGTGCAAACCGAATCTTCTTGCAGGTTTTGTGCTCCCAAGGCCATAACAAAACATTTCAGAAACAAGGGAGACTATTGGGTGGAAATCACATCCTCATACTGATTTTTTGGTGCCAAGGCAAAGACTACAAGGAGTAAAGCCAGAGACACATTTGGGTGGAAATTGCATCTTCATATGGGTTTTGTGGCTCCAAGGCCGTAAATGAAAAGCTCAGAAACAAAGAGACCTTTAGGTGGAAATCGCATCCTCACACAGGTTTTGTGGAGTCAAGACCATGGCAAAGACACATTTTCGGGGCAAACTGCACTGTTGTGTATGCTTGGTTTTGCCACAGCCATAACCAAATTGCCAAAAGGCTTAGAAAGACTTGGGTGAAAGACAGCCATACTAAGTTTTACATCTGCCTGGCATAAGCAAAGAAGTCATCCATACAGAACATCCATCCATCTGTCCATCTTTTCTTTTGTAAGCTGGCCATTTAGTTCAGAGTCATGGGCTGCTAGTCCAACTCACTAGCACAGTAAGCTACATGTCTTTGGTTTATTCAGTAGGAAACCCACCCAACCCCTGGCAAGACTGTGCAAATGCCACACTGGTAGTTCCTCAACCTGAATTTGAACCTAAATCTGGGTGACAGCAGAAATGGTCACATCACTGTGCCACCCAGAAGACTTCATTACTGAATGTAAACTTTGTACATTTTAATTTAATAAACAGCTGTCTAGCTATTGGCCACATTTGCCAACTATCTTAAGCACTGGACACATGTATTTTAATGGGAAAACACTACCGATGGGTCTTCCGGATTCCTCCTCCTCTTCCTTGTCACTCGTATTGTCTTTAGCTTTTTCTGTAAGTAAAGAGAAAAACAGTCACAGCTTGCAGGCAGTAAAGCCTAGAGAAGCACGTGGCACAACTGGCACAGGTGCCTGTCCTTCCTAGAGTTAATCGGGATGATGGTCTATGGGGCCACAAGGTGGCAGCCTCACCAGTAATCCCATTTTAATCACTTCAGGCTTGATGGTTGTCGTTGTCCACAGACTCAAATGCTTGTCCTACTGTCTCTCTGATGCATGTGACCATGAAGGCCATGGAGACTGACCTGTCTGGTTAAGTTTAAATGGGCCACTACCAATGGCAGGATATGGGACCTTGTTCAAAGGGGGACTCATCTACTGGACATCCCATTCATACCACACACAGAGGAACCCACGTCACATTAACCTTTATGGTTAAAAAGGTGGAGTGGGGTGTAATTGTGCTGAGGTAGCAGAGGAGGGGATTCACCACATGCACCCCCAATCCAACCCCCCCCCCCCCTTCTATGAGATGAGTTCTGCTCTTCCAGATCATCCACACAGCATTAACTCTTTGATTAGCAGAAGGTGAGGGGTGGATGAACCTCCATGAAGCGTTTGCAGTTTCTCCCTCTTTGAGATGATTTGCTGTTTTTAACCTGTGATGGGCAGTGGGGCAGTAGAAGCATCTGCTCAGTTCAGGGCATTATGTGTCCCCATCATCTGTCATCGCCACTGTTACCCCAAAATCCCAGGGACCAGACCCTCCAAAGACACCCCTGCCCAAGTGGACTGCACTGATGGCAGCTGCTGCCCTAATTTACCAGTCAGTCTCACTGTTAATTGTCAGCATTTGAATACTTTGTTCAGAGATTTAAAAGAACTTGGAAATCAACGCGTTATTAGAACATCAGAGCAATCTAGACGAGAACAGTTTAATTTACTTGGGATCAACAGTACACAGTAATGGAGACTGTGGAAGAGAGGTGAAGAAGAGAGTGCAGGCAGGGTGGAGAAGAGTGTCAGGAGTGATTTGTGACAGACGGGTATCAGCAAGAGTGTCTACAGGACGGCAGTGAGATCAGCTATGTTATATGGGCTGGAGATGGTGGCACTGACCAGAAATCAGGAGACAGAGCTGGAGGTGGCAGATGTTAAGATTTGCATTGGGGGTGACGAGGATGGACAGGATTAGAAATGAGGACATTAGAGGGTCAGAGAGGCGAGATTGTGTTGGTTTGGACATGTGAAGAGGAGAGAGGCTGGGTATATTGGGAGAAGGATGTTAAGGATAGAGCTGCTAGGGAAGGGGAACAGAGGAAGGCCTAAGAGAAGGTTTATAGATGTGGTGAGAGGGGACATGCAGGTGATGGGGGTGACAGAGCAAGATGTAGAGGACAGAAAGAGATGGAAAAGATGATCTGCTGTGTCAACAATGCATTTTATTTATGCATAGCTTTGCTGTGATTTTCCTGGAAAGAAAAACAATTGCTATTGTGTGCTTGTCTGTGACTGTACATTCACTTCCAGATGTGCCCACAGATGTACTGAGATAAACGATTTTCTTGCTAAACTGTTTTCAACTTATTTGCTTAGTAATAAAAGTAATATATACTATTAATAAAAGGTAATGTTTTGAACACTTATTATTGTTTTTTTAAGTAATAATAATGAAAAGGATACACTGAAACCATTGCTTGCAAATTAACAGGAAGTAGAGCTGCTCGTCAATCTTCTGAGTTTTATGAAACGAGCCTATGAGCGATCAGCAAGCGTTGCACGGGCTGCTGGGAAATGAAGTTCTTTTTTGACGGAAGCGCGTATAGAGACGGAGAGTTCAAACCCCCCCCCCCCCCAAAATATAACACAATTATGACGCAGCCGGAAATCGACAGGGGAACTTTTTTTTTTTTGGTAAAGTGCCGGTGGAGTCCATCACAAGTCTTGTTAATCGCGTGGCTGCCAGCCGAGTGAGGCACTGAGTCTGAAAATCGTTACGTCTACAACTTTGGGTCCATGGTAAGTATGCTCCGTGCCTCTGAAATGTAATCTCTTCGGTTCAATTCGTTGTTTGGACACCCAGACTGTATCGATCTGCCAAACTGTTTATTCAGTATTTTAGTTACATTTATTTATTTTCTGTTCGCCGTGTTGGGCACGCCACATGGTTTGCGCTTGCACCGTGACCTCTGTCTTTCTTAAACCCATGATATATGACTGCCTGGCTCGATTGTTAGTCTTGATAAGAGTATTTCGAGTCGACGTCTCCAACCCATGCTTTATTTGTGGTGTGGCATGTGAATATACCGTCGCCTCTCCAGGCAGCAGAAACGAGCTGGCCAGTCTCGGCTTAACACAGAATGACAAAGCGCGTCATTATCGCGGCCCTTGCCAGCGCTGACCCAATGACTTCACGCCGTTTACATCGCTTTTCTAAGGCAGCTCGTTATATTCGGGAGAATCACGCGCTATAGACACGCGGAGACCAGGCGACTGTGACGGGCTTTTCCGGTTTTGTAGACAACTCTGCGGCTGCTAATTTGTACGCTAGAATGCCACACTGCTGGTGACACTTCTCCAGGGTGCCATTTCACTGCCATCCTGGAGACAGACTGAAAGCTCTTCTATAGGGTCCGGCTTGTACGTTTTTGTAGGCACATCTGCGACTGCCACTTTGTACACTATGCCAGCTCACACTGCTGGTGACACATGTCCAGGGTGCCATTTCACCGCCCTCCTGGAAACAGAGCGCAAACTCGCGATAGGGTCCTCATGTCCGCTGCGGTGGTCTTCAGCGCTGTATTTTCAGGAGGCGTAGCAGGGTTGTGTTTGACGCTGCACTTCCAGGCGGTCATCTGTCTGTTATACAGTATGTGGGCAGCAAACTCATACGGGACACGTTTGTTCCGTTCCATTTCCGAGCACCCCTCTGCCTACTCCCCTGCTGGCCTGCACTCACACTGCGCTTAACGCTCTGGGCCCGGGCAGGCTATCGCCATGACCATGCGACTTTGTGTAAAAGCAAAATAAGATTCGAACACGGAGTGACGGGAGGAGGGGGAGGTCGTTGCATGTATGTCAAAATATTTCTGCTTATTTTGTGTGCGTCGTGTAGGCAGGATAGCGCTGTACCCTCGTACAGTTATTAGATGTGCAGCACAGCAGGTAAGGTTAGGGAGCATGCACTGGTACAACGCGTCATTGTACCCACTACACAACGAAACAGCACGGGATCCCGGTTGGCATCCCCGCAGGCAGACACGCGGTCTAGTCGCACCCATTTATCTGCCCCATAGAGGTGTTACGTGGGTGTCCCCTTGGCCTGGACCAGCCGTTCAGTTGCGAGCCAAGTCACCCTTGGGTGAATCGCGCCGTATAGTGCAGTAACTGACGCTCCCTCACAAAACCCCACTTTGAGCGTTTTATGGCCTTTATTTAGCTTATCTTTTTATTTTATCATTTGTTCCAAAAGAGATTTTTGATTGTTATTTGTTTTGTTTTATTTTCTGTTATTATGAGGATGCATCGTTTCCCACGAGGTACTGCATCCTGAATCCCGTATTGCAGTATTGTGTGTGGTTCAAGTGTAGTGTCTCTGGATGTATCTGCAGCATGGTAATGTGATAAAAATGGTATAGCATTATATTTCACATTCCACTCTGCCTCCAATAACTTAGAAACGCCCAGAAAGTCCGTTTTGGGGTCTAAACAGCATGTGGTGCTTTCCGAGTTGGATCCCAGGTCTGTTCCTTGTGCTGCTCCTCATACCAATGTAGCTCACCTTGGTGCTTGCCAGTGCTGAACCAATGTATTCAAATGAAATCAAATTTGTCACATACAAATTATACACACTGTACTATATGTAATGGAATGCTTAGTGGTTAAAAACAATTTAAAAAGACAATAAACTAATATATTATAAAAAAAGAAGAAATTTCAGAATATTAGAAATAAGACTTCTTCCTGATAGGTTACAACCTGCAGATGTTCTGCAGCAATTATATATAGAATAATATATAGTACTAGCCGATGCCCACCGTAGCATACGGCGGTGTAAGAATAGGAACGAAAAACAATGAGAAAGGAATTCAGAAATCAAGAAGAAATTAATACTTCTTGAAAGACTCAGTTGTGAATAGGTGTTTTGGTGGAGAAGACAGATGATCAGTGGAAACATCTAACCCTAGAAAAAGCCACGTACAACTGACCGTGGCTGAAGACTGGTATCAGGTCTGTGCTCTGGTGTTTGGGTATTCGATAGTGCGTGTAGAATTTCCGGCCAAGCAGGATTACATGTGAAAGTGATAAATAAATCAGGCTTTCTGAATTTACGTACTATGGCCATGGCATCCTGATAGTTTTGTTGCATGCATCTTGGACTTCCTGGATATGTGGACGGTAATATGATCATTTTGCCTACATTTTGCCTATTTTCAGTCTTTGCTTGCAGTGCGTCTGATAGTCCTTTGTATTGTTCCACGTGCAGATCTTGTTGATGTAATCTGAGATAGTTGAGACGCATGCCCTCTGTTTTAACATTCGCATCTACAACGTACTGTTGGAATAGTTTGCCACTGGAGTGCAAAATACTAAATGTATTCCTCGTTGCTAATCTGTACGCGTAAAATTGGCATTGAGTAAGCCTGATTCGCTTGGCGGTTCTTTTACCGGGAACATGTTGTAAATCTTTGTGCCAGCCAATGTTTCCATAAGGGAATAAAAAGTGGGAAAACCATAGGATCGCAATTCATATTGAGCGTGGAAATCTGTTTACAGGAGTTGCCTCTGGGATAGATGCAAATGTCCCTTTCGGCAGGCAGTACGCCATGTTCTCCGACTAAAATCGGTGTGACATGTCGGGGCATTGTATCATCGTAAATCCTGCCGAGGATGCTGTTGGATTGGACTGAGCAATTTCATACATGTGTTTGTATGATTTAGCGAAGGGGTTGATGGTTCTGAGCATGGAATCTAGCTGGAGAAGTACATTTTCACTGCATGCAGAGTTTGCTTTATTTTGTAAGCGTACTTCAGTAGCTTGCGCTGTGTCAAAAAACATACAACTGTCCATATCCTGGAAAGGTAGAAGTGTTAGCGTATAGTGGAGAGATTTGTTGATAAATTTGCCCGTATATTTTAAAACAGTATGGTCCGCGGCCAGGAGGTTGAGTTATCTGTGCACCCATGGAAGCAAACGCTAGAGAAGGGTTGTATTCTCAAATGTGTTCACAATAATTTTTAGCTTCTGATGTTTGCTGTGTAAGAAGCTGTTGTAAAGACACAGGAGCCGCAGGCAGCGTGGGGAAGGGTTTGGAGGAGGACGAATAGGAATCAAGAAATGCCGTGTGGGCGGGACTGGTTTTGAAGTGAAAGCAGGACGAACCAGAAGAGAAATTAATATAAGAGATATGAAGCCTTGCAAGATGAAGCATACAATTTGCTCAGGTGTCCCAACTTGTGTAGATTATTTAACCCCTTAACCGCCCTCTGCCGGATATATCCGGCATCGTTGTTTTATTGCTAACGCCATACTGCCGGAATTATCCGGCACATTTGCCTATGGTTCTATGAATGCCTGGCGCGTAGTATAACTGACGGTTTGGCATGGGTATTATTACTACATTGTATTTCGACAACTCTGTGATTGTTTTGGCTGGTTATGTGACATGATTCGGAAGTGACAGCTGTGAATATGGCGAAACGTAAACTGACTTCAAGTGAGGCTTTGCAGGCGATTTTGGACAATTCTGATCATGATTGTAGCAGTTCTGAAGAAGATTTTAGCGACAGTGATGAGCAGCAACGTGCGCTGCATGATACTGTGAATGAAGACGCATCGGATGACGGCGATGAGTGGGTGTATCCCCAGTATCTCAACTGGACTGCTGCCCGAGGTGAACTACCTTTTCTGCATCCGTTTGAGGCAACGTCTGGCTTTACTGTTGATGTAAACAATTGCACTGCTGAGCAGTTTTATGAGCTGTTTGTGTCACCTGATTTGATCAGACATTTTGTTCATCAGACAAATCTGTATGCAGCACAGTTTATTGAGAAAAATCCCAATTTACCTCCACATTCCCGTGTTCGTGCTTGGTTTGACACTGATGAAAACGAAATGAAAAAATTCATTGGGATTTTGATGTTGATGGGAATAATCAGAAAACCAGATATTGAGATGTACTGGTCTACAGATCCTATGTATGCAACACCTATTTTTGCAGCTGTCATGACACGTAACCGATTCTCTTTGCTGCTGAAATTCTTTCATTTGAATGACAACAGAAATGAGCCAGATAAGAAAGATCCAAACCGTGACCGCTTGTTCAAGCTACGTCCTTTGATTGATCATTTATTTGAAGCATTTCAGTTGCCCTACATGCCAGGACCGTCAGTTGCAGTTGATGAAAGTTTATTGTTGTGGAAGGGCCGCTTACAGTTTCGACAGTATCTACCATTGAAAAGGGCACGGTTTGGTATCAAGATGTTTTGCTTAGCTGAGAATTCAGGTTACATTTATAGATTTTGTGTATACACTGGCAAAGAGGATCCTATGAGTAGTATTTCAGCAGTGTTGCCAGATGAATGTAAGGACTTTGGACTTTCAGAGAAAATTGTTGTGTACCTTGCCCTACCACTATTGGACAATGGGTACACCATTTGGATGGATAACTGGTACTCCAGTTGTATGTGTTTGCCCATTTCTAGAACTTGCACAACATTTAGTGGTCAATACTGTTTGAATAAATGTAAAAAAGTAAAAAAACGAAAATTGTTTAGATTTCGCCTGGTGTGGGGAATATTTAGGGAGTTGGCGATTAAAGGGTTAAATACCTTCTGTCTCTGTTAAAGCAGACGCCCTCTGAAAGTGCTACTTGGACAAAATCTTTCGAGACTCCAATTGGTTCAAAATGCGGCTGCAAGGCTTTTAACTGGAAGCAGCAGAAGCCAACACATTACACCAATTTTAAAAACCCTACACTGGCTGCCGGTTAGCTTCAGAATTGATTTTAAGATACTCCTCTTAACCTATAAGGCACTAAATGGTCTAGCCCCTGCCTACTTGAGTGTCTTGCTCCATCGTCACAATCCCCCTCGTGTTCTTAGATCCGCAGATCAGCTGCTCCTAACCGTTCCCAAGGCACATTTTAAAGTTCGTGGTGAAAGGGCTTTTTCCGTCTGTGCACCCAGATTCTGGAACTCCTTACCTTTAGTGGTTAGGCAAGCCACTTCAGTCACCACATTCAAATCAAACCTAAAAACGCACTTCTTCACATTGGCTTTTAATTCTTAACCTGTCTTATTTCCACTTGCTTTTTGCTATTTCTCTGTTTTATTGGGTCCCCTGCCCTGTTTTTTAGTGTCTCTGTTTTAATTCTCTCTTAATGTTTGTTTTTAATATTTTGCTTTTAGTCTTGCTTGTTTTAACTGTACAGCGCTTCGGTCAGTTGTAATGCTGTGTTTTTAAGCGCTTAACAAATAAAAATGGTATGGTATGGTAAAATTTCACAGTAGAATGACAACGAAATGGCAATTAACACATGAAGAGAGACACAACAGCAACATTTATTTCTATCGCACATTTTCATACAAGCAATGCAGCTCAAAGTGCTTTACATGACGAAGAAAGAGAAAAAAGACAAAATAAATAATTCAAATTAGGGAACACTAATTAACATAGAATAAAAGTCAGGTCCGATGCCCAGGGAGGACAGAAAAAACAAACAAAAAAAAAAACTCCAGACGGCTGGAGAAAAAATAAAATCTGCAGGGGTTCCGAGGCCATGAGACCACCCGGCCCCCTCTAGGCATTCTACCCAACATAAATGACCTCAGTCAGTCCTCATTGTATTCAGGGTTCATGTGGAAGAATTTGATGATGACGGTCAATCCAGCAATGGACAGACATCACGGTGCTTTGATCAGGTGGTGGGGGCGCAGATCAGCATCACAGAAAACTGGAAAAAGAACAGCAGAGAGAGTAGGGGAGGGCGGCACGGTGGCGCAGTGGTAGCGCTGCTGCCTCGCACTTAGGAGACCCGGGTTCGCTTCCCGGGTCCTCCCTGCGTGGAGTATGCATGTTCTCCCCGTGTCTGCGTGGGTTTCCTCCGGGCGCTCCGGTTTCCTCCCACAGTCCAAAGACATGCAGGTTAGGTGGATTGGTGATTCTAAATTGGCCCTAGTGTGTGCTTGGTGTGTGGGTGTGTTTGTGTGTGTCCTGCGGTGGGTTGGCACCCTGCCCGGGATTGGTTCCCTGCCTTGTGCCTTGTGTTGGCTGGGATTGGCTCCAGCAGACCCCCGTGTTCGGATTCAGCGGGTTGGAACATGGATGGATGGATGGAGTAGGGGTTAGTATGGATTTTGGTGCCACCATGAATAGTCATGATAATTAATTGAATATACAATACAATACAATACAATGCAGTTTATTTTTTGTATAGCCCAAAATCACACAAGAAGTTCCGCAATGGGCTTTAACAGGCCCTGCCTCTTGACAGCCCCCCAGCCTTGACTCTCTAAGAAGACAAGAAAAAACTCCCAAAAGAAACCTTGTAGGGAAAAAATGGAAGAAACCTTGGGAAAGGCAGTTCAAAGAGAGACCCCTTTCCAGGTAGGCTGGGCGTGCAGTGGGTGTCGAAAGAAGGGGGTCAATACAATACAATACAGTACACAGAACAGAACAATTTCTCAATATAGTTAAGAAATAAAAAATATAAATTTTTGACGTACAGAGCAGAATTTAACAGTAGATGATATATCCCATAATAAGATTTGGATTTGTGTAGAGTCCTGGAGACCTCATCCTTCAAGCTGCCTCCCCCAATTGGCCATTCCACGGCTGAAACAGTGCTGGGCCAGCCAATCCGATGAAAGGACCCCTATATACAGAGTATCAGGATTAAACTAAGATGAAGTTTTGAGAAGGTCATGTTAAAGTAATGAGTGTTTATCAGTTTTTTAAAGTGCTCCACCATATTAGTCTGATGAATTTCTTTCGGTCAGCTATTCCAGATTTTAGGTGCCTAACAGCAGAAGGCCACCCGCCTCACCACTTCTTTTAAGTTTAGCTCTCGGAATTCTAAGCAGACACTCATTTGAAGATCTAAGGTTACGATTTGGAGTGTAAGGTGTAAGACATTCTGAAATATAAGATTAAGCGAGATTATTGAAGGCTTTGTAAACATTAAGCAGGATTTTAAAGTCAATTCTAAATGGCACTGGTAACCAGTGTAGTGACGCTAAGACTGGGGTGATGTGCTCAGATTTTCTTTTCCGAGTTAAGATTCTTGCAGCTGCATTCTGCACTCATTGTAATCGATTGATGTCTTTTTTTTGGGTGGTCCTGAGAGGAGTGCGTTACAGTAATCTAGCCGACTGAAAACAAAAGTGTGAACTAATTTCTCAGCATCTTGCAATGTTATAAGAGGTCTAACTTTTGCTCTGTTTCTTAAGTGGAAAAAAATGCTGTCCTAGTGATCTGATTAATATGTGATTTAAAATTCAGGTCAGAGTCAATAGTTACCCCTAAACTCTTTACCTCCGTCTTGACTTTTAATCCTAATGCATCAAGTTTATTACAACATTATTACCCTTAGAAGTGTAGGCCTTTCATTGTGAGGACTTACAAACAAATGAGAGTGTCAGTAAGCACCATGGTGTCCAACACAATCCAAAGGCAACTGGGAGAAGCTCTGATAGGAGGAGATCTAGCAGAACCACAAAGCCACCAGCCAATCAGAAGTCAAGTTTCTGAGGGTCACCAGCAGGTGTGGTCACAGGTGCCTCACAGCACCACAGCTTCAAGCACAGCTCAAGTCCTTCAAGTCCATATTTAGTAAATGGCAACCTTGTGTCTGTGCTCACCACTCTCTCGTTCTCCGATCTGCCATCAAACTCCCCCCCACATTTCTTCTGCTTGGTAAAACTGTTCCAGCTCTGCCTGGGGTCATGTCGATTGTGACAGTCACAAATTCTCCATTGGTTTGAGATCCAGACTCTGACTTGGCCACCCCAGGACATCCACGTTGTTGTTTTGAACCCATTCCAGTATCTCTTTGGCTTTCTACTTCCAGGGTCTGCTGCAGAGAGTTGCCTGATGTCACCACCAAACTTCACATTAGGGGTCAATTTTTGGCAATGTACCGTGTTCTAACATGAGATTTAGCCTGATGGCCGGAAAGCTCAAAGCTTTGTTTTTTTTTTTTTTATTAGACCTTAGCACCTTCTTCCAGCATACCTCCGAGTGTCCCGTGTGCCTTCAGCCAAGATCTCCATTTATGGTTTCTCTCTTTGCCCCTCTGCATAAAGCTGGCACTGGTGGAGCACCCACCCAACACTTTTTATATGCCCAGTATCTCCAGTCTCTGAAGCGGGTGACTCTTTGGAGGTCTCTTGGTGGTCTCCCTCACCCTTCTTCTTGGGTTGTTGTGGATGGCCTGCTCTAGCAGATTTACGGCTGTGCCACACGCTTTCCATTTTTAAACGGTGACTTGGATTTCTTTCTTGTCTCCCTCTCCTGGCTTGTGCTTTTCATGGAGTTGCTTGGAGTGTTCTTTTGTCTTCATTGTGTGGGTTTGACCACCATAACGAATCCCCACAAGCTGGTCCTTCCAAGTTGAGCTCATGAAGTGAATTTTAAAACCAGTGGGCTGCACTAGCGATGATTTAGGGGTGTCCTAATAGGAGGAGAATATTTATTCTATTAATTGTTGTGTGTTTTATATTTGGTAATCATTTTGAGAACTTGCAGAGCTCTGTTTTCACTTTGACATTAAATTCAGTGGTTCAGTGTTGTATGACAAGAAAATGTGAAGGGGTGAATACTTTTTATAGGTTGTGACCCCCCAGGGGGTGCTGCAGCCCCCCAAACCCCCGACACAACAGGCTCTGGTACAAGTTCCAATGAAACAACAAGGTTTTTATTGTGTGAAACTCTTACTAGTAAAGTTTCCCACGACCACAACTCTGTTTCTTCCACTCTCTGTAACTCTTCCTCCGCTCCTCTCGGCAAGCCTCCATGTCCCGATTCTGGCTCCTTGAGTTGAGGCAGGCTGTGCCCCTCGTCTACAAAACCCAGAAGTACTTCCGGTGTCCCAAGACTGCAGCTTGGGGTTACTTGTGGGAGGGGTTGGAGCCTGACAAAGCAGGGCTCGCTATTCCCCTCTGTGCACCCATGAGGCACCCACAGAACCAATCAAGGGCTGAGCCAATGAACTCCAGTTCTCAACGTGCCCTGTGGGAATCCAAGATGGTACCGTATCACGGGAGGAAAGTGGGGTGCTAGTGTTTCGGGGGGAGACAATGCTCCATGCAAAATGTCTGCACCTGTCATTCCATGTCCTGTGCAATCCCAGCTGGGTAAGGATTCTCTATTCAGCTCTGGCCGGGATGCCAGTCTCCATGTGGCATTCCTTACAAGGCACTATAAATGAGTCAATTGTGAAAAAGCATAATTAAGTCCCCTCATTATTATGGAATACAATCTCTCCATTTTGTTTCAAATCAATAGTACATTTACCCCAGTTTTGGCTACAGTAAATGTTATGTCAAAATGGGGTGACTGTTAAAAGCTGCTTTTATTAAAAATGGGGCTTTACCAAGTGACATGTTTCCGAATGGCTCTTTTAAGGCCAGTGGTCTTCATCTCAGAAAGCCTCTTTTCATGTTGGTTTTGTCACCTGTCAGTCCACATCAACACCCTCAACCTTTTCCTATCAGTTAATCGTTTCATGCCAATTACTTCTGCCTGATTTGTAGGCGGCAGACTGGCAAAGCCGTTAATCCCAGCTTTTCTAACATTCAACACTGAGGCCATAAGAGTTTGTTTTGCAGAGGATACACAGAGATGATTTAACATTTCGTAACATGTACCAGACGATGGGTGATGTAGTCATGCAAGATATAATATCTTGGGTCAGCTTGGGTCGGGGAGCATGCACTGGTACAGAATGCCACTGCACTCACCACACAATGAAACAGCTGAGGATCTGGATTGGCAACAACAGGGTAGACACATGCGGTTCAGTCCCACCCCTTGGAAAATGACCATCTATTTGCTGCTGCCAGGTGTCACATGGGTGTCCCCTTGGCCTGATCCACCCACTTGGGTCCTCATCAGTTATGGCATTATGGCCAAGTGGCACAATTCCCAGAGGTTTGGTCTAGCTGAGAACCAGGCCAAGGGGATGCCCACTGTAACACCTGGCTATAGCAAATAGATGGTCAGTTCTGGAGGGTGGGACCAGACTGCATGTCTGCCTATGTGTTTGGGGGGTGCCAACCAGGATCCCAAGCTGTTTCATCATTTGGTGGGTGCAGCAATGCGCCATATTAGTGCATGGCCCCCAGCCTGACCTGTGTCATCTGCCATCTTTGTCCTTGCATCTCCCTGTGGCTTCAGTAAACACCTATTTTAATAAACTAATGTATATAGAATTACCCTGACAGACCACAGTGGCACACATTGGCTACACCAGGGGTGTCTAAACTTTTGCACGGAACTCTGTATGCAGCTAAGCCTGTTGAAAAGTTTCATAAGTCGTTTTAAAAACAAGGTGGTTTGTTTAAAATAAATAAATAAAAATGCATCAAAATATCTTGACATTTTTCATTTTATTTTTGTGCTTAGTCACTCTTTGGGAAAGAGTTTTTGATATTCAGTTTATTGAAAAGCTGTATTTTTTAAGATAATAATAATATGAAATTCTTGACATTTTTGTTTTTTCAGTACGAAACACCTGTCGGTTTAATGAGTGAGGAACCGTCGCCAGTCTGGAAACGAACCCGTCTGTAGCAGAAACTATGGCAGAGAGCCTGGACTGCATTAAAGAGGAGGAGCGTGAAGAGGTCCCTGTCCAGGTAAAGGAGGAGACAAAAGTAATCCTTGTCTGCGTGAAGGAGGAGTTAAGTGAGGAATTGGTCTGTGGCAGAGAGGAAGAACAATCTGTGCACCTGAGAGCATTCCCTGATCGGGAATGTCATGGTGGTTTGAAGATGGAGGACTTGAAATCAGAAGAATTGGGTCCAGAAGCGAGCAGTCCGGATAACCTGAGATCCTCTCCATGGGCACTGGATGAGAAGCCGTCGTCTTCTGTCTGTAAGTCTTCATAAGAGAGTGAAATGCATTGGAGCCCCTTATTTCCCTAAAAAAAAAAAATACATTTAAATGTTAAGAGAAGGAAGTTGTCACTGGTTTGTCACAATCTCGTTAGGACATTTTCTGTTTTTATTATTTTTTAACTCTTCTTCAGGGAGGATGTCGACTTTTGTCCAGAGGGAGGGGTTAAAGGTGGCAATCAACTGTAAGCGGTGACCAAGCCCACCATTTTATGTTTTAGTTTGACTCTCTTTGCTACAAGGAAAGTTAGCTTCACTGGTCTGACCGAGGCTCCCTGTGCTCACGTGAGTAGCGAAGAGCAAACAACAGGCAAAATGTCATCTGGCGAGAGATTAAAGTGAAATGCTCCGTGGATGACATTTTGCATATTATTGCTGAATTGGACTCTTGACTTCTCAGACTCCATTACTGATGCAAGTAATCGAAAACAAATGTGAGGTACCAGCATCAGCTGATCGTAGTCCTGAACACATTCATGTAGCTGACACACCTACAGCAACGTTTGCCCGGGAGGACCACCACTTACAATGACGACAACAACAGCAACATTTATTTCTATTGCACATTTTTATACAAATGATGAAGCTCAAAATGCTTTACGTTATGAAGAAAGAGAAAAAAGACAAAATAAATAATAATTAAAATAAGGGAAAACTAATTAACATAGAATAAAAGTGAGGTCAGATGGCCAGGGAGGACAGAAAAAACAAAAAAAAAACTCCAGACGGCTGGAGAATAAAAATAAAATCTGCAGGGGTTTTGAGACCACCCGGCCCCCTCTACCTAACATAAATGACCTCAATCAGTCCTTATTGTATTCAGAGTTCACATGGAAGAACTTGATGATGACGGTCATGTGGACTTCTGGCCTTTAATCCATCAATGGAGGGACATCATGGTGGTTTAATCAGGTGGTGGGGGAGCAGATCAGCATCACAAAAAAACGGAAAAAGAACAGAAGAGAAAGTTGGGGTTAGTATGGATTAAAGAGCCACCTGAATGATAATGATAATTAAATATACAGAGCATCAGGATTAAACTGCAATGAAGCTCTGAGAAAGCCATGTTACAGTAATGAGTTTGTTAAAGTGCTCCACCGTGTTAGCCTGATGAATTTCTTTCGGTCAGCTATTCCAGATTTGAGGTGCCTAACAGCAGAAGGCCTCCTCACCACTTCTTTTAAGTTTAGCTCTTGGAATTCTAAACAGACCCCGATTTGAAGATCTAAGGTTACGATTTGGAGTGTCAGGTGACAGGCATTCCACAATCTGAGATTGTTTAAGGCTTTGTAAACCATCAGCAGTATTTTAAAGTCAATTCTAAATGACACAGGTAACCAGTGTAGTGACGCTAAGACTGGGGTGATGTGCTCAGATTTTCTTTTCCTAGTTAAGATTCTAGCAGCTCCATTCTGCACTCGTTGTAATCGATTGATGCCTTTTTTTTTGGGTGGTCCTGAGAGGAGTGTGTTACAGGAATCTAGTCAACTAAAAACAAAATCGTCATCTAATTTCTCAGCATCTTGTAATGCTATAGGAGGTCTAACTTTTGCTATATTTCTTAAGTGAAAAAATGCTGTCCTAGTTAATCTGATTAATATGTGATCTAAAATTCAGGTCAGAGTCAATAATTTCCCCTAAATTCTTTACCTCTGTCTTGACTTTTAAATCTAATGCATCAAGTTTATTTCTAATAACCTCATTATATCCATTTTTGCCAATCACTAAGATTTCTGTTTTCTCCTTATTTAGTTTGAGAAAATTACTACTCATCCATTTGGAAACACAAGTAAGACATTGGGGGGTCAGTGAGACAGGAGAGTCGGGGTCATCAGGTGCTATTGATAAATACAGTTGTGTGTCATCAGCATAGCTGTGGTGGCTCACGTTATGCCTTGAGATAATTTGACCTAACGGAGGCATGTAAATCGAAAAGAGCAGCAGACCCAGGATAGAACACCATATAGAATATCAGGGGTCTCTGAGGTATAATTACCACAACTAAGAAAGAATTTTCTACCTACCAGGTAGGACTCAAACTAATTTAAAACCCTGCCAGAGCAGCCCACCCATTGACTAAAGCGATTTCTAAGAATATTGTTATCAATGGTATCAAATGAGGCACTCAGATCTAAGAGGATGAGAACAGACAAAAGGCCTCTGTCTGCATTTACCGCAAGTCATTGACTACTTTAACGAGTGCAGTTTCTGTGACTTGTTCTGAAACCCGACAAGATTTTCAAACTAGATTGTGTTGCACTGCGCCCACAACCGTCACTGCCGTAAAGAGCAAAGACAGCCTGCCGCTCATTCCTGCCAGCCATTGTGCCACCCGTGAGCAGCTCGAGTTGCAAAAGATGGCAAACTGGTGGCCACAGCATGCAGCAACAGATGTTTAATGCTGATTTACATGTGAAACCATTGTTTTGTGAGCTTTTCAGAAAACTGTGTTTTTTAGAAAGTATATTCAGCCCTCAAAGAGTTAATAATGGCTCCAGTGCTGTGATTTCTAGAATTACTAATTATAATCTGATTTAGAATTGTTCTTACCCTGTTTGTTACTTCAGATCGCTCTTTTCATGACTGCTTTCCCCTCCTGCGATGGCACTGTTTGTTAAAGTGTGTCTCATACAGCCTTGTGTTTTGATTTTTGAAAACCAAAAAAAGGCCCACATTCACACGATGGCTTTATTTCCATTTTCTTCACTCCTATATGACGCAGAACTGATCTTTGTAAAGACCTGTGACTAGCAAAAAATGATACAGAAGCCCAGCCTTTCAGAAAGAATTTAAACGATTTTCTTTGCCACTGGTAATAAGTGAAACGGGCAACTTTTGATTTGTATATAGTTTCATGAAACGGACAGTGACATTTATTTTTCAGGCAGTTTTGCAATTAAAAAATACAAAACTTGTTAAGAGTTTTTTTTTTTTATATATAGATAGATATGTTGAATAGTTTTACTGTCAAATAATGCAAAGAGTACGCGACATGTGTTTTGCCCTAATTCTGGGCTCATCAGGCGTACACACTCACTGCACCCCCTCTTGGGAATTGAACCTCGGACGTCCGCGCTAGAGGCGAAGCCCCTAATGTTGCGCCACGGCGTGTGGTTCGTTCATTTGACAGCATGTAGATCGGGGTAATTACATTCACGGCATTCGTAGTCTGAATCACAATCTGATTGTATGGGTGGTATATATATATATATATATATATATATATATATATATATATATATATGATAGTGAACAGGGGGGCTGAACGTACCCCTAGGAGACATGGCCGCTCCTCTGAAACCCCCTCCTAAACGGTGATACAATGGGAAACAAATACAGGTTTTTTTTACCTCCTCTTTGCTCGAGTAGCTGCTGGCTTGCTGCTGCTACTGAGCTGCTTGATCTGCATTTCACTCGGTACTTCGAACATTTAAAATCCTGTACAGCAGTTGTCCTTTTGTCACACTGCCTTGTCTATCTTCCCCCAGATGTCCTCTGCTTTATTCTTTATGCATTATCCTTTGTTTCTTGAAAACCCTGAATGAATGTGTGCAACCATGTGACCCAAGTGTCACAATATATATGCAAATACACACACTTATTTATTTATTTATTTATTTATATATATGTGTACATGCAAACATATATTACGCATGTGGAAATCGAACTTCAGAAGTTTTTTTTCCTTCTTTTGGCTGCTCCCGTTAGGGGTCGCCACAGCGGATCCTCTTCTTCCATATCTTTCTGTCCTCGTATCTTGCTCAGTTACCCCAATCACCTGCATGTCCTCTCACCACATCCATAAACCTTCTCTTAGGCCTTCCTCTGTTCCTCTTCCCTGTCAGCTCTATCCTTAGCACCCTTCTCCCAGTATACCCAGCATCTCTCCTCTGCACATGTCCATCCCAACACAATCTCACCTCTCTGACTTTGTCTCCCAACTTGAGCTGACCCTCTAATGTCCTCATTTCTAATCCTCTCCATCCTCATCACACCCAATGCAAATCTTAGCATCTTTAACTCTGCCACCTCCAGCTCTGTCTCCTGCTTTCTGGTCAGTGCCACCGTCTCCAGCCCATATAACATAGCTGGTCTCACTACCGTCCTGTAGACCTTCCCTGTCACTCTTGCTGATACCCGTCTTTGACAAATCACTTCTGACACTCTTCTCCACCCACTCAACCCTGCCTGCACTCTCTTCTTCACCTCTCTTCCACAATCCCCATTACTCTGTACTGTTGATCACCAAGTATTTAAACTCCTCCACCTTCGCCAACTCTACTCTCTTCATCCTCACCATTCCACTGACCTCCCTGTCATTCACACACATGTATTCTGTCTTGGTGGTCCTACTGACCTTCATTCCTCTCCTCTCCAGGGTCTCTCACCCTGCTCCCTACTCTTGTTACAGATCACAATGTCCTCAACAAACATCACAGTCCACGGGGACTCCTGTCTAATCTCGTCTGTCAACCTGTCCATCACCATTGCAAATAAGAAAGGGCTCAGAGCCGATCCCTGATGTAATCCCACCTCCGTCACTCCTACCGCAGACCTCACCACTGTCACACTTCTCTCATACATATCCTGTACAACTCTTACGTACTTCTCTGCCACTCCCGACTTCCTCATACAATACCACAGCTCCTCTCTCCTCACCCTGTCATTTGCTTTCTGCAGGTCCACAAAGATGCAATGCAACTCCTTCTGGCCTTCTCTAAACTTCTCCATCAACATCCTCAGAGCAAACATCGCATCTCTGGTGCTCTTTCTTGGCGTGAAACCATCCTGCTGCTCACTGATCATCACCTCACTTCTTAACTGAGCTTCCACTACTTTTTCCCATAACTTCATGCTGTGGCTCATCAATTTTATCCCCCTGTAGTTACTGCAGTCCTGCACATCCCCCTTATTCTTAAATATCAGCACCAGTACACTTCTTCTCCACTCTTCAGGTATCCTCTCACTTTCCAAGATTCCATTAAACTATCTGGTTTTAAACTCCACTGCCATCTCTCCTAAACGCCTCCATGCTTCCACAGGTATGTCATCTGGACCAACGGCCTTTCCATTTTTCATGCTCTTCATCTCTGTCCTTGCTAATCTGTTACACTTCCTGATTCATTATCTCCACATCATCCAACCTCTTCTCTCTCTCGTTCTCTTCATTCATCAGTTCTCTTACCATCTGCTCATCACTCACTTTTGAGTATGTTTCCATCTTTATCCTTTATCACCCTAACCTGCTGCACATCTTTCCCAGCTTGGCCCCTCTGTCCAGTCCATCTCCTTGTACTCTTGTCGTCTTTCTGCATCTCTCTGACTATCCCACTTCTTCGCCATCCTCTTCCTCTGTATACTCTCCTGTATTTCCTCATTCCACCATCAGGTTTCCTTTTCCTCCTTCTTCTGTCCAGATGTCACGCCAAGCACCCTTCTTGCTGTCATCCTTACTACATCTGCTAGATAGATAGATAGATACTTTATTAGTCCCAAGGGGAAATAACCTGATGGATTGTAGTTGCCCAGCTGTCTGGTAACTCTTCACTGCCACCCAGTGCCTGTCTCACCTCCTCCCTAAACTCAACCTTGTGCCTGATCCATGTTTTTTCTGTGTGTCCACTTGCCACAGACAATGACCACAAAATACACTTGACAGTTGTTACTGGGGGGCAGATACTTTTGCACAGCACTGGGTTAACATACAACCTCTTCCTTTTTTCTTTTTCAGTCCTTGTGGAATCCCAACAAAAGATCCACCTTCCTGTGGCCTCCTTAGACCCTACTGAGGTTTTAATTAAACCTGGATCCTTGCTACCAGATCAAGACAGAGAGTCAAGGGACAGTCAGGAGAAGACCACCAATCAAGAAGCTGGGAATAATCAGTTGGAAACTTATGAGTGTTCTGAATGTGGAAAACAGTTTTCAAGGAAGTACAATCTTAAGCTGCATCAGTCCATTCATACTGGGGAGAAGCCCTATTGCTGTCCTCAGTGTGGGAAGAGGTTCAGACAAAAAACATATCTGCAGATCCACCAGAAAGTTCACAGTGGAGAAAAGCCATTCTGCTGCTCTGATTGTGGAAAGAAGTTTACAGAGGAAATTAACCTTCGTTTGCACCAGAAAGTCCACTCGGGTCCCATTCCGTATCATTGCGACACCTGCGGGAAGAGTTTCACACAGCACGGTAAATACAGACGTCACCTTAAGACTCACAATGGAGAGAAGCCCTATTGCTGTACTGAATGTGACAAGTCATATGCTGACAAAAAGTCTTTCAAACGACACCAGGAGACTCACAATGGAGAGAAGTCCCATGTGTGCACTGAATGCGGGTCGAGTTTTACCCGAAAGTACCATCTCGTTCTTCACAAGAGGATTCACTTAGGAGAGGAGCCGTTCAGCTGTGCTGAATGCGGAAAGAGATTCTCGCATAAATATAAGCTCACGAGCCATCAGCACACTCACAACCGGGAATATTCATGTGTGAAGTGTGGACTGCACTGCAAGGACAAAATGAATCTCCTTTTACACCAGAAGGTTCATGCTGGAGAAAAGCCCTATTCCTGCACGCTTTGTGGAATGAGGTTTTCTCAGAAACACAAGCTCACACTGCACATGCGGATTCACACTGGAGAGAAGCCATTTTCCTGTGGCGGATGTGAAATGAGGTTTACTTGCAAAAGGTACCTGAAGATCCATCAGGTTATTCACACCGGAGAGAAACCTCACCGCTGTCCGCAATGCGGGCGGGGTTTCTTTCAGAAGCATAACCTTAAATTACACGAGAGAATCCACACTGGAGTGAAGCCGTACTGCTGCCGAGAGTGCGGAAAGTCCTTTTCACTTAAAATCTCTCTTCAGCGCCACCAGATGATCCACAGCGGGGAGAAACCCTACTGGTGTAGTGAATGTGGGAAACTCTTCAGACTGATTGGGAATTTGCGAGAGCATCAGAGGGTCCACGCGCAGGGTGCGCCATACTGCTGCAGCGAGTGTGGGAAGCCTTTTACAAACAAGAAAAAATTTCAGAAACACCAGACCATTCACAGAGGGGAAAAACCGTTTGGCTGCTCACAGTGTGGTAAGCGTTTCTCACACAAGCAAAAGCTTCAATTGCATGAGAAAATTCACACGGGCGAGACGCCCTACCACTGCCAATGGTGTGGGAAGGCCTTTGCAGATAAAAAATCCCTTCAGCGCCATCAGAAAGTTCACGGCAAGGAGGTATCCCATTCCTGCGCAGAATGTGGACAGCAGTTCAGGCGCATTGGAAAGCTGCGCGAGCATCAGAAGGATCACCGAGGTGAAATGGCCTACTCCTGTACTCACTGTGAAGAAACATTCTCACACAAGCATACGTTTCTCCTCCATCGGAGAACTCACACTGGAGAGAAGTCCTACAGCTGCAGAGAATGTGGGAAGAGTTACGCATATAAAAGTAGCCTTCAGCGCCATCAGCTGGTGCATGGCGAAGAGAAGCCTTATCACTGTACTGAATGTGGGAAGAGCTACACCCAGAAGTACAATCTTCAGCTCCACCAGAGAACCCACAGTACACCTGTAACAAGCGTGGATTCCAGTTTGACTTGAAATGAGAACGGCCCTTTGACAAATGGAAAGCCAAAAGGAAGGAAACACCAGGGATGTTTGTTTGCCATCACTCCTTCTTAATAGGGTACCCAAAGTTAATTACCTCCATAGCTTCAATACAATAACAGCAATCCTCTGGTTTGATCGCAATCTTTGACATTGCTGTTGAGAAATTTTCAACCACTCTTTTGTGATGAACTGCTTTAACTCGGATAGATAGATAGATGCGAGAGGCACTATATAATAGAGAGTGGTGATAATTTTTCCCCAAGGGGAAAATAATAGTGGAAGGTTTTTGACTTTGTGTAACTGTATCTCTCCAATAGACAGAGCTGTGCACTTGTAATCTTGTGTTTTGTTTTGATTGTACTATCGAATAATCCAATGATGCCTCAACTTCATGCCACACAGATGATTGGACCTTCTCCTTGAGATTTTCTGGTTTTCTGGTGAAGTTTGCAAATCACGGTCCCTTCTATGATGGCTAGTCTTCCAAAGCATCTCCACCCTCTCACAATGGCTCTTTTTACAGGAATCCCAGTTTGATTCGGTCTCACGCTGTCCTTCTGGAATTCTATGTGACTTGTTGAATGACATTACTGTATCCTTGGGGTCATTTTGGCTGGATTGCTTTTCCAGGTATCATTCTCCAATATTCTAGATGTTCTCCATTTGAGATAATAGCTCTCATTATAGAGTCCCAGAGCCACAGCAATAGCTTTGTAACCCTTTCCGAGTTGGGAAGTTGCAACAACATTTCTTTCCTTTATCTCTGCTGGAACGTTCTTTGATTTAGGCCTAGTGTTCTTCTTGAAAGTATTGGGGGTTAAAAGATGGCTTGATCATAGATTCTTCTTCTTGATCCCTGGCTCATGTTAGCAATACTATACAAAGGCTGTCCGCATTCTACGAATTATACAAGAAATGTATTTAATAAAGACATCTAAGGAGCAGGCCTGTGGTGGGCTGGCACCCTGTCCGGGGTTTGTTTCCTGCCTTGCGCCCTGTGTTGGCTGGGATTGGCTCTAGCAGACCCCCGTGACCCTGTAGTTAGGATATAGCGGGTTGGATAACGGATGGATGGATCTAAGGAGCATACTAGGCAAGACGTCCTCCTTGCATTGTAATCGCAGATATGCTAACAATTCTTTAAGACGTAGTTTGTATAGATATGAATATACAAGAGCATCTTTGGCATGCAAGGTCTGTCCGGAAAAAGTCCAGCCATTGTTAATTGTCACAAGCCACCAGGGAGTGTACAGCCACCCTAACCTGGACACACACAGGCAGGACACAGGTTCAACTCAACACCCGTATTTATTTACAGCAAAACGTGCACACATTACCAACACCACAACACATCTTCAGTAGATACAGTCCCTTCTTGCCGACAGTCCATCCACCTCCCTTCCTCCTCCTCAAGTTTTGTCTTCTTCCTCCCAACTCTGGCCATTCAATGGAGTGAGGTGGCTCCTCTTATTCGGGTCCCAGGAGTGATCCAGGCAGCTCATCACTGTCAGGTGTGCTGGAGGTCCTCTATAGAGCTCGGCGGCCCCCCTCGGAACCCAACAGCGCTTCACCAAACTCCAGCTCCCGACATGCCCTGTGGGAATCCGTGGTGCCACAGCTGCCCAGGAGGGCTGCCCTCTAGTGTCCCAGGGGAGGTATTGCCTCACCAAGGCCCTCTCCCCTCTGTCGGGGTCCCAGCCAGTTAGTGGCCGTGGCCACCCATCACATAATATAACGAGAACGGTTTGCGCAGCATCGATGTAACCTGGCAGCCAAGAAGAGTGGACTGGAATGGGCACGCGTGAACAATGACGACTTCACTTGACTAGTCAGTGGGGGGCACCAGTGGCCATTGAGTGAACATTTGTACCGGGTGGCCGTCACATTCAAAACGGCTGAGCGGGCAGAGCAACAAATCTGCATCAACTTTTGCGCTAACCTCAAACTATTCGCATCATTCAGAAGGTCTTCTGGTTCTCCACTCCCAAAGAAGGTGAGGCAAAGTTACAGTAAGATCGAGACCATATTTAACCGTCTTTTTTGATATGGAAGGTGTCATCCATCATGGGTGAGCACCTCCAAGCCAAACAGTCAATAAGGAGTACTACTACCTCAGTGTTCTTTGTCAATTGAGAGATGCAATTTGATGAAAATGACTGCAGTTCCAGGTAACTGGTGAATGGAAGCTTCATCATGACAATGCGCCCGCCCATCCGTCACACCTTGTGCAGAGTTTTATGGCGAATCATCAAATCACCCATGTACAAAGTTTCTTGTATCTTCTTCAATAAATGAATTTATTTTTTTCAAATTACACGGCTGGACACTTTCCGGACAGACCTCGTCTAACTTACAGCATGCAGATATTTAGGTGAGCCTACTTACTTTAAAGATAATGAAGGATGATCTCAACTTAATCATCGGTTATATTTATAGTTCTGAAACTCCGGGGCAGTGACTGCCTCTTGGAAGAAGTTTCTGCACACTTTAAACCGAGAGACATAAGTCAGTGGGCGCAGCTTTGTTATAATAATAACCTTGAGGCATTGCTTCAAGGATGTGCTCCATGCAGCCGTATCTCTTAGGTCAATGTTTGCTTATTTAACAGAGCTGGTAAACCCTGGTGACTCGAATATTCTAAGATGCTACAGGATTCATAAAATGATTTTCTCCAGCCAAACCCTGCTGGTGACAACTTCAATGCCATGGTAAGAGTCGGTACAGGAGTTCTTAAGGGGCTGTCTGGCTGTGCTCAGGTCACTTGTTTGAGGGAGTAACTATGAGGGGGATTCGTTTTCCACACCGGCTATACAGATGTTGGGGAACTTGTAGCAATTTAAAAATAGTCATATATGTTTCCTCTGGTTCCCTTCACCTAATTTTGCCTTTTTCTAAAGATCTGAAGCCATGTGTTGTGATAAATAGACACAAATAGACGAAGGGCACAGCTACTTCTTCACACTGCTCTGTTTAGAGTTTTCACAGTTCGATGGTCCAGCTTCCCATCCATTTTATTTGGTCCGTCTTCTCTAGTGCAAGGGAACAGCAAGCTGTGGACGTGACAGTGTGCACTCTCGTGTTTAAACCAGCTACGTTTTAAGCCACCGCTCCAGTGAAAATATGCAGTTGGAGTTTGAGACAAGACCAAAACCATGACCTGAGCAGGAAATGAAGATTAGAATGCAATTCATCACTGTCCATTCATCTCATTGGCAGTGTGATTATTTTGTTCTGTACACTTTGTACATTCCATTGACCAATGAGTCTTTGTATAAATCGATTTTCACAGCGTGCATTTTTCATTTGCTTTACTTACTTCCCCGGTTCCATTGACCAATGGGTCTTTGTATAAATCGATTTTCACAGCGTGCATTTTTCATTTGTTTTACTTACTTCCCTGGCTTTACTTACTTCCCTGGTTCCATTGACCAATGGGTCTTTGTATAAATCGATTTTCACAGCGTGCATTTTTCATTTGCTTTACTTACTTCCCTGGTTCCATTGACCAATGGGTCTTTGTATAAATCGATTTTCACAGCGTGCATTTTTCATTTGCTTTACTTACTTCCCTGGTTCCATTGACCAATGGGTCTTTGTATAAATCGATTTTCACAGCGTGCATTTTTCGTTTGCTTTACTTCCCTGGTTCCATTGACCAATGGGTCTTTGTATAAATCGATTTTCACAGCGTGCATTTTTCGTTTGCTTTACTTACTTCCCTGGTTCCATTGACCAATGGGTCTTTGTATAAATCGATTTTCACAGCGAGCATTTTTCATTTGTTTTACTTACTTCCCTGGTTCCATTGACCAATGGGTCTTTGTATAAATCGATTTTCACAGCGTGCATTTTTTGTTTGCTTTACTTACTTCCCTGGTTCCATTGACCAATGGGTCTTTGTATAAATCGATTTTCACAGCGTGCATTTTTCATTTGCTTTACTTACTTCCCTGGTTCCATTGACCAATGGGTCTTTGTATAAATCGATTTTCACAGCGTGCATTTTTCATTTGCTTTACTTACTTCCCTGGTTCCATTGACCAATGGGTCTTTGTATAAATCGATTTTCACAGCGTGCATTTTTCATTTGCTTTACTTACTTCCCTGGTTCCATTGACCAATGGGTCTTTGTATAAATCGATTTTCACAGCGTGCATTTTTCATTTGCTTTACTTACTTCCCTGGTTCCATTGACCAATGGGTCTTTGTATAAATCGATTTTCACAGCGTGCATTTTTCGTTTGCTTTACTTACTTCCCTGGTTCCATTGACCAATGAGTCTTTGTATAAATCGATTTTCACAGTGTGCATTTTTCATTTGCTTTACTTACTTCCCTGGTTCCATTGATCAATGAGTCTTTGTATAAATCGATTTTTTCACAGCGTGCATTTTTCATTTGCTTTACTTAAATTCCCATATTGCCCATCACCCATGCTGTGCTCCTCCTCCAAACCAATTTTTCACTTTCAGAAGGTGACAGGCTGCTATTGGCCTTTGTTACATCTGTACAGAGCAGGTTAAGTTATGGTCTTCTGCTACTAAATTAGTAGAAGATTGGCAGTGTGAAGCAAATTTCATGTAAGATGCAATTATATTGTCTGATAACAAAATTGAATGATGGGTCACCAATCTGAAATTGTTGCTGTTATGGGCAGAATGAGAGTGAAGCCAAAAAAATGGGGGGAGGGGTTATTGGTGGTGGAGACAACAAGTACAAACGGGACAAGACCAGGCATGATGGAAAACAGTTCTGTTCAAAAACAGAAATGGCAGCAAACAGGTCATGCTTTACATTTACAGGCAAACAATCAAAGCGGCCATTGTCTGGGATTGGGGGGGTTGGGGTTGGGGCGGGCACTTGAGCACTTCAGAGACAGCTGGTTACATTTTCCAACATTCACACTTGGTTACATTTGTTGATGGGTTTCTCTTTTTCCATTTGGTGCACAAGCAGGTGAAGTGACGTACCGATGATCACACAGTGTTAGCAGGGGGAGTTGAACCCACAACCATGGGGTGTGAAGTCCAAACTCCTTACCTGATGCAAATTATCGCCTCTTTTTGCTAATAAGCACTAGACATACTTTTGTAAGGGGTCTTTGATTCAGCTGGGGGATGTCTGACCCTGTCAGGTGCCACCGTTTTATAACAGAAGCCCTGGTGGCATCACTTCCTGCTACAGAGCAACATGGTGGACAAACTGGACATTATGCTTTATTTGTAAATGTACAGGAACAAAAGAAAATGAGCAAGCAATTATTGTTAATTGTGCGAAAATGATTAAAACCCAGAATTCTAACATTTATTAATAATTGTTTTGCAGCATTCTGTTCATTATTTTGACTTGTTATTGGGGTTCTGGTTTATTTTTATTAGCATTTTCACGATGTCCGCACACTGAGATTTTCTTTCATGTTTTTCTAGGGGCTGTCCATCATCTCTCTTACTTTTTCATATTTCACTTGAACCCCTTTCTCTTGCTTTCAATTATTATTTCCACACTTCTTTTAACCGGACCTGCTTGTTGTTTGGTACAAATCTTGTAATTGATATTTAACCCACTTCCTACTGTCCAAATGACTTAAAATTTGGCACACTTACTCACTTCTGATGATCATACATGAATTAATCAGTTTCACTAATTGTTCAATTAATCCATGTTAATTAAGAAATTAAAATTTTCATATGAAGAATAGTTAAAGATATCACCAATAGATGGCGCTAGTAATGATAGAAATATTAACCCTTTAACCGCCAACTCCCTAAATATTCCCCAAGCCAGGCGAAATCTGAACAATTTTTGTTTTTTTACTTTTTTACATTTTTTTTTACATTTTTTACATTTATTCAAGCAGTATTGACCACTAAATGTTGTGCAAGTTGCCAGTGTATACACGAAATCTATAAATGTAACCTGAATTCTCAGCTAAGCAAAACATCTTGATACCAAACCGTGCCCTTTTCAATGGTAGATACTGTCGAAACTGTAAGCGGCCCTTCCACGACAATAAACTTTCATCAACTGCAACTGATGGTCCTGGCATGTAGGGCAACTGAAATGCTTCAAATAAATGATCAATCAAAGGACGTAGCTTGAACAAGTGGTCGCGGTTTGGATCTTTCTTATCTGGCTCGTTTCTGTTGTCATTCAAATGAAAGAATTTCAGCAGCAAAGAGAATCGGTTACGTGTCATGACAGCTGCAAAAATAGGTGTTGCATACATAGGATCTGTAGACCAGTACATCTCAATATCTGGTTTTCTGATTATTCCCATCAACATCAAAATCCCAATGAATTTTTTCATTTCGTTTTCATCAGTGTCAAACCAAGCACGAACACGGGAATGTGGAGGTAAATTGGGATTTTTCTCAATAAACTGTGCTGCATACAGATTTGTCTGATGAACAAAATGTCTAATCAAATCAGGTGACACAAACAGCTCATAAAACTGCTCAGCAGTGTAATTGTTTACATCAACAATAAAGCCACACTTTCCCTCAAACGAATGCAGAAAAGGTAGTTCACCACGGGCAGCAGCCCAGCTGAGATGCTGGGGATACACCCACTTAGCGCCGTCATCCGATGCGTCTTCATTCACAATATCATGCAGCGCACGTTGCTGCTCATCACTGTCACTAAAATCTTCTTCAGAACTGCTACAATCATGATCAGAACTGTCCAAAATCGCCTGCAAAGCCTCACTTGAAGTCAGTTTACGTTTCGCCATATTCACAGCTGTTACATGCGAATCACGTCACATGACCGGCCAAAACAACCACAGACTTGTCGAAATACAACGTAGTAATAATACCCACGCCAAACCGTCAGTTATACTACTTGCCAGGCATTCATATAACCACAGGCAAATGTGCCGGATAATTCCGGCAGTATGGCGTTAGCAATAAAACAACGGTGCCGGATATATCCGGCAGAGGGCGGTGAAGGGGTTAAAGGAAGTGTTAAAATATTGATTACAAAATTATACTAAAACAAACCCAAGACTAAAAAGTTGAAAATGATATATATATATAAAGAAATACTTTTTAAAAACCATGCTTATATTAAAGTTAAAAAGTGTAGTAAAAAATAAGTCTCTCATACGTCACTCATAAAGTAGAAGGTGGGCGCTTTTCATCAATCAATAAAATCTTAGCACAGGGGCTCAGACGGACGTTTACTAAGCATAATGGGGTTTGCATTTGTGTGAAAATTTTCCACAGTAATCCTTTCCCACAAACCATTAGCTCTGCTTCTCACAAACAGCACTCTGTAGCTCTCCTGTCACTCTTCCTCTGCTCCTCTGGCAAGTTTCATCATCATCCTCCTCCTCCTCCCCACTATGGCTCTCCGATTGAATCAGGGCGGCTCCTTTTATGTAACACCTGGACGCACTTCCATTGGCTTGAAGCTGTGGCTGAGAAGCCCTTACAGATAAGCACACAGAGAACCCAACTGGTCTGAGCTGACAAACTCCAATTTCCAACATGGGGGGAACCTGTGGGGGCTTCCATCTAGCATTCTGAGGACACAGTGTCCTGCACAAGCTGTCTCCCCCTTTCCTTCCACACTGAGCGTCCCGGCCTGGCAAGGTTCCTAATATAGCTCCAGCCGGGTTGCCAGTTCCCACGTGGCATCCCTCATACTATTCACAGATGAATACAAGGCAGAGAAAACATATTAAAAAACCTGAGCATGGTAAGAAGATCCCAAATAGAATGGTAGTTAGGTTACACTAACAAGAAATCACATCTGTTCTGATCCTGGGAAGCGATTTTCACATACTTTCAGCATTCATATGCACAGAAAAAGACATGGCAGACACTTTATTAACAAGCTGGTTGTGGTAAATAGTTACAGAAAGATACTTGGATTATTATACCAAGAAATCACAACTGCTCCAAATGTGGCAAGCAATTTTCAAATAATCTCAGTCTTTGTATACACAAATTAATTCTAGGCAGGCCAACTGTACTAATGAACAGAGTGTGGTAAGTAGTTCCCACAGAAAGGTACTTAGAGTATAATAGATAGATAGATAGATAGATAGATAGATAGATAGATAGATAGATAGATAGATAGATAGATAGATAGATAGTATAGCAATCAATCACAATTCAGTTGTAACGGCCGACCCCTTACCCAGCCAGCAGCTACACTTTCAAGACCTGTGGCCTGGATAAATTACTGAGGCTAATCTGTAAATACCAAGCCGTACCTCTGACAAATAAAATTTTCCCCACAATCGACGGTTTAAACATAAGCACAAAAAAGCAGATGTGTAAAAATAGGTGGAGAAATATATTAAACAATAACAAAAAAACAAATTTCAAACGTAGAAAATTAGATATAGATATGTATATCCCTCCACCAAACTAACAACAACATATATACAATAACAAACCCTTCCCTTATCCCAGTAACATATAATGAACACAAGACACGAATAACAATGAATGAATACGGAAAATGCCAATGATAGTGAACTTGAGTCCAAGTATACAACTGTCCTGAATACAGATGAGTGGTCAACAGATAAGTGATGTTTGAATTTCACGGAAAAAATGGATCAACCTCACCGTGAATCCTCGGCATGTGGTGGATGATGTAGTCCAACCCTGGGGTCTCTGGTGATGATTGATTTGAAGCAAGTCCGGCGGAATGAAAAAAACAAACTTGTTACAAAAGTGCGATGTGGAAAACAGCAGGTAAAGTTGGAACGTTGTCGTGAAAATGTAATCTCCATCTTTCTCCTCCCTCTCGCCCTGGGGGGAATTTTCCGTACGTCATTTAAATCATTCGAGATCAGGTGCCTCATCTTGGATGAGTTAATGCCAGTGAAACTCATCCAGATAAGTCGGTTTTTCAAGTGCAGAGGTATAGTAGATTAGTCGAGCTGGATCTAATCATCCGAGATGAATGCGCGCGCCCGTGCTGAGTGAAAAGCCCATATATATTGAGTCTAGAAAACATGATCAGCAAGTCTTTGATAGGCTGTAACAAAATGACGAAAGAACGGGCGCATTTTTTTCACACAAGCGGAGAAGGACCTTTTATTCGAAGGACATGAAGAATTTCAAGATTTAATATGCACAACGGGTAACACTGCAAAAGCAGCCCAGGCCAGAAAAGACGGCTGGCAAAAAGTGGCCGACAAATTAAATGCATGTGCATTGTACTTACTGAAAGCAGCGTTTCATTTTCTATGTGTCAGATTAATTATTATTTAATATGTCATAATTTCAGATCAAACGTGAGCACAAGGGGAAGACGGGAACAGATTAAAGTGAAGTACAAGAATATACTTCAAACTGGTAAATATTGGTATATAACTATTTAAAGAATTGTTGACATAAAGAATCATATATAATGTAAAGAACATTAATTGTAAAGCTAATAAGAAGGCAGACAAGCAAAAAACAGCTGGAGGTCCACACGGTCCAGACCTAACCCCTGAAGAAGAGTTGGCTCTCCAGCAAAATGCCCATCGCCCTGTTTCTGAGGGCATTCCAGGGTGAAACTCCTCTTTAGAACCAGTGGCAGGATGCAGTGGTCACTTCATTTGAGGTAAAGGATGGTCATTGCATAGATTTGTCCTCCATGTGTGCCATAGGTATGTTCCATATAGCCCTCTCTTTTTGTTGGGTCAGTTGCAGGGAATGTCATATCCCTTGAACCTGTCTGACCAACGAGATATTAACGAAGGTCAAATATTTGATGAAGACACAGTGTCTGATTATTCATCAGGAGGAGAGGTACATTTTCCAAATAATGTTTGATCAAACTCCACTCTGATCAGTCCCATGTGCCCCAATCACATTTGGAAATCCTGGTAATGAGAATGTTAGGCTGATTGTGAGATTCTTCACAGAACTGTTGGTGTTTTAGCCTGTGTATTACCTACCTGCAATGGCATGAAACGCCTCTTTTATTGTCTGCACACGCAGGTGTCCAGGAAACACAATGAAAACCTGAAGGAAATGTTTCAGAGCCAAACAGACTTTACGAATTGCCTGGCAAACTGCCCTTTTAGTTAGATTTTCTGCATCGCCTACAGTATATAAAAAAGTGCCACTTGTAAAAAACCTCAAAGCAATGCCTACTGTCTGTGTGGTTGTGAGAGCCCGACTTCACCGAGTTTGACTTCGAATATAAGGTGCTAATAAATCTTTGAGGTACAATATTCCCCCTCGGCTAAAGCGGTATCTTTCGAAAAGAATTTCCTCCGGGAGCAATAAACGATCTTGCCGATCGCGCAAAACCCTCTCTATATGAAATTTTCTTCTTATAATTTGCGTACTGATATCAATTGCTCGCTCTTTCGTCATTTTGTTGCAGCCTATCAAAGACTTGCTGATCGTGTTTTCTAGACTCAATATATACGGGCTTTTCACTCAGCGCGGGCGCGCGCATTCATCTCGTATGATTAGATCCAGCTACACTAATCTAACACGGCTGAGTTTGAAAAACCGACTTATTTGGATGAGTTTCACTGGCATTAACTCATTCAAGATGAGGCACCTGATCTCGGATGGTTTAAGCGACGTACGAAAAATAACCCCCTGCTCGGAGCAGGTTTGTTCTCTGTAAACAAGGATTAGTTTACACACGTGATCAGTGACGGTGCGTGGAAGTCATCCAGTCATGGCTTCACCGTTCATGAATGAGCGACCAATTGATATCGGTGCGCAAATTATAAGAAGAGAATTTCATATAGAGAGGGTTTTGCGCGATCGGCAAGATCCTTTATTGCTCCCGGAGGAAATTATTTTCGAAAGATACCGCTTTAGCCGAGGGGGAACATTATACCTCAAAAGATTTATTAGCACCTTATATTCGAAGTCAAACTCGGCAAAGTCGGACTCTCACAACCACACAGACAGTAGGCATTGCTTTGAGGTTTTTTGCAAGCAGCACTTTTTTTATATACTGTAGACGATGCGGAAAATCTAACTAAAATACAAGGGGGTACGCAGTCTCTTTCCATCATCCGTACCCCCCTGTATTTACGGGGACGACATTCACTGACGCACACAAACAGCAAACTTGACGATGGAAACAAAACGCACTCAAGTAGAAACATTGAACAACACTATTACTACTATGTAGCCCCGCTACACAGTAAAGTCACTGTAAACTAAAGCTGGTAGTGTAATGATTTTGAATGAACACTCACACTTCGTCTTAACAGAGCTCTGGGCTCACTTTATTTACACTCGGGCGTAGCACATGTGAACAGAACAGCTAGTCGTGTTTCCGACTTACAAAAAACGCACGTTATGACGTAATGACGTTTTCTTAAAGTTGTACACTCATTACATCTCCCCTTTTCAGTTTTTCTTTTTTTTTTTCTTAACAGAACTGAATTAAACATTAACGTTCCTGGTTACTGATAAATTATCAACACCTTTCAACAAAACCTTATTTCCCAGTTTTCTCACTGCTTACTCTAACCCCATAGAAGAACATTGTTACTTAAATCTGTAAGCCCTTATAACCAATATATTGTTCTTCATCTTTCACCATCTTTTTTTTTTTTTTTACAAATCTAATCTGTCCACTGGTCTGCTCAGTCTGCCAGATCTAGTCACGACTAGTCCTTTTTGGGTCTTTGGGGCCTGAGACAAAGTTGTCTCCATATGCACTGTAGACGTAGGCAGCTGTTCATATATTTGTTCTGGTTGAACTGGAAGTTGGTTTCCTTCCGCTGGGGCAGGGCAGAGCTGTAAGTGACGACGGTTGCGTCGCAGCGTTGCTCCTTGGTGTGTCTCAATGACAAAAGATCGAGGAGTTGTACTCTCGCCTCTGACCACAGCGGCTGTTCCCCAGGTCTTTTGATGATCCAACTTTGTGAGCACCGCATCACCTGACCTTAGCGATGGTAAAGGTCTAGCTCCATTGTGACGATTAAAGTAGAAAGCTTGCTTTTGCTTTTCCATGGAATCTTTTCTCCTCACATCTTCAAGATTTGGCCACTGAGGCTGAAGAAGTGTCTCAAGCAATGGAAGTGTAGTTTTAATCTTTCTGCCCATAAGGAGTTCAGCTGGGCTGACCCCCGTTGTGATGCAAGGTGTGGCCCTGTAACTCATCAGAGCCAGAAGAGGATCTTTCTGTTGCAGAATTTTCTTCGCAATTTGCACCCCTCTCTCTGCATGTCCATTTCCTTGAGCGTGGTGTGGACTGGATGTGATGTGCAAAAAGTCAAATTCCTTTGCAAATTCCTGGAACTCAGCACTCACGAACCGAGGACCATTGTCCGAAACTATTTCATCAGGGCAGCCAAACCTGGCAAATAGTGCCTTCAGTTTTAACACTATTTCTGAGGTAGTGGTTGCTGGCATGTGAAGGATCTCAAGAAATCGAGAGAAATAGTCTGACACAACAAGGTAAGTGTGCTTATTATACTCACACAAGTCAATAGCTAGCCTTTTCCAAGGTCTGTCTGGAAGGGGCGTCGAGATGAGAGGCTCCTTTTGCTGTGTCTGTTTCATCTCAAGGCATATTTGACAGGACTGAACCTTTTGTTTTATTTCTGACGAGATGCCTGGCCACCACACCGATATTCTGGCCCGCTCCCTACACTTTGTCAAACCTTGATGTCCATCATGTATCTTGTTTAGGATATCTTCTCTCAGGACATCTGGAATTAACATACGGCTTCCTCTTGTCAGTATGCCATTGTGCTCAGACAGCTCGTTCTTGAAATGGAAAAACTGTTGAATTGCCACTGGAACGTTGTTTATGTATTTTGGCCATCCTGACCTGATATACTTCAGTACAATTTGCAGGTTATTGTCAGCTTTTGTAGCAGCCCTAATGGCTACAAGTTTTGGTGGGCTTGCAGGCATGCATTCAGCAACATTAGCAATGTAACACTCCACATCGGTGTGTGTGTTGAGATCATTTTTCTTGTATGCTAGTGGGCTTCGGGATAGTGTATCAGCCACCACCAAAGTGTTTCCTGGAGAATATTCTGCTGTCAGTTTAAATCTCATTAGCCTCATAAGTAGTCTCTGACATCTTAATGGAACACTATCCAAGTCCTTCTTATTCATAAGAGGCACTAACGGTTTGTGATCTGTTACCAACTTGAAATTTTCAAGACCTATTAGGTATTTTTCAAATTTTTCACAAGCCCAGACGCTCGCCAGACATTCTTTCTCAATCTGGGTATATCTGGATTCTGCCTCAGACAAACTGCGTGAGCAGTATGCTACCGGTTTCCAGTCTTTCTCATGCAGTTGCAATAGTACACCACCTATGCCATAACTGCTGGCATCAGCTGACACAGCAGTAGGTAGAGTCACATCATAGAACTTCAAAACTGGAGAAGTAGAAAGGATGTCTTTAATGTGCTGAAATGCTGTCTCCTGGGGACTGGCCCAGGTCCATGTAGCTGTTGATCTCAACAAGTCATACAGTGGTTTGCCTTCTGTTGACAAATTAGGAATGTACTTGCCTAGTTAAATTAAATTAAACATCCCTAGTATCCGTTTTAACTCCTGAACATTGTATGGAGGTGACAGCTCACGGATTGCTCTGACCTTCTCAGGATCGGGTCTCACACCTGATTTGTCGATCAAGTGACCAAGGAAGTGAAGCTGATGTTGTCTCAGCAGACACTTTTCACGGTTCAACTTCAACCCTGCAGACTCAATTCTCTTCAATACATTGGTAAGCCGTTTGTCATGCTGTTCCATGGCGTCTCCATACACCAATATATCATCCATATACACCGATACTCCACCAAGCCCTTGTAAAGTTTCCATCATCTTCCGCTGAAATATTTCTGGGGCACTGGTGATGCCGAAAGGAAGACGTTTAAAGGAGTACCTTCCAAACGGTGTTATGAAAGTGGTTAGTTTGCTGCTTTCTGGGTGTAATGGTATCTGCCAAAAACCTGAGGCAGCATCCAAAGACGAGAAGACTGTTGCACCACTCAGTTTTGCAATTATCTCCTCTGCAGTTGGAAGAACATATCTTTCCCTTTTTACAGCTTCATTCAACTTTTTCAGATCTACACAGATGCGAACCCTCCCGTTCTGTTTAAGCACCGGCACCATGGGTGCGCACCAGTCCGTAGGGTCTGTCACTGGCTCAATGACCCCATTCTCTTCCATGCGCTGAAGCTCCTCTCTTACTTTTTGTATAAGAGGCAGTGGAACTCTGCGCGCTGTGTGTACCGCATATGGCTGAGTATTGTCCTTAAGCTGGATTTTAACAGGTTCTGTTTTAAGAGTTCCATGCTCACCAAATGCATTGTGAATTTCCTCAATGCGTTTCACCACTCCCATTGAGGATGCAGTGGATCGGCTTAACAAATTGTTCACATTTTGTCCATGGATAACATACACTGGGAATGAGTACACACTTCCTTTATATGTGGTACTGACTTGAAATTTCCCCAAGCACTGAAGTCGTCCTCCAGGACTACACAGTGTAACACTAGACCGCTCCAGCGTTCTCCTGGGATTAAGCGTGCAGAATGTTTCTTCGCACATGATGTTTGCATCTGCACCAGTATCAATTTTAAATTTAACTGGTGTCTTTCCGATGGAAATTTTTACAGTCCATTGCTCATCATTATTTTGTGGATTTGTAACAGCTCCCAGGAAATATGGAGTCTGTGCAACAGTTTCTGTCACTTCTTTCACTGATTTACTGTGGCACATTCTTTCCCAGTGACCCACTTTTTTACATTTATTGCATGTTGATTTTATTGCTGGGCATTTTTCCTGATACTTGTGTTTAATCTTCCCGCATCTCCCCCATTTTGGTTCTCCTTGCTCTTTATCAAATTTTCTTTTAGGTTTCCATCTCTGTTTTCCTCTGTCTGGTGCTTTCCCTTGTGCTATCTCTTGTACTGCAGCGCACGCCTCCCCCTGCTGGTGAACTTGGAGCGCTACCTCTTCACATTGGCGCACGCTTTGAATAGTTTGAGCTAACGTGAGGTCGGACATTAACTGCAGCCTGCGCGACAGTTCTTTATCGAGTATGCCCACAACTATCCGATCCCGAATGTGTTCATCTCTGTATTCTCCGAAGTCACAATGTTCCGATAAATCATACAGAATTCTAATAAAAGTTTCTGCCTTTTCACCCGGGCGCTGTACTCTTTGATAGAAACAGGCTCGCTCGTGAATCACATTCCGTTTAGGGAAAAAGTACTCGTCATATTTTCTTAACACAACGTCGAATCTCTTCTTGTCACCTTCCTCATCAAAGGCGAACGATTTAAATATGTGTTCGGCTTCGTTACCCCCATTGGCGTAAATTAATGAACTGACCTGGACTTCACCGTCTTCTTTGTCCAGTTTGGTAGCACCCCTAAAACGCTGAAAACGTAGCTTCCAGTCAGCCCACTCATTCGGACGATCAAATGAAAAACATTCCGGAGGATTGAACTTCTCCATATTTTCGAGGCAATGCGCTCGTCAAGCACTTCTGACACAATGTAATGATTTTGAATGAACACTCACACTTCGTCTTAACAGAGCTCTGGGCTCACTTTATTTACACTCGGGCGTAGCACATGTGAACAGAACAGCTAGTCGTGTTTCCGACTTACAAAAAACGCACGTTATGACGTAATGACGTTTTCTTAAAGTTGTACACTCATTACAGGTAGCCTGCTAGTATATCGGGACTGACCACGGGGGTATTTTCCGTATGTCGCTTAAATCATCCGAGATCAGATGCCTCATCTTGGATGAGTCAATAGCAAAAAAATACAGTTAGTGACTCTGTTCACCACAACCAACCCCCGACGCTGTCAAAAAAAAAAATCTCAGGAACTGTTAATGGTTCACATGAGCCTGAAGCCGTTCCTTAACATCAACCAGATGCTCAGCCTCCATGCACCTCACACAGGGCCGTATTAAAACGAAATTGGGCCTGATGCTGCAGCGCAAAAAAGGCCTATTTTTTTCTCGGCATCATTGGTGCATGTGCATTCGACACTCACTCGTCTTTTTTCATATGGGCCTAATCCTGCAGCATCAATAGCACCCACCTTAATCCGACCCTGACCTCGCACACTTCTCAAATCCCCCCTACCCTTGCGGCCATAACTGTACTTAATAAAGGCTTCCCGATTCCCCCGCTCAGCTTGTCCACCCACAGGGAGATACCATTTCGGGCCTGCCGGGGGAAATCACACACATCGAAGAAAAAAAAAAAAAAAAAAAGTATATATATATATATATATATATATATATATATATATATATATATATATATATATACACACACACACGAGGTGACACAAAAAAAGAAAACATTACCGCACACATGCCCTATTACAGGGGTAGGCAACGTCGGTCCTGGAGTGCCACAGTATGTGCAGGTTTTTGTTCCAACCCAGTTCCTTAACGAGAACTCAATTATTGCTGATGAAGCACATATTGCTTAAGTGACATTTTAATGCTTCATTTTAGTGGTCTCGCTTGTTAAGGTTCTCCAACCTTAATTGCTTATTTCAATCTTAAACTGCTGCATTCAGTGTTTTAATTGCTCCTTATTAGCAATAAGATGTAAAACAGGGGTAGGCAATGTCGGTCCTGGTGAGCCGCAGTGGCTACAGGTTTTCATTGCAACCCAATTGCTTAATTAGAAACCAATCCTTGCCAATCTCAGACCTTATTTAATTTTATGGCTTGTTAGTCTGTGCAATGTAAGGCTTTTATATCGTAGATTTTTTTCCTTTCCAAGGATATCATCCAAATGATTTGAAGCCTAAAACAGATCATTTTCAGTCTGTCACATTTTTCTATTAAGTGTTTTATTAAATCAAACCGTGCATGATGAACACACACAGATGTAACTGGAAAAAAGCTAGCTGGAGAACTGCTGGCTGCTTTGTCTTTTACATCTTATTGCTAATAAGGAGCAATTAAAACACTGAATGCAGCAGTTTAAGATTGAAATAAGCAATTAAGGTTGGAGAACCTTAACAAGCGAGACCACTAAAATGAAGCATCAAAATGTCACTTAAGCAATATGTGCTTCATCAGCAATAATTGAGTTCTCGTTAAGGAACTGGGTTGGAACAAAAACCTGCACATACTGTGGCACTCCAGGACCGACGTTGCCTACCCCTGCCCTATTAATTCAAAATGATGTCCCCTATAGCTGTCTTTCGGCATTCCCAGACACCCGTGACTGCGCTTAACTCGGCGCCACCTTTAAAACACCGGCCGGTGAACTTGAAAAACTACGCGCGAGGATCGCAGCTGGAATGACTATCAGAATATCTGAAAAAACAAAGAAATAACCTGCCGGTAAGTCCCGAACCTTGTCAAGTACCGTTTAGTTTTTTTCGCGCTGTAAACTTACTGACATATTGCTTATTGCGGCTATCTGTGAGTCTGGCTGTTCAGTATGTGTCTGCACTTTCCTATGTTAGCATCCCGGCGAGGCTATAGCGTCACAGTCACATTTCCATTCTTAATGTTGTACATATGTTTTCCAAGAAAAGCCGCGTTAGCGGACACAATAAAGAACAAGAACATATGGATCATGAGAACTGATCATGAGCAAGTCAAGGATAAAACATGGCTCAGAAAACAAACAAAAAAAAAGTTTAAGTCTGTTTATCATTCCGCTACACAAGAATGGCTTGCAATGCAGACATTATGCCCAGTACTTCTTTTAATTATCAAATTTTATTAGAAAGTGGCACAATTAAATAACAGGCCTATCCAATAGAATGTCAATCAAAGATTAAACAAAAGACCCCCCCCCCCCCCCCCTATATAAAATAGCCTTCTAGCCACATTGCTGGCAGATCAAAGTGTTACAAGATTTCACTTAACACCATAAGGTCACATATGTCTTGCTATTCGTGTCAGATGCCAATAATTTTAGTTTGAGTCTTCAGTAGAGATTTTAACTGTCCAGCATTTTAAAAAGAAATGCCATGTTTAAGAATGTTGAATATCATCGGTTTGCCACAGACCAACCAATGCCATTTTTCCATCCCTTGAGCTGACTGTTGATACATCACAAGCCAGTCTGGGCTGCTTTTATAACAACATGATGTTGTAAAGTGTTGCTAAAATGTGCGGAGTTGATGTACTGCACTAACACATGTAATTACGTTCTGTTACTGCTGTCATTTCTTTCATTTGACTAATTGTTATAAATTATTTAATAAATGTGGTAAATAACTTTTTGATGAAGTCATTAGGAGATTTAATAAAAAACAAAAAAACAATAAACCAAACTGGGAGGCACAGTGGCGCAGTGGGTAGCGCTGCTGCCTCGCACTTAGGAGATCTGGGTTCGCTTCGCTTTGTGTAGTTTGCATGTTCTCCCTGTGTCTGCGTGGGTTTCCTCCCACAGTCCAAAGACATGCAGGTTAGGTGCATTGGCGATTCTAAATTATCCCTAGTGTGTGTGTGCCCTGTGGTGAGCTGGCACCCTGCCTAGGGTTTGTTTCCTGCCTTGTTCCCTGTGTTGGCTGGGATTTGCTCCAGCAGACCCCCGTGATCCTGTGTTCGGATTCAGCGGGTTGGAAAATGGATGGATGGATAAACCGAACTTGTAAATTGGCTAAGCCAAGTCCCTGAAGTCCCGTTATGGACGTTTCCTTCCTTATCTCCCAAATGTGTCAGCAGAGTTAAATGGCTGGCAGGGAAGAACAAAATGACTTGAATGAAGCTGTTTACGAGTAAAAGCAACTGTTAAGGGTTCTAAATGTTAACAAACTAGGGATCAAAAGTTGTGACAACAAGTAGCAGCTAACTGACTGACTGGAATGAAAACCTCCAGCCATTCAGCAATTGAGACCCCCCTGCTGTTCCAGTGTGGTGCTGAGGTGTCACCCACTGTGCTCGGGTCCCAGTCCAGGTGGTTAGGCGGAACATCAGCTATTAGGTAGTGAAGTGGTGGGAGAGACAGAGAGAAACGTTTAGAGACGTGAGGTGATTAGGGGGGCCCAAATGACCAGGCTGGGGTGGACATTTTAGCCTGGACATCGGGATGCACTGTACTCTTTAACCCTTTCGGCCCTGGGTTTTCTGTTTTTGTGGGAAAAATTATTTTGTGAGATATTTTTGATATCACTGTTATTATACAATAGCTGCCAAATACTTCAATCTTCTTGAGGAAAAAAAACTGAAAGTGGAGCTACTTACCATGTGGTGCGCACAGTCTGGAAGCATGCATTTTCACTTCTGTGCCAGTCTCGCCAGCCTGCGCTAATAGTAGCATGCCCGGTTCCAACGGCTGCAAACGTACCTGTGCTTTACGAAAACGTCTGCGTATTTATGTACTAGTAATAGGATGTCAGGGCTGAAAGGGTTAAAAAAAGAAAGGCCCAGGTTTCTTTTATGACCACAAAGAGTCAGAACCTCGGTTTTATGTCTCATCAGGAGGATGGCACCATTTTGTACAGCACAGTGTCCTCATCGCTGCACTGAGGACAGTGGGATCCACACACAGAGCACAGGGCAGGCGCCCCCTGCTGGCCTCACCAACACCTCTTTCAGCAGCAACCCAAGCTTTTTCTAGATGGTCTCCCATCCAAGTACTGGCCTTGGCTTCAGGTGGATGAGCTCTTCTGAATTTCACGTGATACGGCAGCTGCCTAGTGACACAAGTGGCGCTGTGCACTACTTGCAATATGCTGTGGTACAAACGCAAGGCTCAGTCCAGGGTGGGCAAGGCAGATGGGCAGAGCCATCTGGGCACTTGACTTTGTGCAGTCCGCTCAGTAACAGCAATGAGGGACCAAGGGACACCAACATAAAGAGGATTTTAAACAATGGAAGATGAATGAAGGAAAAGGTCGACCAACAAAGCTGTGCCATCATGAGGGCAATAGATGTGTCAGAAGAGCACAAGAAGGTAAGAGTTCGAATTGCAGATTACAAGTCAGGTGAGAACTAAACTATCGAGGATTTCACGGTTTAAAGCCAAAGAATGAAGGCAGTGAAATTGGAATCTGAAGTGCAGAATCTCATCTGGCAGCACGGTTTCTGTGGCCTGTCCAAAATCAATCATTAAAGGATGCACTGTAGCCTCACCCATCTAGCAGACCGGCACCAACTCATACCAGCCTGGCAAGGAATCTGTTAGCGGTTACCACACTGGTTACCCGTGTCATTTAGAATTGACTTTAAAATGACAGTTTACAAAGCCTTCAACAATCTCAGGTTGTGGAGTGCCTGCCACCTGACACTCCAAATCGTAACCTTAGATCTTCAAATGAGGGTCTGCTTAGAATTCCAAGAGCTAAACTTGAAAGATGTGGTGAGGCGGGTGGCCTTCTGCTGTTAGGCACCTGGAATAGCTGACTGATAGAAATTGATCAGGCTGATACGGTGGAGCACTTTAACAAACTCATTACTGTAACACGGCTTTCTCAGAGCTTCATTTTAGTGTAACCCTGATATTCTGTATAGAATTATCATCTTTATCAGATCTCTGCAATCTATACTAACCCCTACTTTCTCTGCTGATGATTTTCTGTTTTTCTGTGGTCTGCGCCACCACCACCTGATCAGAGCACCGTGCTTTCCTTACATTGATGGACTGAAGGCCAGAGGTCCATATGACCAGGGAATTCATTCCTGGGAATTTTAGAATCCAGCATTTCATTCCTGGGAATCCCAGGCTCCCGGGGATGACACAGTGCACAGGCATCTCACGTGAACAGTTTTAGAACGACCGACACTTATTTTTAATAAAACTACTGCAATATGTTGACACAAATAAAAGACTAACCTTAACTACAAGTAGTTCATGCCATCCTATAAGTACATGTATCTTTAGTTGTGGTAATAGAAAGCACAACATTCTCACAGGTGGCGCAGTGGTAGTGCTGCTGCTTTGCAGTAAGGAGACTGTGGAAGATTGTGGGTTCGCTTCCCATTTCCTCCCTGTGTGGATGGCGCTTTGAGAACTGTAATGAATTATTATTATTATTAACGTGTCCAGTTTGCAGCTGTCCGTGTGAGAGCGCACCTTCGTGCAGAGTACGCCAGCCGCTAAGAGAGCACACTCTGCCTCCACTGAAGTAGGCGGCACAATCATCAGATACTGATACGCTTGTTCTGAACAACGCCCACACTTGCCGTTGCGCTGAAACACCGCCATTTCAGCTTTTACTGATGCATCCAGTTTCTTGTCGTCATTCTGTGATGGCAAGTTTCTTGGCACAGATAATGCGGATGCGACAGACTGACTGACACATTGCAATTTCAAGTTGCTGTTCAAAGCTGTTGTCTGATGAAGTGCAAGCTGCAGCAATGGCGCCACCTTCATTATTTTCAACTATAACTCTGTTCTTTCTTGATCGATTTTTACACTTTTACACACTATATATGCGAGCTTGGCCATTCCCGTTTTCCCAGGAATTACAGCAGATTCATTCCCGGGAATGCGGGTTGGACCCCGGGAATGGATTCCCTACACATGACCAGCATAATCTAAATTATAGGTTCCCAACCGTTTTTTTTGGGTCAGAGCTCACTTTTTCAAAGGGTGATTCGATAGCAACCCCCCCCCCCCCCCCCCCTTTGGGTGAACGATACTATACTATACACCATGCTTCAAATTATTATGCAAATTGCATTTAAGCATCATAAAGAGTCAATATTGGTGAGGAAGTGACAAACTGGTGAGGAAGGCAGGCTCTATTGTTGGCATGGAGCTGGACAGTTTAACATAGGTGGCAGTGCGACTGGCGCTAAGCAGGTTCCTATCAATTATGGAGAATCCACCGCATCCACTGAACAGGATCATCTCCAGACAGAGGAGCAGCTTCAGCAACAGACTGCTGTCACCGTCCTGCTCCACTGACAGACTGAGGAGATCGTTCCTCCACCACACTATGCGACTCTTCTACAAAGTTATTATCTGTCTGTTATACCTGCATTGTCATCAATCTTTAATTTAATATTGTTTATTGTATCAGTATGCTGCTGCTGGAGAATGTGAATTTTCCCTTGGGATTAATAAAGTATCTATCTATCTATCATATAGTGCCTTTTTTTTTTATCTATCTATCTATCTATCTATCTATCTATCTATCTATCTATCTATCTATCTATCTATCTATCTATCTATCTATCTATCTATCTATCTATCTATCTATCTATCTATCTACCGCAATATGTTATTAATTTTGCATACTAAAGCAAGCAGAGTGGGAATTAATCTGGACTCAGTCTTCTGGTTACTTGAAGAACCAGTAGTATGGAATCCAACCTTGGAGTTTGACTCGGTTAGTTTGAACTCCCTGCTTATGAGCAAAGGCTTTTCTAAAGTAGCTGACTTTATTGATCCGGTCAGCAACCAGTGGAAGTCTGAGGCAGCTGTGACACATGAGCTCGGGATTAGGTCTGTCCGCTTTGGGGGGTCGATTATTAACAAACTAAAAGTCTCTTTAGTGCAATTGGGTGCAGGTCCCCTGTGTGAGGAGTTTTTCTCTGGTGATCTCATAAAAGAGGCGGAACCTCCTGAATGTGATATTAGAATTAAACCAAATGTAAAAGATTTTATCAAGCCTAAAAACTCAATTTTAAAAATTAATCACATAAATGGAATTTTGTTCCAAGATTTGTCAAAAAAAGAATTGTATGACTGGTGTCTTAAAGTGTTCCATTTTATACATTTGAAGGAAATGACTGATACCCTCTGGAGGAACACTCTGTGTCTGCATGACACAACATCTCCAGCATGGAGGACTTTATATAAACCTCCCATTGAGAAAAGAGTTGGGGACCTGCAGTGGAGGATTCTACATGTAGCAGTAGCTACCAATTCATTCTTAAAAACCATTGGCGCCAGCACAACAGATCAGTGTCCATTTTGCCTTCAGAAAGAAACTATTTATCATTTATTCCTGTATTGTACCAGATTACAACCATTGCTGACTTTCCTTGCTTTATTGTTGTTGAATTTGGGAATTGTATTTAATGAACTCATTTATATTTTTGGAATGTCGGTGTCGAGAATTCATAAAAGAGAATGTTTACTTTGCAATTTTTTGTTAGGCCAGGCCAAGATGGCAACTTTAAAAACAAGAAGAAATAGAGATAAAGGTCTGAAAACCACTGACGCTCTATTAATGTTTAAGGTCCTCCTTCAAAGGAGATTGAAGATTGAATTTGCATATTTTAAACTAATTAATCAATTAGATGTATTTAGAGAAATCTGGGCTGTAAATGATGTTTTATGTTCCATGGAAAATGAATGTCTGGTACTAAAGTCTGAGTAGGAAAACTTTACTTTTAAATGTTTTTGAATGTTGGCTGTTAATTTGACTGCAGTTGTATTATAATTGTTAATAAAGGTCATTTTAAAATTTAAAAAAAAATTATCTATCTATCTATCTATCTTGTTTTCAATTAAACTCATGGATGGTGTTGTGTCTCAGGACTCTTTTGATCACTGAAATCAAATCTCGAACATCTGTGCGAATGAGTTTGCCAGGTGAGCCCAATTAAAGGAAAAACTACTAAAGGAGGATGTTCCACATTATTAAGCAGACCACCATTTTCAAGCAGTATGGGAAAGAAAAAGGATCTCTCTGCTGCCAAAAAGCGTGAATGCCTTGGACAAGGTATGAAAACCTTAGATATTTCATGAAAACATAAGTGTGATCATCGTAACGTTAAAAGATTTGTGGCTGACTCCGAGCACACATAGATTCATGCAGATAAAGGCAAAATGAGGAAGGTTTCTGACAGACAAATACATCGGATTACTGTAAGAGAGCAGCTGCTAAAATGCCATTACAAAGCAGCAAACAGGTATTTAAAGCTGCTGGTGCCTCTGGAGTCCCACGAACATCAAGGAGCAGGATCCTCCGGAGGATTGCAGTTATGCATAAACCTTCTATTCGGCCACCCTAAGCAACGCTCACAAGCAGAAACGGCTGCAGTGGGCCCAGAACTACATGAAGACTAATTTTCAAACAATCTTGTTTACAAATGAGTGCCGTGCAACCCTGGATGGTCCAGATGGATGGAGTGGTGGACGGCCACCATGTCCCAACAAGGCTGCGGTGTCAGCAGGGAGGTGGCGGAGTCATGTTTTGGGCCGGAATCATGGGGAGAGAGCTGGTCAGCCCCTTTAGGGTCCCTGAAGGTGTGAAAGTGACCTCTGCAAAGTATGTGGAGTTTCTGACTGACCACTTTCTTCCATGGTACAAAAAGTAACAAAATCACCTTCACGCGTGACAAAACACCATCTCATGCTGGAAGGAATACCTCTGCATCATTGGCCGCCATCGGCATAATAATAATAATAATACATTTTATTTATATAGCGCCTTTCCCATGCTCAAGGCACTTACAGAATATAGTAAAGAACGGCAGCGTATACAGTATATAGCATTGTACAAACCAGATAAATAAATAAAGAAGATTAAGACAGTGAATTCTGGAAAAAAAAAAAAAAGAAACAGACAACATCATTGATGGTCTCGCACACACACACACATACAGATTACATGAGCATCTTGACAGAGAGGGGTAATAAAGTCAAGTAGAGCTAAAAGCCTTCCTGAACAGATGAGTGTTGAGTTGTTTTTTAAAAGAATTCATGGAGTCCGCTGACCGGAGTCATTTCGGTCGGTCATTCCAGAGTCTGGGCGCTATACAGCTGAAGGCCCTGCTGTCACCCATGGAGTGTAGATTAGTGAGGGGTACAACAAGATTACCAGAATCAGAGGACCTTAATGGGCGGGCAGGCACATAGTGATGGAGAAGGTCACTGATGTAGTTTGGTGCGAGGTTATTTAAAGCTTTGTAGGTTATTAGTAGGATTTGATATTCGATTCTGTAGGACACAGGGAGCCAGTGAAGACGGAGCAGGATGGGTGTGATGTGCTCGCTGCTGCTGGTCCGTGTCAGGACTCTTGCAGCTGAGTTTTGAATAAGCTGGAGCTGTGATATAAGATTAGAAGGGGCACCTGCCAGCAGCGAGTTACAATAATTGATGCAGGATGTGATAAAAGCATGGACAAGTTTCTCAGCATTAGAGAAGGAGAGGAAGGAGCGAACACGAGATACGTTACAGAGGTGAAAGTAAGAAAGTTTCTTAATGTGATTTATGTGGGCGGAATAAGAGAGGGAGGAATCAAAAATGACAGCAAGATTCTTTGCAGCAGAGGCAGGTCTGATGAGTTCACTGCCAAGACGGACTGGTGAAGGAGCTCATTTTATTAAGTTGCACTTTAGTCCCAATTTGCAGGAGTTCAGTTTTATTGCAATTTAATTTTAAAGAGTTCTGCTCCATTCAGGTTTTAATTTCACTGAGGCAGGTTGTGAGCTGAGAAAGCTCTGATGAAGTTGCACTTTTAACATTGAAGTAGAGTTGAGTAACATCGGCATAAAAATGATAACCCAGTCCATAGCTACAAATAATATGGCCAAGGGGAGGCATATAAATACAGAAGAGAAGAGGCTGAGGACAGAGCTCTGAGGGACTCCTTGTGTGACTGGCACCGAGTTGGATCTGCTGTTGCCAAGACTAACAAACTCTCGCCTATCAGTCAGATAGGACTTGAACCAGTGGAGGGCAGTGCCAGAGATACCCAGCATGTTCGCCATTCTGGACAGTAGGATGTCATGTCTAACAGTGTCAAATGCTGCACTGAGGTCTAACAGAATGAATATGTTGGTTTGTCCAGAGTCCACTGCCATAAACAAATCATTGGTTACCCGTAGCAGAGCAGTTTCACAGCTGTGCCACACCCTGACACCTGACTGAAAGGATCCATCAAATTATTAGAGGTTAGGTAATTGGTGAGTTGGGAGGCTACAACACGCTCAAGAGCTTTTGACAGAAAATATAAGTGGGAGATAGGCCAGAAATTGTTAAGATTGTCAGCATCAAGACCTGGCAGTGAGACAGTGAAAAATACTGCTTCATGGTCAGAGAGTCCCAAATCACTGCTGTAAATGTGAGAAGCATCCACTTGCAGAGCCACAGCACCATACGTCACCGCAGTTTCAGACCCGCAGTTGTAGACCCGCAGTTTTAGACCCGGAAGTGATGTTGTATTTGTCTGGATTATTGTCTTTTATTCTATTTGAATGTTTTGTATATCCTGTATTTACTGTATCTTTATTTAGTGGAGATATTTGTAGCCAATGTTATATAGGTCTTGTTGTTCTTTCTGAATGTTGGGCATAGGAAGGGTGCTATATAAATAAATTAGGGTTATTAATTGTATTTTTTTGGTGGCTTATAATAATAAGTGACAAAAACTAGATCAGTTCTATGTAAGGCAATTAAAATATAGCATAATTCAGTGTATAACATGTATTGCCGCTTTCTTCACATACATGTTTAAAAATATTAGGTTGGCTTAAATGTTTATTCTAAATTGGTTTAGAACAATATTGCACGCATGCATACTACATTTTAAAAAATGTAATCACTTTTTTTATTAACGTTTTACTAAAATCTAATGTGGTGCAAACATTGTAATTATATTGTTATTTTCAAATAACACAAATCTTAATGATTTTAATTTTGTTGACATGTTAAATGGTTTCCACACACCCGAACACAACGTAAATGTTAATAGTGTATTTCACAGAAACGATCCGTATTGTTAAGTTTGATGTATGACACGACGTGATGGCAGAAACCCTCTGAACTTCACAAGGATGTGTATTATTTAGTTTGTTGTACTGTTTTTCCTTCTCAGTTTTATCTTTTAATTTCTGAACGGGTCCTTGACCCGACGTTATTTTCCGGGCTTTGCTGAGACCTGCCGAAACCTTCCGAAAGTAATGTTACGAAGTCAGTCCTGAAACGTCACTTCCGGGTCTACAACTGCGGGTCTGAAACTGCGGTGACATATGGTGCTGTGGCTCTGCAAGTGGATAGTATTGGTAAATGTTGGCAACAGATAGTCCAGAAGTGCAGATCAGGTCCAGTATATGACCACCAGAGTGGGTGGGAAAATCAACATGTTGTGTCAGGTCAAAACAGTCCGGTAAGGATAGGAATTCATTTCTCAGTTTAGATGTGGGGGTGTCAATATGGATGTTGAAATCACCAAGAAGGATAATTCTCTGAGAGTAAGAGCTTAGGTGGGTCAAAAGTTCAATCAGATCAGATAAGAAGGATGCATTGTATTTTGGGGGACGATAAAGAACAATGAGTGAGACGGGACCTGATTATGTTATTAGTTTAAGAGCCAGACACTCGAAAGACAATGGACAGTCAATCGGGATTCGTTTGATGTTTAAGTCTGCTGTGACAATTAGTGCAAGTCCTCCACCATGTCTTGAGCTGCGAGGCTCTGTGTGGAAAGTGAAACCAATTGGAGTCGCCTCTGTGAGAGACATAAATTCGTTTGGTTTTTGCCAAGTCTCCGTTAAACACAGAATATCAAGTATTCATAAAAGGAGAGAAACGCATGGTGTGGCCCCCCATCCTCCCCTGACCTCAATCCTATTGAGAACCTTTTGGAGCATCCTCAAGCAGAAGATCTAGGAAGGTGGGGGGCAGTTTACATCCAAACAGCAGCTCTAGGGGGCTATTCTGAAATTCAAGCAGAAACTCTCCAAAAACTCACAAGTTCAATGGAGGTAAGAATTGTGAAGCTGCTATCAAATACGGGGTCCTGTGTTAATACGTAACTTGACCTGTTAAGATGTTTTTGATTTGAAAAAGCTTTTGATTTCAGTAAATACGACCTCCTAATGCTGCATATTCAACAAATGACCATTTTCAGTTCTTTACAACCTATAAAATGTTTTGAAACTCTGTTGTGTGTAATAATTTGGAACAGTGCATTTTAAGTTTTTGACATACCGTTATCATTAGGAGGTTTGTTCAGTAACATTCGAATTATACTCTAATGGTTGATGACTCAAAAGTTATGCTGACTGCCACTTGCATCGACTAATGAGAAAAATATCATTTGCATAATAATTTGGAATGGGGTTTATATTGAAAAACAAGGACAGATTTTTAAAATTTATTTTATTAGAAGATATTAACAATATTGGTGTATTGCTCAAAGTATGAATAAAAAATATATCCATCCATCATCCAACCTGCTATATCCTAAGTACAGGGTCACGGGGGTCTGCTGGAGCCAATCCCAGCCAACACAGGGCGCAAGGCAGGAAACAAACCCCGGGCAGGGCGCCAGCCCACCACAGGGCACACACGGGACAATTTAGAATCGCCAATGCACCTAACCTGTATGTCTTTTGGACTGTGGGAGGAAATCCACGCAGACACGGGGAGAACATGCAAACTCCACGCAGGGAGGACCCGGGAAGCAAACCCAGGTCTCCTTACTGCAAGGCAGCAGTGCTACCATGGCTCCACCATGCCACCCTTAAAAAAAATATATATATTATTAAGAAAACTGAATATAATATTATTAGTGAGAGGGCTGAGCTTGGTGTGATGCCACAAATTTTTCGATGCTTGGTGCCATTTTTGTCATCAGCAATCTTTAATCGCCACAATCCACTATTGACAATCGGTTTCTTTTCTTTTGGTAATAGATTGTTGACCATACTAAGTCCTCTTTCGGCTAAATATGGTGATGGGAGACCTGCAGATCGTCTAATTCGTGTCGCCATCAGGGAACAGTAGTGTTTCTTCCCAATGAAGAGGCCGATCCGCGAGCGGCAGAGATGCAAAGTGGTTGGTGTGTAGCGCAGGCCCGGTGGGGTTGGCGAGTCAAGCGAGCAGAGGGCAAAGCCCCCTAGTTTTTAATAAGTAGGTCCACGTAAGTTGTCCTTTTGGATATGATCTGTAGGTTTACACTTGCTCTGAAGGAATTCCGAAACAATCTGGAGGTCCTCCAGTAATAATCACTGTAGGCCATCTCCTGGTGTAAAACTAAGCTCATCTAAATATGACTTTACAAAGGTAAAAAAAAAACCTGCTCAGAGCAAATTTTGCATAGATCATAGAAGTGTTTTCCTCACACAGATAACCATAGAAATTCATTGAGTGGATTAGTAGAGAGTGGGACTTGAGAGGCCTTAAAAATTGAATGTAATTTCTGAGCGATTAGCTGGATAAGCATTAATGAGCAGTTTGGGCTGAATGGCCTGTTCTTCTCACAATCCCCCTGATAGGAGAGAAGGAAAACTCATACGTAAGTCAGAGTTGACATTAATTTATTGGACACCGTTAGGGTTAAATACAAATGCAATTTGAATGTGTGGAATTGCAGCTGTACCTGTAAAATAAAGTGGAAAATAATGCATCGCAAATCTTTGGAATAGCACTTTAATCAAAAGAGCAAAGCCCCTGATCAAAGTCGACTGCAGTTTTCTAGCTATAGTTGAAATTATGGTCTATACTGTCATTTGATTTATGTTTTTTCAGAGCTGCATTGATAACCTTAATAAACCATATTGAGTCAGAGGTGGATTTTGTACATTTAACAATCAATGAAACAAGGAAAATAATATAGTCAACCCATGTTAAGATTATCTTTATTAAATAGCAGCTGCTCCTTCATACTGTATGCTGTTCTCTCCAGTATGAATTCGTGTATGTTTCTGAAGACTACTATTATGGAAGAATCGCTTGCCACATTCTGAACAACAGTACAGCTTTTCTCCAGTATGAATCCTTGTGTGACTCTGAAGACCACTTATTTGTGAAAATTGCTTGCCGCATTCAAAACAGCAGTATGGTTTCTCTCCTGTGTGAATTCGTATATGGCTATGAAGGCTGTTACTGTGAGAGAATCGTTTGCCACATTCAGAACAGCAATACGGCTTCTCTCCGGTGTGAATTCTCATGTGGCTGTTAAGACTGCTGCTGTCTGAGAACCGTTTTCCACATTCAGAACAGCTGTGTGGTTTTTCGCCAGTGTGAATTCTTTTATGGCTATGAAGGCCACTGCTGTGTGAGAATCGTTTACCACATTCAGGACAACAGTACGGTTTCTCTCCAGTATGAATTCTAATGTGGCTTTGAAGATGACATATTTGTAGGAATCTTTTTCCGCATTCAGAACAGCAATGAGGCTTTTCTCCAGTATGAATTCTTGTATGATTATGAAGACTACTACTGTGTGAAAATCGTTTGCCACATTCTGAACAACAGTGAGGTTTCTCTCCAGTATGAATTCTGATGTGACTCTGAAGATGGCTAACTTGTAAGAACCGTTTTCCACATTCAGTACAACAAAAAGGCTTCTCTCCACTGTGAATTCTTAAATGGTTATGAAGCCTACTTAAAAGTGAGAAACCTTTCCCACATTCAGAACAGCAAAAAGGCTTTTCTCCCGTGTGAATTTTTGCATGCTTTTGAAGACTGCTATTATGGGAAAATCTTTTGCCACATTCAGAACAACAATGTGGTTTTTCTCCAGTGTGAATTCGTGTGTGGCTATGAAGACTGCTTATTTGCGAAAATCGCTTGCCACATTCAGAACAATAATATGGCTTCTCTCCAGTGTGAATTCTTAGGTGTTTCTGAAGACTGCTGTTATGGGAGAATCTTTTGCCACATTCAGAGCAACAATGAGGCTTTTCCCCAGTGTGAATTTTGGAGTGGCTCTGAAGACTGCTTATTTGTGAAAATCGCTTGCCACATTCAGTGCAGCAATATGGCTTCTCTCCAGTATGGATCCGTGTGTGCTGCTGAAGAGTGCTACTGTCGGAGAATCGCTTGCCACATTCGGAACAGCTATATGGCTTTTCTCCAGTGTGAATTCGTATATGTCTTTGGAGACTGCTACTATCAGAAAATCGCTTACCACATTCAGAGCAGCAATAAGGTTTTTCTCCAGTGTGGATTCTAGTGTGGCTCTGAAGGCTGCTTATCTGTGAGAATCGTTTGCCACATTCTGGACAGGAATGGGGTTTCTCACCAGTGTGAATCCTTTTATGCTTGTGAAGACTGTCACTGCGGGAAAAGAGTTTACCACATTCAGAACAGGAATATGGTTTCTGCCTTGTGTGAATCCACTTATGATCTTTGCAGTCAGATTTGTTCTTGAAAGTTTTTCCACACTCTCGACAGGCATACAAAGTCTCTTGATCTTTATTATGCACTTTTTGTTGATCGGTGCTGATGGCTTCTAGGTGTATGAGTTCAACAGTTGTGAGAGAACTACACTGCAAAGAGACTGCTGTCAAATTCTCTGGTCCTTTTGTTGATTTGTCCATCTTCTCCTTGTCCTGTTTCTGTTGTAGTCTGCCCTGAAGAGATGGCTGAGCAAACAAAGATGTTGAGAGGCTGTCATCCTTCCGAAAATCTGCAATAACACAAATGATTTAGTTAAAATTAAAAAAAAAAGAATATATATATATATTAAAAGGAAACAGGTGGTACACTTGGTGCTGCTGCCTCATGCTGAGGTTCTATTCTTATTCTGTTCAATGTGTGTTTTGGCTTTTCATGTTCACTAGACGTTTACAGCATCTGGATATAGCCCACAGATTTGTCTGTTTTGTGTGCCAGTGTGCAGTGGACTGTCCTCCATTCTCTGGTTCATTTCTGCCTTACTTCAAAAGCTGCCAGAGACTACAGGTTAAGAAAGTGAGGCTGATTTAGAAAAGGATCTGAGGAACTGAGGCTTTCATGTGGATTCAGTCAAAATAAAATTCAAGCTCTTCCATGTTGAGTTATCACTGTTGCCCCCTCACTCTTATTTATTTGAATTAGTCCAGCTCCCTCATACTGTATAGTCCCGGGGTCAACTTCTTCACCGAGTCTTTGGTCATGTAAACCTGGTATGTTCTCTGAAGGTTTGCATGGGCTTTCCTTAGGAGTCTCCTTTTTTCTCCTATTTACTCAAAAATGTGCATATTAGGTAAATTGGTCACACTACATTGACTCTGTGGGGGTGTGTGGCTGATTGGACCTGGAGATGGAGCATTAGAACATTTGAACAATCTGGATGAGAACAGGCCATTCAGCCCAACAAAGCTCACCAGTCCCATCCACTGAATTCTTCAAAAACAAAACAAAAAAAAAAAAAAAATTGAGTCGAATTTTGAAAGTCTCTAAAGTCCTGCTGGAAGCTTCTTCAAAAAGATCAGGATTGGAGTCAAGGGCACAGTCTAGTTCTGTTGACCAATAGGGAGGTGCCATTGGCTTTTCACACTTTGATTTGTTGTATTAGAACATTAGAACAATGTGGAGGAGAACAGGCCATTCAGCCCCACAGAGCGCGCCTGTCCTATCCACCTAAATCTCCTAAAAAAACATCAAGTTGAGTTTTGAAAGTCCCTAAAGTCCTCCTGTCCACCACACTACTTGGTCTCTTATTCCAAGTGTGTGTGATTCTATGTGTAATGAAACACTTCCTAATGTTTGTGTGAAATTTCCCTTTCACAAGTTTCCCACTGTGTCCCCGTGTTCTTGATGAACTCATTTTAAAGTCACCGTCTCATTCCACTCCACTAATTCCCTTCATAATTTTAAACACTTCAGTCAGGTCTCCTCTTAATCTCCTTAAGACTTAGCTCCTACTGTCATTCCTCTTTGTTCATCTCCTGTAGCCCTGAATCAGCCTAGTCGCTCTTCTCTGGACATTTTCTAGTGCTGCTATGTCCTTTTTGTAGACCCAAACTGCACCCAGGACTCCAGATGAGGCCTCACCAGTGTGTTATAAAACTTGAGCAGAACCTTCTGTGACTTGCACTCCACACATTAAGGTGCTATATAACCTGACATTCTGTTAGCTGTCTTAATGGCTACTGAACACTGTCTGCCAGTTGATAATGTAGAGTCCACCACAACTCCTAAGTTCTTCTCATGAGGTGGACTCTCGATTTCCAGACCGCCCATTGTGTATTCAGACCTCACATTTTTCCTTCCTATGTGTAATTCTTTACATTTACTGACATTAAATTTCATCGTCCACAAATCTGCCTGAGCCTGTCTGCTGTCCAAGTCCTTTTGTGATGATATAACAGATTCCAAATTACCTGCTATGGCAGACGACCAGGGACCTTGCCCCACCGGGATGCCTGAAGAAGGGGAGGACCAGGCGAGGGGCAATATCTTCCCTGGGGCGCAAGAGAGCAGTCCAAACCCCGGATTGCAGCAGGGCCACGGATATGGAGCTGGGAAGCTCAACCCTGTTCAGCACATCCACCACACCAGGAAGTGCTGCCGGAAGATCATCACTGAGCACCCGGAGCACATGCAGGGCATTATAAAAGGGGCCACCTCACTCCATTCGGAGAGCCGGAGTCAAGTAGTAGTGGACAGAGCTTGCGAGAGAGGAGTGGAGGTGGCAGAAGGAAAGAAAAAGAAAAGGACTGAGCCGTGTGGCTGTGTCGTGCTGTAAAAATGAAGGTGTGTCTTTGGACTTCTGGATGTCTCAGTGTCTGTCTGTGTCCGGGTTGGTCTTTCACACTGCTAATACACCTATCTTGGTGTCATCTGTGAACTTAACCAGCTTGTTATTTCTATTCCTATCTATGGCGCAGTGGTAGTGCTGCTGCTTTGCAGTAAGAAGATTGTGGGTTCGCTTCCCGGTTCCTCCCTGTGTGGAGAGCGCTTTGAGTACTGAGAAAAGCGCTATATAAATGTAATGAATTATTATTATTATTAAATCATTTCTATATATTAAAAATAGCGGCGACCCCCACACTGCCCCCCGCTAGACGCCACTCATCAACAGCCAATTCTGATTTGGTTCCTCACATCCTCATCACTTTCTCCTTCCTGAGTCTGCACCAATTCTGCAACCCACCTACACACATCACTCTGAACTTCCACTTCTTTTAGTTTGATGCCCACCCTCTCATGTGGCATCTCATCAGATGCTTTCTGAATGTCCAGATCAATAATCTCATCTGCTCCACTTTGATCAAATCCCTTTGTGTCCTCCTCATAGAATTCCAGCACGTTAGTCAAATACGACCTCCCTCTTCTGACCCCATGCTGACTGTTCAGTCAAACTCCTCTCCTTGCCAGGTGTTGCTCAATCGTATTCTTAATAATTCCTTCAATTAATTTTACTGGTATGTAGTTGTTTGAATCTGCGTGGTCACCCTTTTTATATAATAACATAATATCTGCCATTTTCCATTCCTTTAGAACTGCGGTGTCAAACTCCAGTCCTGGAGGGCCGCAGTGGCTGCAGGTTTTCATTCTAACCATCTTCTTAATTAGTGACCAGTGTTTGCTGCTAATTACTTTTTTTAATTAACTTGACTCAGGCCCTCTGCAGTGGGTTGGCATCCTGCCCGGGATTGGTTCCTGCCTTGTGCCCTGTGTTGGCTGGGATTGGCTCCAGCAGACCCCCGTGACCCTGTGTTCGGATTCAGCGGGTTGGGAAATGGATGGATGGATGGACTCAGGCCCTTTAGTTGTTTCTTTTTCCTTAATTAGCAGCCAAACAATAATGAGACACAAAATAAGCTGCCACGTCACACAATATCTGAAAATAAAGAAAGGTGAAGGTCTCGGTAAGGTTGATCTCTCAACTCACCAAAACACTTTGACGATGTTCTTATGAAAAACAGAACATCAACAGTTTTGGAAATGTCTGCTGTGGCAGAATGAGAGCAGCAACGAGCTGTGGAATTAAATAATGGGTTTAATTAACAGCAAGCATTGGCTTCTCATTAAGAAACTGGTTGGAATTTGAAGCCCCAGTTTAAGCTGGTCACCTGTCGGCTCGTTTCACATCTCATTTCTGTTTGGCTGTCAGTTAATGAGGAAACGAATCAATTTAGAAGACTGAATCCTTCTAACATGGCTGTTAAAATAAAGGAGGAAAAGGTGAATTAGCAGTGAAAACTGGTCACTGATTAGGAAAAGGGTTAGAATGAAAACCTGCAGCCACAGCGGCCCTCCAGGCCTGGAGTTTGACACCCGTGCGTTAGAATATGCACCAAGGGTTCATGTACAGTTTGTACTCGCTAACCTCCTGAAAAACTTGAGGGTAAATATTATATGGTCCTGGACTGGCACCTAGCGCAGAGCTGGTCTCTAAGGCATGCATGGTGCTGTTTTGGAGAGGTTGTTGTCTCCCATATATGACCCTGCATTGGATTAAATGTGTTTGACAAAATTAGGATGATGATGATAATATACAGTGCGTCTGGAAAGTATTCACAGCGCTTCATCACTTTTTCCACAATTTGTTATGTTACAGCCTTATTCCAAAATGGATTAAATTCATTTTTTCCTCAGAATTCTACACACAACACCCCATAATGACAACGTGAAAAAAAGTTTACTTGAGATTTTTGCAAATTTATTAAAAATAAAAAAATGTAGAAAGCACATGTACATAAGTATTCACAGCCTTTGCCATGAAGCTCCAAATTGAGCTCAGGTGCCTCCTGTTTCCCCTGATCATCCTTGAGATGTTTCTGCAGCTTCATTGGAGTCCACCTGTGGTAAATTCAGTTGACTGGACATGATGTGGAAAGGCACACACCTGTCTATATAAGGTCCCACAGTTGACAGTTCATGTCAGAGCACAAACCAAGCATGAAGTCAAAGGAATTGTCTGTAGACCTTCGAGACAGGATTGTCCCGAGGCACAAATCTGGGGAAGGTTACAGAAAAATTTCTGCTGCTTTGAAGGTCTCAATGAGCACAGTGGCCTCCATCACCCGTAAGTGGAAAAAGTTCGAAACCACCAGGACTCTTCCTAGAGCTGGCCGGCCATCTAAACTGAGCGATCGGTGGAGAAGGGCCTTAGTCAGGGAGGTGACCAAGAACCCGATGGTCACTCTGTCAGAGCTCCAGAGGTCCTCTGTGGAAAGAGGAGAATCTTCCAGAAGGACAACCATCTCTGCAGCAATCCACCAATCAGGCCTGTATGGTAGACTGGCCAGACGGAAGCCACTCCTTAGTAAAAGGCACATGGCAGCCCACCTGGAGTTTGCCAGAAGGCACCTGAAGGACTCTCAGACCATGAGAAAGAAAATTCTCTGGTCTGAAGAGACAAAGATTGAACTCTTTGGTGTGAATGCCAGGCGTCACGTTTGGAGGAAACCAGGCACCGCTCATCATCAGGCCAATACCATCCCTCCAGTGAAGCATGGTGGTGGCAGCATCATGCTGTGGGGATGTTTTCCAGCGGCAGGGACTGGGAGACTAGTCAGGATAAAGGGAAAGATGACTGCAGCAATGTACAGAGACATCCTGGATGAAAACCTGCTCCAGAGCGCTCTTGACCTCAGACTGGGGCGACGGTTCATCTTTCAGCAGGACAACGACGCTAAGCACACAGCCAAGATATCAAAGGAGTGGCTTCAGGACAACTCAGTGAATGTCCTTGAATGGCCCAGCCAGAGCCCAGACTTGAATCTGATTGAACATCTCTGGAGAGATCTTAAAATGGCTGTGCACCGACGCTTCCCATCCAACCTGATGGAGCTTGAGAGGTGCTGCAAAGAGGAATGGGCGACTGGCCAAGGATAGGTGTGCCAAGCTTGTGGCATCATATTCAACAAGACTTGAGGCTGGAATTGCTGCCAAAGGGGCATCAACAAAGTATTGAGCAAAGGCTGTGAATACTTATGTTCATGTGCTTTCTCAATTTTTTTATTTTTAATAAATTTGCAAAAATCTCAAGTAAACTTTTTTCACGTTGTTATTATGGGGTGTTGTGTGTAGAATTCTGAGGAAAAAAATGAATTTAATCCATTTTGGAATAAGGCTGTAACATAACAATAGGTGGAAAAAGTGATGCGCTGTGAATACTTTCTGGATGCACTGTATGTTGGACTTCTTTACAGATTATTTAATGACTTGTTTATTATTTTGCTTTTGTTCTAATGAATGAGCACTGGTGCACTTTGACCTTTCAAAACTGTTGGTCTCTCACTCCCTTGCTGTGCCCATTTTGGTTACAAACCACTAGGAGTTCATGCAGATGGGGTTATGATGGGTAAAGCGACTGCATTACATTATTCAGTGATCCACTAAACCCACTTCTCCAGGGCAGGAGGCACAGCTGGAGCCTGTCCCAGCAAGCAGTGGGCACACGTAGAAACAATCCATGGTTAGTCAGAGCGTCAGCCCATTGCAAAGTGAACACACGCATGGGCCAGTTTAGCATTGTGAATTTATCTAACCGGCATGTCCAGGTTTGTGGAAGAAAACCAACATGCAAATGCACCACACCAGGCACACCTGGGACGCTACCCACCCGACTTCCTTACTATGAGGCTGCACCAACACTACCTCTGTGCCACCATACTGCACATTCATCGATTGACTGACATATTTACATTACATGTGGACTTCAAACACATTTAACATCGAGTGAGGGTGTTCAAGAAGCAACACCTTCATTTCGATCTGCGTATAACCTGCAGGAAGAAAGGGAAACAACTGACAGTGTTGGGGGGGCTTCCTATAAGTGCATAGTGAATCACCTTCCTGCCATATTCTGCACTGTACATCTTCTATAGCAGGGGTCCCCAACTCCGGTCCTGGAGGGCTGCAGTGGCTGCAGGTTTTCATTCTCACCCTTTTCTTAATGAGTGACCTGTTTTTGCTGCTAATTAACTCCTTTTACATTCCACTCAATTTAATTCACTTGCTCTTGAAAACTCGGACCCTTTCATTGTTTCTTTTTCCTTTATTAGCAGCCAAATAAGGAGATACACAAAAGGTGCCAAAACAACTGGTGTCCATCATGCAATTTCTGAAAATAAAGAAAGATGAAGGTCTCAGGAACGTCGATCTGCTCAGGTCATCAAAACATTTGAACGGTGCTCTTAGAAAAGAGAAAGTCAACAATTTCAGAAATGTATGCTATTGCACAGTGAGAGCAGCAACAAGCCATGGAATTAAAGAACGGGTTTAATGAATGACAAGACTCAGCGCCTAATGAAGCAACTGGCTGGAGTTTGAGGCCCTGACTTAGCTGGTCATCTGCTGGCTCCCTCGCTTCCCATTTCATTTCTGTTTGGGTCCCATTTCACTCTTTTAGGGCGGACATCTGGACAGATGAAGGAGGAAAAGGAATCCTGGTGGTGGAAAATACAGGAGAGTATACAGAGGAAGAGGATGGCAAAGAAGAAGTGGGATTGTCAGAGAGATGCAGAAAGTAGACAAGAGTACAAGGAGATGAGGCGCAAGGTGAAGAGAGAGGTGGCGAAGGCTAAAGAAAAGGCGTATGATGAGTTGTATGAGAGGTTGGACACTAAGGAGGGAGAAAAGGACTGGTGGGCTACAGAGGGGCCAAGCTGGGAAAGATGTGCAGCAGGTTAGGGTGATAAAGGATAAAGATGGAAACAAGTGAGGAGAGTGTGGTGAGCAGATGGAAAGAGTACTTTGAGAGGCTGATGAACGAAGAGAACGAGAGAGAGAAGAGGTTGGATGATGTGGAGATAGTGAATCAAGAAGTGCAATGGATTAGCAAGGAGGAAGTAAGGACAGCGAGGAAGAGGATGAAGAATGGAAAGGCCGTTGGTCCAGATGACATACCTGTGGAAGCATGGAGGTGTTTAGGAGAGATGGCAGTGGAGTTTTTAAACCAGATTGTTTAATGGAATCTTGGAAAGTGAGAGGATGCCTGAGGAGTGGAGAAGAAGTGTACTGGTGCCGAAATTTAAGAATAAGGGGTGTGTGCATGGACTGCAGTAACTACAGGGGGATAAAATTGATGAGCCACAGAATGAAGTTATGGGAAAGAGTAGTGGAAGCTCAGTTAAGAAGTGAGGTGATAATTAGTGAGCAGCAGGATGGTTTCATGCCAAGAAAGAGCACCACAGATGTGATGTTTGCTCTGAGGATGTTGATGGAGAAGTTTAGAGAAGGCCAGAAGGAGTTGCATTGCGTCTTTGTGGACCTGCAGAAAGCATATGACAGGGTGACCAAGAGGAGCTGTGGTATTGTATGAGGAAGTCAGGAGTGGCAGAGAAGTACGTAAGAGTTGTACAGGATATGTACGAGGGAAGTGTGACAGTGGTGAGGTCTGCAGTAGGAGTGACGGAGGTAGGATTACATCAGAGATCGGCTCTGAGCTCTTTCTTATTTGCAATGGTGATGGACAGGCTGACAGACGAGATTAGACAGGAGTCCTCGTGGACTGTGATGTTTGCTGATGACATTGTGATCTGTAGCGATAGTAGGGAGCAGGGTAAGGAGACTCTGGAGAGGTGGAGATATGAGAGGAGAGGAATGAAGGTCAGTAGGAACAAGACAGAATACATGTGTGTGAATGAGAGGGATGTCAGTGGAATGGTGAGGATGAAGAGAGAGGAGTTGGTGAAGGTGGAGGAGTTTAAATACTTGGGATCAACAGTACAGAGTAATGGAGATTGTGGAAGAGAGGTGAAGAAGAGAGTGCAGGCAGGGTGGAGTGGGTGGAGAAGAGTGTCAGGAGTGATTTGTGACAGACGGGTATCAGCAAGAGTGAAAGGGAAGGTCTACAGGACAGTAGTGAGACCAGCTATGTTATATGGATTGGAGATTGTGGCACTGACCAGAAAGCAGGAGACTGATTTGGAGGTGGCAGAGTTAAAGATGCTAAGATTTGCATTGGGTGTGACGAGGATGGATGAGATTAGAAATGAGGACATTAGAGGGTCAGCTCAAGTTGGACGGTTGGGAGGCAAAGTCAGAGAGGTGAGATTGCGTTGGTTTGGACATGTGCAGAGGAGAGATGCTGAGTATACTGGGTGCTAAGGATAGAGCTGCCAGGGAAGAGGAAAAGAGGAAGGCCTAAGAGAAGGTTTATGGATGTGTTGAGAGAGGACATGCAGGTGATGGGTGTGACAGAGCAAGATGACGAGGACAGAAAGATATGGAAGAAGATGATCCGCTGTGGCGACCCCTAACAGGAGCAGCTGAAAAAGCAGAAGATTAAATATAACCCAATATTAGCCTGCAATGTGGTATTTCAAAGGCTTAAATCACAGCTTTATGTAGGGAAACGTTTACATTTTGCTACAATTTACTGTTTAGGCCAGCTAACGTTGGTCGTCATGCACCAGAGCACCTGGTCTCTAATCAAATTCAATCAAACATTTGTTGAGTTCTCATTTCCACTTGCTGAAAACATCCAGTAAATCACTATTAGGCTCTGCATGTGTTTCCAGTTTGACTTTCTCCTGCAGTGCATTTAATCCCATTACTTACTTATTTCGACGCTCTGAGCTGGCTGCTGCTCTTCTGCTTCTCTCCCATCTCCTTCAGCAATTTTCTCTTCCAACACAGATGTGTCAGTATTCACTTCCGCAGAATTCTGCTGGGTAGCCAGTTGACCAGCATTAGTGACCCAAGGCTGTAAGCCACAGCGAGATTCTTCACTGATCTCATACCCAGTTTCGTGGTTTTGTCGTTGAAGAGTGGCTGAGAAATCTTCCGGATCCTCAACTTTAACGTCGACAATCTCCCCCTCAGATGACTCCTCTTCCTCCTCCTCTTTAAAAGCAGAAACTCTTCCCGCACAGTCCTCCAGCTTCACGCACAAATCCAGAGGGGCACCCCACTCGCAGTCCTCTTGTTTAATGTGTGCTAGTCTTTGATCTATGACACCATCTGTGGTTAGGGCCATGTTCTGTGTGAAACTCTTCTCTTCCCCCAACGTGTTCCCCTTTCTCTTCCAGGATTCCTTTCTCACATGGACAGTCCTGTCCTGGAGGCCATTAGACACCTCACCGTATGGCCGTGTGAACTGGCAAGGAGGCGCCTTTTCTCCCTGTCAAAATAAAAGTGATAGAATTACTTCATAAAGTCATCAAAAGCACTTGATGTCTTGTTGATTGAAATAAACCAAGGAACATATGGAAACGTTTGAAAACGCACACTTTTTTTCCCCACTTTGACTCATTAGGGTTCTAAATGATTATGGTGGTCCAAATGTAATGACGAAAGATCTGGAGGACAGACGTGACCTAAATTAAAACCACCATTTTAAAGAGACGAGGTCTGTGAAGTACTGATGTGAAGCACCTCGATTACAGTGAATCCAACAGCGATACCAGTGAATGAGAACACATTTATCAGGTAAATACATTGTGTCAAGTTTGACAACATTGCAAAACATTAATAAACCAATTGGCAGTCTCAGTGGGCCTCGTCTCTCCTCGTCTGTTCTACCCACCCAATGCTCCTTTCTCTAAAGCACTCCTCTTATCACTCCTCTTTGTACTCCACTTTCCCTCTCTTCCTTTCTGCCTGTTGACCTTGGCTCCAGCTTACCTCTGCAATAAATGGACATCCACCATGGAGACAGCTTTAAGGCCCTCCAGATGTCTCTTCTATCTAAATACCAAAACTGATTTTCTAGCTTGGGGTAGCCCAACGTTATCTCCTTGTGATAATGCACACCATGTTAACTGACCTCATCAGCGTCATTTCCTCAGACTCCTTTTCTTCTCTTGCACCTTCAATGAAGTCTTCTAGATGTTCGTGTGATTCAACAACTCTTTTGGAGGTTGAAGCAAACATCTCTCAAATCCGGATTCCTTTGTTGGTTTATGATACTGAAAGGAGAAAACACAGATGTTGTACTAAACAAAGGCGGTGTACTCAGTGTTGCTGTTTACCACACAAACTACACACAAACAAATCCAAAAATGTAAATTACTTTGGGATGGCACTTAGCAGAAGTACTGCCATCAGCTGTTATGAAGAGAGAATTCTTCTTAAATGTTTCCCTGATCCCACATATTTGGTTGGAATACCCCCACCTGTTGCTATTCGTGTGCTGATTTTGTATATTCTCCCTATATGTCTGATTGGTATTTCCTCAGGTACTTCATTCTTTATCCCTTCACAACCCAAAGACGTACAGTTAAGTCTGAATGGTGATGCCGCAAGTCCTCAATCATTGTTCTGCTGCCGAAAAAATCCATCACGAACAGTCTGAATGATTTCCACCCAGTGGCACTCACATCTGTCATCATGAAGTGCTTTGAGAAACTGATGCGGAGTCATATCATCGCCTGCCTGCCAGCAGACCTGGACCCATTTCAATTTGCTTACAAAGCAAAGAGATCCACGGAGGATGCTGTGACCACAGCCCTTCATGCTGCCCCTGACCCACCTGGAACAGCAGGGGAGTTACGCCAGACTGCTCTTTGTAGACTTCAGCTCGGCGTTTTTAACACCATCCTCCCACAATGACTGGTGTCCAAACTGGCAGATCTGGGACTTCCATCACTCACCTGCAGTTGGATACTGGACTTCTTGTCTGGTCGCTCCCAGAGGGTCAGGCTGGTTCTCCACACATCCACTGCTCTCAGCCTCAACACCGGGACGCCGCAGGGTTGGTGTGCTCAGCCCGCTCCTCTACACCCTCTACACATATGACTGTGTCCCCACTCACCATAGCAACAAGATTATAAAGTTCGCGGATGACGCGACGGTGGTCGGACTCATCTCGGGCAAGGAGGGTGAGCTGGCATACAGGGATGAGGTGGAGCAGCTGTCAGAGTGGTGCAGAGTCAATAACCTGCTCCTCAACACCAAAAAAACAAAGGAGCTTGTTATTGAATTATTATTATTAGTAGTATTGACTTTAGGAAAAACAAAACTGACATCCAGTCACTCATCATTGGCGGGGCCTGTGTGGAGAGGGTCCCGGTGTACAAGTTTCTGGGCATTGAGCTGGAGGATGACCTGACCTGGAGCGCCAACACCAAGGAGCTGCTGAAGAAGGTGCAGCAGAGACTGTATTTTCTGAGAATTCTCAGAAAGAACCTTCTCCCCAAAAAATCTGCTCCTTGCCTTTTATCACTGTTCCATCGAGAGTGTGCTCACGTATGGACTGTGTGTGTGTGGGACGGCAACTGCACTTCCTCAGAAAAGAAAGCGCTCCATAGGGTCATCAGGACAGTGGAGAGAACAATTGGTTGTACCCTCCCCACTCTGAAACAAATCTACACCTCCCGATGCCGCAAAAAAGCAATAGACATTTCCCAGAATTCATCACATCCCGGTCATTGCCTCTTCCAGCTTTTGCCATTGGGCAAGAGATACAGAGCAATGAAAACCAGGAGAAACCGCCTTAAAAACTCTTTTATCCGAAAGCAATCATGGCCCTGCACTCAGAATCAAACTGCTCCGAATCATTCTCCCAATGTGCAATACAGACCTTAAGTCAACCGGTGCAATTTGTATATTTTGTAAAGTACTTTATTACTATTCGGTTTGTTATTATTTTCTCTCTTCTTGTCTTTTTAACTCTTATTCCTCACACTAAGTCGACTGCACCTTCAATTTCGTCGTTCCTTTGTAAAAGTGACAATGACAATAAAGATCTATCTAAATTATAAAGCCATGTACGTGTAATCAGAATATAAGCTTATACAGGTGCTGGTCATAAAATTCGAATATCATGACAAAGTTGATTTATTTCAGTAATTCCATTCAAAAAGTGAAACTTGTATATTAGATTCATTCATTACACACAGACTGATGTATTTCAAATGTTTATTTCTTTTAATGTTGATGATTACAACTGACAACTAATGAAAGTCCCAAATTCAGTATCTCGGAAAATTAGAATATCAATTAAGACCAATGCAAAAAAAGGATTTTTAGAAATGTTGGCCAACTGAAAGGTATGAACATGAAAAGTATGAGCATGTACAGCACTCAATATTTAGTTGGGGCTCCTTTGGCCTGGATTACTGCAGCAATGCGGCGTGGCATGGAGTCGATCAGTCTGTGGCACTGCTCAGGTGTTATGAGAGCCCATGTTGCTCTGATAGTGGCCTTCAGCTCTTCTGAATTGTTGGGTCTGGCGTATTGCATCTTCCTCTTCACAATACCCCATAGATTTTCTATGGGGTTAAGGTCAGGCAAGTTTGCTGGCCAATCAAGAACAGGGATACCATGGTCCTTAAACCAGGTACTGGTAGCTTTGGCACTGTGTGCAGGTGCCAGGTCTTGTTGGAAAATGAAATCTGCATCTCCATAAAGTTCGTCAGCAGCAGGAAGCATGAAGTGCTCTAAAACTTCCTGGTAGACGGCTGCGTTGACCTTGGACCTCAGAAAACACAATGGACCAACACCAGCAGATGACATGGCACCCTAAACCATCACTGACTGTGGAAACTTTACACTGGACCTCAAGCAACGTGGATTCTGTGCCTCTCCTCTCTTCCTCCAGACTCTGGGACCTTGATTTCCAAAGGAAATGCAAAATTTACTTTCATCAGAGAACATAACTTTGGACCACTCAGCAGCAGTCCAAAGGCGAGACGCTTCTGACGCTGTCTCTTGTTCAAGAGTGGCTTGACACAAGGAATGCGACAGCTGAAACCCATGTCTTGCATACGTCTGTGCGTGGTGGTTCTTGAAGCACTGACTCCAGCTGCAGTCCACTCTTTGTGAATCTCCCCCACATTTTTGTTTCCCAATCCTCTCCAGGGTGCGGTTATCCCCATTGCTTGTCCACTTTTTTCTACCACATCTTGTCGTTCCCTTCGCCTCTCTATTAATGTGCTTGGACACAGAGCTCTGTGAACAGCCAGCCTCTTTAGCAATGACCTTTTGTGTCTTGCCCTCCTCCTTGTGCAAGGTGTCAATGGTCGTCTTTTGGACAACTGTCAAGTCAGCAGTCCTCCCCATGATTGTGTAGCCTACAGAACTCGACTGAGAGACCATTTAAAGGCTTTTGCAGGTGTTTTGAGTTAATTAGCTGATTAGAGTGTGGCACCAGGTGTATTCAATATTGAACCTTTTCACAATATTCGAATTTTCCGAGATACTGAATTTGGGACTTTCATTAGTTGTCAGTTATAATCATCAACATTAAAAGAAATAAACATTTGAAATACATCAGTCTGTGTGTAATGAATGAATCTAATATACAAGTTTCACTTTTTGAATGGAATTACTGAAATAAATCAACTTTGTCATGATATTCTAATTTTATGACCAGTACCTGTATGTTTAATATCTCACTGTGCTCTGTACAAAAAATATTTTATAAATCTGCTTCTTTCTCACATGTACAGCTAACACAAGGCCAGATTTGGCACACTGGGGCTCATCATTTAGAACTGCTAGGCAAGCATTTGGAGGGACAACTACGAAAATAGGCATTGTACTATTCCTGTGTGCATGAAATTGAATTTTCTCTTTGCCTTGTTTGGAACGGCATGATTTATCTAAGTGAGGGTCTGCATGTGGAGAAAGAGTATAAAGCCTTTGAAGCCGACGACCAGATGGGAGATAACGTCATCCGATCCTGAAAATCCTTTCCAGTGCAGCGATGAAAATGGCAGACTGTATACATTGAGATCCCACCTTGGTAATTGTCTTACTATTTGGCTTCCTTCGTTTGTAATGCAACATAAGTCGTCATTAATTCTTTGAGGGCTGAATATGTTTTCCAAAAACCTCAGTTTTCTGAAAAACACGCAAAGCAATAAATTTCACACATAAATCAACTTAAAAAGTCTGTTATATCTCTGGTGGCTAGGGGCACCTCAATGGACAGCAGGAATGCACAGTGGGCCTGCTGCATGGCTGTCTTTGCACAGCAGGTGGGTTGTGGTGGTGTTTGCAGTGTAACGCAATATGTGGTGGCCCTCCCAGACGAACGCTGCTATAGGAGCATCAGCTAAATGAAAGTGTTCAGCCCCACGATCATCTGGGGACCAATCAGATGATGCTGGTACCTCACTTTCGTTTTCAATATCCATCTTCTGATCACTTGCATCAAACTCGGAGTCCGACAAGTCAGAGTTCTACTCAATGAAATTACGTAAAACGTCCATGGAGTATTTTGCTTTGCACAAATTTGCATATGGTCTCTCGCCAGATGTCGGTGCCATTTTAGAGGTTGTTTGCTCTTCATGCACGCATAGGGAACCGAGGTTAAATTAACAAAGCTATGTAACTTTCCTTCTAGCAAAGAGAGTCGAAATAAAATGTAAGGGTGAGTTTTTTGCAGTTTACCAGTGATCACCGTCCTCTACCCCTGAATTTTGACAAAAGTCGACATCAGCCCTGAAAGAGTTAAAGAAAGCTACATTATTTTCTGTTATGTGATTGCTTACCGCCGTATCACTATGGGAGGGGTATCACCTTTTATTATTATACAGTGGTGTGAAAAACTATTTGCCCCCTTCCTGATTTCTTATTCTTTTGCATGTTTGTCACACAAAATGTTTCTGATCATCAAACACATTTAACCATTAGTCAAATATAACACAAGTAAACACAAAATGCAGTTTGTAAATGGTGGTTTTTATTATTTAGGGAGAAAAAAAAATCCAAACCTACATGGCCCTGTGTGAAAAAGTAATTGCCCCCTGAACCTAATAACTGGTTGGGCCACCCTTAGCAGCAATAACTGCAATCAAGCATTTGCGATAACTTGCAATGAGTCTTTTACAGCGCTCTGGAGGAATTTTGGCCCACTCATCTTTGCAAAATTGTTGTAATTCAGCTTTATTTGAGGGTTTTCTAGCATGAACCGCCTTTTTAAGGTCATGCCATAGCATCTCAATTGGATTCAGGTCAGGACTTTGACTAGGCCACTCCAAAGTCTTCATTTTGTTTTTCTTCAGCCATTCAGAGGTGGATTTGCTGGTGTGTTTTGGGTCATTGTCCTGTTGCAGCACCCAAGATCGCTTCAGCTTGAGTTGATGAACAGATGGCCGGACATTCTCCTTCAGGATTTTAGACAGTAGAATTCATGGTTCCATCTATCACAGCAAGCCTTCCAGGTCCTGAAGCAGCAAAACAACCCCAGACCATCACACTACCACCACCATATTTTACTGTTGGTATGATGTTCTTTTTCTGAAATGCTGTGTTCCTTTTACGCCAGATGTAACGGGACATTTGCCTTCCAAAAAGTTCAACTTTTGTCTCATCAGTCCACAAGGTATTTTCCCAAAAGTCTTGGCAATCATTGAGATGTTTCTTAGCAAAATTGAGACGAGCCCTAATGTTCTTTTTGCTTAACAGTGGTTTGCGTCTTGGAAATCTGCCATGCAGGCCGTTTTTGCCCAGTCTCTTTCTTATGGTGGAGTCGTGAACACTGACCTTAATTGAGGCAAGTGAGGCCTGCAGTTCTTTAGACGTTGTCCTAGGGTCTTTGGTGACCTCTCGGATGAGTCGTCTCTGTGCTCTTGGGGTAATTTTGGTTGGCCGGCCACTCCTGGGAAGGTTCACCACTGTTCCATGTTTTTGCCATTTGTGGATAATGGCTCTCACTGTGGTTCGCTGGAGTCCCAAAGCTTTAGAAATGGCTTTATAACCTTTACCAGACTGATAGATCTCAATTACTTCTGTTCTCATTTGTTCCTGAATTTCTTTGGATCTTGGCATGATGTCTAGCTTTTGAGGTGCTTTTGGTCTACTTCTCTGTGTCAGGCAGCTCCTATTTAAGTGATTTCTTGATTGAAACAGGTGTGGCAGTAATCAGGCCTGGGGGTGGCTACGGAAATTGAACTCAGGTGTGATACACCACAGTTAGGTTATTTTTTAACAGGGGGGCAATTACTTTTTCACACAGGGCCATGTAGGTTTGGATTTTTTTTTCTCCCTAAATAATAAACACCATCATTTAAAAACTGCATTTTGTGTTTACTTGTGTTATATTTGACTAATGGTTAAATGTGTTTGATGATCAGAAACATTTAGTGTGACAAACATGCAAAAGAATAAGAAATCAGGAAGGGGGCAAATAGTTTTTCACACCACTGTATCTGCATAGTTTCGGGTTACTTGAGATGCCGCAATTGCAAAACAACTTATTCCAACAAGGGAGCTAGCGACTCCTAGAGGAAAACAGTGAGTGTGTTGCGAGTGACGGATTGGTGCTTGATGCTGGTGGGATAGATTTAGGACCCTAGATTGGACAAGCAGGTTGAGAAATGAATGGAAATGTTAAGCTGCGGGACTTTTAAGTTATCTTCGGTAACATACCCGCTTAGTCCAATTCAGTGCTGTGGGGGGCCATATTCTGTCCTAGCAGGTGACAGGCAAGAAGCGACCCTTCTCATTCTCTCTCTTTCTTTCACACACACACACTTTCAAATTCATCCATCATCCAACCCACTATATCCTAACTACAGGGTCACAGGGGTCTGCTGGAGCCAATCCCAGCACGCAAGGCAGGAAACAAACCTGCAGGGCACACACACACACACACTATACCCACACACATTAGAGACAATTTAGGATCGCCAATGTACCTAACCTGTATGTCTTTACCCGGGAAGCGAACCCAGGTCTCCTAACTGCGAGGCAGCAGTGCTACCCACTGTGCCACCGTGCCGCCCCCTTTCAGATTCATGCAATGGCTAATTTTGAATCACCAGCTAACCCGGCCTGCAAATGACTGGGTGCCATAGGAGGAAAAAAAAATGAAGAAACCCAGGAGGAGACCCACAGAGACATGGAGAGACCATGCAAGCTTCACAAAGGCAATGAGTGGGCAATGGATACAAGTGAAGAATGTTGGATTGGTGATGAAGCAGAGCTACCAACTGGGATATTGTGTGGCTGGGTTCATTAAGAAAAATACATTAGAACAGGAAAGCATTCATTACGTGGCAACGTTCAAAACATTTTATTGATAGCAGTTGTCGTAATCTTTCCAAATTCTCTTGCCCCATTTGTCTTTCTCCTACAGAGTGATAAAAGTTATCCGTTTATTACTATACATCCGACTGTTCACCAAAAGAAACCAATGGGGCTGAGTTCATTTAAGTTTCAAAAGCCGGCCCGGACACTCCCTCTGTGGAGCCTGCATGCTCTCCACGTGTCTGTGTGGCTTTTACTCCCACATCTCAAGGACACGTAATGTCAGGCTAACTGGTAAATCAAACTGACTCAGTGTTTTTGAACATGGGGGGGTCTGAAAATTGAGAGTCCACCTTATGAGAAGGATTTAGGAGTCATAGTGGACTCTAAGCTAAGCTTCCTCACTTAAATAAAGGCGTGCTGTGTGGCAACAGTGGCCTCTGTGTGTATTGTGACTGGGTTTGGGGAGCTGTACGCCCCCTGGTGGTCCACAGGCTCTAAATACGACCAGCATACAGGCGCAGGCAGATAAAATATAATATCAGTAAATGTAAAGTGTTACATGTAGGAAGTAAAAATGTGAGGTTTGAATACACAACGGGTGGTCTGAAAATCGAGAGTCCACCTTATGAGAAGGATTTAGGAGTCGTAGTGGACTTGACGCTATCGACTGTCAGACAGTGTTCAGTAGCCATATCCATGGCCCTGCTGCAATCTGGGGGGGCTGCCCTCTTATGCCCCAGGGAAGGGATATTGCCCCTTTCCTGGTCCTCCCCTTCTTCACGCATCCCGGTGGGGCAAGGTCCCTGGTCGTCTGCCATAGCAGTTAATTTGGAATCTGTTATATCATCACAGAAGGACTTGGACAGCACACAGGCTCAGGCAGATTTGTGGACGATGAAATTTAATGTCAGTAAATGTAAAGAATTACACATAGAAAGGAAAAATGTGAGGTCTGAATACACAATGGGCGGTCTGAAAATCGAGAGTCCACCTCATGAGAAGAACTTAGGAGTCGTGGTGGACTCTACGCTATCAACTGCCAGACAATGTTCAGACACCATTAAGAAGGCAAACAGAATGTCAGGTTATATAGCGCCTTGATGTGTGCAGTACAAGTCACAGGAGGTTCTCCTCAAGCTTTATAACACACTGGTGAGGCCTCATCTGGAGTCCTGGGTGCAAAAAGGACATAGCAGCACAAGAAAAGGTCCAGAGAAGAGCGACTAGGCTGATTCAGGGTGACAGGGGACGAGTTATGAGGAAAGATTAAAAGAGCTGAGCCTTTACAGTTTAAGGAAAAGAAGATTAAGAGGAGACCTGAGTGAAGTGAATTAGTCCAGTGGGCTGAGATGGTGACTTGAAAATGAGTTCATCAAGAACACGGGGACACAGTGGAAAACTTTTCAAGGGGAAATTTCACACACAGACATTGAGATGTTTTTCTTTAAACAGAGAACCACAGACACTTGGAGTAAGTGACCACATAGTGTGGTGAACAGGAGGACTTTAGGGGCTTTCAAAATTCGACTTGATGTTATTTTAGAAGACAAGCTTATTTGGGCTGAATGGGCTGTTCTCCTCCACATTGTTCTAATACAACAAATCAAAGGGTGAAAAGCCAATGGCACCTCTCTATTGGTTCACAGAACTAGACTGCGCCCTCGACTCCAATCCTGATTTTCTTGAAGAAGCTTCCTCCGCATCTGCTTTGGGGTTTGACTGAGGCGATCAACCAACCCTTCCATTAGCAGCTTATAAGAAAGACGTGTTGTGGTGCTTACTTCAGATTTTGATGTGATTGTTCTAATGTGCGTAGACCCCGTGATAAACAGACCAGCATATGCACCTGACCACAGTTTGGAGCTCCACGACAAAGGCTCTGAATTAACAGGGGAATGAGAGAGTACAGGTTTTGAGTTTTTAATACATTTTGAAATCTTTCGTGTCTTCACTTTATTATGTTATGTAGATTGATGGGCAAAAATGGCAAACTAGTTCATTTAAAATTAAAGCCACAACACAATAAAGTGTGCACAGAGTGAAGGGGTCTCAATGCTATATGCTATAAACTCATAGCACCTTATGAAAGCATTCAGACCCTTCACTTTTTTCACATTTTCTTATGCTATAATTATTTAAATTATTTTTTTGCCACACTCCATAACGCAGAATGATAAAGGAAAAACTAAAAAATAAACATCTAATACAAATGCCTGTAACTTATAGTCCAAGTCGATGATCTCAAAGTGGTTGCGCCGGAGCGACTCAACTCGTCTGTTAAAAGCGGGTGGAGTGCCGAGAACCCCGTCGGAATACATGATGTTGCAACTAGTTAACTCCAAAATAAATGAATAAATAAAACATACATATATTACACTCCTAGTTCTGAATCACAATCTAATTATGGTGATTACCCATCAGGTGACGCTTGTGGTTGGTCGGCCAGCCCACAGACATCCGCCACGTTCTCTCGGTTGTGAGAAGCAGTTCATAGATAATGTGATACATACCCTAACCAAATAATGCAAAGACTACACGACACATGTTTCTCCCTAATTGGGGCTCATCAGGTGGATGCACTTTTGCAACCCCCCAAACCCCCCCCCGTCCCGCCCACCCCCCCAGGGTTCGAACCGCAACTCCTGAGGCAAATCCTCTAATGTTGCCCCACAGGGTCTGCTTCACCTATTTGACAGGTCTGAATCGCAATCTTAATTATTTAGGTGATTACCTACCAGAGGTGTGACCAGAACATCATGTGTGGGTGGGCATTTGGCTTGTCTGGGGGGGGGCAAAAAATATCCATCCATCCCCATTTTTGTAGGGGGGTCAAATAATAATAACAACATAGTTTTATATAACATATAAAAGCAAAAATTGTGGCATAAATCATAACCTATTGTTCAATAAAATTAACAGAGGCAATGGAACTTGTATTATTATTTTTTGTGAACAAATATAGAACTACATCTACAAGGTAAATATCAATAAAGTCAAATGTATACAACATACGAGAGCAAGAACAGAAACGTGGCTTATTGTAGTCATGGGAGGCTATAGGACATCAGTTTCCAGTGTTTAACCTGGATATTATCTACAGGACCAGTCTGCGGTCTGGGCGGGGACCGGATGTGCGTCACCAATCCACCGATAGGGGGCGGGATGCATCATTCAAATCCACCAATCAGAGGAAGGGGGCAGGGACCGGATGTGCGTCACCAATCCACCGACAGGGGGCGGGGCTTAAGGTCATTAATCATTTTGACAAACACCCCAGGGAAAGGGGGCGGGGCTTAAGGTCATTAATCATTTTGACAGAAAGTGCCCGCATATAATTACTGGGGTCAAATAATAATAACAACATAGTTTTATATAACATGTAAAAGCAAAAATTGTGGCATAAATCATAACCTATTGTTCAATAAAATTAACAAAGGCAATGGAACTTGTATTATTATTTTTTGTGAACAAATATAGAACTACATCTACAAGGTAAATATCAATAAAGTCAAATGTATACAACATATGAGAGCAAGAACAGAAACGTGGCTTATTGTAGTCATGGGAGGCTATAGGACATCAGTTTCCAGCGTTTAACCTGGATATTATCTACAGGACCAGTCTGCGGTTACTCTTGGCAAATTCTGAAATAAATTCATTCATGTCTAGATTTTCTGTGATGTTTTTCTCATGTGTCAGAAGGACTAAATTTCTCTTCCTTGAATGCAGCATTGTTCGGCGGAGTGGAGTGAGAATGCGGTTCAAAGTTGAGAAAGAGCTTTCACATGCAGCTGAAGACACGCCAATGATGAGTGCTGTGATCCAGACATGGCTCTGACGTGCCACCCACGCGTGTTTGTGGAAGCCGCCACCGTCTTTTTCTACAGCTTTGTGTAGCCGTATTTGGTGAATATGTCCTCGCGGTCCGAATTGGAAACATTAAATTTGCGGCAGGCAAAGCAAAAGCTTCCATCATGGACAACAGAATATTCAAGCCATGGTCGAGACTGATACCAGCTTGCACTAAAACATCTTGAGTGTCTTTCCGAATGCGCACTTGGGATAATTAATTAAAATGGGCTGGGATGGGCTATCCATATTTAAGTCAGGCAGACCAGACTGTATATTTTGTTGAAGGCAGAGGTTTGGAGTACCGGACACGGGCGCAGAGCTAGAGGATTGTGTAGGCTTGTCTACATCTTTTGGAGTTTCAGTTCCCGACATAGGTGCTCTGTGCTCCATGTTGGTAGCAGCAGTGCTGGGCTCAACCGTGGAGCCAGCAGCTTGCGGATGGACAGAGGTTGAAGGTGTCTGCTTTTTAATAAGCCACCTATGCATAGCCTTTGGTGTTACCAACCAGAAAGTAAAAGAAGAATGGAACGTATACACTGTTTTAATTAAAGAATGCGGTCAACAGGTTCAAAACCTGCTGCAAAATGTGCGATGAAGTGAACTGTGAGCTTCACGGTGTCTGTCTAGTGGAGGAGACACTGACGGGTACGCCGCAAATTCAAACGGGCCGATTGGAAAGCAACTCAGTTTTGAAAATCAAATGTTATTCTTCTCCAGGGTTTTCACTGGACAGACAGAGAATTTTGCAGGGTGGGCACGGCTTGTCTCAGCGGGGGGAGGGGGGCAGTGCCTAACAGGTAATGCTAGTGATTGGCCAGCCAATCGGCAAACATCCGCCATGTCCCGAACCAGCCGCAATGTCAGACGTGTGAGGTTCGATCCCCGTAAGGCAGTGGTTCTCAAACTGTGGGGCGGGCCCCCCTAGGGGGGGGGTGTGAAGATGTGAAAACAAGAAAACAAGACTCGAAAATATGAAAAATACATCTATTGAAACCGAAACAAATTAACTTAAACTACATTCTGATACTAGAAAAATAAATATAGAGTTAGATAAATGTCGATAAAAGTTAAGTAGGTATAATAAAATATGCATCTATGATATATCATTAATTAAAAAAAGAACAAATTGGTATTAGTGGGCTCCTTTCAAAAAAACGTTGGGGGGGGGGGGGGGCAATTAAAACTGTTATGAAAACTCGGGTCGCAAATACTTAAAAGGTTGAGAAACGCTGCCGTAAGGTAACTTATAGTCTAAGTCGATGATCTCAAAGTGGTGGCACCGGAACGACTCGACTCGTCTGTTAAAAGCGGGTGGAGGTCTGAGAATCCCGTCGGAATACATGATGTTGCAACTAGTGAACTCCTAAATAAATAAAACATACATATATTACACTCCTAGTTCTGAATCACAATCTAATTACAGTATGGTGGTTACCTATCAGGTAACACTTGTGGTTGGTCGACCAATCGGCAAACATCCGCCACGTTCCGAACCAGCCGCTACGTCAGACGTGTGAGGTTCGATCCCCGTAACGGGATGCAAAGGTGCGACACCTGAGGAGCCCCAATAAAGGTGAAACACGTGTCGTGCATTCTATGTATTATTTGGCAGACAAGTAAGCCCGCGATTCTCTAGAGAATCGTAAATCCAAGAATGGCAATCAGTTTCTGTTCCGTCCGATATTTGGATGGATGACATATCATGGAGGGTGGGTGCGTCTGGGGAAATGTCATTTAATTAAATAAGCATATCTGTACTAAGGCGGTTTCGTTTTGTGGAGACGTGATTCCGTTGCCTTTGCTGACACCGACTGCTGGCAGAGTGGAGCACAGCAAGTTTAGTTTACAGGTTGTGGTGTTCGTGTGCCAGCCGCTGAGTCTGGGAAGCCGCTGGGTTTGAGTCTGTGACCGTTATGTGATCTATATTACTGGCACAGTGGATTAGGGTAAGTGTAGTGTACAGGTTGTGTTGTGTGGGCGCCACCTACTGACTCTGGGAAGCCGCGGAGTTTGACTCTGGGGCGTGTGCCACAGTGCAGTACGTATGCGCCTCGGTGGGAAGCCGCTGCGTGATGAAATATCATGGAGGGTGGGTGCATCCTGGGACAGTTCATTTCAACGCGCTTCTGTTATTGTCCTTCTTCATGCAGTCTCGTTTTTGTTTTTTTATGGCTGTGTCGTCGGTCGCGTCCGGGTGGCTGTAGAACCTGGCGTGCATGCTTTACCTCAGGTTTAGTTCACAGGTCGTAGGCATGGTAAAGTTTCCATTTAATTCAATAACCCTATTTGAACTAAAGCGAAGCCGCTGCGTTTGACTCTGGGGCGCCGCGGCGCATTTGTACTACAGCGGATTCTTTGTGTGGGCACCTTCGTTCATTGTTGTTGCGTTCGTTCATTGTCTATCCATACAGGCTCCTTTTGTATTTCTGTTAGTTGAGCTCTTTCATTGTGGAGCCGTGACGTGTTTGCTTCTGGTGTGTCTGAAGTGGGCGCCACCTACTGACTGTGGGAAGTGCTGCGTTGGAGTGCAGTGCGCATGCGTTTCGGTGCGTCCGTGCATAAATTAAACTGTGGTTTAGTAATACAGATACTGTATAATAAATAAATATATACACACACAAAAACACATATTTATATATATAGCCAAAAGCTGTTTTTGTGAAGCTGAGTAAGCCAAAATGGGATCTGATGGGCCAAAGATGCAAATAATTCCCTAATGCTGTTTTTTATTTTTATTTTTTTTATTTTTGAGCAGGGCTAGACTTTGTCTGCTCCAGAAATAAAGATTTGACGACAAGTCTCTCCCTTCCGGGATCCGGTTCAGCGATGCTCTGATGACCTGATTCAAGACATTAAAGGTCAGTGGTCAGAACGTCTCTGACGGGGTGAAAAGTCCGCACGGCACTGCAGGTGAATCAGCCGATATAAGAGGGTCTGTTCTGCTGCGTGTATTCATGGAAAAAGTGTTTTGATTCATTTTAATTCCTACAGCTGCTAAATGTCAGGAGACGTAAAGATGACGTTCGGGTGCCAAAGCGCAGTGGTAGCGCTGCTGCTTCGCCATAAGGAGAGCTTGGGGTTCGCGTCCCGAGTCCTCCCGACGGAAAAAGGGCTTTGAGTAGCAAGAAAAGCACTATCTAAATGTAAAGAATTATGACCTTCATGATTTCATGATACATGGTCCTCCCTGCATGGAGTTGGCATGTTCTCCCCGTGTCTGCGTAGGTTTCCTCCCACAGTCCAAAGACATGCTGGTTAGGTGCATTGGCGATCCTATATTGTCCCTACCCGGGGTTTATTTCCTGCCTTGCGCCCTGTGTTGGCTGGGATTGGCTCCAGCAGACCCCAGTGACCCTGTAGTTAGGGTATAGCGGGTTGGATAATGGATGGATGATACAAAACAAAAGTTTGAGAACCGCGTGTCTAACTGGCCAATTTCAGAACAGCCCCTCAAAGTTATTTCTATGGCATTTATTTGTCCCGTACAGCAAACTGCCATCATTTTTTCCACAGAAAGACACAGAGATGGGACAGCTCATTTAACCTGGCCTCGTGTATATACAGCATGTTGCACGCTAAATGTAGTTTTCCCTTTGCTTGTGCGTTTTAACTGATATAGTCAACTGTCCAGAGTGGACGCGCCAGTCAGAATGTCACTGTACTACATGCACTATGTAATTGGCGGATGGGACAAGACATGTGAACTTGAACTTAAAATAACGAGTCTGTGAAAGTAATATGAGCATGCACGTTAACAAACGGGAGAATGTTCGTGTAGAACTTCCAACATGGAAGTCCATAATTAAGCTAAACTCAGACTGAATGCTAATCCCGGGACAGGACGGGCGGCCTGTGTGAATGCAAAATGGGCGAATGAAAGCAAACGGGGGGCGCGGTGCGTCAAAACTGAAGGACCTTGTCTAGTCTTCTCTCTTAGCCCATTCACGCCCCCTGTATATCTCTGTGTGTCTTTCCGTCCCGCCCCTTCCACTACCTCTCATATCATCTCTCTCCTCTAGAGATTCCCAGCCCAATCCTGTCCTTGTGTCCCCCCGAGATCCATACCCTGCTCCTCTCATCTTACCTTCCGTCTACTGTCGTCTCGTCTCGCCCTCGACATTCCCGCACTGGCCCGATACCCCCGTTGCTCACCGACGCTCCTCCTCCTCCTCTTTCTCTCATTTCTTTTCGCTTTTCCCGTTTCTTCTTCTGCTCCCTTTTGTCTCTGAAACTACAGACACGCGCCTCGTATGGCAGCCCGAGCCATCCGCTGGTGGAATTAAACAAAGAGAAACAAAACGAGTCATCAGCCTGCGACTCGGAGGTGAGCAGTTGTTGCTGCATGGGTGTCATTTCCAGTTTTTTTTCAATCGGGTGAATACTGTCATCTAGTGTACGGAGGGAGAACTTTTTTTTTTCATACTAGACATTAAGCCCGTTACAATAACGGGCGCTAGAATAGTAGTGCATAAACATTAGTAGAAACAGTCTATATTAAATGGCAAAGGACCGTCTATTTTCTGTTACAGTAACACTGGCTTGTATGTGGCTGTAATATGCGTCACTGTACTGTGTGCCTTTAATTTTCTCTCACAGTAATACATCTCTCCAGCAAGTATTTTAATCTGTGCTGGCATGCAGCTGATTATTGTATGTATGGCGTCTCCCAAGCAACGGATTTTATGTGCGCGAAAATAAATCTACTTTTAAAAGTCATCCTATTGTAATATCATGAAAATTCGTATATTTAGGAAAACACTTTACACTTTATCGGGCCAAGTTTGTTAATCGCAAATCTGACATCCTCAGAGTGAACAACAAACACTAATCCCACCTCTTTGGGGAAGCTGGTCTCCGCGTCTCAGTACCCGATTGGATTTTTCGTGCGTTATGTTTTAGGTCTTACCTCATTTACCGAAATCCGATTGGATCAGCCGCGCGATATTTTATAGGTCCCGCCCTCTCTGTTTTGTGTGACGCGTCAGGCGGCCTTTGAAGCATGCGCACTTCACCAGAAGACACACAAACACACACACGGACACATGGACGCACACAGGGATTTCCAGAGACATAATTTTGTCTATTTTTCCAGCGCATCGCGCACAAAAGCAAGGGAACGATGGGAGCACCAGAACTCTGCTCACATCGCGTCGCTTCGTACCGCAAGCCACAAGTAGTAAGTCTGTGATAAGCGGAATAAACGTAATACACATACACGTAGTGATAATGAAAATAGAATCATTACAAGGAACTCCGGACCTAAACTGGATTAGGTGTGTTATGAAGGAAGGACTGAGAGACAAGTTCAAAGTGAAGTTCACGTTAATGTTTCTATGTATGGGGTCTCCCAATGACTGGTGACAGGAAGACAGCAAACCTTTGCATTGTTTCAAGGGGTCTCTCCCTGTCTATGAATTGAACTGCTTGCAGCGGTAAAAAAAGCCTGGTCCATCCACTACTCTATCTATCTATCTATCTATCTATCTATCTATCTATCTATCTATCTATCTATCTATCTATCTATCTATCCATCCTTCCGGCCAGGTAAAAGTCCTGGCTGTCCATCACAATGTATATTAGGGACGCATTCAGAGTGAAAGGACCAGAAGAGAGAACAAGCATATGGCATAATCTCCCCCGGATTGCTAGATGGTAGGTCCCCTGGAGTGCTGCAGTGCCATGGATTCCCACAGCTTCTTCATAGGAGGTTTGGCGCTACCAGGGGATGCAGCAGGGGCTGCAGAGCCCTACTTTGTTGGTCTCCCATCTCACCTAGAAGTACTTCCTTCTGGACCATGCTAACTGGCCACCTGAAGCATTTCTGGGAGCAGGATAAAAGGAGCCAGCTGCCACTGGTCCAGAAGCCAGAGTTGGGAGGTGGTGGAGGACAAAGCTTACTGGAGGAGAGTGGAGGTAGACAGAGGAAGAGAAGAGGCAGAGAAAGGAACAAAAAGCCAAAGTGCTGTGTGTCCTTTATAGACTTATTCTGCTTTATACTGTGCATTGTTTCCCACAGCAAAATAAAAGCATTTGTTGTGCTGGAGCTTGTAACTGCATTTGTCTGTGTCAGGTGTTGGGGAGCTGTGCGCCCCCTGCAGGCCACTATATATATATATAGATACATATAAATATCTATTTATATTCATAGCATTCGTAGTCTGAATCACAATCAGATTGTATGGGTGATTACCTACCAGGTAACGCTTGTGGTTGGTCTGCAAGTCGGCAAACATTTGCCACGGTGCCCTCTTCATTTGCGAGATTCAGAGCATTACCCTGATCTCCAGGCTGTCAAATAAATGAGCCACACACCGTGGCGCAATGTAAAGAGGCTTCGCCGCTGACGTCCGAGGTTCGATCCCCGAGAGGGGGTGCAGTGAGTGTGTACACCTGATGAGCCCAAATAAGGGCAAAACATGTGTCGCATACTCTTTGCATGATTTGACAGTAAACTATGCAACATATGTATATATATATATATACACACATATATATATAAATATATATAATATACAGTCATATGAAAAAGTTTGGGACCCCCTCTCAGCCTGCATAATAATTGACTCTCCTTTCAACATTAAAGATAACAGTGGTCTGTCTTTCATTTCCTAGGAACATCTGAGTACTGCGGTGTTTTCCGAACAAAGATTTTCAGTGACGCAGTATTTAGTTGTATGAAATTAAATCAAATGTGAAAAACTGGCTGTGCACAAATGTGGGTCCCCTTGTCATTGTGCTGATTTGAATGCCTGTCACTGCTCAATGCTGATTACTTGGTGGGATGAGCTCGTTAACCCTTCATAGACTGGTGTGTCCAATCAGGAGATATAAAGGTATTTAAGGTGGTCAATTACAAGTTGTGCTTCCCTTTGACTCTCCTCTGAAGAGGAACAGCATGGGATCCTCAAAGCAACTTTCCAAAGATCTGAAAACAAAGATTGTTGAGTCTCCTGGTTTAGGGGAAGGCTACAAAAAGCCATCTCAGAGGTTTAAACTGTCAGTTTCAACTGTAAGGAATGGAATCAGGAAATGGAAGGCCACAGGCACAGTTGCTGTTAAACCAGCAGGTCTGGCAGGCCAAGAAAAATACAGGAGCGGCATATGAGCAGGATTGTGAGAATGGTTACAGACAACACACAGATCACCTCCAAAGACCTGCAAGAACATCTTGCTCCAGATGGTGTATCTGTACATTGTTCTACAATTTTGCACAAAGAACTTCTGTATGGCAGGGTGATGAGAAATAAGCCCTTTCTGCACTCACACCACAAACAGAGCCGCTTGTTGTATGCCAATGCTCAATTAGACAAGCCAGATTCATGGTGGAACAAAGTGCTTTGGACTGATGAGACACAAATGGAGTTATTTGGTCAGAACAAAAAGCACTTTGCATGGCGGAAGAACACCGCATTCCATGAAAAACACCTGCTACCTCTTGTCAGATTTGGTGGAGGTCCCATCGTGCGGTGGGGCTGTGTGGCCAGTTCAGGGACTGGGGCCCTTGTTAAAGTCGAGGGTCAGATGAATTCAACCCAATATCAACATATTCTTCAGGATAATGTTCAAGCATCAGTCACAAAGTTGAAGTTACGCAGGGGTTGGATATTCCAACAAGACAATGACCCAAAACACAGTTGGAAATCTCCAAAGGTGTTCATGCAGAGGGAGAAGTACAATGTTCTGGAATGGCCGTCACAGTCCCCTGACTTGAATATCATCAGAAATCTATGGGATGAGTTGAAGCAGGCTGTCCATCAAATTGAACTGAACTGGAGAGATTTTGTATGAAGAATGGTGAACAATACCTCCATCCAGAATCCAGACACTCATCAGAGGCTATAGGAGGACAGCGTCTAGAGGCAAAAGGAGGCTCAGCTAAGTATTGATGTCATATCTCTGTTGGGGTGCCGACATTTATGCACCTGTCTAATTTTGTTATGATGCATATTGCATATATTCTGTTAATCCAATAAACTTAATGTCACTGCTGAAATACTGCTGTGTCCATAAGGCATGTCGTATATTAAAAGGAAGTCCAGCCAATGAGAAACAAAAATCCAAAGAATTAAGAGGGGGTTCCAAACTTTTTCATATGCAGCGCTTGAGGGGAAGTCTCAGAGCCCACAATTTATTATTTAAATATTTATATCTGGAAGTTGTCCATGATTCCACTCAGATACATAAATAAATAAATATCTCTAATTAAACTTCTATTCTTTGCCTATAGTGCTACACCAACAACCTTTATATTAATAATTTTTCTCACCTTATACCATTTCTTATAATGATTTATAAATAATAGGTATTCTCAGAGGATATCCACTATATTATTTTTAAATATAATTTTATGAAGGTGTTTAAATATTTTTTAAAAAACATTATTTGTAAAGCACTTTAAAACAAAATTAAAACAATATATTTTTTTTCTTTAGGACTGCTGTACACTCTGACCACAAACTTATCATCACCCTTTGCGGGGATGAGACCTCGGATGTCAGCACTTGAGGGGAAGCCCCAGACGTTGAGCCACGGCGGCCGGTTTGCTTATCTGACAGGCTGTAGATGGGAGGATTACATGTAGAGGTCTGATCAGTATCACACGCGTTACCTGGTAGGTAATCACCCAAATGTGATGTGATCAGACCTATGCATGTAAAACTCCGATCTTCACCCTGCCGAATAAGTGAACCAGCTGCCGTCACCCAGCCTCAGGCACTGACATCAGAGATTTGATCCCCATGAGGGGAAGCAAAAATGCGTACACCTGATGAGCCCCCCAAATAAGTGCAAAACCTGTGTCATGCAGGCTTTATATTATTTGGCAGGTTCTATAAGACATGGGGACTGGGATTCTTACCTGGCATGGAAGGACAGGGCATTGTTTAGGACATTGTCTTCTCCGAGGCACTAGATGGATTACAGGACTCCCACAGGGCACATTGGGAACTGTAGTTTGTTGCCTCAGCCTTACTGGGTTCTATGAATGCCACCAGGGGACGCAGAAGGGACTAGCATGCCCTACGTTGCTGGGATTCAGCCACACCCAGAAAGACACCAAAAGTACCCCGGGCTTTAAATAAAAACAGCTGCCAGCCTTAACCCCAGGTGGCAGAGTCTGGAGGAGGAGGACAAAGCTTGCCGGGGGAGACAACAGAATCACCTAGTGTAAAAAAGTGTGGCTGTGGTGTGGGAAACATTAGCCGTAAGAGTTTTACACAACAAAACCCTTTCTTCACCATAGAACTCGTGTCTGAGCCTTTGTGTTTTGGGAGTTTGGGGAGCTGGAGCGCCCCCTGGGGCCCACAATATATATTACACATCTCAACACTACTTTAGCATTCGAAGGTTTACTGACTTTGAATTGGAACTTTTTATAACTGAAGATTTTAACATTACTGGACACGCCCATTTTTAATGAACTTTTTTTTTATTATTATTCTATCTTTTTCTGTTGTCTCTCACTGAAAAAAAAATGGGGATGGTGTAATATTTTAAATGTAATCATTAATTCTAGTCATTTTTTCAATAAACATATAGATTTTAATATCTTATCACTTGGCAACACACGTCAGATTCATTTAAATCATAGTGTTATGATATATGCTAAGAAATCCTGTCAGTGACAGGAATAACATCATTTAAAAATTGCTCATCACCAATCACTAGTTTATCTTAGCTTCATAATGAACATGTCAGACTGTTTTAAATGAGCATTCAACAACATTAGATATGCTACAACATTTCTGCATGGTTTTGTTTCTCTTTGAGTGGAAATTTCATGAATTCACAACACTCCACTAAGCTCCATCTTCATGGAGGTATGGGCCAGGCTAAGACATGAGGCTTAGTTGCCTTGGTTATCAAGCACAACTTATTGCCGTTGGTGGAACCAAAACCGCCTCAGATAAGCATGGTGTTTCGATTTAAGAGTCCTTCTTGCTAAGCGAGCTTCATGGAATACCCCATAGATGTTACCCTACAGAATCCTCTGATATCCAGTTGATTTCAGGGTTCCTTCGATGGCAGCAACCTGTTCAGATCCTTCATTTAAAAAAACAACAAACACACAACCATTTGACCTTTGGAATACGGGTCTTGCTGCAAAATGCATGTTAGCTCTTCTTGTACAATATCGGGATTCGCCTTTTCACTCCGCACCTTGTCTAATACTCTTCCAGAATCCATGAGCATCATCCAAGCTGAAGGTGAGCATTCACACGTGTTTATTAACAAGAACACGGGTACACAGGTGGACTGTTTCTAAAGGAAAATTATTATTAAATAGCAGTCGGTCCTTCATGCTGCATAATTTTGTGAGTTCTTGTGTGGTTGTTCAGATGGCTTATTTGTGAGAATCTCTTGCCACATTCAGGACAGCAGTGTGGCTTTTCTCCTGTGTGAACTCTCTTATGTTTCTGAAGATAGCTATTACAGGAGAATCTTTTGCCACATTCAGAACAATAATAAAGTTTCTCTCCACTGTGAATTTTTGAGTGGATCTGAAGGCTGTTTCTTTGGGAAAATCGTTTGCCACATTCAGAACAGCTAAATGGCTTCTCTCCAGTATGAATTCTTATGTGCTGCTGAAGCGCACTACTCCCAGAGAAGTGCTTGCCACATTCAGTACAGCTATATGACTTTTCACCAGTGTGGATTTTTGCATGTCTTTGGAGACTGCAACTGTCCGAAAATCGTTTGCCACATTCTGAACAGCAATAAGGTTTTTCTCCCGTATGGTTCCTTGTGTGGATCTGAAGACTACGTCTTTGTGAGAACTGTTTACCACATTCTGCACAGTGATAGGGCTTCTCTCCAGTGTGAATTCTCATGTGGATATTAAGACTGTTGTTGTTTGAGAAACACTTGCCGCATTCAGAACAGGGGTGAGGTTTCTCACCAGCATGGATTCTTTTATGTTTACGAAGGCCACTATAGTTTGAGAACTGTTTACCACAGTCGGGGCAACAATATGGTTTTTCTCCAGTGTGAATCCGTATGTGGCACTGAAGATGGCCTATTTCTGAAAATCTTTTCCCGCATTCTGAGCAGCAATAAGGTTTCTCTCCCGTATGAATTCTTGTGTGTTTATAAAGAGTACTTCTGTGTGAGAACAGTTTGCCACATTCCAAACAACAGTGAGGTTTCTCTCCAGTGTGAATTCTGATGTGGCTCTGAAGTTGACTAATTTCTATGAACTGTTTGCCACACTCATTACAACTAAAAGGCTTTTCTCCAGTGTGAATTCTCAAGTGCCTTTGAAGCCTATTTAGAAATGAGAATCCTTTACCACACTCAGAACAGCAATACGGCTTTTCTCCAGTGTGAATTTTGGCATGTTTACGAAGACTACTACGAAGGGGAAATCCCTTGCCACATTCAGAACAGCAATATGGCTTCTCTCCAGTGTGAAGTCTAATATGTGTGTGAAGACTGGTCTTACGGGAGAACCGTTTTCCACATTCTGAACAGCAATACGGCTTCTCCCCAGTATGAATTCGTGTGTGTTGCCGATGAGCACTACTGTCAGAGAATTGCTTATCACATTGAGAGCAGCAGTAAGGTTTTTCTCCAGTATGGATCCTTGTGTGGGTGTGAAGACTGCTTACTTGTGAGAATCGTTTGCCACATTCAGAACAGCAATGAGGCTTCTCTTTAGTATGAATTCTTTTATGCTTCTGAAGATTGCTGCGGTGTGCAAATTGTTTGCCACATTCTAAACAACAGTGAGGTTTCTCTCCAGTGTGAATTCTGATGTGGCTCTGAAGTTGACTAATTTCTAGGAACTGTTTGCCACACTCATTACAACTAAAAGGCTTTTCTCCAGTGTGAATTCTCAAGTGCCTTTGAAGCCTATTTAGAAATGAGAATCCTTTACCACACTCAGAACAGCAATAAGGCTTTTCTCCAGTGTGAATGTTGGCATGTTTACGAAGACTACTACGAAGGTGAAATCCCTTGCCACATTCAGAACAGCAATATGGCTTCTCTCCAGTGTGAAGTCTAATATGTGTGTGAAGACTGGTCTTACGGGAGAACCGTTTTCCACATTCTGAACAGCAATAAGGCTTCTCCCCAGTATGAATTCGTGTGTGTTGCCGATGAGCACTACTGTCAGAGAATTGCTTATCACATTGAGAGCAGCAGTAAGGTTTTTCTCCAGTATGGATCCTTGTGTGGGTGTGAAGACTTCTTACTTGTGAGAATCGTTTGCCACATTCAGAACAGCAATGAGGCTTCTCTTTAGTATGAATTCTTTTATGCTTCTGAAGATTGCTGCTGTGTGCAAATCGTTTGCCACATTCTAAACAACAGTGAGGTTTCTCTTCAGTGTGAACTCTGAAGTGTTTTTGCACTTGTTGATTAACTTTGAGGACATCTGTCTCTGTGTGCTTGCCATGAGTAACAAAACTGCACTGCGAAGAGGCTGCTGTTAAATTCTCTGATCCACTTTGTGATTTCTTCATCTTCTCCTTGTCCTGTTTCTGTTGCAGTCCACATGGAAGAGAGGGGTGAGCAAATAATGGTTTGGCAAAGCTTCCGTTCTCAGGCAAATCTGAAATAACAAAAACAATTTCAGTTACTGATTCAATTTTTTTTTTATTAACAAGGACATCTGGCACATTAGTTGGTGTTGGTAACTCACTGCTCAGTTCCACTCCTGCTCTGTCCACTGCATGTGTGGACTTTTCCTGCTCGCCTCCCATCTGTTTAGCTTCTAAATCATCCTCTCCTATTTCACAGATGTGTCTGCTGTGTCACTCACCATCTGGTGTGACAGAGTTTGGAGGTGTGTGCCAGTGTGCCCTACAGGGGGCTGTTACCCATTCGCAGGTTGATGTCTGCCTCATTTCGAAAGCTGCCCATGACCCTAAGGTTAAGACATTGGGTGAATTGGATCTGACAAGTGGAGCTGATGGAAGTTTTCAAGTTCAGGCTCCTCTGTCATGTTTAGCAATTCTTCTCCTGGCTTATGTTTAGATCAATTTTTAATGCTTTTGTTCCTTTTGTGCAATTAAATACTGTTATGTATTGGTATCATTGGTCTTGTTATGCATTCTGTGTTAAAATTATTTTATTTTGTGATATCTCAGTGTCTACGTGTACAGTTTTCTTCTACCATACTCCTTGGACTTAAGGGTGGAATTGCCTAGAGGGAGGGACACCTTTACCTTATCATTAGGGGGCTGCTGCCCTCCCAGCCTGTATATTCACGCGAGAACTGCAAGTCCCTGCCATTTATTCAAATACAGTCTGGTGGATTGTGGTGGGTCACACAAGTATTGTTTTGCCTTATTTTGCTCTGTCACTTGGATTGTTCTAGTACATTTTGATTTTAGACTCAATTGACTCTTTGACAACTTCGGGTTTTCGTTCTAGTGGGACGCACTTCAAGGTACTTTCAGACTCATTCCCGTTGTTCTAAATTTGAACTTGAATGCCTAATCTCCATTCTGAGACCGAGTCAGGCCTGAAGAAGCCTTCTGTTTTATGGGGTCAGGTTTAAAGTTAGGGGATGAGGGCCCAAAAGGCAAGGCTCTGGTACACTGATCCCATAAACAGTTTTCAACTCCATGTTATATGTACCCCAAAACAATTTATCAACCATAAATACTCTAAACGTTTCTTTAACCTTCACTAAATATAGTCGTGATATAATGTCTAAACCGAATCTAAAAAATTTGCCCTGTCATGCAATAAAAATTCAGATATAAAGTAAGGGGTCTAAGAAGACTGCACCTTACTGTCCAAACTTCAAATTGCATTAAGAACAGATAACTGAGTTCTGTTTCATAGGACTAGGGGTTTACATCCCTAATGGCACACATGAGACCTTCAGCTTTGATTCAGTGGAATTGTCAAATGAGTGATGGCACCATTCTGGGTGAACATTAGAACACTCTAGACGAGAACAGGCCATTCAGCCCAACAAAGCTCACCAGTCTTATCCACTTATTTCTTCCAAAAAAACATCAAGATGATTTTTGAAAGTCCTTAAAGTCCTACTGTCTTCCATACTACTTGTTAGCGTACTCCAAGTGTCTATTGTTCTCTGTGTAAAGAAAAATCTCCTAATGTTTGTGCAAAATTTATCCTTAAGTTTCCAATTGTGTCCCCGTGTTCTTGATGATCTCATTTTAAAGTCACCATCTCGATCCACTGGACTAATTCCCTTCATTATTTTAAACACTTCACTCAGGTTTCCTCTTCATCTTCTTTTTCTTAAACTGTAAAGGCTCAGCTCTTTTAATCTTTCCTCATCACTCATCCCCTATAGCCCTGAATCAGCTTAGCCGCTCTTCTCTGGACCTTTTCTTGTGCTGCTATTTCCTTTTTGCACCCAGAACTCCAGATGACGCCTCACCAGTGTGTTATAAAGCTTGAGCAGAACCTCCTGTGACTTGTAGTCCACACATCAATGTGCTACATAACCTGACATTCTTTTGCCTTCTTAATGGCTTCTGAGCACTGTCTGACAGTCGACAGCTTAGAGTCCACTACGACTACTAAATCCTTCTCATAAGGTGGACTCTCGATTTTCTGACCACCCATTGTGTATTCAAACCTCACATTTTCACTTCTTATGTGTAATCCTTTACATTTACTGACATTAAATTTCATCTGCCTGTATGTTGCCCAAGTCCCTCTGTAATAATTCAAGTGATCTGAGATTATCTGCTCTCAATGTCCCTAAAGTCCTCCTGTCTACCACACTACTTGGCCACATACACTTGTCTGTGGTCCTCTGTGTGAAGAAAAATGTCCCAATGTTTGTGTGAAATTTCCCCTTCACAAGTTTCAAACTGTGCCCCTTTGTTCTTGATGATCTCATTTTAAAGTCACCGTCTCGATCCACTGGACTACTTCCCTTCATTTTAAACACTTCAGTCAGGTCTCTTCTTAATCTCCTTAAGACTCGGCTCCTACTGTCATTCCTCTTTGTTCATCCCCTGTAGCCCTGAATCAGCCCAGTCGCTCTTCTCTGGACCTTTTCTTGTGCTTCTATGTCTTTTTTGGAGCCTGGAGACTAAACTTCCAAATGAGGCCTCACCAGTCCTATCTCTACTTAATTCTTCTAACAAAACATCAAGTCGAGTTCTGAAGGTCCCTAAAGTCCTCCTGTCTACCACGCTACTTGGTCACTTATTCCAAGTGTCTATAAAACTTCCTAATGTTTGTGTGAAATTTCCCCTTCACAAGTTTCCAACTGTGTCCCCGTGTTCTTGATGACCTCATTTTAAAGTCACTGTCTCGATCCACTGCACTAATTCCCTAATTGTATGCGTGGGATACTTAGGGTGGAACCCTCCAAAGTTATAATTAGAAAATGATATCCGACTCTGTCACCGTTGTGAGTGATTGCGCGGACAGTCAGAAAAGGTCCAGCACACCATTTTATGATCGCGTGAACTTCAGATAAGGCGTGCCACTCATACCCACCTCTCAAGCTCAACTTTTAGCTCCCTAGCATGATCCATATTGGTTTAAAGGACAATACAGACTGGGAGATGAAGTGATCAGCCAGCCCACCCGACATCCTAAAGATCAGACATATCACGTCAACCTATAGAAGTCAATGACATGAGGTTGTGGTGTGAAATTTTACATGTAATTTGATAAATATTTTGTATGTCTTTATTTGTATGGTTAAGTACTAAACACACACACCCTTTGAGGTTTACAACAGAGTTGGGGAGAAGTGCCTCAAACCAGTTTGGCAGGTGATTCTCTGCAGGAGTCTATCAGTGAAACCCCCACAGAAAAGCCAGACTGGCAAACTTCAGCTTAACTTATGGTTTGGAGGGTAGGTGTGAAGTTATTCTGTGCCCCATTGGTCTGAAAAGTATGGCTGTTTGGAATTGGCTTGTATCGGAAGCCTCTAAGTACCACACCACCCTATTGGCTGTAGGGGTTTGGACAGAGAGCCTATGAATTTGCTTGCTTTACCCCTCCCTCTCTCTCTCTCGCACCAAATGGTGAAGGAGCGTCTCACACACCATGAACTGAAAAGGACAACACAATGAAGAGCTCATCTCGGCAGCCATATTGAGACAGGCATGCGGCCTGTTCTGAAGAAAGCTGACCACAAATGAGGACTTCATTAGAGACATTCAAAGTAACTAACAAGTCTGTGTGCCGTCTGAAACTGCACATCAACATTTTAGCAGGTTGTATGGTTGCCAGTGCTCACTTGAACTTTGCTTATTGTTATTATTTATGAATATTATCAATAATACATTAATTACAGTAAATTGTAACTCAACTCCTGCTTGTCTTTTACTACACCTAATTGCCTGAGGTTATAAATGTAGAAGGGAAGGTGGGGAGAAGTTATATGGTACAATACCTTATAAACAGTGGTAAGTCTGGGAGATTTGAAGCACTCTGAGAAAGGCTACATATTAATAATACAAAAGTGGAAAGGCGAGTAATAGAGAACTCCACCAGGACAAAACAGACGAAGAGCCCAGTCAGGCAGCTCAGGCACGGAATTTGATTGCCTGACTTTGGGGGAAACAGTTGAACATTTCAGTTTGTCACTGTTGTGATGTGAGATTTTGCATATAACTTGATATTTTGTATGTCTTTATCTGTAACTTAGGCAAAGCAATGTAATATTAGTATTACATTAGTGAAAAGCATTCATGTTTACAACCCCCCAAAGGACTGAGCCTCTCTGAATTTCACGACACAGTTGGGGGGTTGTGCCTCAGACAAGTTTGGCTAAAGTTTTTCTGAAGTCTCTCAACTCCCACACAAAGCCAGGCTGCCTAACTGGCAAACTTTAGCTCAACAAATGGTTTTGGGGGATGGCAGGTGTGAAGATGTTTTCTGTTCCCCCCATTGGTCTGAAGTATGGCTGTTTGGAACTGGCTTGTATCAGAAGCCTTTAAGTACCATGACGTCCTATTGGCTCTAGGGGTTGGACAGAACATCTATAAATTTACTTGCGTTACCTCACCCTCTCTCGATTACCAAACTGATGAATGACCATCTCACACCATGCACTAAGAAGGACAACACAATGAAGAGCACAGCTCGGCAGCCATATTGAGACAGGCATGCGGCCTGTTCTGAAGAAAGCTGACCACAAATGAGGACTTCACTAGAGACACTTTAAGTAACTAACAAGTCTGTGTGCCACCTGAAACTACACATCACCATTTATCAGGTTGTATGGTTGCTAATATTCAAATGTACTTTTCATATTGTTGTTATGTATTAATATTATCAATAATATTTTACTACACCTAATTGCCTGAGGTTATAGATGTAGGAGGGAAGGTGGGGAGAAGTTATAAACTATAATACCTTATAAACAGTGGTAAGTCTGTGAGATTTGAGGCATTCTGACAAAGGTTACACATTAATAATACAAAAGTGGATTGCTTATTGTTATTATTGATGAATATTATCAGGAGTACATTATTACATTAGTTAAAGTGTAACTTCACTCCTGCTTGTCTTTTACTCTGTGTAATTGCCCGAGGTTATAAATGTAGAAGGGAAGGTGGGGAGAAGTTATAAAGTATGATACCTTATAAACAGTGGTAAGTCTCGGAGATTTGAGGCATTCTGACAAAGGCTACTTATTAATAATACAAAAGGGGAAAAGAGAGCAATATAGAACTCTACCAAGACAAAACAGTCATTTATTACAAATGTTATTTTGTCTCATTTACATACACAGGGAAAGTAGTGCAATGGGGTCAACATTTCAAAAAATTGCCCTTCCACTGTTTACGTTTCCGTAACTTTCAGGGTAAGGAAGGGCTGTCTGTGCGAGTCGGGATGGGACCAAGGGTGGCACGGCAGTTTAGTGAGACTCGGGTTCACGTCCTGGGTGCTTTCTGCGTGGATCACATGTTGTGTGTTGGTTTTCCTCCCGACAGTCCAAAGACATGTAGGTTAAGTGGTTTGCCTTTGTTACATCGGTCCGCGTGAGTGTGTGATCAACCTGTGATGGATGTGCCCAGTCCTGGGGAAACTGTTCCTGCTTTGCACCCTATGCATGCTGGGCTAGGCGTCAGCTTCCCTAAACTGGATTAGCGGTTAGAAAATGATTGATTTTGAGCAAAGTCATTCCTGTACAATTAACTGCTGAGTATTAAAAAACAATATCATGCCTTTGTTTCATTAAACAGTACAATATTAGCCAGCAATATTTCACTGCAACAATCACGGCTTTATGTGGGAAAAGAATTTTTCTTTTCGTTCAGTCAAAACTTTCCTAATTTGTTACTTGTTACACATCAGGCACCCAAACGGTGGATCTCTGCTCAATTCTCATTAACACTAGAATTACCCAAGCCTATGAAAAAAACCTGCAATCCCGGCCCACCTTAAATCTGTTCGCACCTCTCCGTCAGCGTCTTTTGTGTTGTAAATGTGTCAATAAGCAAAAGCAGCCCGATATCTCATCCTCTCACCGCTGCAGGAAGGGCAAAAAAGCTCTTCCAGCTCAAGCCTTATATAAAAGCCAGGTCGAATGTTATTTAAAGTCACAAGAAAACTGCAGAGCTCCCTGTGTTTGATCGACAGGGGCTTGCTGACACAAAGTGACTTCAGCTACAGGTGGAAGCTGCTGTCTCACCCTACACCACTGTGTTTGATCTCATTCATGAAAAGATTCCAGTCGACCCACAGGAGAAAGACTTTCTGAGACTAAGCTCCATGTAACTGTTGTTACCGTTCTGCCTTTGTCCAGAAACGGTTCCATAAGCTTTATGACCTTAGTCTAAAGTCACTTCAGTACGCATGTACTTTGTCAGCACGCCAAGACAAGCAGCGGTGGAATCCGTACATGTTCTCAGCGTCGCTTTCTTTTACATTTAATCCCTTTACTTACCTGTTCCAGCATCGCCAGGTGACTGCAGCTCTTCTGCATTCCCCACTTCAGATTTCAGCTCTAGAGAATTCCGCCGGGTAGCCAGTTGTCCCGTATTAGTGACCCAGGGCTGCAAACGGGGATGAGGTCCTTCAGAAACCTCTTGCTTGACAACATTCCCACTTTTTAAAACTGAGAAATCTTCTGGGTCCTCAACTTTAATCTCAACAATCTCCCTCTGGGACTCCTCCTCCTCCTCCTCTTTCAGCACTTCACAGTCTTCTTCCTTCAAACACAGATCCTCCGGGGCATCCCACTCCCAATCCTCTTGTTTCATGTGTGCCAGTTTTTCGTCTGTCATAAGGTCATGGCCTGAGGCCATTTTCTGTGTTAAACTCTTCTCTCTCCTCAGGTGTCTGCTTTTCTGTTCTCAACCAGCCAGAAGGGGGTTTAAGACCCCTCACGGCATCATCTCGTGAAACTATCAAGGAGGCTCCTTTTGTTCCTGTGAAAATTAAAAAAAAAAAAAAGTGATAGAGTGACAAAGTAACAAAGACACTAGAGATCTGGAATGCTGTGAACCCCCTTCATGTGAGCCCTCTCGGGCAGATGTGGAGTGACAATGTACTTGAAAATAAAGAGAGACTATGGAAGATCAGCCCCGACACAGACAGACACCGAGACACAACTCCAATAAGCACACACAGTTTTATTTTTTCCTTCTTAGAGTACAAACCACCCACAAGTGCTCAGTCCTTCAGCCGCCTCCTCCTCCTGACCCAGGCTCCATGAATGGAGTGAGGCGGCCTCTTTCGTATTGCACTCCAGGTACTCCCCGACAATCCTCCTGCAGCACTTCCTGGTGTGGCAGAAGTGCTGCAGTCCAGGCGGTTGTGCGGTGCCACAGGCCCCAACAGGGTTGAGCTTCCAAGCTCCAATCTCATGGCCCCGATGCAAGCCAGGGGTGGGGGGTTGCCCTCTCGTGTCCCGGGAGAGATATTGCCTCTCTCCCGGTCCTTCCATCCTCCAGGCGTCCCTGCTGGCCAAGAGCCCCACAAGATAAAGAGCAGCCAAGTGAGAAAACACCACAAATTCGGAAAGGTGACAAAGGATCAAAATCCTGGCTCTTATCACCTTCACCCATTCCGTATTGGCAAAACAGGATTTCTCGAAAGCCACAGTGACAGATCCAAAGACCAGAAATGACTTCAGCTAAGCCCGCTTGGCCACCTCTCGATTGCAAAGAAAGCAACAGAAATGGTAACAATGTTGAACACAAACACACATTGGATCACATTTGACAGCCATTAAAGATATCAATAGATCAGTCTACGGCCTCAGCGGGCCTTCCTCAACGGCTTATGATCTCTGCCTGTTTGGTCCGGTTAGGTCAGGTCTGGTCAGGTACACTTTATTACCCCAGAGGGAGAAAACATAATATTCTCAGGCTTACATAACCAAATGCAGGGTCACAGTTTTTCGGGGGGGCAGCACTGGACAGTGTCAGGCAATCACGAGAAGGCAGAGCTGTTAAACGTTTACAACCAGGAGACTGAAGACGAAAAGACAGACGAGAAATTAAAGTGAAGAAACTGTCATTAAGGTGACCAGCTCTTTCTTTGTCCTTTACTTGTTGGAGAGCAGCTTCTCAGACACCTGCGGCTGTTCACTACACCTCGTGGCAGCTCATGGGACAGCATGGGGTGGGGCTTGACACCCTATGAAAAAGTTTGGGACCCCCTCTCAGCCTGCATAATAATTGACTCTCCTTTCAACAAAAAGATAACAGTGGTCTGTCTTTCATTTCCTAGGAACATCTGAGTCCTGGGGTATTTTCCGAACAAAGATTTTTAGTGACGCAGTTGTATTTAGTTGTATGAAATTAAATCAAAAGTGAAAAACTGTCTGTGCACAAATGTGGGTCCCCTTGTCATTGTGCTGATTTGAATGCCTGTCACTGCTCAGTGCTGATTACTTGTAACACCACATTGGTGTGATGAGCTCGTTAACCCTTCATAGACTGGTGTGTCCAATCCTGAGATATAAAGGTATTTAAGGTGGTCAATTACAAGTTGTGCTTCCCTTTGACTCTCCTCTGAAGAGTGACAGACAGCATGGGATCCTCAAAGCAACTCTCCAAAGATCTGAAAACAGAGATTGTTGAGTCTCCTGGTTTAGGGGAAGGCTACAAAAAGCCATCTCAGAGGTTTAAAGTGTCAGTTTCAAATGTAAGGAGTGGAATCAGGAAATGGAAGGCCACAGGCACAGTTGCCGTTAAACCCAGCAGGTCTGGCAGGCCAAGACAAATACAGGAGAGGCGTATGAGCAGGATTGTGAGAATGGTTACAAACAACCCACAGATCACCTCCAAAGACCTGCAAGAACATCTTGCTGCAGATGGTGTATCTGTACATCATTCTACAATTCAGCGCAGTTTGCACAAAGAACATCTGTATGGCAGGGTGATGACAAAGAAGCCCTTTCTGCACTCACACCAAAAACAGAGTCGCTTGTTGTATGACAATGTTCATTTAGACAAGCCAGATTCATTTTGGAACAAAGTGCTTTGGACTGATGAGACAAAAATGGAGTTATTTGGTCAGAACAAAAAGCACTTTGCATGGCGGAAGAAGAACACCTGCTACCTCCTGTCAAATTTGGTGGAGGTCCCATCATGCTGTGGGGCTGTGTGGCTAGTTCAGGGACTGGGGCCCTTGTTAAAGTCGAGGGTCGGATGAATTCAACCCAATATCAACAAATTCTTCAGGATAATGTTCAAGCATCAGTCACAAAGTTGAAGTTACGCAGGGGTTGGATATTCCAACAAGACAATGACCCAAAACACAGTTGGAAATCTACAAAGGCATTCATGTAGAGGGAGAAGTACAATGTTCTGGAATGGCCGTCATAGTCCACTGACTTGAATATCATCAAAAAATCTATGGGCTGATTTGAAGCAGGCTGTCCATCAAATTGAACTGAACTGGAGAGATTCTGTATGAAGAAGGGTCAACAATACCTCCATCCAGAATCAGACACTCATCAAAGGCTATAGCAGGACAGCGTCTAGAGGCTGTTAGATTAGCAAAAGGAGGCTCAGCTAAGTATTGATGTCATATCTCTGTTGGGGTGCCCACATTTATGCACCTGTCTAATTTTGTTATGATGCATATTGCATATTTTCTGTTAATCCAATAAACTTAATGTCACTGCTGAAATACTGCTGTGTCCATAAGGCATGTCAGATATTAAAAGGAAGTTGCTACGTTGAAAGCTCAGCCAATGAGAAACAAAAATCCAAAGAATTAAGAGGGGTTCCCAAACTTTATCATACGACTGTAAGTGTCACACACGTGCGAATAGGAGACAACCAAAGGGCCTGAATAATTGTAATTCCATGTCTGACCAGGGGGCAGCGAGGTGTGCACTAATTGTCTCCCTCAATCCCTTACAGGTCATTCTCGGGAAATCCCCCTTGGTTCCGGCACTACTGATGATGTCACTTCCGGTTTTGGCCCCGATGACATCACTTCCTCCACTGGCCTTTAAAGTGAAGGAGTTCAGTTCAATTGTGGACTCCAATCTGTTAAGATCTGTTTATTATTTTTCAAAAGCATTTTGCAGAAAGGACACAATATACGGGTGGCTGCCCCTAACCTTTATGATGTCTCAGAGTCATCCTTATCACACAAGGAAGGGTATGACGTACGATGTGCGTGGGTTTATTTGGACTGCTGATAAGGCTAGTGTTTATTTATTCAATACGCAAATAATGACATCATTTATTGATTCATCACTGTCCCTTCCTGTACGGAGGCAGCAGTGGGTTTCACGATATACTGACCATCTGCTTCTTCCTCCACCTCATCCCGTGGCTGTGCGTGGCGACGCTTACTTCAAAACGCTCCCTGAAATCAGAGCCGGTAAGTGTGGAAGGGGATCTCCGAGGAAGACAGGAATAGTTCAGTCATTCAGCTTTTAATTCAGTCACAGATGAGTACACGGATTCTACGTTGCAAGGCAGAAGAGCAAAGTTCTGCGTTTCAGTTGGCGTGTTATAGTTTCTCCTCCCTTCCCCTTACTTATATATTGTGCACATCGGGCAACCGTTTCTGTTTTGTGTACGTGTCAGATGGGGTCCCAAAGAAGGAAATGTCAGCTTTCCTGTGTCTAACAGAGACGTTCCTAGAAAAGGAAGTTGTCCCCGGTTAGCTTACTGCACCCCGTCTTACGACAGACACCTCTATGAATACCCTGCCATTAGACCAAAACAGCTTCATCAGCTTTTAACCCTTAGTAGCTTGCAAGTAGTGTGTTTTTCTTTCACATTTGCCACGTCTTGCCTGCAAAACAGAACAGGGGAGAGTCCCGAGGCTTTGGAAAACATCTTGCATCACCCCAGTCCCAAAGGTATCACATGCTAGTGAGCTGAATGACTTCAGGCCTGTTGCTCTGACATCACATGTGATGAAGACCATGGAGAGGCTGCTGCTTCACCACCTGAGGCCACAGGTTCAACACGCCCTCGACCCTCTGCAGTTTGCATACCAGGAGAAGGTGGGAGCGGAGGATGCCATCATCTATAAGCTACACTGATCAATCACCCACTTGGACAGAGGCAGTGGTGCTGTAAGAATTATGTTTCTAGACTTCTCTAGCACCTTCAACACAATCCAACCTCTGCTCCTTAGGGACAAGCTGACAGAGATGGGAGTAGATTCGTACCTGGTGGCATGGATCGTGGACTATCTTAAAGACAGACCTCAGTATGTGCGTCTTGGGAACTGCACGTCTGACATTGTGGTCAGCAGCACAGGAGCACCGCAGGGGACTGTACTTTCTCCGGTCCTGTTCAGCCTATAGACATCGGACTTCCAACACAACTCGGAGTCCTGCCACGTGCAAAAGTTCACTGATGACACTGCTATCATGGGCTGCATCAGGAGTGGGCAAGAGGAGGAGTATAGGAACCTAATCAATGACTTTGTTAAATGGTGCGACTCAAACCACCTACACCTGAACACCAGCAAAACCAAGGAGCTGATGGTGGATTTTAGGAGGACCAGACCCCTCATGGACCCCGTGATCATCAGAGGTGACTGTGTGCAGATGGTGCAGACCTATAAATACCTGGGAGTGCAGCTGGATGATAAATTAGACTGGACTGCCAATACTGATGATCTGTGCAAGAAAGGACAGAGCCGACTATACTTCCTTAGAAGGCTGGCAGCCTTCAACATCTGCAATAAGATGCTGCAGATGTTCTATCAGACGGTTGTGGCGAGCGCCCTCTTCTACGCGGTGGTGTGCTGGGGAGGCAGCATAAAGAAGAAACACGCCTCACGCCTGGACAAACTGGTGAGGAAGGCAAGCTCTATTGTTGGCATGGAGCTGGACAGTTTGACATCTGTGGCAGAGCAACGGGCGCTCAGCAGGCTCCTATCAATTATGGAGAATCCACTGCATCCACTAAATAGTATCATCTCCAGACAGAAGAGCAGCTTCAGTGACAGACTGCTGTCACCGTCCTGCTCCACTGACAGATTGAGGAGATCGTTCCTCCCCCAAACTATGCGACTCTTCAATTCCATCCGGGGGGGGGGGGGGGGGGGGGGGGGGGGGGGGGGGGGGGGTAAACGTTAACATTTAACATTATACAAAGTTATTGTCTGTTTTTCACCTGCATTATTATCAATCTTTAATTTAATATTGTTTATTGTATCAGTACGCTGCTGCTGGAATATGTGAATTTCCCCTGGGTTTAATAAAGTATCTATCTATCTATCTGTCTATCTATCAAAAGCAACTTAAAGCATCATTTAAAATGTCCACAGCCTACCTGAGTATTGTTGCTGACCACATCCATCTCTTTATGACCGCAGTGTCCCCATCTTCTGATGGCTCCTTCCAGCAGGATAGCACACCACATCACAAAGCTCAGATCATCCTCAACATGACAATGAGTTCACTCGACTCCGATGGCTACCACAGTCACTAGATCTCAACTCAGTAGAGCACCTTTGGGATGTGGTGGAATGGGAGACTCGTATCATGGATGTGCAGCTGACAAATCTGCAGCCACTGCATGATGCTATCATGTCAATGTGGAGCAAAATCCCTGAGGAATGTTTCTAGCGCCTTGTTGAATCGGTGCCACAAACAATTATGTCAGATCTGAAGGCAAAAAAAGGGGTCCCACCCCAGGTGTGCCTAATAAAGTGGACAACGAGTGCGTGTAGAAATGTACGAGAGATGGCTTGGGGACTGTGACGAGTGGTCCGTGGTGCTGCGCTGATTTTAAATCAATAAATAAATTGGACGCTCTCACACTGGTGGAGTGAAGCGGGGGTTGAGCGATTGTCCGAGAAGATGGTGGCTCGTCTCCGGGTTGGTGCGAGGTGGTCAGCCAACCGTGCGTTGCCCCACTAGCACATGCGGGCAGTTTGATTGTCTCTTTATCAGCCTGGGGCACAAATCAGGCGACTGCACCTGCAACCGCTTCCCCAGCATATAAAAGGAGAGCATAAGAGAGGAACGAGAGAAAAGCAAAAGGGAACAGAGAGAAAGAAAGCCACGGCAGATCATCTTCTTCCATACCTTCCTGTCCTCGTCATCTTGCTCTGTGACACCCATCACCTGCATGTCCTCTCTCACCACATCCATAAACCTTCTCTTAGGCCTTCCTCTGTTCCTCTTCCCTGGCAGCTCTATCTTTAGCACCCTTCTCCCAATATACCCAGCATCTCTCCTCTGCACATGTCCAAACCAACACAATCTCGCCTCTCTGACCCTCTAATGTCCTCATTTCTAATCCTGTCCATCCTCGTCACACCCAATACAAATCTTAACATCTTTAACTCTGTCACCTCCAGCTCTTTCTCCTGCTTTCTGGTCAGTGCCACCGTCTCCAGCCCATATAACATAGCTGGTCTCACTACTGTCCTGTAGACCTTCCCTTTCACTCTTGCTAATACCTGTCTGTCACAGATCACTCCTGACACTCTTCTCCACCCATTCCACCCTGCCTGCACTCTGTTCTTCACCTCTCTTCCACAATCCCCATTACTCTGTACTGTTGATCCCAAGTATTTAAACTCCTCCACCTTCACCAACTCTACTCTCTTCATCCTCACCATTCCACTGACCTCCCTCTCATTCACATACATGTATTCTGTCTTGGTGTTCCTACGGACCTTCACTCCTCTCCTCTCATATCTCCACCTCTCCAGGGTCTCCTCAACCTGCTCCCTACTCTCACTACAGATCACAATGTCATCAGCAAACATCACAGTCCACGGGGACTCCTGTCTAATCTCGTCTGTCAACCTGTCCATCACCATTGCAAATAAGAAAGGGCTCAGAGCCGATCCCTGATGTAATCCCATCTCCGTCACTCCTACTGCAGACCTCACCACGGTCACACTTCCCTTACATATCCTGTACAACTCTTACGTACTTCTTTGCCACTCCTGACTTCATCATACAATACCACAACAAATACTAATAAACCATTAAATTCAAACCAGACAGGAGGAATAACTGGAGACCCTGGCCACAAAATGTGATTTGCTTTAATAATAATGATGATGATGATGACAATGACAATAATACATTTTATTTATATAGCACCTTTCCTACACTCAAATGCTTTGGCCTTTCCTTCTGTTTGTCACTTGATGTCTCCTGCTCTTCTTCTTCTTTTCCATTCAGTACTTGTGCAGTTCCTAACTCTGTTACACCACATTTTCATTTTGGGCACCCTCATTGTTCCTCTGTATGCCAAACATGGGCACCGTTGGGGTGATGCCACCTCTTAGATTCCCAGACCCTGACCCTACGCCTGTCCCAAGATGCCCTCATTATAACACAACACACCTTATTTCTTGTATGAGTGCAGGGCCAGAGCGCTGTGAAAAACTCTTACATACCAATACAAGGACGGCTCCTACGGACTACTAAACATAGAAGTGGTGCACGTATAACACAGATTTGTTAAAACACACTGCGAGGTGCACACGGTCCCACAGCGCTTCACGTCCTGCTTCAACGGTGACTTTGCAGCCCTGTCATATAGCGCGTCCATCGGCCATAGAAGGCTCATCACTGCAACATCGAGTTCACTCACAGCCCCGCCACGCAATGTGTCCATCAGCCAACCCGCAGGGTACTTTAGTTCACCCAATGACCTGGCCCACTTTCTCTTTGTCCCCTTTCCTCCAGGACGACCTGATCTTAGCCATGGGGACCAACCTGACGAGGAAGACTATCAGCGTCTGGACTGAAGGAGGGAGCCGAGGTAGAAGGAGTAATGAAGTCACTGCTCGTTTGCTGTGCTTGTCTGTCATGGAGTGGCGTCAATAAATACGCTTGCTGCTCCTGTTTGAAGTTAATTAATAAAGCTGGTCACCCTGAAGCCTCGTTTATCGGGTGCAGGACAGTGAATCATGCGTCACAACACAAAGAAACCGATTCCACATAAATGGAGACCAACAATGTCACTGTTTGCATATCAATCAGCAGTAGGGGTGGGCGGTATGACCAAAATTCTATATCACGGTATTTTTCTAAATTATCCCGGTTTCACGGTATTTGACGGTATTTTTTTTCCCATGCATGAGTGGATGTTAAACACATTTTCCACTGCAATTACTGGCTAAGAATAACCTATTCCACTGTCAAGAGCATTGTACATTGTACAAAAAAAAACATTTTAATGTGCACACAAGTATTAATACAGGTTTGCATGGCCCCATAAAGTGATAGTTTTCAAGGGGGTGGCACTAATGAAGAGAAGGAAATCACATCGCATGACAGATGCAGTCAAAATATAGAACCTTTTTATTTAACAAATTTTGCAAAAACTTAAATTATAATTTTGACAACATATTTTCAACCATCCAAAGAGGTATTTAGACTTAGGAAAATATCCAGAAGTGCTTGTCAAAAGTTGTATTGCACTGAACATGTCTTAGAAAAGGAATAAATAAATATTTTTTGTAAAACAAGTACAGTTTCTGTTAATGTTAACAATCTCTGTCCACTGACATGTTAAAGTGACTTTTTAAACAACTTTACCATCATTAAACTGCATAATATTTAAACAAATAATAACAATAAAATAAATAACTGTATTATTACTGATAGTTGCACTATTACTTCAAGGCTTCAAAAGCCCAGGTGCATTACACAGTATTCACCAAATTAAAATAAAATAAAACAAGTGCAATCTTGGTGATGACAGAATTCACTGTCTTAATCTTCTTTATTTATTTATCTGGTTTGTACAATGCTATATATTGTATACACTGCAGTTCTTTATTATATTCTGTAAGTGCCTTGTGCATGGGAAAGGCGCTATATAAATAAAACGTATTATTATTATTATGACATCTTTACCAACTGAACTATCATTTAGGCAAACTGCATTAATATGGACCTTGCTTCAAGCTAAGCTATATACATAAATAATACAACTGCAACTTGCATTTATGATTGTATTTGTGGTATAGCCCTACGGAATCGTATTAGGGCCACGGTGAAGAAAAAAAAATACGGACACAGGGAAGAAAAAAAAAACTATACGTGGAGAATAAAGTCGACATTTCCACTCTATTCTCATAGTTTATAATTAAAGTAGAATGTCGTAAACTAAACTTCATCCTAAAATCATTGTTTAATTTACTAGATTTTCTCAAACCCCGTCATAAGTTAATGTAGCACATTAAATGCTTTGTGTTGTGTTCCCCGACCCAGTTGTCCCAGATATTCCTGCTCTCTGAACATTTAGAATTTATATCAAGTATTTATTTATATCAAGTATTTCAAGTATTTATTTATATCAAGTATTTATCTTGGCATTCTAAATGTTCAGAGAGCATGAATATCATGTGAATGGATTCTGTGCGGCGATCGCTCCCGCTGCCGGTGCCGGTGCTTCCTCTTAGTGCAGAGGAAGTCAGTTTAAGAAGCTCGGGGAACACTTAACACAAAGCATTTAATGTGCTATATAACTTATGATGGGGTTTGAGAAAATCTAGTAAATTAAATATTCATTTCACGATGAAGTTTAGTTTACGATGTTCTACTTTAATGACAAAGTACGAGAATAAAGTCAACATGTCGTCACAATATTACACAGTACCCAGGTACATTACACTGTACTGAAAACAAATAAAAGTACAACTTGGCTTGCAGTATTATCCAGTACTATAGAAACAGTATTTACACATCTGACCTTTTAAAACTACAGCATCTCCAGGTGACAGACGTGACTCATTTTTTTCAGCTCTCTGTCCATTTTCACCACGCAGCATTCCTATGCTACCGCCCACTATTTGGTGGTGTAGCAGTGAAAAAGAGCCCTAGTGAAACAAATCTGTGTTTAGCGGTGTAGCAGTGAAAAATGTCCCCACTTGAACAGTTTCCCGCTGCGCCACGTTCCGAATGTCGTTTAGGCAATTTAAACCGGTGTTGCGGTATAAGAAAAATCCATTTCATAAAAAAAATAAAAAACGGTTTTCGGTATGAACCGGTATACCGCCCAGCACTAATCAGCAGCCTTAATTCTTAATCTCCACCAAATTTCTGCCTTGTGCCCGCTATAACCAAGGCCTTTATCTTTGATATGGCATCACATACTGGGCCCTCCATAATGTTTGGGACAAAGACCCCCTCTTTAATAATTGATTCCCCCCCTCCCCCAGCTCCACAGCTTAAAAATTACAAATCACACAACTCGGCTCTGATTAAAGCGCACACTTCAGAGGATTTGCACACATTTCGCTCACACCGTGTACAAATGACAACACTTTTTCTTAGTGGCCTCCCCCCCATTGGTAACAGCGTTGCCTTGTTTGCCTTCTTGTTGGAGTTATTTTAGTTCTGTTTTTTTTCCCATATCCTGATATTTTCAAATGTTACATATGACGTATTCAAACACGGCCCATGTTCATAGGCCTCTTGGAATAATTTGGACCAAATGAGTCCTAAGATTAACTCGGGGGAAAAAATTGTCGATACGTTTGCAAAATAATCATCGGTGGCGGGCCAGCATTTACTGACGGAGAGCTCCTCATTTCTTTATCAGAGTAAGCCTGTGTGTCACTTTATACTTACAGTAAGTGTAGAAATGACCTGCAAGACATTATTAAGAAGACAATGACTTAACTAAAGTGGGGGGAGATGGTGAACTCCACAAGAGTCACTTAATTTAACAAGCTGGGTTTATGTCGGCCATTTTCTTTTTCCATTGAAGGGGATTAGTGGCAACTCGTGATCGGTAAGTCACGAACATAAGAGTCGGGTCTTAGTCTGTTCCTTGTATGGATAATGATGAAGATGATGATGATGATGATGAAGTGTTGTGGCCTGAGAGTCCATGAAAGCTCCAGCTCAATGAGAAATAAAACCTTGGAGAAAGCTGGCAACTTTTTAAGAACATCAAATGTCGCTGTAGTCCCAGTTACACCACCATTTAAATTAATCTCAGGAGTTCATTACTAAATAGTAAATCACCGTCTGGTGAAAATGTCAAGAACTGTTATAATGTCACATCTTAATGAGGTCATTCCCTATTGATTTTTTTTTCTTCTAATTTTGTCAATGACAGACAAACTGCCCTGGAAAAACATAAAAATAACAAATGGTGTATTATATAAAGATATAAACCACACAAACTGTGAACCTCGAGTTTCTTCAGCCTTGGTTCTCTTTTACTCCCCTGTCTTTTTTTTTCCATAGCATTATATGAAATCGGCCATCTCTTTAGTCAGACACATGTCACGCTGTGTACTGATCTGCCGTTTTTAAGGAATACCCGTCTTCAGGCTTTTACTCCCAGAAGATGGCACCAGCAAATGCACAGAATAAATAACGCCACCTATGCTGCCATGCTGTCACTGAGCCCGCTGACCAGACTGGCAGCTTTACGGCCTCATTGCCCACACCTGTGCCCGCTTTACCCTGCCGTCCTGGCTGTCCTACTCACGCATAGAACACATGGCATGACTGGCACCAAAATTGAGGAACTGGGCAAACTGTTCCCGAGGAGATCCAAAACTTAAGAGCAGCAAGGGAATCATGGGAACATCCCGACAATAGACCCTTCACAGTTAGTCAAGCCGTCACAGCCACTTTAAGCATTTGGACTAATACACTGAATAAGAGTTTCTACCCTTAGGGCACTGAATGCCACCTCATCACCTCCAATGCAGCAGTGCAATAGATGACATCTTGTGCAATAGTGTTCATGTGCAATTAAGGTCTCATGTTGAATGTTTGTGTTCTACCTTATTTTTTCTTATCCTTTCTTTAATTATATTTTATTTATATTTTGACACCGCAGGGACTGCATCTAATTTCGTTGTATTTGTTACAATAACAAAAGAGATATTCTGATTCTGAATGAATTCGTGTCTTGAAATCAAGTTAAGCTGTAAGTACAGATTTTTACTTTTTTATTTTCCCCTTTTGCCAGTTCAGAAAGAATACACTGAAAGCAATTGATTAGAATTAAAAAAAAAAAAAATCGCTATAAATTAAATTAAGCCTGCGAACATGTCAAGCGCGTGTGATTTGACCGGGTATCAAACGGGCGCAGACAGCTCGACACCGTTAAGTCCTGCTGTCCTCTCCCCCATGGTACTCACCGACACCCCTTTCTTTTCCGTCTTCTCGCCCCTCTTTCTCTCTTCTCTTCTATAACTCCGCTTGCTTTTTATTTCAAAAGGAAAAGATATTGCGGGCACGCGACTCGTACGGCACGCGGCAACAGAACGCGCCACCAGCGCGCGACTCCATTGAAAGCCCGACGACGGCAGATCACGTCATCAACGCGCGACTCTAAGGGAAGCCTTCGCTCCTGCGAGCTTTTTGGAAAGAGATACTGCCACCTGCACCTGGAGGGAGAATTTTTAATTTTAAACCTTTCTGTTTCCTCTATCACATTGAGGAGTCAAGCAAAATGACACCTTTAATCGGCTAACTGAAAAGATTACAATATGCAGGCTTTTGAAGCTTCAGGCAAGATGTAAGGGGCCTGAGTTACCGGGAAAGCTTACATATTGTAATCTTTTTAGTTAGCTGATAAAAGTGTCATTTTGCTTGACTTCTCATTACACCCATAATGGCTAACACGGTACAACACCCTTGTATTCTAACCAGATTATATTCTTTGGAATGTTATTACACACTCTACATCAGGGGATTCTCAAACTCAGTCCTGGGGATCCTCTGTGGCTGCAGGCTTTTGTTTCAAACAGATTCGCAATCAATGATAACAACTGATCTCATTAAATTAGCTGATCTTTTTTTCTTCTCTTATTCTGCATTCAGAAATTTTTACATTTATAAAATATTTATATTTCAAATATTTCAATTTTTTTTTAAACGTTTACCCGATTTTTTTCTATTATTTTGACCCTTTTTCCTGCGTTGTTGACTTCTTTTGTTGTATCCTAATAATGACAATTAAAAAGTAGCAGAGCAGAGACCCGGGCAAACAACACTGAATGATGAAGGCTGCAACTACTTTAGCGTCAGACTCACTAATATGTAAATAATGGATCAAATAACCAGAAAACCTGGAAAAGAACAATGGAAAGCAGGATGAAAACATTGTAAAAAATACATTTCCCATAAAACTGCTTTTACTAAAAAAGATCCAAACTTCCATCCATCCATTTTCCAACCCGCTGAATCCGAACACAGGGTCTGCTAGAACCAATCCCAGCCAACACAGGGCACAACGCAGGAACCAATCCTGGGCAGGGCGCCAACCCACCGCAGAAGTACCAAACTTATTTTCATAAATTTTACATTGGATCCAAAACGAAGAAACAGGGTAATAACAGATCACTTCATTAGACCAGCAGGCCAATTAAAAACAAAAGTTGGTCGGATCGAAAAACAGTTGTAGGGGGTCTGCAGGACCGAGATTGAGAACAACTACTCTGTATTAGGTGGATTGGCGATTCTAAATTGGCCCTAGTGTGTGCTTGGTGTGGGGGTGTGTGTTTGTGTGTGTTCTGTGGTGGGTTGGCATCCTGCCCGGGATTGGTTCCTGCCTTGTGCCCTGTGTTGGCTGGGATTGGCTCCAGCAGACCCCCGTGACCCTGTGTTCGGATTCAGCGGGTTGGAAAATGGATGGATGGATACTCTGTATTAAGGGTGGTCAGCGTCGGTCCTGCCATGGTGGGCCGCACTGGCTGCAGCTTTATGTTCCAGTCCAGTTGCTTAATTATAAAACATTCCTTGCCGATAGCAGCTCTTATCTAATACTAGCTGTCCCACCGCGGCTCTGCCCATGCAATTGTGAAACAGGACAAACTTTAAAAAAAATAAATGTAATTCTGTCCAAGCGGAAGGTAGGTACGCTCCAATGTCAAACGTTGTCACTGTATCTAATCGTGTTCAGCTCTGACGTTCCCTGCGTGGGGAGAAAACCTCGTGGCCGTGATATCTCTGCCAATCAGCAGCTACCCTCTACAACACACGTAGCTCTTATCTCTCTCTCTCTCTCAAAAACATCAAACGTTACTCCTTAACCATCTGTAGATGATAATGTCTGCTGATCAAACAGGTATCACTAGCCAAGCAGAGACAAGATACACTTCAACACGTGACGAGAAGTACAGCGACTCGAACTGAGGCCGGCGGGTGAGTGAGGAGGGCCCCAGCCGCTCTCTGGGATTCGCGCAAATAAATCGCTGTCGCAAGCGAACTATGTAACTTAGTGCAATGAGAGAAACCGCAAAATCAACCGGAATGTTCAAGCAAATTCTAGAAAACAGCCCGATCTAAATCCGTTAAGTAGTTCCCTCGTTCGCTAACCAAGCGGCGGTAAGGCCACTCCCCGAGGCTGGAGCGTGAGTGTGGAGGTCCCCGCCCCTTTGCATGTCATTCTGATTCGAGCGAAGAAATCGCTAAAGCAAGCGAACTATGTAACTTAGTGCAATGAGAGAAACCACAAAATCAACCGGAATGTTCAAGCAAATTCTAGAAAACAGCCCGATCTAAATCCGTTAAGTAGTTCCCTCGTTCGCTAACCAAGCGGCGGTAAGGCCACTCCCCGAGGCTGGAGCGTGAGTGTGGAGGTCCCCGCCCCTTTGCATGTCATTCTGATTCGAGCGAAGAAATCGCTAAAGCAAGCGAACTATGATTCTTAGCGCAATGAGAGAAATCGCAAAATCAACCGGAATGTTCAAGCAAATTATAATTAAAAAAACAATGTAAATCTGTTAAGTAGTTCTCTCGTGAAAAGCGGACTGAAAGACAGATGTTGGATTATATCCATCCATCCATTATCCAACCCGCTATATCCTAACTACAGGGGGTCGGCTGGAGCCAATCCCAGACAACACAGGGCGCATGGCAGGAAACAAACCCCGGGCAGGGCGCCAGTCCACTGTAGGGCACACACACCAGAGACAACTTAGGATCGCCAATGCACCTAACCTGCAGGTCTTTGGACTGTGGGAGGAAACCAGAGCAGACTCGAGGAGAATATGCAAACTCAATGCAGGTAGGAACTCAGGTCTCCTAACTGCGAGGCAGCAGCGCTACTCACTGCGCCACCGTGCCGCCTGGATTATATCTATATATCTACATATATCATGACTTGTCAATGTAAAGTCAATCGTAAATCGAAGACTTTTTTTTTTCTAATGATATCATCTAAACGATTTAAAGCCTAAAATGGATGAGAAGATTTCACTTCTTCATTTTCCTTCTGATTAAGAAATTCTTTCTTGAAGTATATCCTGGCATGACATGAGAATGATAAGTTTGGTTGGTATATTGTGAGAGGATTTATGGGTAATGTAGTTATTTATGGGTAACATATTTTTTGAATATGAAGTGCTGAGGTATGCAGTGTGCATTGACAGTAAGATACAGTATGGCATTTGTATTAGAAATGGAGACTGCAGCAGTGGTTATGTAAAGAGACAACTGGAACAATCTGCTCTGGATAGGTGTAACAGCAGACATGTCTGACAGCATACCAGCTGTGAAGGAAACATGGTGGTGGAAATGTTCTGGTTTGGAGTTGTGCAGTTGACCAGGGCAGATCTAGAAGAGAAAAAACTCCCATATTGACTGGTGGCAAAGTTGTCCTCTTATGGCAGGTGCCACATTTCAAGTCAGCACTTCATTGTATGCAGCTGTTAACAATGAGACACTTGAAACTCGGGTCATTTGGAGGGGACCTACATGCATTTGGCCATTTAGTACAGTTTAGCAAGGTGTCACACATGTGCGATTAGGAGGCAGTCAACAAGCCTGGAGGTGAGTGAAAAATGGCGAGACGAGAGTTAATCTGCGGTACTAACGCCCCCCCCCCCCCCCCCCCCCCCCCCCCCCCTCTCTCTCTCTCTATCAGCCAAAAAAAAGAAAACAAAAACGCATTACCTTACTTCCAGGTTCCAAGATGGCCACTGAAGCATCACCTCCGACATTCTCTGATGACGTCACTTACGGTCACTTCTTGATGAAGTCGTATTCGTCTACCCGTTTCAACGTCATTTCCTGCCAACTCATATCCGTTCACCATTACTTGTTGTAATAATTCTTTGCACTTATATAGCGCTTTTCTCACTTATCAAAGCGCTCAGCAATTGCAGGTTAAGGGCCTTGCTCAAGGGCCCAGCAGAGCAGAGTCCCTATTGGCATTTATGGGATTCGAACTGGCAACCTTCCGATTGCCAGTGCAGATCCCTAGCCTCAGATAGAAAAATAGATAGATAGATAGACAGATGTGAAAGGCACTATATAATAGATAGATTGATTGATAGATAGATAGATGTGAAAGGCACAATATAATAGATAGATTGATTGATAGATAGATAGATGTGAAAGGCACAATATAATAGATAGATAGATTTGAAAGGCACTATATAATAGATAGATTGATTGATAGACAGATGTGAAAGGCACTATATAATAGATAGATTGATTGATAGATAGATGTGAAAGGCACAATATAATAGATAGATAGATTTGAAAGGCACTATATAATAGATAGATTGATTGATAGACAGATGTGAAAGGCACTATATAATAGATAGATAGATTTGAAAGGCACTATATAATAGATAGATTGATTGATAGACAGATGTGAAAGGCACTATATAATAGATAGTTTTGAAAGGCATTATATAATAGATTGATTGATAGATAGATAGATGTGAAAGGCACTATAGAATAGATAGATAGATAGATTTGAAAGGCACTATATAATAGATTGATTGATAGCTAGATAGACAGATGTGAAAGGCACTATATAATAAATAGATTGATTGATAGATAGATTTGAAAGGCACTATATAATAGATAGACTGATTGATAGAATAGATAGATGTGAAAGGCACTATATAATAGATAGATTTGAAAGGCACTATATAATAGATTGATTGATAGACAGAAGTGAAAGGCACTATATAATAGATAGATTCGAAAGGCACTATATAATAGATAGACAGATGTGAAAGGACTATATAATAGATAAGATATGAAAGGCACTATATAATAGATAGATTTGAAAGGCACTATATAATATAGATAGATGTGAAAGGCACTATATAATAGATAATAAAAAAAATAATTCTTTGCACTTATATAGCGCTTTTCTCACTACTCGAAGCACTCAGAAATTGTAGGTTAAAGGCCTTGCTCAAGGGCCCAACACAGCAGAGTCTCTTTTTGGCATTTACGGGATTCGAACCAGCAGCCTTCCGATTGCCAGTGCAGATCCCTAGCCTCAGAGCCACCACCTCCACCTTGTGTAGAAAAGCCACCATTTGTAAAACTCCTGTGTTATGTGCCATAAAGTCTTTTGATCACCAATATTGACCACTCGTTTTCATTTTGTCCGTTGGTCCTTATGCAGGGATGGTCCCCAACTCTGTTCCGTTGTGGAAATTCTCTCTTTATATCACAAAGGAATAAACACACGTAAGTAAGTAAGCATAAATAGTCAACCACTCATCAAATCCTGATTAGATATTGGACCCAAGTTCACTCTTCAAAGTCCCAGTTCTTCAGTAACGCTTTACTGGCCTGTGTGGTTCCTCCCAGAACCATCGCTTGATAATGAGCCATTTCATTCTGTGAAGAGATCTTTGCTTATGAAGTTTGAGGAGGTTCATAACATGTGGACAAAACGGAACAATTTAATGTGAGGTACGATCAAGAAGACCTGAACTGGGCCAATGCCAGCGTATGCAGGGAGAGTCCTTTAAAAATCAGGAGACCCTCTGGAATTTCACAGATCTGTTGTTCATAACTATTTATGGAGCCTGTTTCTCATCTAAATAAATAACAGTTCTTTCTGGAACCTTCACGTGGATGGCCCATTTTGGAAACCAAAACTGGTTCCCCAATGGCGTTGCTGTGAAAATCCACTCGAGCCCCTTTAATTTAAAGAGTGTATGTGCACTACAAGAGTATTCCTTCACCTTCCATTGCACACCCACTGTTTGTGATGTCACAATGTCTCCACCAGACTAGTTACAGGAGTGCATCAGATGTTTGAGATGGGGAGGCAAACACAATCACATGGGAGCTACCAGTTGTGGGGTATTCATGTCAAACAGGGGACAGTAAATGGAAGGGTGGGGACAGAGAGACGCCATCCTCGCTGATCTGTCCTCAAATGATATTCCCTTAAGATTCTAAAGACGAATGCTTGATAATCCAGACAGAAACCCTGAACTGGAGAGGACATGTGTGTGCGTGTGAGTGTCAACGGGACAATCTGCCAGAACAACAATTGAAGGTCTTCATATGAACAAAATGGGTGGCCCAGTTGACCATAACCCAGAGAACCTCTGTGGTGAGGCCTAAAAACTGCTGCCCAACTCACCTGGCACAGCGTCAGTAATGTGCTGAGAAGAATCGGGCAAACGCTGCTCCATCCTGCTGTGCAATGTGAAGAGAGAACTACCAGAAAAGACAACTTGGCAGTAAGAGGTGAGAGCGGGCGGTCAGCCGAGAGCTCAATACTTACAGGCTGGCAACATTTTAAGTTTTCATAATTCAATTTAACGGCACAGCATGTGGCAAAGAATATTTGATTTACAAATGAAAATTCCAAGTCATGTCACAGGTTGGGACCACCATTGGTGGGATGGGGGGGGGGGGGGGGGTTTGTGTGAATTCTTTTTCAAGCTGATTTATTATTTTGGAAATCACAAACCACCTCAAAGAAATGGCAAAGACAGACAGGTTGGTGTGGCGTAACATTGAGGTGCGTCCAGAGACCGGCTAAGCTGCTTTGAAAGTTGGCACACTTCTGGTCACCTCATCAAAGTGTCTGCTGCATATTTTATTAACAAGTTGTGTTATAATTAAAAACAACAGCGTTAATAGAATGTCCTGGGAGCCAAGTTGTTTCATGCAGACAGACAGACAGACTGGCCTATCACAGCAGTCGATTGCCACGCTACACGTACAAACCATTGCTGTTATAACAGAGAAATAAAACAAACACAAGTCAACTATAAAACAAAATGCTAAGGTCTGTGTGTGTGTGTGTGTGTGTCTGAGTGTGTCCAGTCCTTCAGAGCAATCAGAGCAGCCAGTTTGGCTTTGGTGACTTGAACTAAAGAGGAACTGCGAGTGTGAGACACACAAGGAGGAGTGAGAGGGTCGGAGGCTGAGAGTCGCATTCATAGATGGGGAGTTGAAAAGCAGACAGCAGGCAAGCTGAGCTCCTGGAGATGATGGGCTTTATGGGAACGGGACTTAGTTTGGCTGCCGAGACCTTCAGACGGGCACACATACCACTGGGCACCAGATGAGGTCCTCCTTGTCTCTTCATGCCACGTCTTCACCAGTTCTGTTCTCATGACTTGAATTTGTCTCTTCTATTATTTCATCTTTTGCTGTTCTTCTAATTTCTCTTCACTTAACTGCTTTCTTTATACTACTTAGCAATTTTAAGTTTGCATCACTTATCTTGGATCATTTGCCTGGATTCCAATTATGAGCGAATCCTCCCAGTATAACAACACTTTGTTGGAAATTGACAATTTATTACATGGAAGTAGCAGGCCGTGATCTCCTCTTCATCTATCACTGACCACCGTGTCGAGTCTTTTCGATTTTCTGCTCACCTTACACTTTGGTGGTCTCATCTGTTCCACCCACCATCTTGAATGTCATCCACACTGAAGGTCCTCTTGTCTTCATCTGAAGATAGTGTGATATCACTGCCACCATCGCCCCCAGTGCTTAGGCAGGAGTAGGGACATTTCTATCCTGAGAGACATGCAGCAGGTATGAATTACTGCTTCTGGATCAGGATATACAAATAGTTTGGCTTTGATAAGGTTTTGTAATGAAACCCTGTGAAGATATCCATCAAGATTTGAGTAGCTAGGTGGGCTTACATGGTACATACGTTTTGACTTCTTTTTACATTCTTTACCTCCCACCTTCAGGAATTTCTCTCTGGGTTAAATTATTCACATTTTCCTGGTGTGCTTACTGACAGGAGTGATGCTCACTCTTCAGTCATGGCAGTTCTGTTGTACGGCTGTATTTCTTACTTCATTAGGTTTTCAGCGAGGGTTCAGGGTAACACTGGCACCAATATGCCTCCTTTAGATAGATAGATACTTTATTAATCCCAAGGGGAAATTCACATACTCCAGCAGCAGCTACTGATAAAGATAAGGAGTTATGCTAATCAGTAGTATATCAAGATGGGTCTGAAAGTTCTTCATTAGTCCTGTTCTTCCCAGCACAACTTGCAAAATTACTGTTTTTAAATTCAAGTGTGAATTCTTAAGTGTTTCTGAAGATTGCTGTTTTGAGAGAATCGTTTCCCACATTCAGAACAGCAATATGGCTTCTCTCCAGTATGAATTCTTGTGTGCTGCTGAAGTGTGCTGTTACGGGAGAATCGTTTGCCACATTCAGTACAACAATAAGGTTTCTCTCCAGTGTGAATTCTTCTGTGTTTATGAAGGCAACTGCTGTTTGAAAATCGTTTCCCACAGTCAGGACAACAGTAAGGTTTCTCTCCAGTGTGAACTTTGATGTGCCTTCGAAGGAGGCTGACTTGTAAGAACTCTTTACCACATTCAGAGCAACGATAAGGTGTTTCTCCACTATGAATTTTCGCATGTGTCCGAAGACTGCTTTTATTAGAGAATCGCTTGCCACACTCAGAGCAGCAATAAGGTTTTTCTCCAGTGTGGATTGTTTTGTGGCTCTGAAGATGGCCTAACTGTAGGAATCGCTTGCCACATTCGGCACAGCAATGAGGTTTTTCTCCAGTGTGAATTTGTTTGTGTTTATGAAGATTGCTGCTGCAGGAAAAGAATTTGCCACACTCAGTACAGACATACGGATTTGGTTTTGTATGAAGCCATTTATGGTATTTATAATCCAGCATGTTTTTGAAAGTTCTTTTGCATCCTTGACAGGCATACAACATCTCTTGATATGTATTATGCTCTTGATCACTTTTGATGGCTTCTCTCAGTGTTTCATTGTCAGCGGTAAGAGGGGCTGCTGTCACATTCTCTGACCCACTTGTTGATTTCTTCCTATCCTCATTGTCAGGGGTCTGCTGCAGTCTGCACTGAGGAGAGGGCTGTGCAAAAGAAGATGAAGAGAAGCCACCACTTTTCTGAAAATCTGTAAAAACAAGAAGAGTTTAGGTAAATGTCTGAAATCAATACATTATTATTATTAAAAGACAGGTGATCCACTGGTTGTTGGTGCTCAATTCCTTTACATGTCTGTCTAATGTGAGTGTGGACCTTTAACATTCTCCTCTCATGCACTCAGTTCCTCATCTTCCTCCTATATCCCTGAGATGTGTCTGCTGTGTTAATCGCAGTCCGATATGGCCGAGTGTTGATGTGTGTGCCATCGTAATCTGCAGTGGATGGGCATCCGTTCTCAGGTTGGTATCTGCTTTGGCTTAAGAGCTGTCTGTGATCACCGGTGAAGAAAATGAAGGAATGGGACCTCACAAGAGAGGACAATGAAGTGCGTCTGTCATATGGATTCACCCAAACTCAATTACAAGCCCCTCCAGGTCCAATGGTCACTACTGCCCCCACACTCTTTGTGACTTTTACTGCACTTACTTGTACTGATCCTCACTTTCTTTCCTCTCCTTTGTCAGGACCTTGCAGTAGACATGTCATCTTTAGTGATGGACTCGGCCTTTGAGCTTTGTCTTATTCTGCTGACACTCACCTTTACCGGGATGCACTGTGGAGTCAGAGAAGAGCTGACATACAGGAATTGGCATAAGGCAGCGGATTTGGCTTTCTCTTCGTCATTGTCATTTCTTTAACTCTTTGAAGGCTTGTTGTGGTGTGCAAAATCTGCACATTTTTGCCAATATTTTGATTATATTTTGCTCAAGACAACACTAGATGAACTTAAATACAGGACACGTCAAAGCACATCCTGTTCCCGAATTGTACCTCACTTTTAAAACAGCTGTTCAAACAAAGAAATTGGAAGACATGGTGATGCCTCAGGCTATCAATTACTTTATAACCTGAGAAAGGATGAGCATCTGGGACAACAAGTTGCTAAATGGATTTACAGCCCGAGAAAGGAAGGCATACTAGTAGGTACTAAGCAACAACAAAAAGTTTAGTGTTTGAGGAAATAGGACGTGCAGAAACTGAAGAAAGAGTCTGAACAAATTCATTTGTCACAATGACAGCCAGCCAATCAGGTGCATGTTGCAATCACTTCTTGCGAAACCCCTGGGTACAATGTTATAATAAACTAGCTGTGTAAGCCCGTGCTGTTAAAAGCCCGGGGTGCTAGAAACTCCTGAAATCATCAGGAAAAAAATTGAAATGTAGAGATGTCAGGCAACTGAAAGGAACTCCTCTGGGCGTCTCTCTCTCCTGGGAGGATTTGTTTTACCGACGTGCTCACTTGTGAATTAGCGGCCGGAGGAAAAGTAAAAGGGATAACGTGTTGCCGATGTTAGCGGCTGTGCGACGTTGTCTTGCTTCGGAGGTTTCATTTTGTCGATGCGCTCACCTCGTTTGTGTGATTAGCCGCTAAGCAAGTTTTCAGTTTCCTCGGAGGTGGAGCCCTTACCCCCGACACCACCTCTCACTTTCGGGACGGACAGATAGACACACTCACTTCCACACATAGACTTTAATATATAAGGTACGGTCGCATTGGGTTGACCCGGTGGACTCTGCCCATTCTCTATGTAATCTGCATGTGCTTCTCCAAAAAAACTTCAGATCTTCACTCACATCCCTGTTGTGGGGTACAAAATCTGTACATTTTTGGTTTATATTTTCATTATATTTTGTTCAAGACAAGACAACAGATGAACTACTTTCAGGACAAATCAAAGCATGTCCTCTGTCCAGTTACACCTTACTTTAAAACAGCTGTTCCAACAAAGAAACAAAGACATGCTGGTGGCTCAATTACGTTATAACCCGAGAAAGGATGGACATCTATTTTATAGCCTGGGAAAGGAAGACATGCCGACACCTCAGAGAACATAAAAAGTATTAATTATTTGGGAAAACGGACAGTGAATTCATTCATCATATTGACAGCCAAGCCAATCAGAATATCTAACAATTACAACTTGCAAAACCCACCCTGGTACAATTTTAGAATAAATATGCCTCGTCTGAAGACCGATATAGTGAAGAAGTATGGAAGAAGAAGGGATGAAGATGTCAGAGGAGGACAGAGCGACGTCAACGTGCAGCCATTTCCATCTGGTCGCCAGAAAAGCATCATGAGCAACTACGAGTGCCAAAATCACAAGCCGCCAGCAACATTCATCCTGGTCATCTTTACTTATCGTAAGCTCTTTCTAAAGACTATACATATCCAGACTTTACTATCATTCCTATTTTCTATTATTCTTTGTTCCACTGGTTTTATTATTCCTGTAATAAATACCATGCTGCTTTTAACTTTCTATCCTTTGTCTTCATGTCTAGAGTGATTGAAGTAATAACGTAGATTTTTTTGGGCACCTGGTGCAGCCGGAGGTTTACCATACTCTCTGATCTGCGAAGTTTATTAAGGCTGAGGGTGAGAGCTCCACCCAATAGTAGGGAACAGGACGTAAAGTAAGGCATTCTAGTCAAGGGTGCTGAGCCTTTGTATGTTTAAATGTATGCTTTAAGACGAAAAGTAACATTTAGATCTGAGATATCATTAAAAAATCGTATGTTGTTCATGCCGATAATAATTAAGTCTCTTGAAGTGCTGAGTGACAGGCTGTGTTATTCCTAAAGCACTTGTGTGGTTTAAAGTGCTAGAGGTTAACCAACTGTGTGTTTGTCATTCACTGGGCACTGTTGAGTTTCAGTGTGTATGCATATAGCTGTGTGTGTGTGTTAATCTTAAAGTGCGACAGAAGACCAATCCGGTAATGAAGTTGACGAGTGCACTTACCCTTGAAGAAAACGGGTAAATACTACGATAATACAATCCCCAAAGCTGAATAGGGAAGGTGAGCTGGTGACTCTGAGGGTGTCCTCACACTGGCAATTCTTTCCATGCCCGAGCACGTTTTGCCCACATATAACCTCCTCCAAAGTCTAGTTCAACTGATTAATGTGATCGTTTTAGGCCGGACCAACTGTACCGTGCGTCCTGGCCAACTTGGAAGTGGTGGTCCCGAGCACTGTCTAGTAGCATTCGGGAACAGTGTGATCACTAAACGTGCCCGAGCACAGAAAACAGATGTGACGTCAATGATGCGACAAGTCAGACGGTGCAATTCTCACATCATTCAATGCCATTTGAGTTTAAAGAAGGTTTTTATTCTCATCTGACACATGAACATGAATTGTGGTTGGCAACAAAAAGCTGCAAACTCCTCCCTGAACATCATTTGATTGTCTCATATGTGCAGCACAATTAACAGCGAAAGGCAGCGCTGAACACTCCATATATCTGTAACGGCGCAGAGCGTTAATCTGCCCAGCGTGACTCCAAAACAACCACAAAATAAGTAAAATTACTACGACGTGCCTGCTGTCACTCCATGTTAAGATCTTGTTTTGGCTTTACGCAAAGTCACGTGGTGATGACGAAAGTGTGCCTGGGCCCAGAATGTGAAGCGCAGTGTGAGTGCAGGAAATCAGGGGGAGAAGGGAGGTGGGAGGCAATCGTGCTTGGGCACAGTACGGAACAAACGGGCCTAGTGTGAGTGCACCCTTAATTGGCTCAGAGTGAGGGAGTGAGTGGGCCTGACAGGGACGGTGGGATTCAGCACTACATTTGATGATGCTGGTATACAGTAGGAATTGTGTTTGTGAATATGATGTTACATCACATAAATATCAAATTCCAAAGTGCATACTGAACCTCTGAACTCTACTCACAAATTCTGTAGGTGCGTATTATAAAATAATCAGGGAAAGAACGTGTTGTGCACTGGGCAGAATTCAGGTAGGTTCACACGTTACAGGAATCACAGTAGGAAGATAACCTGCAGGAATTGGCATATGGTAGAGGAATTGACTTTCTTTTCGTCGTTGTCATTTATTTAATGCCATTTAAATGTTTTGAAGTACCCAATCTTAAGCAAACCTGCCTTGATAAAGATACACGGTGGCATTGGGTTGACCCGGTGGACTCTGCCCATTCTCTACATTGTCCTCATGTGCTTCTCCAACAAAACTTCAGTTCTTCTCTCACATCCCCAAAGCTGAGTAGGGAAGGTAAGCTGGCGACTCTGAATTGGCTCAGAGTGAGTGGGAGGATGGACCTCAGAGGAACTGGCACTCCATCCACGGTGGGATTCTGCTGCTATACAGTATGCTCGGACCTTTCAGGTGTGATCCTGAATTGTGTTTATTAATATGATGTTACGACACATAAAGATCATGTTCTAAAGTGAATACTGAACCTTCTCACAAAGTCTGTATGTGCGTATTATAAAATAATCAGGGAAGGAACGTGTTGTGCACTGGGCAGAATTTAGATGGTTCACACGTTACAGGAATCCACACTCAGAGTAAACGTTTATGTGTGTCCGGAGGGGAGTCTGAGCACACGAGGACTCCAAAGTGAATCACTCCAATCCGAAGGAAACTTGGCAAAGTTATTAGGACTCAAAAGTTGTGTAAAAGTCAACTGATTGTCAGTAAAGATACTGCAGTGGATTTAGCGATGCACACACGGGTTCAAGGAGTTTGGAAAAACGATGGCTCTTCCTAAATCTGACCACCTGGCCGAACAGAGGAATTGTGGGAGGGGAGCATCGAGAGGAAAAGCGACCTGATGGTCACTCTGATGGGGCTGAGCTCCAGAAAACCTGTGTGGAGAGGACAGAAACTTCCAGAAGGACAACTGGCACGACCACACTCCACCAATCTGGTTTTAATGACCGAGTGCCCAGATGGAAGTCTTTCCTCAGTAAAAGACACATGGAAGTCCCCAGTGGGAGTTGGCAAGATGACAACTAGAGGACTTGCCGGCTGTGAGAAAGAAGCCAAGCTTAGTGTCATGTGTGGAGTTCACCGGGCAGCACTCAGGACCCCCAATTCAGTGCTACCGGGAGAGGCGCTGTGTGACCTCGACTTGAAGTACACACACCTGACAATACGATGGAATGCTGCACATGGTCAGCCAGGTGGGGTTTCACTGATTATGGAGCAGGAAACACACGGGGTGTCTTTGGAGGTCACTGACCACACAGCCACGTCACTCATAGTTGGCACGCGGGGCAGGAAACTCTTTGGACATGCCAGCTGGGATGAACAAGTTCACATCAATCGAATGTCACAGTAGCCATCGGACCATCATTATGGCGAGATGCTAATCGGTGACAGATGTTGATGACGGTTGTGGTGCCACAAACTTCAGTTATTTTTGTGGAAAATCAAATGTCATCCAAAATATGACTAATAAAAAAACTAAATGAAAATGAAAAATTCGGCTGTTTGACCCCACATTCATTTTCCATTTTATTTCAGTTGCTAACTGTGCCGTTTACAAGATACTGCAGTGGATTTAGCAATACAGACACGGCTTCAAGGAGTTTGGAAAAACGATGGCTCTTCCTAAATCTGACCACCTGGCCGAACAGAGGTATTGTGGGAGGAGAGCATCAAGAAGAAAAGCGACCTGATGGTCACTCTGATGGGGCTGAGCTCCAGAAAACCTGTGTGGAGAGGACAGAAACTTCCAGAAGGACAACTGGCTCGGCCACACTTCGCCAATCTGGGTTTAATGACCGAGTGCCCGGATGGAAGTCTTTCCTTAGTAAAAGACATGTGGAAGCCCCCAGTGGGAGTTGCAAAATGGCAACTAGAGGACTTGCCGGCTGTGAGAAAGAGATGCTAATCGGTGACAGATGTTGATGACGGCTGTGGTGCCACACGCTTCAGTTATTTTTGTGGAAAAATCAAATGTCATCCAAAATATGACTAATAAAAAAACTAAATGAAAATGAAAAATTTTGCTCCGTGACCCCACATTCATTTTCCAATTTGTTTCAGTTGCCTACTATGCTGTTTACACGTGTTACCCACAAATATGCCCGTACCTGGCACTATAGCCCTAAAGACAGTTTACAAGATAACTGGTAGGTGGCGTCCATCTATAGATCATCGACTACCAGTTGGCTCACATTGAGCAGTCAAAGTGTTAAACGACGAGTTCTCGGCATGTCAGCGTTCATAATGAGACCGGCTACTATGGAGGATGGCGCTGCCAGCCAAGACCTACACATGAAGACAGGAAAATAATAGCAAAGGATGGCATCAAACACCATTTCTGAGTCCGAGGACTACTCGGAAATTAACCTGGTGTCACATACGTGTGACTGGGAGACAGCAAAAATGGCCTGAATATTAGTAGTAGTACCACGGCAGACCAGGGGGTGGCGAGCTGCACTGACTTTCTCTCTTGATCCTCTGCAGACCACCTACGGGAAATGCCACTCGCTTCTGGGGCCTAGGATGATGTCACTTCTGGTACTGGTGCTATTGATGGTGTCACTTCCGGTCCCCGTTGACATCACTTCCTGTCTCGGCCTTTAAAGCTGCCACATTCTCATCCTACAATCAGATCTGTTTTGGACTCTGTTCTGTGAATACCTCAACCATTTACCCATTTCCTGCTAGGGCACAATACACGGGTGGCTTCCCAAAACTGTTTTTGATATCATGGGCTCCTTTGTGCGACACTGGGATTCTCTTTAGGACCCCCAAACACTTTGTCTATTTACTTTGTTTACCTCTGAAACATACCTTGACATCTGACGTGCATTTAGGGTCATGAAATGTTTCCCACAGATCCGATAGACGTATGTTATACAATAATCAGTGTGAAGAAAAGTCTGTGACCTGAGCAAATGTAAAATGGATTTACACGACGTAGGATTCCACTTTCAGAATGAAGATCTGTCTGTGCACATGTGTGTGTGTGAGGGGACATCAAGTCAGTCACATGGAAACTGGACATTAGCACTTGAAAACGACCAGTCAGTTGGTTTACATGAAGGGTGTTCAACTCCAGTCCTGGTGGGCTTCAGTGGCTGCAGGTTTTCATTCTCACCATTTCCCTAATCAGTCACCAGTTTTCGCTGCTAATTAACTCCTTTTCCCTTCATTTTCATAGCCCTGTTTTTAAGGATTCAGTCCTCTGAATTGTTTCTTCATTAAATGACAGCCAAACAGAAATTAAACGTGAAGTGAGCCAAGAGATGACCAGCTAAACTGGTCTTCAAACTCCAGCCAGTTTCACTCCAACCAGTTTCTTGATAAGAAGCCGATTCTCGCTGTTAATGAAAGCCATTATTGAATATCATGATGTGTTTGCTGCTCTCATTGTGCCACAGCAGATTGTTGATGTTCTGTTTTTTCTAAGAACACCATCAAGATGTTTTGGTGACCTGAGCAGACCAACATGACTGAGACCTTCTCCTTTCTTTCTTTACAGGTGAGCTGGTCTTGTGGCACCATGTTTTGTGTTTGGCTTCTCATTAAGGGAACAGAAACAACTAAGGGGTCAGAGTAACATCAATTAAAATGAAGGTTAAACAAGTTAATCAGCAGCACAAACGGCTCACTAATTAAGAAGATGGTCAGAATGGAAACCTGCAGCCACTGCAGGCCACCAAGAGCAGAATTGGACCCCCCTGGTTTACACTGAAATCACTCCTGTAGAGTTTCCCACATTCATGTAATGACGTCAACTTGTGTGCCTTAACTGTGAGAACATCCACAGTTTTAACATGATACGGTGCTTGTGATATTTTGGTGCTAAAACTGCAGCATTAAGTAAGTAAAGTCATGTGCAGGATGCTTTTGAGTTTGTTTGTTTTGGTGATCATGAAGCGTTTTTCAGCTCATCACTTGTTAGGTCAGCGATTGCTAATCACAGCACACCCAAGCCAAGCAGAGCCATTACTGCTCTCAGTAATACCAACTAGAATTTGTAAATGTGACGACTATCACTTGAAGTTTATAATCGCATTACTTACGTATTCCAACACTCCCAGAGGGCAGCTGCTCTTCCTTTTTCTGACCTTTTCCTTCATCGATGTTCTCTTCAAATTTAGATAACTCACATTTCAGCTCCATAGAATTCTGCTGGGTAACCAGCTGTCCCGTACTGGGGAATTGGGGCTGGATACTGGAAAAATATTCTTCTGTAATCTCTTGCTTGAATGAATCCCCAGTTTCATGCTTTTGCTGTTCAACACTGGCCAAGAACCCTTTAGAATCCTCCACTTTAATACCATTAAACTCCTCCTTGAACTCTTCCTCTTTAAAACCTGAAATCTGTTCCTCGCTGTCTTCCTCCTTCACACACAGACCCGCCGGAATACCCCATTTGCAGTCCTCTTCTTTAACGTGCGCCAGTCTTTCCTCCACTTCATCATCCTTTTTGGCCGAGGCCATAGCCCTGTGGAAAACTCTTCTCTCTCTTCACTCAAACTGTCTGCTTTTCTCTTCTAAGATTCCCTTCTCTGGACGGCCCAGACCTGGAGGACATTAGACAACTCACTGCACGACCATGGGAACTGGGAAGGAGGTGCCTTTAAATCTGTCACAAAAAAGGGACAGAATTACCTCATAAAATCACAGTAAAATGAGCACATTTCAGGGTTAACATATAGCTTTAAGCAAACAGTTTTTAACACAAATAGCAAACAACCAACTAAGGTTTGGATGAGAGATCTGAAATGCTGGAAACCCCCCCCACGTTAACCTAAGACGCTCTCAGCAGATTTGGAGCCAAAACCTACTTGATATGGAGACAAAGATTAACAATGATAATATAGTGCCTTTCAAAGTCGAGTCAGGAGCGTGAAACATTAAAACAAGAAGTCAAAACTCCTTTAGTTTACCCAAACTAAGGCCACCATCTCAGAGAGACCCGGCCTGTGATATACTGATATGACACACTCACTTTATAATTGACATTTATTTTTGACCAGCAGGTTTTTCACACTTGCCTTGTTCTCGTTCCTTCTTCTTATTTAATTTAATCTGAAGCATAACATTATGTCCATTCATGCATTTATTAACTGTGATATGGATATCAGTCAGATTTCAGATTCTGCTTGCACACTTCCTCCATGCAGTCTGCGTGTCCTCCCCGTTCTCTATATCCCCTACCCCCCCACCCCCAACATCTCTGCCCTGGTCAAGAAGACAAAGATGTGTCTTTACTTAATGAGGAAGTTATGGTAAATCCAAATGTGTCATTAGGTTCAAATGAACTTCTACCACTGCCCCATCAAGACCATTATGACCAGTTGTACCTCAGTATGGTATGGCAACTGCACGCTGGCTGACCAGATGTCTCTGCGGGAGGTGGTCAGAGCTGCCTAGCACATCACTGGTGCCTCATTCTCGGCCATTGAGGCCCTCCAGTGCATCATCATCATCATCAGGTAGCACTAGCACTCCAGACAAGTTCTGTTTAACTTGTGGAAGGCAGTAGAGGAGCCAGTGGGCCAGCAGCAGCAGACAATGGAACAGCTTAAACAAACTGGCCTGGTGGTCTGAATGATCTCCTCTCATTTGTCAGATTTGTTCATCTGTTCTACCTGCTGCTGTCACCCTGCTGAACTCAAAGCCATCTTCATCGGTCCCACCTCACATTAAAACAATAGGCGTACAACAGAGGACTCTGAATCCGCCTCAGGTCTGTCAAGTTTGCACTGTAGTCTTGGACTCCTGCTACCTCAGGACTATCAGGGCTCTTCTGTGTCTGTTGAGAAACAACTCACTGCATGTTACTGTTTCTATGATTTTACACTATTTCACATGTTACTGTACAGATCCTACTCTATTCGCACTGTCCTTAACATATTTTAACTCACACTAACCATTCTGTATGTACTTTGAGTTACTCTTGTCTGCACAACCCCTCACTGCTGCACACATTTATAATTTATCTGACTACTTGCACTTCGTTGTCATGATACTTGTACTGAATCCAATGACAATGAAATTGAATCTAATCTAGTAAAGCGAGTTGGAAATATGAAAATACAGATCATTCAGTACTTGTAATAACCTTCCTGTAAAATTCACAGCATGGATTATCGTGAGTTTCACCTCCCACTAAACTCGGACTACATGCCAATTAGGCGACGCGACGAGCGAGCGGCTCACACTGAATCCTGGAGGTCTGGCACGCGGTAACGTCAAAAAATGTGCAGGGCTCAAAGTGTCGCTCACGACAAGAACCGATGAACCTCGTATACTGCCGATTCTCCTCCATTCCTTCCTTCTCACCTCCGTCTCTCGCAGTCCGTCTTTCTCACTCTGTAAGATCTCTGCCCTTACCTTGCCCTCTGCCTCTGCCTCTCCCTCGCCCTCTCCCGGTGTCAACGTTCCTTCCGGATGCTCCCATTACTTACCAATACTCTCCCCCTCACGGGATCTCTTTCTGTCTCCGTCTATCACTGTCTTTTTCATGTCTGCAGTGGTTTTTGAAAGTTCAAACACGCACGCGCCATCGGAATTTAGTAGCAAAGAACAGGAAACAAAATGAGTCATCAGCGCGCAACTCGAAGCAGTGACGTTTTCCTGATTGGCTGTTCAGCGGAGCCGCGTTGTCGATTGGCTGTTCAGCGGTGCTCCTGAGAAGGACCCACCCTTCGCAGATCTGTGATACAGGAACTGAACCGAACAACCTATAGAATTGTATGTTTGTGTCTCATGAATCACGCGGCGTGTGCCATAAACTACAATCGGATTGGCTGTTCTGCCCATAGACATATATAGATAGACGCCGCATTCACTGTGTTGCCCAGTCAACCCGATACGTCAGAGCGTCAGCCTTATTGCGGGTGGCAAAAGTGCCATTTAAACTGACACAGGTAGACGTGGAAACCGGGTTTTCTGATGAAAAAACAATAACGTTTAGAACAGTATCGTTTACATACAACAGATTTTGGCGAATCGTTTAAATGCAATTATTTATATCCATTTATACACTAATAATGGCAATTATTAAATAATAATTATTATTATTATTAAACTACGGTGGGTTGGCACCCTGCCCAGGATTGGTTCCTACCTTGTGTCCTGTGTTGGCTGGGATTGGCTCCAGCAGACCCCCGTGACCCTGTGTTCGGATTCAGCGGGTTGGAAAATGGATGGATGGATTACTATTAAATAATTCCTCCCATATAAGTAATATTTCTCGGACTGCCTTCTTCTGTCTCCACAACATTTCTAGACTTTGTCCTGTTCTTCTGCAACACAGTACTGAAGTATTGTTTAATGCCCGAGTCACCTCACGTATAGATTATTGTAATGCTATTCTTTCTATCTGGCATCCCACAAAAACGTATCCATCGCTTACAACTTCTTCAAAATTCTGCTGCCAGGATAATAACCTGCTGTTCTAAACCCACTGAACATATTACACCTCTTCTCTCTCAACTTCACTGGCTCCCTGTTAACTACACAATACAATACAAAACACCACTCTTAACATTTAAAGCTCTCCACAACCTCACTGATCTCCTCCAGACTTACACTCCTCTTGCTCACTCAGATCCTGTAATTTGCGAGTATTCAGTCTGGCAATATGGTGCAGCCTTGGTTTGTGGAAGACAGACACAACTAAAGACATGAGCATCAAATGATGGTTGTCAGTTTCAAACTGTGTTTCCTCAATGTGCTCCTTGAGAAAAAACTCATCATCTGAACCAATAACAGCCAGAAAAAACTGAATGATCAAAGATACACTGACAGGTTGCCCTAATGTCGACTGTCGGATAACACGCTCATCTACTTTGACCACCTTGACTGGACCCTCAGAAGGAATCATCAGACCTCCTTTGTTTTTTTAAAGTCAGCAAGTGGTAGCTTTGATCATATGATGCCGGTACAGCATCTGTTACCAAACTAGCACGGCACACATCACAGGACATCCATCCATCCATCCATTTTCCAACCCACTGAATCCGAACACAGGGTCACGGGGGTCTGCTGGAGCCAATCCCAGCCAACACAGGGCACAAGGCAGGAACCAATCCCGGGCAGGGTGCCAACCCACCGCAGGACACACACAAACACACCCACACACCAAGCACACACTAGGGCCAATTTAGAATCGCCAATCCACCTAACCAGCATGTCTTTGGACTGTGGGAGGAAACCCATGCAGACACGGAGAGAACATGCAAACTCCACGCAGGGAGAACCCGGGAAGCGAACATCACAGGACAGCTTTCTCAAAATCCCGTCTAAGGGCTACCTCCCACTACTTCCTGAGGGGGATTTTCTTTGGGAAACCTTCAAAGTTTGAGAAATGTTAACCGCTAACAACAATCTACATACAGTAGTTAGTGACTAAATAAGTTTAGCCAAAATGTTGTTTGGAGGCTCACTTGAGCACATGAATGCATAGCTTTGCTAGCTTAGCCTGGCGTAGCTAAAGTTAAGATTATAAAATGGGATTTTCTAATGGCCAAATATAAACAAAACAATTTTTCAGCTTTACCTATGAAATGTAATCCCTGTGATCTGGTTTGGAGCGTACAGCAGTTTGTACAATCCCAAGCAGCACATGCGCGAGGCATCTTTATCCACTACTTCACTCCACAGCAGTGCCACTCACAATATGGCGGCGATGTTGACGTACGATGCTGCTGGTCATGAGGCGTCTAGTAATTCTATGTCTATGGTTATGCAGTTAGGATAGAGCGGTGTTTCCCAAATTCGGTCCTGGGGGCCCACTGTGGCTGCAAGTTTTTGTTCCAACCGGATTCCTAATCAGTGACAACACCTGATAGCACTGATCTCATTTAATTAGCTAGTATTATGTTTCTCTTATTGTACATTCAGAAAAGCACAGCAGCATGATTTTTACATTTATAAGACATTTAGAAATATTTCTGCTTTTGCTAGAGATTGAAAGGCTTAACTCTCTTCAGTTGATTTCATTATTGTTTGCCCTTTCGCTGTGCAGTTTTTCCCCTTCGTCGTATCTTATTAATGACAATTAAAAATGAGCAGAGCAGACACACTAGCAAACAAAATGAAATAACCAAAGGCTGCAAGTACTTTAGCGTCAGAACCACTAATTAGTAAATAATGGATTAATTAAACAATTAGAACACCTAGAAAAGTAGAATGAAAATCAAGGTGAAAATATTGTTAAAATGAAAAAAAATACATTAATCCCAAAAAACTGCTTAGTACATTTAAATATTTATTTATTAATTACCAAGCTTAGTTTTCTAATTTCTATAATGTTCCCAAAACACAGAATTTGGGAAATAACACATCACTTAATTAGTCCAGGAGTCCAATTAAAAAACAGAAGCTGCTTGGAACAAAAACCTTCAGCCACAGGGGTCCCCAGGACCGAGGGTGGGAAACACTGGGATAGACACATTGCATTATTCACGGCTGGGCATATCATCAGCTGCTTCTTCTTCAGACAAATTTCGGCAGTCATGGAAATACTGCTGTTTACATGTAACTTAAAAAAAAACAAAAACCTGGCACTCTGTCGATGGATAGTGCCAGTCCAGCACCCCAACCTGCATAGATAGGTCTGTAATTTTGAGCTAAATGTACTGGTTTTGAAAATGATGGTGATAATTATGATAAAGGCAGCATTTAGTTCTGCAGACAGACAGACAAATACATACTGTACTTGTCAAGGACACAATATAACACATTGAAAGCCTTTTACATCTATCTATCTATCTATCTATCTATCTATCTATCTATCTATCTATCTATCTATCTATCTATCACCGTATATAGTGCCTTACAGATCTATATATCTATTTATTACAGTATATGGTGCCTTACAGATCTATCTATCTATCTATCTATCTATCTATCTATCTATCTATCTATTACAGTATATAGTGGCTTACAGATCTATCTATTTATTACAGTATATAGTGCCTTACAGATCTATCTATCTATTACAGTATATAGTGCCTTACAGATCTATCGTTCTATTTATTACAGCATATAGTGCCTTACAGATCTATATATCTATTACAGTATATAGTGCCTTACAAATCTATCGATCTATTTATTACAGTATATAGTGCCTTACAGATCTATCTATCTATTTATTACAGTATATAGTGCCTTACAGATCTATATATCTATCTATTACAGTATATAGTGCCTTACAAATCTATCTATTTATTACAGTATATAGTGCCTTACAGATCTATCTATCTAGCTATTTATTTATTACAGTATATAGTGCCTTACAGATCTATCTTTCTATTTATTACAGCATATAGTGCCTTACAGATCTATTTATTACAGTATATAGTGCCTTACAGATCTATCTATCTATCACAGTATATAGTGCCTTACAGATCTATCTGTCACAGTATATAGTGCCTTACAGATAGATCTATCTATCTATCTATCTATCTATCTATCTATCTATCTATCTATCTATCTATCTATCTATCTATCTATCTATCACAGTATATGGTGCCTTACAGATCTATCTATCTGTCACAGTATATAGTGCCTTACAGATCTATTTATTACAGTATATAGTGCCTTACAGATCTATCTATCTAGCTATTTATTTATTACAGTATATAGTGCCTTACAGATCTATCTTTCTATTTATTACAGCATATAGTGCCTTACAGATCTATTTATTACAGTATATAGTGCCTTACAGATCTATCTATCTATCTATCTATCTATCTATCTATCTATCTATCTATCTATCTATCTATCTATCTATCTATCACAGTATATGGTGCCTTACAGATCTATCTATCTGTCACAGTATATAGTGCCTTACAGATCTATCTATCTATCTATCTATCTATCTATCTATCTATCTATCTATCTATCTATCTATCTATCTATCTATCTATCTATCTATCTATCACAGTATATGGTGCCTTACAGATCTATCTATCTATCTATCTATCTATCTATCTATCTATCTATCTATCTATCTATCTCAGTATATGGTGCCTTACAGATCTATCTATCACAGTATATAGTGCCTTGCAGATCTATCTATCTATCTATTTGCGGTTTAAAAAAAGTCCATCTTCATCCACAATGTTTACCTCACAAGAGCTATATTGAGAATATATTAAGTAAACTAAAGAGAAAGTCCAAAATGAATACCCAAAATGAATAGTAATGGTAGGACTCCCCCCCTTTTGAACTGGGGTCTTCTGCTTGTGAATTGTTTTTTTTATATCGTCTGTGATTATGGCCAGTATTAAAACTGGGAGCTTGAATATCAATGGGGGTAGAAATACTGGCAAGAGATGGGCTCTTTTTGAGTTTTTAAAACAGAAAAATCTTGATGTAACTTTTTTACAAGAAACTCATATTGATAAGGAAAACCAGTGGGAGTGGAGCAGGAACTGGAATGGTGGGATATTTTATAGTAATGGGTCCAATGTCAGTTCTGGTGTGGCTGTGCTGTTGACTAATAGCATCAATGCAGACATCAGTGGGGTGGATGACATACTGGAGGGCAGATTCCTGAAAGTAAAGGTACAAATCCAGGGGCTTCATAAATGTCTACGCTCCGAATGACAGCAATGACAGCATCCAGTTTTCTCAGAAAGTTGAAGCTCTTTTAGAGCAGTGCAGTTCAGAAGAACTCGTAGTGTTGGGAGGCGATTTTAACTGTACTGTCGACTCACCAACAGATAGAAATAATGGGATTGAGCCACATCCTTAAAAAAAGGGAGTTCATCAGCCTGCAGCAATGGTGGGATTTAGGGAAAGTGCAGCCATTTTCATTGGATTTACTGGGCATCACTCACAAGCCTGAAGTTGAAACATGCCTGTCAACACGACCTTTGCTTGAAGTAAGAGCATAAGAAATTTGACAAACGAGAGGAGACCATTCAGTCCATCAAGCCCATTTTTAATGCTAATAGCTAAGCAGTTCCAATGCCTCATCCAGATTCTTCTTAAAGGTTGTGAAGGTTTCTGCTTTAACTCCACGTCTCGGTAGTTTGTTGCAGAGTGTGTCAAGAAGAGCAACTGCTGGAGCCACATTCGCCCACAAAAGAGCACTTTTTGTTAAATAAATTGCACAAAATGGCAAAACAGCTTTTGTCAAATTCGATCTACATAGTGCAGCCACCAATAATAAGAATTACGGAAGAGAAAGAGTGGAAGATGGCGTCAGGACATTATGAGTATCGTGAAATGCCATTTGGTTTGGTCAATGCCCAAACATTATTTCAATAATCTGTCAGTGATTTTTTTCTGTGAACTTTTCTGCTCGTCTATAATGTATGACAATATTCGATTATGTTCTGCAGATATGGAGATGCACACGGAATGAGTTTTGCAAGGTCCTCTCTCTCCTCCGTACAAAAACAGTCCCTTTGCCAAATTCGAGAAGTGTGAGGTTAATAAGCCATTCATATTTTTTTAGGGTATAAAATATGGTAATGATGGATGAGGAAAACCTCAAGGCTATTCAAAACTTGACACCTCCCTTTGCTGTAAAAAGAATTTAAATGTTTGGTGGGCTTTGCTAAGTACTATCAGAAGTTTATTATTAGCATGTTTAATTGTCCCAATGAAGAATTTTTAAGTGTATACTAACGACTCTGGAGGTATTTAAACAATAATGGGAAAATTAAAAACCAGTCATTTCAAGACATAATAACCATTAGTAACACTGGGAATGTATTGGCTGTATTTTTAAATCAATGTAATGGTATTGTCATAAAAAAAGTCATCAATTTCTATGAAAATTGTGAACATTTTCTGGGTATGTCCAGAAGTTTCATCTAATGAGTCCTGTAGATCTCAGCCCCAGTGATAGAATGTTGGTGGTTTTATTCCACAATTGTCACATTTCCCATTGTAGCTTATTGATAGATTGATCTATCTAGTGTGAATTAAGACTGTTGTTGTTTTAGAAACACTTGCCACATAAAGAACACTGTAAGTCTGTATATTTGTGAGAATCGTTTCCCACATTCTCAGTGCTATCTGAGAAGTGCATACAATGTTCAGGATACCAATAGTTTTTCTCCCTAGTATGAATTATGATTTATTGTTGAGCTGACATATTTGTAAGTATTTTTTTTCCTTACATTCAATGAAGTTTCTCTCAGTAGTAAATTTCTCCAACTGAGTTTTATGTGCCAACTATGAAAACAGGAGTAAGCCTCACTCTTTTTAATCTGGACATTTCTGTTTTACTACTAAAATTGTTCTTCCCATAAATTCTATAAATCATATAAATAGTTTATTTATGGGCATAGTTCCCAAATTGTTCCTAATAATGCCTTCTTTTGCAGTTCATACACAGTGATAGCAATTGGCGGGGCATCAAATGCGCCTGGAAGTTTCTGCTGATGAAACCTGTTGATCCCAGTTTCAGCTGTTGTGTTCCACATTTGGCTGACTCCAGATTGCTTTCTCTCAGGGTTAAGTTCTCCAAATGTTCTTGTCATCCTTACTATCAAGACAGACAGTAGTGAACCTCTCTCTTTAGTCATGCCAGGTCAGCTCTACTGCTTTGTTTCTCAGTTCCTAAAATGTGCAATGAGGGCTTGGTGTAGCACCTGCATTGTTCCTAATAACATTTCCTTTTGCAGTTCTTACAGAGTCATGGCAATTGGTGGGATGTCAAGACAGGGATGTAAGGTTTTTATTGAAGAGACCTGTTGATCCCAACACCACCGGCAAAATTTCAGATACTGTGTACCACACCTGGCTCATTGCAGATTCACTTCAATCCATTATGAATCTCTGAGTGCCTATGCAGGGTGTTTATTTGTGAAAATCGCTTACCACATTCAGAACAGGAATACGGCTTCTCTCCAGTATGAATTCGTTTGTGCTTCTGAAGAGTGCTACTGTCAGTGAATCTCCTGCAACATTCAGAACAGCTGTATGGCTTTTCTCCAGTATGAATTCTCGTATGTCTTTGAAGACTGCTACTGTAAGAGAAATATTTACCACATTCTGAACAGCAATATGGCCTTTCTCTAGTATGAAATCTTGTGTGGCTATGAACACTGCTGCTGTCAGAGAATCGTTTGCCACATTCAGTACAGCTATATGGCTTTTCTCCTGTATGAATCCGTGTGTGCCTTTGAAGACTACTACCACAAGAGAAGTGTTTTCCACATTCAGAACAGCTAAATGGCTTTTCCCCCGTGTGGCTTCTGGTGTGGATCTGAAGACTGCTTATCTGGGAGAATCGTTTGCCACATTCTGAACAAGAGTGCGGTTTTTCTCCCGTGTGAATTCTCATGTGGGTCTGTAGATTGCTTACTTGTAAAAACTGTTTGCCACATTCTGTACAGCAATGAGGCTTCTCTCCACTGTGAATTCTTAAGTGTCTTTGAAGCCTATTTAAAAATAAGAATCCTTTACCACATTTAGAACAGCAATAAGGTTTTTCTCCAGAGTGAATTTTTACATAATTCTGAAGTCTGCTCTTATGGGAAACTTCTTTGCCGGTATCAGAACATCCATATAGCTTCTCTCCAGTATGAATGTTTGCATGCCGCTGAAGAGCACTGTTACTGGGAAATCGTTTGCCACATTCTGTGCAGCAATGGGTTTTTTCTCCAGTGTGAATTCTTTTGTGTCTCTTAAGACTGTCGCTGCGTGAATAGAGTTTACCACATTCAGAACAGGCATATGGCTTCCGTCTCGTAAGAATCAATTTATCTTTACAGCCAGGTGTTTTTTTAAAAGCTTTTCCACAATCTCGATTGGCATGCAAACTCTCTTCATCTGTATTATGTACTTGCTGTTGCTTAGAATCCTTGGCCTTTGTATGTGCGATTCCGGTAGCAGGAAGAGAACAGCACTGCACAGAGGCTGGTGGCAAATTCTCTGATCCTCTTGTTGATTTCTTCATCTTCTCCTTCTCCTGTTTGTGTTGCCATCTGCACTGAAGTGAGGGATGAGCAAATGAAGATGGGGGCAAGCTGCCATTCTTTTTGAAATCTGAAATTGAATAAGAGTTTAGTTAACTGTTTTTGAATGAATGCATTATTATAAACAGAGCAGTGGCATACTAGTTGGTTTAATTGTCTGAACACAGATAGATAGATAGATAGATAGATAGATAGATAGATAGATAGATAGATAGATAGATAGATAGATAGATAGATAGATAGATAGATAGATAGATAGATAGATGTAAAGAGACCTAAAGACATGCTGAGTCATTAAACATTGAACACATTTTCTCTACTGCATATCTTATATAATAATTATTGTAAGGTAATTAACTGCACTGGACTGGCGCCCGATCTAGGATTGTTCCTGCCTTGCACCCTATGCCTACTGGAATTGGCTCCATCTTCCCCTTAACCCAATTCAGAAAAGTGGATTTGGAAGATGGATGGATGGAAGGGTGCTTGTAAAAGACCATATAATGTTAAAAATGATGATAGATTCTCAAGATTTAGAAATTCGTTTTCAAAGTGAAGGTGTATGTGAATAGGAGTCTGTGGCCACTGTAACAACAAAAGTGAATCATTAAATGAAAATGAATCTGGCCATTATTATTAGCACAGGAAAAAACGCAGAAGAAACATGTGGTGTGTATGTGGGTTTTTTGGGCACATTTCTGCCTTAACTGCCTTTGTAGCCAGTTTTGAACGTTTAATCTGTGAAACATTCTAGAATATCGATTTGCAGTGTTTCAATACCAAAGTCACAGGACTATTCAGAAAAAGTGACATCCTGGGCAATTTAGTTTTTTTGTTTAGCTAAACTTTTTATTATTATTATTCTTTGTTAGTTCAGCTATTGCTAGTCTTGAGGCACCAGAGCAGCTGGTCAAATGCATATCCTGCTTTAATTTCCACCTTCTAAAGATGCTACACCATGCTGGTGGCACAGTGGTCGTGCTGCTGCCGCTCAGTAAGGAGATCATGGGTTTGCATCCTGGGTCTTCCCTGTGAGTAGTGAGAAAAGTGCTAAATGTAAAGAGTCCTTATTATTAAGATATGTTCATCTGTAGCCTGTTGTTAGCCATCATGCACCTGAGCAGCTGGTCTTTCATATTCAGTCAAACGTGTATCCCGCTGGCATTACCATCTACTGTACGTGCCAAGAGAGCCACTGTTAGAACCTTTAAATATCATCATTTTTCACTTTTTGTTTCACATTTAATCACATCACTTACTTATTCCCCCATTCCTGGATGACTGACACTCCTCTTCTTTGCTCCCTTTTCCTTCATCGATTTTCCCCTTCAAGTCACATAACTCAGATTGCAGTTCCATAGAATTCTGCCGGCTAGTCAGTTGTCCCATTTTAGTGGCCCAGGGCTGTAAACCGGAATGAGATTCTTCACAGATATCTCCCTTGAAAATATTCCCAGCTTCATACTTTCGCAGTTCAGGACTAACTGCAATTTCTTGCGAATCCTCCACTTTGATCTCAACAGTCTCCCCCTTGCACTCCTCCTCTTTCAAACCCAATCTGTTTAATTCCCAGGCCTCTAGCTTCACACACACATTCTCGGATGTGCCCCACTCACAGTCCTCTTCTTTAACGTGCACTAGACTTCCATCCATGCCATCGTCTTTAGAGGAGGCCATTGCTCCGTGTGAAACTCTTCACTCTCTCTCCCCTGAAGAGTATGTTCTTCTATTCTAGGATTCTCTTCTCACATGGACGACCTCAGCCTGGAGGATATTAGAAAGTACACTGCATGGTGGCCATGTGAACTGGGAAGGGGGCTCCTATTTATCTGTCAATAGAAAATTGAGAGAAGCATTACATACAGTTACCATAAAAAACCAGCACATGCCTGGGTTACCTTCCAGGTTTAACAAAAACAGGAAAAAATAACAACTAAATTTTTATATAAGCGACTTTAAATGCTGTGACTGCCACATGCCATCCTATGACTCCCTCAGCGTTTTTCGAGCAAATTTACTTTGATATACAAAACCACGGGCACACAAAACACAAAAACATTCAAACTGTATGTTTTGTTTCCCCCATTAGAATCATTTCCCATTGGCAGCACAGGTCTATTCAAGGCCACGGAGAAACCTAAACACGGGCCTCCATTTCAATGAGGTACAGTAGGACAGACTGGCATTACTCAGTTTAGTTTGCTTTGGCACACAAGACGTCTGCAATGGAAGCAGCTGCCAGACCCCCCTTTGTCTGACACTTAACTCCAGCTTCTCCTCACAGGGACCCTTCTATGGGACTGAGCAGAACGTTGAATCACTGACATGCAGGTGACCTCCAGAGATTGCCTCCATGATGCACCATTGGACTTAAGACCCCTGAAAAAAAAAAATGAAAACCTCCACTCCTTCCTTCCTTCATAGCCCATTGGACACCCTAACTCTGTGCTGACCCAAACTGTGGCCATAAGAAAGGCCGAGTGACACTTCTACTGCAGAGGTCACAGCCGGAAATATCTTCAGGATGATGTGAATGGAGACCCTGGGGGTCTTAGCATATTTCAGAAAAATAAAAGCCTGCTAATGTGGACATCTTACAGGCACTCATAGCAATACACTGCCCTTCCATCCTTACCTCACGATGATTGACACAATTATAAACCAATCAGTGTTGACTTAACAGAAAACATTTAAAAGAAAAGTACAAGTGGGTGGAGCACAATCAGAGCAGCTGTCCCATTGGTCACTTTTATGACATTCTGTTACTGTGCGGCAAAAGAGAAAAATAATAGATTTTCCCTCCCACTGCCACCTTATTCTCATGACCAGTTTAATCCCTCCCCCAACCTCCACACCATCAACAACTCCTACCAGGTGAACTGGAATGGCCACCTCTGACCATTTGTGTGGATTCTCCATAACTGAAGACCAAGTAAGGAGACAACTGAGGAAGACACAGACAGGAAACGCTGCAGACCCAGATGGAGTCAGCACTTGAGTTCTTAAGGCCTGAGGTGACCAACTTTATGGTGTCCTTGGTCACCTGTTCAGTGCATCCTCAAGGCTCCAGAAGGTGGAAAACATCCTGCATTGTTCCTGCTCCAAAGAAGGCAGGCGCCTCTTCACCTAATGACTGCAGAGCAGTGGCACTTACACGTCTCACATCATGGAGACCTTTGAGGGGCTGGTCCTGGACTATAGGAGTCCTCTTGTGGTAGACCACCTGGACCCACTGCAGTTTGCCTATTGGACAAAGCTTGGATTGGAGGATGTAATTATCCATCTGCTCCACAAGGTTGGCAGCACTGTGAGGATTATTTTTCTCAGTTTCTCAATGGCGTCAGTACCATCCAGCCATCCCTGTTAAAGGGTAAATTCAGAGACATGCAGGTGGATGAGCCTGTGATGGACTATCTGTGGGGCAGACCACCATTTATGAGGCTCAAGGACTGTGTGAGCAACACTGGAGCAATACCAGGAACAGGCCGGGATCCATCTCTCTTCACTCTGTACACCTCAGACTACAAATATAACAGCAGGTCAGGTGACCTGCAGAAATGCTCAGATGATTCTGCACATAGGGGGTGCTCTACTGATAAGGGGGATGAGACAGAGGAGAGGAGTCAGGTGGAGAATTCTGTATCTTGGTACAAAGAGAACTGTCAGCAACTTAACATCAGCAAAAGTAAGGAACTGCTTATTGACTTTCACAACACCAAAAAGCCTCAATGTCTGATCACTCTCCAGGAAGTGAATGCAGAGGTGGTCCACTCCTACAGGTACTTGGGGGTCCACATCAACAACAGGTTGGACTGGTCTCGAAACACAGTGGAACTATAGAAGAAAGGGAAGAGCAGACTCTTTTTAGTAGGAGACTTCACTCCTTCACACTTCAATGATGAGTAGTGACATCCTTCACATCTTCTACAACTCTGTGATAGCCAGTGTGGTGGGCTGGGCTAGTGACATCACTTCAAGAGAAGCCCACCAAGTGAACAAGCTGATTAAAAGGGCAGGCTCAGTTATGAGACACACTCTGGACCCCTTGGAGGTCGTAGTGAAGGAGAGAATGAAAGCAAAACAGAGTGCCATTATGAACAACACTGCACATCCTCTCTGTGACACAGCAACACTGAGGACTTTCAGACAGCGAATTATTCAGAAGAAGTGTGTCAAGAAATGAGACGAGGGGGGCTCCTGAATACCAACAGCAATACGTCTGCGTAATGGGACTGCCAAGTCAGATCTTCTCTTTTTTTTAGTCATTCTGAAGCGTGCTCAGAGCATACTGTGTGTCTGTCCATCAATCTGTTATATAGTGCCTTTCACATCTATCTATCTATTATATAGTGCCTTTCACATCTATCTGTCTATTATATAGTACCTTATACATCTATCTATTATATAGTGCCTTTCACATCTATCTGTCTATTATATTGTACCTTATACATCTATCTATCTATTTTATAGTACCTTATACATCTATCTATTATATAGTGCCTTTCACATCTATCTGTCTATTATATAGTACCTTATACATCTATCTATCTATTATATAGTGCCTTTCACATCTATCTATCTATCTGTCTATTATATAGTACCTTATACATCTATCTATCTATTATATAGTGCCTTTTACATCTATCTACCTATCTATCTATTATATAGTGCCTTATACATCTATCTATCAATCTATTATATAGTGCCTTATACATCAATCTATCTATTATATAGTGCCTTATACGTCTATCTATTTATTATATAGTGCCTTTCACATCTATCTATCTGTCTATTATATTGTACCTTATACATCTATCTATCTATTATATAGTACCTTATACATCTATCTATTATATAGTGCCTTTCACATCTATCTATCTATCTGTCTATTATATAGTACCTTATACATCTATCTATCTATTATATAGTGCCTTTTACATCTATCTACCTATCTATCTATTATATAGTGCCTTATACATCTATCTATCAATCTATTATATAGTGCCTTATACATCAATCTATCTATTATATAGTGCCTTATACGTCTATCTATTTATTATATAGTGCCTTTCACATCTATCTATCTGTCTATTATATTGTACCTTATACATCTATCTATCTATTATATAGTACCTTATACATCTATCTATTATATAGTGCCTTTCACATCTATCTATCTATCTATCTGTCTATTATATAGTACCTTATACATCTATCTATCTATTATATAGTGCCTTTTACATCTATCTACCTATCTATCTATTATATAGTGCCTTTTACATCTATCAATCTATTATATAGTGCCTTATACGTCTATCTATTTATTATATAGTGCCTTTCACATCTATCTGTCTATTATATAGTACCTTATACATCTATCTATATATCTGTCTATTATGTAGTGCCTTTTACATCTATCAATCTATTATATAGTGCCTTATACATCTATCTATTATATAGTGCCTTTTACATCTATCTATCTATTTATTATATAGTGCGTTTTACATCTATCTATCAATCTATTATATAGTGCCTTATACATCTATCAATCTATTATATAGTGCCTTATACATCTATCAATCTATTATATAGTGCCTTATACATCAATCTATCTATTATATAGTGCCTTATACGTTTATCTATCTATTTATTATATAGTGCCTTTCACATCTATCTATCTGCCTGTCTATTATATAGTACCTTATACATCTACCAACCTGTCTATTATATAGTACCTTATACATCTATCTATTTATTATATAGTGCCTTTTACATCTATCAATCTATTATATAGTGCCTTATACATCTATCTATCTATTTATTATATAGTGCCTTTTACATCTATCTATCTATCTTACTGAACAGTCAGCATGGGATAAGAAGAGGGAGGTCGTGTTTTACTAACTTGCTGGAATTCTATGAGGAAGCATCAAAAGGATCTGATCAGAGTGGAGCACAAGATATTATTTATCTGGACTTTCGAAAAGCATTTGATGAGATGCCACATGAAAGGGTGGGCAACAAACTAAAAGAAGTGGCAGTTCAGGGTGTGATGGGTGCAGAATTGGCTCAGACACATGAAGCAGGGGGTGAGGAGAGTGTGAGGAACCAAATCAGAATTGGCTGATGATAAGAGTGGTGATCAGCAGGGGGCAGTGGGGCGCGAAGTAAGAAAAAGAGGAGGGAGGGGGCAAAAATGTGAAAAAAAGAAAACAAGAATCGAAAATATAAAAATACATCTATTGAAACCAAAATACATTAACTTAAACTACATCCTGATACTAGAAAAATAAATATAGAGTTAGATAAATGTTGATAAACGTTAAGTAGGTATAATAAAATATGCATCTATGATATATCATTAATTAAAAAAGAACAAATTGGTATTAGTGGGCTCCTTTCAAAAAAACGTTGGGGGGGGGGGGGGGGGCATTAAAACTGTTATGAAAACTCGCAGATACTTAAAGGTTGAGAAACGCTGACATATACAAATGTTTAGCTGTCTGATCTTCAAGACAAAAAGCAACCTGATAATTCCCTAACAGTTTTACGATATTGGCGAACTTGCAGAGGAGTCAGCTAAGTGGACCAGGACAGGTGATATCTTGTCCGAGACGGACGTGTAGTCAGTCAAACGTATGGTAACTTGTTGTGTGAACGTACAACATGCATGTACCACAAAGCTGAGTTTGTCTGTCTCGGCTGAATGAGAACTGAGGTGCACACATGGACCATCTAGTGGCTGTGGTTGAACATGTTGTTCCACACCCAAACACACACACACACACACACACACTTGTCTTTCGTTTATACATGTCTAATTTGGAGTGGAATATAAATAACAAGCTGGTTAGGTTTGCAGATGATACCAAGATAGGTGGATTAGCAGGTAATCTTGAATCCATTAAATTATCACAGAGGGACTTGGACAGCAGACAGGCTTAGGCATATATATGAAAGAAGAAATTTAATGTCAGTAAATATAAAGTATTAAACCTAGGAAGTAAAAATGTGAGGTTTGAATACACAATGGGAGGTCTGAAAATCGAGAGTCCACCTTATGAGAAGGATTTAGGTGTCTTAGTGGACCTGACGCTATCGACTGCCAGACAATGTTCAGTAGCCATTAGGAAGGCAAACAGAATGTCATGTTATATAGCGCCTTGATGTGTGGAGTACACGTCCCAGGAGGTTCTGCTCAAGCTTTATAACACACTGGTGAGGTCTCATCTGGAGTCCTGGGTGCAAAAAAGGACATAGTAGCACTTGAAAATGTCCAGAGAAGAGCGACTAGGTTGATTCAGGGCTACAGGGGATGAGTTATGAGGAAAGATTAAAAGAGCTGAGCCTTTACAGTTTAAGGAAATGGAGATTAGAGGAGACCTGACTGAAGTGTTTAAAATGATGAAGGGAATTAGTACAGTGGATCGAGACGGTGACAGTAAAATGAGTTCATCTATCAAGTTCATCTATCTATCTATCTATCTATATACAGTAGATAGATAGATAGATAGATAGATAGATAGATAGATAGATAGATAGATAGATAGATAGATACTTTATTTACCTTTGTTTACCGCCAACTCGGAATGACTTCGAAGACTGCGGCGTACCCCTGCTTCTTCTCTGTCTGTCTGTCTGTCTGTCTGTCTTTTACACTGCTACGACCCTCTCACCCAAACCCATCCCCAAAGGATACCTTCTTATTCCACGGGATCCCCGCACTCGCACTGTCCTTGTCTTTCTGTCTCCCCGAGGTTCCTGCACTGCTTCGCGCCGCTCTCACTCGGCATTATCTCTTCTCGCTCGAGGCTCCTGTGGCTCACCGACACGCCTCCTCCTCGCCGCTCTTTCTTTTCCTCTTCTCTCTTCACTTCTGTCTTGGAAAGTGCAGACACGGGTCTCGTGTGGCAGTTTGCTGGAGTAGTCCGAGCCGAAATTAAACAAAGCGAAACAAAACGAGTAATCAGCGAGCGACACGAGAGAAAGAAGATGGTAGATTTGTGCCAAATTGGTGAACAGCGCCATCTACTGTAGAATGTTTTTGTTGTTCTGAATCTCCATTCTCTGGAATATCGTCATCAATCTACAAATGCACTGCTCAAAGAATTAAAGGAACACTTTTTAAACACGTCAGATCTCAATGGGAAAAAATCCTGCTGGCTATCTCTTCTGCAATGGACTGATATGGTGATGTTTTACAAATGAAAGGATGGCACATCGTGTGATGGAAATGAAAATGATCAACCTACAGAGGGCTGAATTCAAAGACACCCCGAAAATCAAAGGGAAAAAATGATGCGGCAGGCAGGCGAGTCCATTTTGCCGAAATGTCATTGCAGCAACTCAGTACTTTGTTTCTTCCTGATACCTAATAGCAGTCAAGGTGCCGTTGTCTAGCCTGTAGAGGTCTGTGTTCCCCTCCATGGATATGCCTCCCTTCCCAGATATACCATCAGTGACCCACCACCAAAGCGGTCACGCTGAACGATGTCACCAGGCAGCATAACGTTCTCCAAGGCTTCTCCAGATCCTTTCACGTCTGTCACATTTGCTCAGGGTGAACCTGCTCTCATCTGTGAAATTTTATGTTGGATTTTAAACAGTTCTTTTGTTTAATGTTGGGTTATAGCTTTTGGCAACATGAGTGTTTTATTAAAGATTAAAGGGGGATTTTGGAGTTTCCCTACTACCACTGACCGATGCTGCCTGGTATATGAGTATGAGACGGGATTCATCCATCCTTTTTCCAACCCGCTGAATCCGAACACAGGGTGACGGGAGTCTGCTGGAGCCAATCCCAGCCAACACAGGGCACAAGGCAGGAACCAATCCTGGGCAGGGTGCCAACCCACCGCAGTATGAGACGGGTTTTGGTTGATTATTGCTGTTTTGTAGCAGTCGCTTTACTTGAATATACAACTCTACCAGTATTAAAAGAAAAAAATCTTTTTTTATTCATGGAGTGTGTCTGTTTGTCACAATATAGATAGATGTGCAAGGCACTACATGATAGATAGATAGATAGATAGATAGATAGATAGATAGATAGATAGATAGATAGATAGATAGATACCCTATGTCTGTTATATTGTATCTCTGACATATATTTGTTTGTCTGTCTGCCTACAGAAATAAATGCTGCGCTTAAAATCATTACCGTAATATTTAAAACCGGTAAATGTAGTTCAAGAGTGCGGAGTCTGGAACTATCCGGGAAGATTAGGCTCTGTTAACAAAAATAAAATAAAATATAACTGGACTTGTAAACAGCAATACTCCCACAATTGAATGCATTTGTCCTGAAGTAGATAACAATAAAGCGGTGCCTCGATCCTACACAACTCCAGAGAGCAAAGAGCTCCGCAGAAGAGCCAATCGGATTGCAGTTTAGGTCACACGCTGCGTAAATCATGTGACATAAACATACAATTCTATAGGCTGCTTGGCTGAGTCCCTGACTCACAGAACTACGGAGGGTGGGTCCTTCTCAGGAGCACCGCTGAACAGCCAATCGACAGCAGCGCTCCGCTGAACAGCCAATCAGGGAAACGCCATGGCATCGCGTCGCACGCTGATGACTCGGTTTGTTTGACTATGTTTGCTTCCGAGTTCGGACGGCGCGTGTCTGCACTTTCAAAGACAAAAAGCAAACAAGAAAAAGACAGCGAGAGACGGATTCAGAAACAGATCCCGTCAGGAGGAGTGTGTTGGTAAGTAATGGGAGCATCCGGAAGGAATGGGAATACCAGGAGAGGGAGGAGGAGAGAACAGCGGAGCACAGCAAAGGTGAGGGCAGAAATCTCACAGAGTGAGAAAGACGGACTACGAAAGATGGAGATGAGAAGGAATGAATGGAGGAGAATCGGCAATATACGAGGTTCATCGGTTCTTGTCGTGAGCGGCACTTTGAGCCCTGCACATTTTTTGACGTTACCGCGTGCCAGACCTCCAGGATTCAGTGTGAGCCGCTCGCTCGTCGCATCGCCTAATTGGCATGTAGTCCGAGATTAGTGGGCGGTGGAACTCGCGATAATCCATGCTGTGAATTTTACAGGAAGGTTATTACAAGTACAGTACTATTCAGTGAGACATTTTGTCAAGATAATTAAAAATACTGAATGATCTGTATTTTCAAATTTCCTACTCGCTTTACTAGATTAGATTCAACTTCATTGTCATTGGATTCAGTACAAGTATCATGACAACGAAGTGCCGTTTTGCATCTAACTAGAAGTGCAAGTAGTCAGATAAATTATAAATGTGTGCAGCAGTGAGGGGTTGTGCAGACAAGAGTAACTCAAAGTACATACAGAATGATTAGTGTGAGTTAAAATATGTTAAGGATAGTGTGAATAGAGTAGGATCAGTACAGTAACACCTGAAATAGTGTAAATCATAGAAACAGTAACATGCAGTGAGTTGTTTTTTTCTCAACAGACACAGAAGAGCCCTGATAGTCCTGAGGTAGCAGGAGTCCAAGACTACAGTGCAAACTTGACAGACCTGAGGCGGATTCAGAGTCCTCGGTTGTACGCCTATTGTTTTAATGTGAGGTGGGACCGATGAAGATGGCTTTGAGTTCAGCAGGGTAGAACAGATGAACAAATCTGAGAAACGAGAGATCATTCAGACCACCGTGCCAGCTTGTTCAAGCTGTTCCATTGTCTGCTGCTGCTGGCCCACTGGCTCTTCTACTGCCTTTCACTAGTTAAACAGAACTTGGCTGGAATGCAATTGCAAGTGGGGGGGTTAGAGAACGGGGAGGACAGACAGACTGCATGGAGGAAGTGTGCAAACAGAATCTGAAATCTGACTGATATCACAGTTAATAAATGCATGAATGGACATAATGTTATGCTTTGGATTGAATTAAATAAGAAGAAGGAATGAGAACAAGGCAAGTGTGAAAAACCTGCTGGTCAAAAATGAATGTCAATTAAAAAGTGAGTGTGTCATATCAGTATATCACAGGCCGGGTCTCTCTGAGATGGTGGCCTTAGTTTGGGTAAACTAAAGGAGTTTTGACTTCTTGTTTTAATGTTTCACGCTCCTGACTGGACTTTGAAAGGCACTATATTATCGTTGTTAATTTTTGTCTCCATATCAAGTAGGTTTTGGCTCCAAATCTGCTGAGAGCGTCTTAGGTTAACGTGGGGGGTTTCCAGCATTTCAGATCTCTCATCCAAACCTTAGTTGGTTGTTTTGGTATTTGTGTTAAAAACTGTTTGCTTAAAGCTATATGTTAACCCTGAAATGTGCTCATTTTACTGTGATTTTATGAGGTAATTCTGTCCCTTTTTTGTGACAGATTTAAAGGCACCTCCTTCCCAGTTTCCATGGTTGTGCAGTGAGTTGTCTAATGTCCTCCAGGTCTGGGCCATGCATGTGAGAAGAGAATCTTAGAAGAGAAAAGCAGACAGTTTGAGTGGAGAGAGAGAAGAGTTTTCCACAGGGCTATGGCCTCGGCCAAAGAGGACGTTGAAGTGCACATTAAAGAAGAGGACTGCAAGTGGGGTATACCGGCGGGTCTGTGTGTGAAGGAGGAGGACTGCGAGGAGCAGATTTCAGGTTTTAAAGAGGAAGAGTTCAAGGAGGAGTTTAATGGCATTAAAGTGGAGGATTGTAAAGGGTTCTCGGGCAGTGTTGAACAGCAAAAGCATGAAACTGAGGATTCATTCAAGCAAGAGATTACAGAAGAATATTTTTCAAGTATCCAGCCCCAGTTCCTCAGTACGGGAGAGCTGGTTACTCAGCAGAATTCTATGGAGCTGAAATGTGAGTTATCTGAATTTGAAGAGAACATCGATGAAGGAAAAGGTCAGAAAGAGGAAGTGCAGCTGCCTTCTGGGAGCATTGGAATACGTAAGTAATGTGATTATAAACTTCAAGTGACAATCGTCACATTTACAAATTGTAGTTGGTGTTACTGAGAGCAGGATGGCTGTTTGATTTCATTTGAATTGACATCAGTGGCTTGGGTGTGCTGTGATTAGCAATCGCTGACCTAACAAGTGATGAGCTGAAAATCGCTTCATGATCACCAAAACAAACAAACTCAAAAGCATCCTGCACATGACTTTACTTACTTAATGCTGCAGGTTTAGCACCAAAATATCACAAGCACCATATCATGTTAAAACTGTGGATGTTCTCACAGTTAAGGCACACAAGTTGACGTCATTACATGAATGTGGGAAACTCTACAGGAGTGATTTCAATGTAAACCAGGGGGGTCCAACTCCAAACCTGGTGGGCCGCATTGGCTGTAGGTTTCCATTCTGACCATCTTCTTAATTAGTGAGCCGTTTGTGCTGCTGATTAACTTGTTTTACCTTCATTTTAATTGACGTTTTACTCGGACCCCTTAGTGTTGTTTCTGTTCCCTTAATGAGAAGCCAAACAAAACCAGCTCACCTGAAAATAATGAAAGAAGAAGGTCTCAGTCATGTTGGTCTGCTCAGGTCACCAAAACATCTTGATGATGGTCTTAGAAAAATAAAAAGCAGAACATCAACAGTCTGCTGTGGCAGCAACACGTCATGATATTCGATAACGGCTTTCATTAATGGCGAGATTCGGCTTCTCATTAAGAAACTGGTTGGAGGGAAACTGGCTGGAGTTTGAAGACCCCGTTTAGCTGGTCATCTCTTGGCTCACTTCATGTTTAATTTCTGTTTGGCTGTCATTTAATGAAGAAACAAATCAATTCAGAGGACTGAATCCTTAAAAACAGGGCTATGAAAATGAAGGGAAAAGGAGTTAATTAGCAGTGAAAACTGGTAACTGATTAGGGAAATGGTGAGAATGAAAACCTGCAGCCACTGCGGCCCCCCAGGACTGGAGTTGGACACCCTTCATGTAAACCAACTGACTGGTCGTTTTCAAGTGCTAATGTCCAGTTTCCATGTGACTGACTTGATGTCCCCTCACACACACATGTGCACAGACAGATCTTCATTCTGAAAGTGGTTTCCTATGTCTTGTAAATCCATCCTACGTTTACTCAGGTCACAGAATTTTCTTTACACTGATTATTGTATAACATACGTCTATCAGATATGTGGGAAACGTTTCATGACTCTGAATGCACGTCAGATGTCAAGGTATGTTTCAGAGGTAAACAAAATGTTTGGAGGTCCTAAAGGGAATCCCAGTGTCGCACAAACGAGCCCGAGATGTCAAAAACAGTTTTGGGAAGCCACACGTGTATTTTGCCCTGGCAGCAAATGGGTAAATGGTTGAGGTATTCACAGAACAGAGTCCAAAACAGATCTGATTGTAGGATGAGAATGTGACAGCTTTAAAGGCCGAGACAGGAAGTGATGTCATCGGGGACCGGAAGTGACATTATCAGTGGTGCCTGTGCCGGAAGTGACGCCATCAATAGCACCAGTACCAGAAGTGACATCATCCTAGGCCCCAGAAGCGAGTGGCATTTCCCGTAGGTGGTCTGCAGAGGATCAAGAGAGAAAGTCAGTGCAGCTCGCCACCCCCTGGTCTGCCATGGTACTGATACTAATATTCAGGCCCTTTAGCTGCCTCCCAGTTACACATATGTGACACCAGGTTAATATCCGAGTAGTCCTTGGACTCAGAAATGGTGTTTGATGCCATCCTTTGCTATTTTTTTCCTGTGTTCACGTGTAGGTCTTGGCTGGCAGCACCATCCTCCATTGTAGCCGGTCTCATTATGAACGCTGACGTGCAGAGAACTCGTCGTTTAACACTTTGACTGCTCAATGTGAGCCAACTGGTAGTCGATGATCTATAGATGGACGCCACCTACCAGTTATTTTGTAAACTGTCTTTAGGGCTATAGTGCCAGGTACGGGCATATTTTTGGGTAACGTGTAAATAGCATAGTAGGAAACTGAAATAAAATGGAAAATGAATATGGGGTCACATAGCAGAATTTTTCATTTTCATTTAGTTTTTTTGTTAGTCATGTTTTGGATGACATTTGATTTTCCAGAAAAATAACTGAAGTGTGTGGCACCACAGCTGTCATCAACATCTGTCACCGATTAGCATCTCGCCACTATGATGGTCCGATGGCCATTGCGACCTTCGATTGAGGTGAACTTGTTCATGCCAGCTGGCATGCCCAGAGAGTTTCCTGCCCTGCGTGCCAACTACGAGTGTCATGGCTGTGTGGTCAGTGACCTCCAAATACACCCCGTGTGTTTCCTGCTCCATAACCCATGAAACCCCACCTGGCTGACCACGTGCAGCATTCCATCGTATTGTCAGGTGTGTTTACTTCAAGTCAAGGTCACACAGCGCCTCTCCCAGTAGCACTGAATGCGGGGGTCCTGAGTGCTGCCCGGTGAACTCCACACGTGACACTAAGCTTGGCTTCTTCCTCACAGTTGGCGAGTCCTCTTGTTACCATTTTGCCAACTCCCACTGGGGGCTTCCACGTGTCTTTTACTGAGGAAAGACTTCCATCTGGGCACTCGGTCATTAAACCCAGATTGGCGGAGTGTGGCTGTGCCAGTTGTCCTTCTGGAAGTTTCTGTCCTCTCCACACAGGTTTTCTGGAGCTCAGCCCCATCAGAGTGACCATCGGGTCGCTTTTCTTCTCGATGTTCTCCTCCCACAATGCCTCTGTTTGGCCGGGTGGTCAGATTTAGGAAGAGTCATCGTTTTTTCCAAACTCCTTGAACCTGTGTGTGCATCGCTAAATCCACTGCAGTATCTTTACTGACAATCAGTTGGCTTTTACAACTTTTGAGTCCTAATAACTTGCCACGCAAGTTTCCTTCGGATTGAGTGATTCACTTTGGAGTCCTCGTGTGCTCAGACTGCCCTCCGGACACACAGGTAAACGTTTACTCTGAGTGTGGATTCTTGTAATGTGTGAACCATCTAAATTCTGCCCAGCGCACAACACATTCCTTGCCTGATTATTTTATAATACGCACCTACAGACTTTATGAGAAGGTTCAGTATTCACTTTAGAACATGATCTTTATGTGACGTAACATCATATTAATAAACACAATTCAGGATCACACCTGAGAGGTCCGAGCCTACTGTATAGCAGCAGAATCCCACCGTGGATGGAATGCCAGTCCCTCTCAGGCCCACCCACTCACTCACTAAGAACCATTCAGAAACATAAGTAAGACATTGGGGGTCAGTGAATCAAGAGAGTCAGGGTCATCAGGCACTATTGATAAACACAGTCGTGTGTCGTCAGAATAGCTGTGGTATACCATATATATTTATTAAAGCGTTTTTGCAATATAGATAGGGTTCTTCAAAACATTGTAATGTCATTAAATAAATTGACAATGACGAAGAGAAAGCCAAATCCACAGCCATATGCCAATTCCTGTAGGTCAGCTCTTCTCTGACTCCACAGTGCATCCTGGTAAAGTAGTGACCATTGGACCTGGAGGGGCCTGAACTTGAGTTTGGGTGAATCCATATGACAGACGCACTTCATCAGCTCTACTTGTGAGGTCCCATTCTTTCATTTTCTTCACCGGTGAAGCCAAGGCATATACCAACCTGAGAACAGATGCCCGTCCACTGCAGATCACGATGGCACATAAGTCAACACTCAGCCATAGTGGACTGAGATTAACCCAGCAGACACATCTGTGGTATATAGGAGGAAGATAAGGAACTGAGCACAGGGGAGGAGAACGTGAAATGTCCACGCACACAATGGACAGACATGTAAAGGAACGGAGCAGCAGCAACCAGAGGGTCACCTGTCTCTTAATAATAATAATGTATTGATTTCAGACATTTACCTAAACTCTTCTTGTTTTTACAGATTTCCAGGAAAGTGGTGGCTTCTCTTCATCTTCTTTTGCACAGGCCTCTCCTCAGTGCAGACTGCAGCAGAGACCTGACAATGAGGATAGAAAGAAATCAGCAAGTGGGTCTGAGAATGTGACAGCAGCCCCTGTGCAGTGCAGTCCTCTTACCGCTGACAACGAAACACAGAGGGAAGCCATCGACAGTGATCAAGAGCATAATACATATCAAGAGACATTGTATGCCTGCCAAGGATGCAAAAGAACTTTCAAAAACATGCTGGATTATAAATACCATAAATGGCTTCATACAAAACCAAATCCGTATGTCTGTACTGAGTGTGGCAAATTCTTTTCCTGCAGCAGCAATCTTCATAAACACAAACGAATTCACACTGGAGAAAAACCTCATTGCTGTGTTGAATGTGGCAAGCGATTCTTGCATTTAGGCCATCTTCAGAGTCACAAAAGAATCCATACTGGAGAAAAACCTTACTGCTGCTCTGAGTGTGGCAAGCGATTCTCCAATAACAGCAGTCTTCGTACACATGCGAAAATTCATACTGGAGAAAAACCTTATCGCTGCTCTCAGTGTGGGAAAAGATTCTTGCTAAAAAGCCAACTTCAAAGTCACATCCGAATTCACACCGGAGAGAAACCTTATCGTTGTACTGAATGTGGGAAACAGTTCTTACAGGTCAGCCACCTTCGGAGCCACATCAGAGTTCACACTGGAGAGAAGCCTTACTGTTGCCCTGAGTGTGGGAAACGTTTTTCAAACAGCAGCTGTCTTCATAAACATAGAGGAATTCACACGGCAGAGAAACCTCATTACTGTTCTGAATGTGGGAAACGGTTCTTACTTAAAAGTCAACTTCAAAGTCACCTTAGAATTCACACTGGAGAGAAACCCCATTGCTGTCCAGAATGTGGCAAACGATTCTCCCGTAACAGCACACTTCAGCAGCACACAAGAATTCATACTGGAGAGAAGCCATATTGCTGTTCTGAATGTGGGAAACGATTCTCTCAAAACAGCCATCTTCAGAAACACTTAAGAATTCACACTGGAACTAAAAAACAGCAATAGAACCGGTTGTGCTGGGATCAACGGAACTAATGAAGAACTTTCAGGCCTATCTACTGATTAGCGTAACTCCTTATAAATTGCTAAAGGAGACGTTATTAGGAACAGTGCCAGTGCTGCACTGAACCCTCACTGAAAACTTAAGAAATACAGCCGTACAACAGAACTGCCATGACTGAAGAGTGAGCATTATTCTTGTCAGTAAGCACACCAGAAATATGTGAAAAAATTTAACCCATAGAGAAATTCCAGAAGGTGAGAGGTAAAGAAGGTAAGAAGAAGTCAAAAAGCATGTATAATGTAAGCCCACCTAGCTACTCAAGTCTTGATGGATATCTTCACAGGGTGGGTTTCATTACAAAACCTTATCAAAGCCAAACTATTTGTATATCATGATCCTGATCCAGAAGCAGTAATTCATACCTGTTGCATGTCTCTCAGGATAGAAATGTCCCTACTCCTGCCTAAGCACTGGGGTCGATGGTGGCAGTGATAGTGTGACATCTTCAGATGAAGAGAAGATGACCTCCAGTCTGGGTGACAGTCAAGATGAAAAATGGAACAGACGAGACCACCAAAGTGTAAGTTGAGCAGAAAATCAAAAACATTTGACACGGTGGTCAGTGGTAGATGAAGAGGAGATCACGGCCTGCTACTTCCATGCAATAAATTGTCAATTTCCAACAAAGTGTTGTTATACCGGGAGGACTCACTCATAATTGGAATCCAGGCAAGTGATCCAAGATAAGTGATGCAAACTTAACATTGCTAAGCAAAATAAAGAAAGACAGCAGTTAAGTGAAGAGAAATTAGAACAACAGCAAAAGATGAAATAATAGAAGAGACAAATTCAAGTCATGAGAACAGAACTGGTGAAGACGTGGCATGAAGTAACAAGGAGGACGTCATCTGCTGCCCAGTGGTATGTGTGCCAGTCTGAAGGCAAACTAAGTCCCGTTCCCCTAAAGCCCGTCATTTCGAGGAGCTCGGGTCGCCTCCTGTCTGCTTTTCAACTCCCCATCTGTGAAGGCGACTCTCAGCCTCTGACCCTCTCACTTCTCCTTGTGTGTCTCACACTCGCAGTTCATCTTTAGTTCAAGTCGCCAAAGCCAAACTGGCTGCTCTGATTGCGCTGAAGGACTGGACACACACACACACACACACACACACAGACCTTAGCATTTTATTTTATAGTTGACTTGTGTTTGTTTTATCTACTCTGTTATAACAGCAATGGTTTTTACGTGTAGCGTGGCAATCGTCTGCTGTAATAGGCCAGTCTGTCTGTCTGCCTGCATGAAACAACTTGGCTCCCAGGACATTCTATTAACGCTGTTATTTTTAATTATAACACAACTTGTTATTAAAATATGCAGCAGACACTTTGATGATGTGACCAGAAGTGTGGCAACTTTCAAAGCAGCTTAGCCGGTCTCTGGACGCACCTCAGTGTTACGCCACACCAACCTGTCTGTCTTTGCCATTTCTTCGAGGTGGTTTGTGATTTCCAAAATAATAAATCAGCTTGAAAAAGAATTCACCCCCCCCACCCCATCAATGGTGGTCCCAACCTGTGACATGACTTGGAATTTTCATTTGTAAATCAAATATTCTTTACCCCATGCTGTGCCATTAAATTGAATTGTGAAAACTTGAAATGTGGCCAGCCTGTAAGTATTGAGCTCTCGGCTGACCGCCTGCTCTCACCTCTTACTGCCAAGTTGTCTTTTCTGGTAGTTCTCTCTTCACTTTGCACAGCGGGATGGAGCAGCGTTTGCCCGATTCTTCTCAGCACATTACTGATGCTGTGCCAGGTGAGTTGGACAGCAGTTTTTAGGCCTCGCCTCAGAGGTTCACTGGGTTATGGTCACACGGGCCACCCATTTTGTTCATATGAAGACCTTCCATTGTTGTTCTGGCTGATTGTCCCGTTGACACTCACACGCACACACATGTGTCCTCTCCAGTTCAGGGTTTCTGTCTGGATTATCAAGCATTCATCTTTAGAATCTTAAGGGAATATCATTTGAGGACAAACCAGCGAGGATGGCATTTCTCTGTCCCCACCCTTCCATTTATTGTCCCCTGTTTGACATGAATACCCCACAACTGGTAGCTCCCATGTGATTGTGTTTGCCTCTCCATCTCAAACATCTGATGCACTCCTGTAACTAGTCTGGTGGAGACATTGTGACATCACAAACAGTGGGTGTGCAATGGAAGGTGAAGGAATACTCTTTGTAGTGCGCATACACTCTTCAAATTAAAGGGGCCCGAGTGGATTTTCACAGCAACGCCATTGGGGAACCAGTTTTGGTTTCCAAAATGGGCCATCCACATGAAGGTTCCAGAAAGAACTGTTATTTATTTAGATGAGAAACAGGCTCCATAAATAGTTATGAACAACAGATCTGTGAAATTCCAGAGGGTCTCCTGATTTTTAATGAACTCTCCCTGCATACGCTGGCATTGGCCCAGTTTTGGTCTTCTTGATCGTACCTCACATTAAATTGTTCTGGTTTGTCCACATGTTATGAACCTCCTCAAACTTCATAAGCAAAGATCTCTTCACAGAATGAAATGGCTCTTTATCAAGCGATGGTTCTGGGAGGAACCACACAGGCCAGTAAAGCGTTACTGAAGAACTGGGACTTTGAAGAGTGAACTTGGGTCCGATATCTAATCAGGATTTGATGAGTGGTTGATTATTTATGTCCGTGGGGACAAACAATCCTGATGATAAAAATAAATGCATACAAACAATTATTAAAATATATTGGCAATAAAATAAATATCTAAATAAAAAAGAACTGAATGGGGCATTTTTATTTATTTATATATTTATTATTAGCCATGGTACCTGTCAAAGACATGCGATAGAATAATTTAAAAATATTTGCTATTTGACGTTTATTGCTTGCTTGCCTATGGAAAAGTCATCTCCGATAATGGAGCATCGGGTGGGAGGGTCCTTTCATCAGATTGGCCAGCCCAGCACTGACTCGGCTGTGAATTGGCCAGTGGCTTGTTGGCGGAAATCTCCAGGGGCCTCATGCATAACGCCGTGCGTAGAATTCACACTATAACATGGTGTAGGGACAAAAGTGGAAATGTGTGTACACACAAAAAAATCCAGGTGCATAAATCTGTGCGTTTGCCAGCTCCCACATTCTTCCGCTCCATAAATCCTGGTCAGCGTGAAAATTAACGCACACGCCTGCCGCCACTTCCCAAACTTCTCCCAGAATTACACCTCTTTGAATATGCAAATCCATATAAATAGCCCTTAAGCTCAGCGTTCTGTGAAAAGACAATGGCAAAAGCACTGGGGAAAATAGAAGAATTTCAGCGAATATCAAGTGGAGGCAAAGAAAAACGTCCTATTTGTTGGTTTAAACAGTGGGAAAAAACAACAAAAGGAAGTTGATCGAGTGACATAGTGTCGGAGAAACTCGAAAGCTCACATTCACAAAGTCGCACAGTGCCCGAAATAAAAAAGAACTTGTCAGATATCGAAGTCGCTGTGAAAAGGCGAGTCGTAGCCCACCGTCTGAGTGTCATATGAAAGCTTATTAGGGTACAGAGAAAAAAAAATAGGGACAAAGTGGGGAAAAAAGCACGAAATGTCAACTTTAATCTTGAAATGTCCATTTTAGTCACGTAGTTTATTTTGTCATTAAAGTAGAACGTTGTAATCTTAATCTTGAAATCATTTAATTTACTAGTTTCTCAAATCCCTTCGTAACTAAAGTAGCACATTAAATGCTTTGTATTGTATGTGTTCTTCTGTGTGCTTTATGTGGGAATCACTACGTGCTCCTCAAACGTTGTAAAAAGGAACAGACTCAACACACGTGAAAAGGTTTGGGGCAGCCACCCGTATCATATCCCTGGCTGCAAATGGTTTTTTGAACATAGCACATAGCTGTTGACAATACTGAGTCCAAAACAGAACTGACGAGGGTTGGAAAAGATGGTGGCTTTAAGGGATCAGACCGGAAGTGATGTCCTTCTGACGTCAGCCTGTGTCCTGGAAGTGACCTTCTTCTGGGCACCGATTCTGGCACCGTCGGCACTGACTCAGGTAGGTTTTCCTGTGGCTGGTCTGTCGAGATAACAGAAGAAGGTTTAGTGCACCCCGCCACCCCCTGGCCTGGCGTGGAATTACCTTTGATTGGTCCATACAACATCCCCCTACTCATATGTGTGTGACAATGGGCTTTCTCTTTCTCCGACAGGACACAGAATCCATTACATTTGTGATATTACAGCTCTCTGAATGATTAAAATACTGAGATGTATACGTGATATCATTTTCATGATGATAGGAGTTAAAGCATGTTATTAAACATGGGAACACGGTGGCGCAGTGATAGTGACTAGCTGGCGCCCTGCCTAGAGATTGTTCCTGCCTCCCGCAAGATGCTTGCTACGCTGTGCATGACCCACAATGAAATAATTTGTTGCCGCAGTACTGTCTTTCAAACGTACTAACCTCCAATTCCTGTCCTTACTTTTCTTTCTCCAAGTAACCAATCACCACACAATCAGCTCTGTAATAGACGTTAAGCCATCTGTAAGCTTAGAACGCCAATTCTTCAAAACATTTAAGGAACATTGAAATGTCTTCGTAGTACGTGTTTAATTATTCTGTCTATCTATCCTTCCAGTGTTGTGCCAGCCCAGCAAGAATACAGCACGAGGCAGGAACAATCCATGAACTAGCTAGCGCTGCGGCACTGTTTCCTCACATGTTTAATTATTAACAATACAGATTATTTAAATGATGTTAACATTTTAACTGTATAATGTAATAAACATATTTTGCTGCATTTCATCTTTAAAATGATATCGTCATCATATGTAAATACGCGCTTTATAAAGTGGCTCAGGTTGTGCAATATTATAACTATCCCAAGTTTACAGTGAGGTGATTGTACTTATAAGTACAAACAGTTCTACAAGGAGCACTTGATGGACTGATTGAGTGTGTTTAGAGTTGTTGGGATGAAACTGTGTCTAAACTGCGAGGTCCGTACAGGGAAGGCTCTGAAGTGTTTGCCATGTCAGAGCAGTTCAATAGGCAGCATGGCTCAGGCAGCGTGTGCTTGATGCCATATACTGATAATTCTCTTTCCGATCAGCTGCTGTAGATCTGTGATTCCCCACTCAGATACAGTGATATAAATACTCCGAGTGATGCAGTGAGAGTAATATGGAAAAAGATGATCTGCTGTGGCAACACCTAACGGGAGTAGCTGAAAGAAGAAGAAGAAGGTGCAGTGAGATTAACAACGCTAAAGCAGCTATGGTATTCCGTGGACCATAATATCGTTACAGGTTAATTATAATCAGATACATTAAACTAATAAAGGATATGCAGTTAATTTCAGTGTATTTGATAAACTCGTGTCAGGGATGTGCATCTAAAAAAGAAAGGGAAACCCCACAGGAACAAAAGCACTGCTTTGATGCTGGGTGCTGCCAGTTTGCAAAACCGAGCGGAGAACTTGCGTACGCCAAGGATTTAGCTGCTGTGAAAATGTGCATGGCTTACACCAAGTTTAGGTTTTATACATCGCAATTTGAGCGTGGAAACGGGAGTACGCAACATTTTTGTGCATACGCACCGTTTATACATGAGATCCCAGGACTCCAAACAAATCTGAATTCTCCTATGTGAAATACAACAACAACATTTATTTATATCACACATTTTCATTCAAATAATGGAGCTCAAATTGCTTTACATGATGAAGAAAGAGAAAAAAGGCAAAATAAATAAGAAAATAGAATTAGGGAACACTAATTAACATAGAATAAAAGTAAGGTCCAATGGCCAGGGAGGACAAAAAAAACAAAAAAAAAAAAACTCCAGACGGCAAATCTGCAGATGTTCCGAGGCCACGAGACCACCCAGCCCCCTCTTGGTATTCTACCTGACACAAGTGATCTCAATCAGTCCTCATTGTATTCATATAATCTACAGTTGTGGCCAAATGTTCTGAGAATGAGCCAAGTGTTGGTTTTCACACAGTTGTCTGCTTCAGTGTTTTGAGATCTTTGTGTCAGATGTTTCTCTGGTACACTATAGTAGAGTGACGAGCAGTTCAAAAGTTTCAAAGGCTTTTATTGACAATCCCATGAAGTTTATGTACAGACTCCATATTTGCAGTGTTGGAAATTCTTTCTTTTTCAAGACCTCTGGAATTCACCCTGGAAGGCTGGCAATCAACTTCTGAGCCAAATCCTGACTGATGGCAGCTGCCCATTCTAATCAATGCTTGGAGTTTGTCAGAATTGGTGGGTTTTTGTTTGATGACTGACCACAAGTTCTCAGTGGGGAGGTTCCTGGCCATGGACCCCAAATTTCGATGTTTTGCTCCCAGAGCCACTTAGTTGTCACTTTTGCCTTATGGCCCGGTGCTGCATCATACTGGATTGTTCACTGTTGGCCACCAAAGTGTTGTTGGATGGTTGGGAGAAGTTGCTCTCGGAGGAGGTTTTGGTCCCATTCTTTATTCATGGCTGTGTTCTGAGAAGCAACCCCACACATGAATGGTCTCATGATGCTTCACTGTTGGCACACATGACACAGGACTGATGGTAGCGCCGCTCATCTTTTCTTTTTTCCAGTCAGAAAGGGGATTCATCAGAGAAGATGACTTTCCCCCAGAAGTCCCCAGCAGCCAAATCCCTGTACCTTTTGCAGAATATCAGTCTGTCCCTGATGTTTTTCTTGGCTTCTTTGATGCCCTTCTTGACACCCACCTGGCCAGTCTGCAAAAGTCTTTGCCTCCCTCATTGGGTGTGCAGATGCCCTCCCACCTGTCTGCTGCCATTACTGAGCAAGCTCTGCACTGGTGGTGCCCCCCGATCCTTAACCATCAACTTTAGGAGATGGTCCTGGCATTTGCTGGACTTTCTTGGGTACCCTGAAGCCTTCCTCACAACAATTGAACCTCTCTATTCTGATAGAGTGATCTCCAGCCTTGTCTTCATCGACACTCTCACCTGTGTGAACAAGAGGATCACTGAGATGACGTCAGCGGGTCCTTTTGTGGCAGTGCTGAAAGGCAGTGGAAATGTTGCTTTTTTTTGGGATGAAGTTCATTTTCATGGCAAAGAGGGACTTTGCAAATAATTGCAATTCATCTGATCCCTCTTCAGAACATTCTGGAGTTGAGGAAAATTGCCATCATAAAAACTGAGGCAGCAAACTTTCTGGAAATTAATATTTGTGTCATTCTCAAAAGTTTTGGCCACAGCTGGACTCTTGCATTTTGCTCTGTACTTGTACTCTTGCTATTGTACTTTTGTATTGTTTTCCTGAGGTGGCAATGATAGCTTGGCCATGTAGATCTGTGAAGAGCATTACTTGGGTCCTCTTCTGTGTATTGTATTGTCAGTCAGTCAGTCAGTGTCCAACCTGCTATATCCTAACACAGGGTCACGGGGTCTGCTGGAGCCAATCCCAGCCAACACAGGGCGCCAGCCCACTGCAGGGCACACACACCCAGCACACACACGGGACAATTTAGAATTGCCAATGCTCCTAAACTGCATTTCTTTGGACTGTGGGAGGAAACCCATGCAGACATGGGGAGAACATGCAAACTCCACTCAGGGAGGATCTGGGATGCGAACCCAGGTCTCCCCATTTTATGACACCCACTGCACACCCAACCTGCTTTGAACGGTTTCTTCCATTATTTTTTTTCCCAGCAAGGGTTTTTTGGAAGTTTTTTCTTTTACTTGTGGGGGCAGTCAAAAACCAGGGCCTGTTCAAGCCCACTGCATGTGTGATTTTGAGCTATACAAAAAAATTAATTGTTGTTGTTGATGACCAACGTGCACCTTCAGCGCTTTTCCTCCAAATTCGCATGTGTGTTGCAACGTATCTTTAAATTTAGTACCCCCTCTCTCTCTGTCGCTCAAGCGCATTCCTGTAAAGCTGCTTCTCAGACTTTATCTTCGAGGTGCCTTTCTCACTTTCCATCCGGTTTTATACTTTCAGTCTTTAAAGATGATTCTGTCAGGGTGCTTCGTAGGGTGCTTTACTAACATCTCTTCGCCGGCGCTGCCTCTCTCTCGAGCACATGTTCCTGTGTCTCAGACCCTGTCGTTCTTTTTGGCTTTCCATCTTTGCAGGCGAGACTCCACGCATGCGCCTTTACTTCTCAGACGTCTCAAACCCGCACTTCCTCATTCGTCAGGATGCCAAATCCAAACTGACCAATCAGGTTCCTTGGAGGGACGGGACAACCAGACCTTATTAGTGTTTCAAAATCTAGCAAATTTATTTTCCTCTAAAAGGCCCATAAATATTTAAAAATATACAGTAGCAAATTCGTATTCTCTATATTTTCTCTAAGTATATATTTTACACTCTTATTACTCTTTCTTTCTTTCTTGTATATGTTTTATTTTTTCTATGTATATATATATATATTATGGGGTGCCAAACAGGCAAATACAACAATTTTCTGAATATATAACGTCAAAGCCTGATTATATAAAGTCATCATCTGAATATACAGTGCATCCGGAAAGTATTCACAGCGCTTCATCACTTTTTCCACCTTTTGTTATGTTACAGCCTTATTCCAAAATGGATTAAATTCATTTTTTTCCTCAGAATTCTACACACAACACCCCATAATGACAAAGTGAAAAAAGTTTACTTGAGATTTTTGCAAATTTATTAAAAATAAAACAATTGAGAAATCACATGTACATTACTTCAGGTCAGTAATGAAGAGGATCATCAGTAAACACCATTGAAGTTCAGATTTTACCACACAAGCACATATTATTAGGATTGTCTATTGAGGCCATGGAGGACTACATCTTGTCTTTTTTTTTTGGATGGGGTTGATTTAGGGACTATATTGGTGCTGCAGCACTTCAGCTGAATCCAGCACATCACCCAAATCTACTTGCAAATAGCCAAGCCATTTTCTCTCCTGCCAGTGAATATGACTTCCCTAACTGGCTGCTCTATTCCATGATTCAGCTCAGTTATTGTTTCCACTTCCACCCGGACTGTCTTTGTGGACCGTGTTTAGTGAGCGCTGCTCAGATAAACTCAGCCGATTCTGTTAGGGATTATTGTGCTTTTGGTAGGTTTATTATAAATTCAGCACATATACAGAATATTATTATCATTTTACAATATAATCACTTTGTGTATTATTCCAAACAGGGTAGGATTTTGAGGGATCATCCAGGGTATGAGGGTTCTCAATCTGTTTTGTACAAAATAAATAAGGTCAGGTTAGGATAGGGAGCCACACCCACTACATGACAAAAAAACTCGGTATCCCCGTTGGCAACCCCCTAGGCAGACACGCGGTCCAGTCCCACCGTCCAGAAATAACCTTCTGTCTGCTGCAGCCAGGTGTTACGTGGGTAGTGAGGGTCCTGCGAGCCAGATCATCCTCTGGGAATCACACCACATGGCCGTAGTGCCATAACTGACACTCGATTACAATGCAGGTCATGTGCCTCACTCGAGACTCCATGAGCAACACCAAGTCAAACCAGTGGCTCCCAAGGATTCTCTGAAGAGACACAGGAGTTCGGTCTTTATCTCAGGTCACTGGATAGCATCCATGTCTCACATACAGGAAGCACCGGGACTCTAAAGACTTGGACCTTCGTCCTTTTGCAGAGATATCAGCAGCGCCACACACCCCTTTCCAGTGACCTCATGACCCTCCATGCTCTCCCGATCCATCTACTGACTTCATAGGAAGAGTCACCAGAGTCACATGAATGTCACTGCTGAGGTAAGTAAATCTCTCAATGACGAGGTCGACACTCTCTCCACAGACAGTCGCACTGCTGATGGCCGTGCCCAAGAGGTCATTAAAGGCCTGGATGTTGATTTTTATCACAAGCCCAGACCCTCAGACTCCTCACTCAGACTCTCAAGAGCCCCCATCAGAGCCTCCATTGAAGATCACAGCATCGTCACCAAAGTCAAGATCAGTGAATCTCTCTTCACCAACAGATGCCCTACAGCCCTACCCACCACCCAGTCCATGCCAGCACTGAACAAATTAGGTGCAAAAACACACCGCTGACGAACCCCAAAATCAACTGGGAAAAATGTTGAGGTTCTGCCTCCACTCTGCACAGCACTCACAGTACAAGTGCACGGCAAAATAAAGAAACCACAGTGCTACTTCTACACAACTTTCAGCGTGTGACAGGCACTTTACCAGAGTTCATTACATTGAGATTTAACAAACTAACTTTATAAAGTCCGCCATTGGACACACCTGAAGATCCTCCAGACAAGGTCAGACACAAACACGCAGTATGGTGGTTACAGACTCTGGTGTATATTACCGAGAGGTGACAGTCTGACCAGTCAAGTCGTCTTTCTTGGCTTCTCTCATTGTTGCTCTGCTTGGGTCCATTGAGGACTTTTATTTTATGAAGCTTCAAGTGGAGAAGCTGTCTGTGGGAGAATACATTCTCAATCACGTAATGTGTCTCTTTTATTATTATTAACACTTTTGGACCCAAATTGCACATCCATATCTATTCTTTCAGACATATGGGCAATGGTTGTACCTGTGACACCTCTATTTTTTTTTTTTGAACTTTTGAAACCAGTTCTCCATTTTGTGGGGTATGAGTAGGCCGCAGCCTGCTGGTTGTCAGTTGTGGCATGGCTGACTTAGAGTGAACCTATTCTGGGCAGGCTTTATGGTCTGGGCACCCCTTTCTGCCATGGCTGAGACTCCGGAACATGGCAGACACCTTCTTCTGTCAAAATGGAACAGTGCAGCTGCTCTAATCACCAGGGTTCCTTACTAATCATGGCGGCATGCTAGAGCGCAGCGGCTACTCCGGATTAAAAAAAAAAAGGTGCATTTTAGCTGTTTTTAACTATTTAACTATTTATTTTGTTCGCACAGTCAATAAATCATGTGTGTGAAAGACACACAAAGACTCTCATACAACAGCGTCACACTTCTGGAAATCAATTCAAGATTTAACACCAACAACTTACCTGAAGACGCTCTAACAAAAGAGCTCCGTGAGCTAGGCCTGCTCCGTGAACCCGCCCCTGAATCACCTACAGGTATCATCCCAGCAAGGAGACGCCGCAAGCGGTGTGAGCGTACCCGGAAGCGCGGTAAACGAGGAGGTGTCCGAGCTAAGCTAAAGGCTAATCCAACCAGACCGGCTGTTCCGTCCATCATTCTGGCAAATGTTCGTTCATTGGACAACAAACTGGACCATATCCGACTTCTAAGAGCAAAACGTCGCGAAGTAAGAGACTGCTGTGTTTTTATCTTCACGGAAACCTGGCTGAATGATAATATCTCCGACGCGGCTATATAGCTAAAAGGGCTACATGCTATCCGTGCGGATGGAGACGCCAACAGATCCGGAAAAACACGCGGCGGCGGCCTGCGTGTATACATCAACACAGAATGGTGTGGAAACACAGGTATGATCACGAAGCACTGCTCATCGCTGGTGGAATTTGTGGCAGTTAAGTGCAGACCTTATTATTTGCCGCGAGAATTAAGTATTATTGTCATTGTGGCAGTGTATATTCCTCCCGATGCAAATGCTAAGGAGGCGTTATGCGAGCTGTACGAGGCCATCGGTGACCTGCAATCTCGCCACCCTGAGGGATTTTTTATTATCGCTGGGGACTTCAATCAAGCGAATTTAAAGACTGTTCTGCCTAAACTCCACCAGCATGTTAAATTTCCGACAAGAGGAGACAATATATTGGACTTGGTATACACTAACACCAGGTCTGCATATAGAGCAACTCCACACCCTCACATTGGACAGTCTGATCACATTACAGTAATGCTTACTCCGGCATATATGCCATTGCTGAAGAGAACAAAGCTGGTAATAAAGCAGATCAGAACATGGCCGGATGGAGCTACTGAAGCCCTGCAGGACTGTTTTGAGAGCACAAAATGGAGTGTCTTTAGAGAAGTGGCGACCATTGATCATCACATTGACATTAATGAGTATGCCGAAGCAGTTACAGGATACATTGACAAATGCATTGGAGATGTCACTGTCATCAAATCTGTCTCAACGCGCGCTAACCAGAAGCCATGGTTCACAGCAGAAGTTCACGAGCTGCTGAAAACAAGGGATGCTGCCTACAAAGCCAACGACGAAGTGGCACTCAGAGCAGCCAGAGCCAACCTGTCCCAAGGCATCAAGCTAGCAAAGCGGGAGTACTCAAAGAAAATCAGTGATCACTTCGCCTGCTCAAGAGATTCTCGGCGAATGTGGCAGGGCATCCAAACCATCATGGATTATAAGGCCCCACCGCATATGTGTGTTAACGACACCTCTCTTCCAGACGCTCTTAACACCTTCTATGCCAGGTTTGAGACACAGAACAATAAACCAGCATGGAAGGCCATCCCCTCGTCAGACAATCAAGTTTTGTCCCTGTCTGCAGCTAGTGTGAGAAGGACTCTCATCAGGGTCAACCCACACAAAGCTGCTGGACCAGATAACATACCTGGACGTGTGTTCAGAGCTTGTGCACACCAGCTGACTGATGTCCTAGTGGACATCTTCAACATCTCCCTGAGCCAAGCTGTTGTGCCACAATGTTTTAAAAACACCACCATCAGACCTGTCCCAAAGACAGCCACAGCCTCAGAACTCAATGACTACCGCCCAGTGGCACTCACTCCAATCATTATGAAGTGCTTTGAGCTGTTAGTTTTGAGTCACATAAAGAATCAGGTGCCCCCCAAACTGGACCCTCTACAGTTTGCATATCAATCAAACCGATCAACTGACGATGCAATTTCATGGTATTCCACCTGATCCTGTCACATCTGGATCACCGCAATGCACATGTAAGAATGATGTTCATTGATTTCAGCTCAGCATTCAATACTATCATTCCCGGGCAGCTGATCAGTAAGCTGGATCTGCTCGGACTTAACACCTCCACCTGCAACTGGATTCTGGACTTTCTCACTGAAAGACCTCAAACAGTACAGATTGGGAATAAAAGATCTAACACCATCACACTGAGCACAGGTGCCCCCCAGGGTTCTGTGTTGAGCCCGCTACTCTTCATGCTGTTGACCCATGATTGCACCTCCAACTCTGACACAAACCACATTATTAAGTTCGCCAATGACACTACAGTAGTGGGACTCATTGAGAACGACGATGATGCGGTGTACACAGAAGAGGTGGAACGGTTGGTACTTTGGTGTGAAGACAATAATCTGTCTCTTAATGTTGAAAAGACAAAAGAGTTGATTGTTGACTTCAGGAAGACAAAGGCTGTCCATCTCCCACTCAAAATTGATGGCGTCACAGTAGAGAGAGTGAAGAGCACCAAGTTCCTAGGTGTTCATATCACAGAGGACCTGTCCTGGACCAAAAACACCAACTATCTTACAAAAAGAGCCCAGCAGCGTCTTTACTTCCTGCGACGACTGAAGAAGGTGAACCTCCATAAATCCATACTTACCACCTTCTACAGAGGCACCATAGAGAGCGTCCTGACCAGCTGTATTACAGTCTGGTATGGAAACTGGCATGCCTCCGACCACAAAGCCCTTCAGAGTGCATCATTGGCAGCTCTCTACCCAGTCTGCAGGAGATCTACACCTCACGCTGCCTTCATAAAGCCACTAGCATCATGGCTGACCCCCACCACCCCTCCCACCAACTGTTTACTCCTGTTCCATCTGGAAGACGACTCTGCAGCATCAGGAGCAGGTCTGCGAGATTGTGCAATAGTTTCTTTCCCCAAGCAGTCCGGCTCCTGAACACCATGCTGCCCTCCTCCACACTGGACTCTTTACTCCACACACTCTCTGGATTACATAATACTACTTAATACTGTATATGTTTTTTAGTTATATATATATATATATATATATATATATATATATATATATATATATATACATATATATACTGCGGTGGGTTGGGACCCTGCCCGGGATTGATTCCTGCCTTGTGCCCTATGTTGGCTGGGATTGGCTCCAGCAGACCCCCGTGACCCTGTTTGGATTCAGCGGGTTGGAAAATGGATGGATGGATGGATGGATATATATATATATATATATATATATATATATATATATATATATATCTTGTGTACTGCACCTTTTGACTCTGGAGGACGATATTTCATCCCACTGTGTACTGTAAGTATATTGTTAGGATGACAACAAAGCTCTACTACTACTACTACTACTACTACATTGTTGCAGTTGCCTGGAAAAAAAAAAGTCTTCAAATTTTTACTTACACATTTTAACACAGTGTATTTCAGGAATGTATGCTACACAAAAAACTGTATTTATACAACGTCAGGCTCACAGATCACAGTATTACACTGGTCACTATATCTTCTTCAAGTCTATTTACAGCCATTCATAAAGCTGAATGTAGATGGCTAAGATGTCTAGTTTCCTTTGAGAAGTCGTCTTGACCCCAAAACCTGTGGTACAGTTTCAGTGGTTTTATTCCACATTTGCCATATTTTTGTTTGCCTCTCCTGCCATTTTATTATTTTCTGTCTCTCCAGTGTGAATTCTCATATGTCTATGAAGTCGCCTTCTGTCTGAAAAACTCTTACCACATTCAGAGCAGCTGTAAGGCTTCTCTCCACTATGAACTCGCTTATGTCTATGAAGGCCACTGCTGTTTGAGAATTGTTTTCCACATTCAGGACAGCAATACGGCTTCTCTCCAGTGTGGATTCTAAGGTGACACTGAAGATGGAACACCTCCGAGAATCTTTTCCCACATTCAGAACAGCAGTGAGGTTTCTCACCCGTGTGAATTCTTCTGTGTTTGTGAAGGGTATTGCTGTACGCAAATCGTTTGCCACATTCTGAACAACAGTATGGTTTCTCTCCCGTGTGAGTTCTGATGTGACTCTGAAGATGGCTGACCTCCAAGAACCGTTTTCCACATTCCGTGCAACAATAAGGTTTCTCTCCGGTATGAATTCGGATGTGGCGTTGAAGATGGCATATTTGTGAGAATCTTTTCCCACAATCGGAACAGCAATGAGTTCTCTCCCCAGTGTGAATTTTTGCATGTTTCTGAAGACTGCTGTTGTAGGAAAACGTTTTGCCACATTCACAACAGCAATGCGGTTTCTTTCCACTGTGGATGGTCATGTGCTTCTGCAGGCTACTGTTAACGGAGAATCTCTTGCCACATTCAGAACAGCCAAATGGCTTCTCTCCAGTATGAATTCGGGTGTGTTGCTGGAGAGTGTTGTTATGGGAGAATCGCTTACCACATTTAGAGCAGCAATAAGGTTTTTCTCCAGTGTGGATTCTAGTGTGGATCTGAAGATTGCTTATTTGCGAGAATTGTTTGCCACACTCTGAGCAGCAATGAGGCTTCTCTCCAGTGTGAATTCTTTCATGTTTGTTAAGATGGTCTCTCCGTGAAAAGAGTTTTCCACATTCAGAACAGGCATATGGCTTCTGTCCGGTCTGGATCAACTTGTGATCTTTACAGTCAGATTTGTATTTGAAGGTTTTTGTGCACTCCTGTCGAGCACACAAAGTCTGTCGATTTGTGTTATGCACTTCTTGTTGATCAGTCTTGATGGCTCCTACCTGTGTTAGACCGGTAGGAGGGGAACTACACTGCAAAGTAGCCATAGTCTCAGATCCTCTTGTTGATTTATTCATCTTCTCCTTGTCCTGTTCCTGTTGCTGTCTGCTCTCAAAAGAGGTCTGAGCATTCTCATGTGAACCTGCAATTAAATGAACAATTTAATTAGATTAATTAAAAGAACAAATTATGGAAAAGAGAGAGGTGGTGACACTGGTTGCTGTCACCACCTCACAATGAGGTTCCATTCCTGGTCTGTCCATTGTACTTATAGACTTTACATCTTCTCCTGGTGTCTGATCAGTTTCTCCATTGCCCTATCATATCCCACAGACATGTCTGCTATGTAAATCACGGTCTGGTCTGACTGGGTGTGGCTGTGAGTGCCAGTGTGCCCTGCAATGGAGGGGTGCCCATTCTGAGCGAACCTCGGATGTCACCACCTCAGGTGAAGCCTCTGATGTTGGGCCATGGTGGCTGGTTTGCTTACTTGACAGGGTGAAGAGCAAAGTATTACATTCTTTGGTCTGAATGGCATTATGATTATTTAGGTGACTACCTATTAGGTAGCACTTGTGGTTGGTCAGCCAGAAGGCAAACGTCTGCCATGTCCTCTCAGTTGTGAGAAGCAGATCACAGATATGTGATACAGTATACATGTTTTACCTAATTGGGACTCACCGGGTCTGCGCACCTTTGCAGGCGACTACCCAAATAATCAGACCTGTCTGGGAGGCGGAGTTCAGTCATCAGGAGGAGGGACTTAGATGCTGCCTTCCGCGGAGTGAAGGACTGTGGGTAGCAGGAAGAAAGAGAAAGCGTGGTTGTTTCCCACTGTCTGTTTAAGTATCTGCACTCCAAATAGTTAGAGAGTTCCTTAGGAATAAGTGGGCGTCAAATGAAGCAACGCAAGTTCTGTTCATATTAAATTGTATATATGACTATGTAGGAACCAATACGTTATTCCCTTGTTAAAGTTAAATGAGTAAAGAACCAGAAAGTAATGATGTATATTTTGAGAACGTTAATTGTCCATGAAGTTCTTATAGGGCACTGTTAACTAAGAATATTTAATTTATTAATGATGTTATCTGCGGTGGGTTGGTGCCCTGCTCGGGATTGGTTCCTGCCTTGCGCCCTGTGTTGGCTGGGATTGGCTCCAGCAGATCCCCGTGACCCTGTAGTTAGGATTCAGCGGGTTGGAAAATGGATGAATTAATGATGTTATAATAGTTAACGCTTTAACGCTTCTCAATTGTGCCTTTAGTTACACCAAGTGGCCAACATCAGCATTGCAACTCTGTGATTAATATTTGCATAAGATTTTGCAACGTGGTTTTCCTTTACGTGTAATGTGAGAACTAAGAATACTTCTACTTTAATTTTTATTGTAGACCACACACACTGTCATATGTACATCTAGATCTGCATATTAAAGTTTGGATCTGAAATCTACTTTCCAAGTGTTTTAATAGTACAGAAGCGTATTAGGGTCACGGTGAAGAAAAAAAACAAACTATATGTCGAGAATAAAGTCATACTGTAAAAACTAAACTTCATCTTAAAATGAATATTTAATTTACTACATTTTCTCAATGCCTCGCAGTTAGGAGACCCCAGTTCTCTTCCTGGGTCCTCCCTGCATGGAGTTTGCATGTTCTCCCCGTGTCTGCGTGGGTTTCCTCCCAGAGTCCAAAGACATGCAGGTTAGGTGGAGTGGCGATTCTAAATTGTGCTTGGTGTGTGGGCCCTGTGGTGGGCTGGCGCCCTGCCCGGGGTTTGTTTCCTGCCTTGCGCCCTGTGTTGGCTGGGATTGGCTCCAGCAGACCCCCGTGACCCTGTAGTTAGGATATAGCGGGTTGGATACTGGATGGATGGATGGATAGGTTGGATTTTCTCAAACCCCGTCATAAATTATGTAGCGCATGAAATGCTTTGTGTTAAGTGTTCCCTGAGCCATGTTGATCGCTACGTGCTTCTTAAATTGACTACCTCTTGCACTAAGAGGAGGTGCAGGCAGCGATCACCACACAGAATACATTCATTTTGTGATATTCCTGCTCCCTGAACATTTACAATGCTAAGATAAATACCTGATATCATTTTCATGACGAAATGCATTAAAGCATGTGGTGGCGTAGATGTTGCACTGCTGCCTTGCAGCAAGGGGGTCCTGAGTGTTCCCTACCTTGAGTTTGTATGTTTTTCTGGTGGGTTTACTCGGTGTGCTTCAGTTTCCTTCCAAAGTCATGTGGGATGTGCGGTTTTGTTCTGCTATATTGACCCTGCTAGTGTTTGTTTGGATGGGCGCAACCCTGAATGGTTGTATAACGAAGATTTTTTTAAAGTACTGAACACTCCGTGGTCTAAGTTTACAACTAGTGTTAATTTCACAAAGACGTCTATCGTGTGATGATTGGTTAGGTGGAGAAAGAAAAAGGAAGGATAGGAACTGGGGGTTTGGTACGTCGGACAGAGATAGCACGCATGCAATAAAGAAAGCCCGCTCAGAAGAAACATCCATTAAATTCTGTGTTCGTGTCTCCGACTACCAGATCACGAACCCAACATTCACACAATATTTCAGTTAAACCTCTGAGATACCCATTCATACATCCAGTTTTTTGGAGCCTCGTCACACCTGCCATAAAGTTTGTAGCCGCTGAATTATAAGGTGTCATCAGGCACGGGTAAGACGCGTGTCAAAAGAATTCTCAGAGTCCAAGAGTTCGTTTTTAAAGGTATTTAGTGAAAGTTAAAAGCAAATAATCCACACAAGAATAAAAGAAAAAATAGTTACACACGTAGAATAAAAGGCAAAGGAAAAAATGTATCTTCATTAAACTTAGCTTTTCTTGAAGGACTTTAGTTATTCCCATACATTTCCATATTTCCATAGGTTCTCAATTTCTTCTTCTGTACGCCTTAGCGTACGGTGTTGGACTTAAGTAAACAAGTTTTCTTTACTTGTTATTTCTCACATTCAAAGAGCCCGTAGGCCATTGAGCACTGTTACGTGCGGTCAAGTTTTTTCTTCTCTACTTAAAGGTTCTCAGCTTCTTCTTTTGTACACTTTACGCACGGCACAACACATAAATTAAGTGCTGTTAAGTGCATATTTACTTCACACACTCAAAAGGCTCGTAAGCCGGTTGGCACATAGGCAAGTGCCTAGGCACGGTGACGTGTGATCACGGTTAAAAACCGTATGCCTCCACACCTTATACAAGGCAAGGCTGTCACTAACTAACTGAAGAATAAGGTTTACTCCAAGCTGTTAGAAATGGTAGAATATACCACAACATTCTACTTACGGGGATTATAGGAACCTCCCGTTATTTATGCATTGTCATCTAAGAAATACTGTATCCATGAATCTTATAGAACAAGGAAAATGACTCTTACAAAGTTCTCTACACTGAACTTACTCCTGGGGACCCCTTACTGCGAGGGAGCAGCACTACCGCTACATTACCGTGGAAGTTTAATACCTAATTAATGCATTTCATCATGAAAATATTATCAAGTATTTATTTTAGCATTCTAAATGTTTAGAGAGCAGGAATATCATGAAGTGAAGGAATTCTGTGCAGCGATCGCTGCCTGCGGCTCCTCTCAGTACAAGAGGACGTCCGTTTAAGAAGCGCGTAGCGATTAACAACTGGGTCGGGGAACACTTAATATAAAGCATTTAATGTGCTCCATTAACTTATGATGGGGTTTGAGAAAATCTAGTAAATTAAACATTCATTTTAAGAGCAAGTTTAGTTTACGACATTCTACTTTAATGGCAAAATAAACTATGAGAATAAAGTGGAAATGTCGAGAATAAAGTCAACATGTCGACGTTATTCTCGACATATTTTTTTTCTTCACCGTGGCCCTACTACAAATGCCAACTATTCATATACAGCCAGAAGAAGTCCTTCAGTTGTTTCTCCACCTCCAATCTTCATATACTGTACCGTCAAATAGGTGAACCAGCCGCCGTGGCGCAACAGCTGAGGCTTCACCTCAAGCGCGGATGTTTGACATTCGATCCCCGTAAGTAGGGCCCTTTGATTTGCACGATGCGGAAAACACAGACGGAATGACCGCTTGAAAACAGATTTTAGATAAATGTGCCAAATTTAGAGACTGAAGGGGTGACTGCTGCAAACCAGTGTTATACTATGTGTTTTTTTATTTAAGTTTAATGTCACTGTTCTCTGTGCCCAATGTTATGGATTCATTCATACAGGCAGACCAACTATGGTACACAGGCACAGTATCAGCATTTAGACTTGCCGAGCCAAGCACAGGGCTAGAGAGACACAGACAACTGGAGAATTGAATAGTCAGCCTAAAGACAGACTTGTATATTTCTGTCTTCTGTCAGCATATTTCCTTGTTGGGAGAATGAGAACTGTATGTGGGCATTGTGCTATTCCTGAATGTTTGAAGGTGGGGTTTGAGTACTTTCCTGCCCTTGTTTGGATCCGGAGCCAAGAGCCTGCACATGGAGAACCACTATATAAGAATGGACACCTACGGCCAACACTTTGAAGCTTCCGGGCGGAAGAGTATGTCTTCTGTCCGGCTAAAATCCTTTCAGCGTGGCGACGAAAGATGACGGGCTGCACAGATCAAGATTCCCACGGCTTGATATGTCTGTCATAAGCTTCCCGTTTGTAATACCACGTGAAACCGTCAGTAAAGAGCTAGATTATCCTTTTGTACTCGTGTAATCTTTTAACCATCATATTGCATGCAGGGGAGGGATAATACCTTTTTATTTAAATTCAGGTTATTAAAACGCCACAATTGAAAAAGAACACATTTCCAGAGAGCCAATACCTCTCTTCAGGAAACAACCAGTCTGTCTACTGACTTCATAGGAAGAGTCACATGAATGTCACTGCCGAGGTAAGTAAACCTCTCGATGACGAGGTCGACACTCTCTCCGCAGACACACTCTAAAAATAGAAAAAGGCCTCTTTTTGATTTAAGGTAATTTTAGTAGTTGTAATGAACTATATTAATATGTTTGTTCACCTAACGTAATTTTTTGCCTTACTTCAAATTGAAAATCCTTGCTGTCACTTAATGTAACTTCTTCTATTTAGTCTAAAGCAAAAAAATCGCTTTGGAAACCTTGCTGGCTCCAACCCCTGTGATGTCACGTCCGGGCTCGCACCAATGGCAGAAGACCTACATGAGCCCCACCCCTTTGACTTCACTTCCTGTGATCCCCTTTTCCCTGTTCCCTCAGTCTTGTTTTGGACTTCTCGTAACTTCACTGTAATTTAATCCTGATACTCTGTATATCCAATTCATTATAATACCTATTCATGGTGGCTCTAAAATCTGTACTAACCCCTACTCTCTCTTCTGTTTCCTTTTCCGGTGTTGCCACCACCATCTACTCTAAGCACCATGATGTTCCAAAAATGATGGATGGATTAAAAGCCAGAAGTCTGTATGACCATCAGCATCAAGTGACTCCGTGAGAACCCTAACTACAAAGAGGACTATTTTCATTTATGTTAGGTAGAATGCCCAGGGAGGACTGGGTGGTCTCGTGGCCTGGAACCCCTGCAGATTTTTTTTTTTTTTTTTCTCAAGCTCTCTGGAGTTTTTTTTTTTGTTTTTTCTGTCCCCCCTGCCCATTGGACCTTACTCTTTTTTTATGGTAATTAATGTTGCCTTATTTTAATTTCTTATTTTGTCTTTTATTTTTCTTTTCTTCATTATGTAAAGCACTTTGAGCTACTTTTTGTATGAAACTGTGCTATAGAAATAAATGTTGTTGTTGTTGTTGGACTCAGTTTTGTGCACATCAGTGCTGTATTATTTTGAAAAGCAACTTGGCAGCCAGGAAACCAAATTATACGGGTGGCTGCTCCAAACCTTTATATGACTCTGCCTCAAGTTTGTGACTAATATATATATATATATATATATATATATATATATACACACACACATTTTATGTATACTATATTAATGTTATGTAATGTTCAAAATATAAGATGTATTTAATATATGTACATATAATTATTTCAAATAGATATTTTATGTATAATTTATAAATATTTTTTGTGAAAAGCTTATAAAATATATTGTGTATTTAATATGTATATATATGTATTTTTTGTGAAATGTTTGTTCTGAATATTTGCAGAAAAAACATGTTCAAGGAATGACCAAAAAATTGATTTTTGTACTCACAGTGGAGCACTTTAAAACAACTGCTGAAAACACATTACTTTAACAAGGCTTTCCAATAACTTCACCTTCATTTAATCCTGATGCTCTGTATATTCAATTAAGTAGGGGGCTGGGTGGTCTCATGGCCTGAACCCCTGCAGATTTTAATTTTTTTCTCCAGCTGTCTGGAGATTTTTTTTTTGTTTTTTTCTGTCCTCCCTGGCCATCAGACCTTACTTTTATTCTATGATAATTAGTGTTCTCGTATTCTAATTTTTATTTATTTTGTCTTTTTTCTCTTTCTTCATCATGTAAAGCACTTTGAGCTACATTATTTGCATGAAAATGTGCTATATAAATAAATGTTGTTTATTCAAATTCAACCAAACATGTATCCCACCTTCATGATAATTGAAACCTACTGGATACACCAAGAGAAGCACAGGTAGGACTTGTAGATGTTCTCCGTTTCACTTTTTCTGTTATGTTTAATCACATGACTTACCTATTCTAACACTCCTAGATGACTTCTGCTCTTCTTCTTCTCCTTTTTCATTTCCTTCAAGGACTTCCTCCTCAAACTCCGATTTCAGTTCCACAGAATTCTGTTCAGCAGACAGGTGTCCTCCCGTGTTAGCGAGCCAGGGCTGTGAACTGGAATGAGACTCTCCGCAAAAAACCTCCTGTTTGAAGACATTCCCAGTTTCTTGTTTTGGCAGGTCGAGAGTAACTGAGAAGTCCTCTGAATCTTCATTTTTAATGTCAGCAATCCCCTCCTGGGACTCCTCCGGTTTAGAAATCGAAATTCTTCCTTCACAGTCCTCCAGCTTCAGCCATACATTCTCGGGTGCTCCCCAGTCACAGTCCTCTTGTTTAATGCAGGTCAGGCGTCGATCCATTACCTCATCTCTGGCTAAAGCCATTGTTCCGTGTGAAACTCTTCTCTCCACCCAAGTTTCTGCTCTTCTCTTCTAAGAGTCCCCTCCTCACATGGTCAGCTCTGCCCAGAAGCCCATTAGACACCTCTGTGCATCAGCATATGAACTGGTCAAGCAGCCTCCTTAGCCTCTGTCAGAACAAAACAAAGTGACAGAATCACTTCCTACAGTCACCAAAAATAACTCAAGTACACTTCAAAGTTTGTTTCTGTGCTGCCACAGGGTGGAACTTGCAGGAAAAGGAGAACAGAAATGGCACCGGAGTCAAAAACAGCCGTTCTTGAATCGATTGGTAAGGGCGTGGCTTAGCTGATAGGGGGCGTGGCTTAGGTGTCCAACACTTCACAGAGCTACGGAGGAGAAAAGAGACATCATTGTTAGCGTTGGCGCCCCCTCTTGCCCCAGTGGGGTACTGCATACCTTTGTCCGAGCCTGGAAGGTGATCCTCAGGCGCACGTGCCTGATAGAGTACTATGAAATATGACAAAGAAATAAATAACAACTTAAAATGTGAGCATAAATAATGAAATGGGTCACAAAATGTACTTTTTTTCCTTATTTCTTTATATATCTGTTTATTATTTCTTCACTTCAGTGACCTCACAGGCCTTGAAATGAAAACTGTTACTTTCACTCATTAACATTATGAGGGCGGGCTCTAGTGAGTACTGCATTTTGATTGGTGAATCATCTGCAGACTGGATGGATGTGTTTCGCGTGGCTCGGGAATCCCGTGGCAAGAAAATATCAGCCGGAGTTACCGTGTTTAGCGGGGACATGAATTCAAGAAACTCCAAATTCATAATTTGAAGTGTCTGCTGTACACGTGACACTTGATGGCTGCCGATTCACCAATCGCAAAACAGTATTTGCTCGAACCCGCCCCTCACAGCTTTGACAAGTGAATGTGACAGTTTTCATTTCATGCTGCCTGTGGGGTCAATGAAGTGAAAAAATAATAAGACAGAGAGAGAGGTTAGGAGCAGGCGCTGATAGAGCGCATTGCTGCACCCACCACACGACAAACCAACACAGGACCCCAGATTAGGACTCGAGTGCAGCCATGAAAACGGGTGACACCTCAGCACCACACTAGTTCAGATGGAGTGGGAACAGTGGGAGGTTATTTACGGTGGCTGGAGTGCCAGTTCTACCACCAAACCCCAAGTTCTTCCCTGCAGGTTGCAGGGCTGGATGCAGATTAACATCAAACCCAGGTTAAGGGCCTTGCTCAAGGGCCCAACAGAGTAGAGTCACTTTTGGCATTTACGGGATTCGAACCGGCAACCTTCCGATTGCCAGTGCAGATCCCTAGCCCACCACTCTGCCCAAAAATATATAAAAAATAATATACCGATACAAAAAGAAATAAGCAATTTTATGACGCATTTAGTTATTTATACTCACATTTTATGTTGCTATTTATTTTTTGCCTAATTTCACAGTACTTTGTTACACTTTGGGGGGTCTGAGGATCAACTTCCATGCTCAGACAAGGTCGCAATACCCTGTTGGGCCGACAGGGGGAGCCAACGAGAACAATGCCGTCCCTTTTCTCCTCCGTAGCTCTGAGAAGGGTTGGACACATAAGCCACGCCCCCTACCAGTTAAGCCACGCCCTTACCAGTCTGGAAGACATCCATTCGAGAACTCCCAGAAGACAGCGTCTCAGTCTGAGGAACACACTCCCGCATGATGGAAGCCCCCCCCCCGACCCGGACCTGCTTGACATAGACAATATATCTGAGAAGCGGCAGAGGCTGAAAAGGCATCTGTTAGGCCACCATGTGCTCATTTCTGTTCATGGTTTTGAACGTTGGCAGTAAACGAGGTGGCCTAAAAATGATACCTCAACTTTTCTTTGGTTCTCCTCTTCCTCATTTGCACCTCACAACTTTTATTTGTTTGCATATTTACTCATTTTATTTACAGCGGGGGAAAATAAGTATTTGATCCCCTGCTCAATTTGAAAGTTTGCGCACTTACAAAGGAATGAAGAGTCTCTAATTTTTATGGTAGTTTCATTTTAACTGAGAGTGACAGAATATCAACCAAAAATCCAGAAAAAATGCATTACATAAAAGTTATAAATTGATTTGCTGGTCATTGCGTGAAAGAAGTATTTGGTCCCCTGCAACCCAGCCAGAATTCTGGCTCCCACAGATTGGCCGTGTGCCCACGTGGAACACAGATTTCATTCATTCATTCATTCATTCATTCATTCATTCATTCATTCATTCATTCATTCATTCAATCAATCAATCAATCACAGATACGCCTGATCATAGTGGCTCGTTGGTCTAGGGGTATGATTCTCGCTTTGGGTGCGAGAGGTCCCGGGTTCAAATCCCGGACGAGCCCAAAACATTTTGATCATACTATCTCAGAGGAAGGGACGCTGGCGCACGCATGCTGCTGCTGCTCCTCCCTGTTAACAACACGTTTGAAGTGTCTTGAGTGAGGGGCGCTAAATAAATAAAATGTATTATTATTATTATTATCTCAACTTGTTATGTGTATAAAGCACCCCCAGTGGCGTAGCTAGCTGTGGGCGGAGTTAGCAGTCCTCCCCGGGCGGCATTATTAGCCAAAAGGCTCAGTACAATTCGTGTGTAAGCAGTAGGGTTCGGAAAACTATCACCCATGAATGAAAAAAGTAAAATTCTCTGATTTTTGTCCACAAATGCTTCAAAAATAGAATCTCTTCAAAAGCTTCAGTTAGTCCAGAATTCTGCAGCACGTATCATCACTCGAACCCCTTCTATTCACCATATTACTCCGGTCTTGCAGCAGCTTCATTGACTCCCGATCAAGTTTCGTATTGATTTTAAGATTCTGCTATTAACATTTAAGGCCATCCATAACCTCGCCCCTCCATATCTGTCTGACCTTCTTCATGTTGCCATTCCATCCCGTAACCTTAGATCCTCTTCCTCCACCCATCTTACCGTCCCTCCCGCCCGTCTAACCACCATGGGGAGCAGAGCTTTCAGCCGTTCTGCTCCCAAGCTCTGGAATTCATTACCTGCGGATCTCCGAAATATCAAATCATATTCATCCTTCAAATGTAAACTTAAAACACATCTGTTTAAAATGGCTTTTTTTTTTTCCTCCTGATTATAGTGGTTTTGTTTGGTTTTAATTTTTAGATTTTCTGATGTTTTAAGTTGTTTATAATTGTGTCTTTTATTTATTTATTTATTGTTTGTTCGGTGTCCTTGAGTTCTCTGAAAGGCGCCTTGTATAAATAAAATGTATTATTATTATTATTATTAAAAATCTGCGGTGGGTTGGCACCCTGCCCAGGATTGGTTCCCTGCCTTGTGCCCTGTGTTGGCTGGGATTGGCTCCAGCAGACCCCCCGTGACCCTGTGTTCGGATTCAGCGGGTTGGAAAATGGATGGATGGATTATTAAAAATAATTTTCAGACTGTCCTTCTGTGTCGGCATCAAACACAGCAGTTGAAATTTATGAGGCAATAACAAAAATAAACATCATACCGATAATAATTTCTAGGAAGATAAAACAACTCGTTTACAATTTATAAGTTCGTTTCGTTATCAATCCGAATGCGTTCTTGCTCTGCGCAGAAAACATCCCCAGCTATCACTGGTACACTACACTGGTTCTGATTTTCGCAGCGTAATTATATTAAGCTAATAATCAGAACACGGCTTATCAGTGCGTCTATACTATATTCTTATCTAGTTGATGCTTATGTGAAAAATTATTTGTATCTCTATATATGAATAAATCTAGGCAAAATTTATCTTAATTTTTCTCTATACGTTATTTTAATTTTCTATTTAAATAGGTTAACATATTCCGATATGTTAGAAGGCGGGACATTGAAGCACCGCCCCGAGCGGCACGAACTCGAGCTACGGCACTGAGCACACCGGTCCACAGAATCAATGTCTTCCATTCCAACGTCTCCACCACCACGAGCAACACCAAAGAGCTGTCAAAGGACGTCGGGGACATGGCTGGAATGGGATACAAGACCATCAGCAAGAAGCTTGAAGAGGAGGGGACAACTGTTGGTGCGATTATTCGGAAATGGAAGAAATATAAACCGACCATCAATCACCCTCACTCTGGAGCTCCATGCCTCATGTGGTGAGGATGATCATGAGAAAAGTGAGGGATCAGCCCAGAACTACACGGGAGGAGCTTGCTAAAGATCTAAACGGCAGTTGGGACCACAGTTATCAAGAACACCATTGGTAACACACTACTACGCCGTAAAGGATTGAAATCTTTCAGCGCTCGCAAGCTCAAGGCGGCACGTGTACAGGCCCGTCTCAAGTTTGCCAGTGAACATCACAATGATTCAGAGAAGGCTTGAGAGAAAGTTCAAACTCAAATCGAGCTCTTTGGCATCAACTCGACCCGCCGTATTTGGAGGAAGAGAAATGCTGAGTTATGACCCAAAGAACATCATCCACACAGTCATGCACGGAGGTGGACACATCACACTCTGGGGCTGTTCTATCTGCTCGCCCCATGATACCGAAAATCGTGTAAAGCTCGGAGGCTGAGCTTTGCCGTCTGTTCGGCAGTCCCCGAAGGCAGCATTAGATGGGAGCTGCTGCCGTCTTTCATGCACAACCCTTAAGTGTGCATTCGCCACGAGAAGTGGACGTTTCGCTTTATGTTCAGAAGCGCAATATTCCGTGGCTGGTGTTTGCAGGGTGCGTATTCGTGTCTTCTTAAAATAGGCATCAGTAACGGTATTCCCCACGGCTGATTAACTCTCTATTCGATAACACCAGAGAATGAGAAGAAACAGGGGTCCCCAGATTTACCAAAAGGTATGAATGTCGAACGTCAAGCTAACTTCACTTCGGTTTATCACGGTGCACCGTGACAGTACTGTCCGCTCTCCTCTCCCACCCATGATCCTCGCACCCGCCCGTTGCTCACCGAATCGCCGATTTGTCTCTCCCTTCTTTTGTTTTGCTCCGTTTTTTCTCCCTGAAGAAAGAGCAAACACGCGCTTCGTACAGCAGTCCAGTTCTGTAAAACCTACCGAGTCATCAGCGGGCGACTCGGGGCGAGAGGACTGGGCGTGTCTTCGGGCGAATCCTGCTATCTATTGGACAAACCATTGGAGCTCCGCGAGTCAGGCACCCCGCTGAACAGCCAATCGAATTTCAGGTATATGTCACATGCACGCAGCGACCCGCAGGGCTGCTTTTTTAACGGATTATTTTTGTAGATAATTTCAAAATAGTACAATAATACGACAAGAAAAAAAGCAGCAATAAACCTAACATCTGTAATGAAATAGAGCATTTTTTAATGTTGAGATTTAGTGCTGAGAAACTTGAAAAGTAGTTATTTCAACAGATGTAGAAACTTCGTGATTATTGTTCAAAAATAAAGTTGTATCTGTTGGATAACATGATGTTTGTAATAGTAATTGCATGCGCGCATGGAAAGTGAGCGCATATGTTTTTGCGCATGTGTGAGAATAGCGTGCACCTTCGGTTGCTGTGTTTTCGAGACTTGAAAATAAAGAGCATTCTAGCAAGTGAGAAACGGTGTGCTTTGTAGACACACACAACACAATCATCGGCTGATTGTGTAATTTTGAATTCGTTACCATTAAAACAAATACCTTTCAATGAACTTTGTTCAATCAAAACATAAAGAATCTGAACAGTGAAGAGAAAGAGCAAAGGAGAGATCGAGAGTAGGAAGAAAAATCAAAAAGTGTGATGGGGTGTGCTAACTCGCAGCACTACTGCACAGCAGTCTCACTACCCGAAAGACAGTGCCATTACACGACACGCCCACATGACTACCGAGTCATATGACCCGCCCACAACCCTTATCTTTACCAGAGTGTTTTATTAGAACGAGCCCTAGACAGTAGTAGGCCTTGACGTGTTGAGATAAAGCAAATTACTGCGCATATGATGTAACATGACTGATGGACAATATGAAGTCCACTAAATGGCATCAGTTGTGTGCAATTTGATTGACACTTTCTACTAGAAGCTAGAGCAAAGCTCTGGAGGTCTGCAGCTGGAGGATACCAAATGCCCTGCGTCTCTTCTAGTCTTTTCTGGTCAGCTTGGAAACAACCTGTACTTACTTTTCTATACAAGGCTGATTAAGGAGACAGGCTCAGTTATCGGACCCAACTCACACTGGCCTGCTCAGAATTCTGAGAGTGAGACAAACAAGAACTGCTGAGTTGGTGTATTCTTGCTATGCACAAAAATGTTGGAAGTGTTTACCATGGAAAAGTATTTGGAACCCCCTCCAAAATAACTGAGTTCAGATGTTTCCTTGTTAACAGGTGCATCAACTCAAGCACATAGTCATGCAATCTCCATTGACAAACCGAAGATCTCAGTGACTTCGAAAGTGCCATTGTCATAGGATGCCACCTTTGCCACAAGTCAGTTTGTGACATGTCTGCTCTGTTAGAAACGTCCTGGTCAACTGTAAGTTCTACGGTTGAAGTCAGAAGTCTCCATCCACTTAGCGTGAATTCTTTCAAACTCTCTTTATAAGCCCTCCCCAGATTTTATACTAACAAACTATAAATCTGGCATATCATTTAAGACATCTACTTTATGCAGGGCAAGTCATTTTTCCAACATGTTCACAGAGTATTTCACTTTTAATTGACCAGATCACAATTCCAGTGGGTCACTTTGTTAACCTTTTAACAGCTTGGAAAATTCCAGAAAATGATGTCAAGCCTTTAGGCAAGTCAACAATGAGCTTCTGGAAACCAATTAGCCTCATTAGAGTTAACATGTGGATGGATGTTAAGGCTGACCATCAAACGCATGGCCTCTTTGCTTGACATTAATGGGAAAATCAAAAGAAATCGGCCAAGACCTCAGAAAAAAATGGTGGACTTCCACAAAATGTGGTTCATCCTTGGGAACGATCTCCAAATGCCTGAAGGTTCCACATTCATCAGTACAGACAATAATACACAAGTATAAACACCATGGGACCACAGAGCCATCATAAAGCTCAGGAAGGAGACACACTCTGTCTTCTAGAGAAAGATGGACTTTGGCACAAAAAGAGAAAATCAGTGCTAGAACAACAGCAGAGGACTTTGTGAAAATGCTGGAGGACACCAGTAGATGAGTATCGATATTCACTGTAAAATGAGTCTGACATCGACATCACCTGAAAGGCTGATCAGTAAGGAAGAAGCATCTGCTCCAAAGCCACCATTGAAAAGCCAGACTGCAGCCTGCAATGGCACATGGGGAAAAAGAGCTCACCTTCTGGAGAAATGTCCTCAGGTCTGATGAATCCACGATCCAACTGTTTGGCCATCATGATCAATGTTATGTTTGGAGGAAAAAGGGTAAGGCCTGCAGGCCAAGAACAAATATCAAGCATGGTTGTGGGAACATCATGTTGTGGGGGGCTACAGGAGGAACTGGTGCACTTCACAAAATACATGGCATCAGGAGGTAGGAAAATGGTAGCAAAACACTGCAGTAACATCTCAAGAGTTTAGCAAGGAAGGTGAAGTTCATTTGCAAATGCGGCTTCCAGATGGACAAGGACCCCAAAACAGACCCCCAAAGTTGTGGCAAAATGGCTTAAGGATAACAAGGTCAAGATACTGGAATAGCCATCACAAAACCCTGACCTCAACCCGAATGAAAAAGGTTATGTGAGCAAGGAGGCCTACAAACCTGTCCCAGTTACACCAGTTCTGCCTCTGGAGGAATGGGACAAAATTCCAGCAATTTATAGCAAGAAGCTTGTGGAAGGCAACCCAAAATGTTTGCCTCAAGTGAAACAGTTCAGAGGTGATCCTACATATGTAAACTTGTGACACACTGGAATTGTGACATGGCCAATAAAAAAGTGAAATACTTGAAGGGCTGCAAACATTGTGGGAAACAATTACTTATACCCTGCACAAAGCAGATGTCTTAAACGATATGCTAAATTGATAATCTCTTAATATAAAATCTGTGGAGGACTTATAAAGTGAGTATGAAAGGAATTCACCCCAAAGTGCATGGAAACCTCTGACATCAATGGTGTTATTGTGAAGTGCAAGCATCAAGGAGCAGCAGCAGCTCAGCCACAAAGTGGTAGACCACACAAACTCACAGAGCAGGCCTGCAAAAATAATCAATCTGCTGTGGCATCACGAGTCCCAAACTGCCCCTGGAAGCAACATCAGCACAAGAGATGAGCACTGGGAGCTTCATGAAGTGAGTTTCCATGGCAGAGCAGGTGCCCAGAAGCTTAAGATCACTATGCTCCAATGCCAGTAGTGAGCTGGTGTGGCATAAAGCATGCTGACGTTGAACTCTGGAGCAGTGCAGACATGGAGCAATGATTCACACTTCACTATCTGGCAGTCTGATAGACCTGTCCGAGATTGGCGTGTACCAGGAGAATGGGCTGCATAGTGCCTACTGTATAGCTTGGAGGATAATGGAAGTGTTTGAGCCTGGCCCCTTGGTTCTGCTGTTAATGCTACACAATTGTGTGCTTCCTGTTTCGGGAGAGTCCACTTCGGTTCCAGCGTGATTGTGGCCTTTAAACATAAAGACATTGGTGGGGACGATGGGGACTTCAGATGATGCCATGAGGGGTCTTAAACCCCCTCCAGGCCGGTTGAAAACAGAAGAGCAGACACCTGGGGAGAGAGAAGAGTTTAACACAGAACATGGCCTCATGCCACGACCATATGATAGACGAAAAAACTGGCACACATGAAACAAGAGGATTGTGAGTGGAATGCCCCGGAGGATCTGTGTTTGATGGAGGAAGACCGTGAAGTGCTGAAAGAGGAGGAGGATCCCCCGAGGGAAATTGTCAAAATTAAAGTTGAGGACCCAGAAGATTTCAGGCTGCACAGAGACCTGACCTCAGCTGTCCTGAACACCTTTGGGATGAATTGGAACACCAATTGCCAGACAGGTCTTCTCATCCAACATCAGAGCCCAGCCTCGCTGAATGGGCACAAATTCCTAAAACTCTTTGGAAAGCCTTCCCAGAATTGTGGAAGCTATTAGAGGGCAAGTCAACTCAATATTAATGCCCAAGATTTTGGAATGGGGTATTCAAAAACCTCATATACAGTAGGTGTGGTGGTCAGGTTGTGGTCCACACAAACATTTCGCAGCATAGCACTTTAAATAACCAGAAATGTAATTAAACTTCTTCTGGATTTCTTAATACTTTACTAGCATTCACCAATACATTGGGTGGCATTTCCTGTTTTTCATGAGATGTCATTTTACTGTATTTGCTGCTGTATGGACTCATCCCTAATCACTACTTGAGTGTGTTCTCTTACTTAATGATTATGCTATGCTATGTACCACCACCCTGGATGATGGGCTGTCTCTTGGACAGACCACCATTTGTGAGACTCAAGGACTGTGTGGGCGACACTGGAGCACCACCAGGATCAGGCCGGTCTGCTGTACTCTTCATTCTGTACACCTCAGACTAGAAATATAACGGCAGGTAAGGTCGCCAGCAGACATTCTCAGATGATTCTGCACTTAGGGGGTGTACTGATAAAGGGAGATGAGACAGAGGAGGGGGGTCAGGGGGAGAACTTTGCATCTTGCTGCGAAGAGACTTGTCTGCAACCTAATATCTGAAAAACTAAGGAGCTGCTCATTGACTTTCACTGCAGCAAACAGCCCCAATATCCGGTTACTATTCATGGAGAAGATGAAGAGGTGGTCCACTCCTACAAGTACTTGGGGGTCCACATTGATAGCAGGATGGACTGGTCTCAGAGCACAGAGGAGCTACAGAAGAAAAGGCAGAGCAAGCTCTTCTTCTTCCTTAGGAGACTGCACTCCTCTAATGTGGAAAGTGACATCCTTCACATCTTCTACAACTCTGTGACAGCCAGTTTGGTGTGGTGGGCTGCTGACATCACTTCAAGAGAAGCCCACTGAATCAAGAAACTAGTAAAAAAAAGGCAGGCTCAGTTATGACACACTCTGGACCCCCTGGAGGTCGTAGCAAAGGACAGGATTAAAACAAAACGGACTGCCATTGTGAACAATGCTGCACATCCTCTCTGTGACACAATAACAATGAGGACTTTCAGCCAATGAATTTTTCAGCTCAAGTGTGTCAAGAAATGAGGTGGGGGGTCACTATATATCAACAGCGTCGGTATAACACCTCACTGGGACTGGGGCTGCCAAGTCAGAGGGTTTCTTCTCTTTCTTTTTAAATTTATTGCTTTACAGTCAATCTGGTGTGTATTCAGAACAAAGTATGTATGTATATGTTTATTTATTTATTTATCTACCTATTTATGTACTTATTTAAAGAGTTTCTGTAAAAAGCTACATTTCTCCTAGGTTCAAATAAATTTCTATCTATCTATCTATCTATCTATCTATCTATCTATCTATCTATCTATCTATCTATCTATCTATCTATCTATTACTAGTGAAAGGCACTATATGATAGATAGATAGATAGATAGATAGATAGATAGATAGATAGATAGATAGATAGATAGATAGATAGATAGACTATATTATATCTATCTATCTATCTATCTATCTATCTATCTATCTATCTATCTATCTATCTATCTATCTATCTATCTATCTATCTATCTATCTATCTATCTATCTATCTATCTATTACTAGTGAAAGGCACTATATGATAGATAGATAGATAGATAGATAGATAGATAGATAGATAGATAGACTATATTATATCTATCTATCTATCTATCTATCTATCTATCTATTACTAGTGAAAGGCACTATATGATAGATAGATAGATAGATAGATAGATAGATAGATAGATAGATAGATAGATAGACTATATTATATCTATCTATCTATCTATCTATCTATCTATCTATCTATCTATCTATCTATCTATCTATCATATAGTGCCTTTCTCTAGTGAGAGATAGATAGATAGATAAATAGATAGAATATAGTGCATCTATCTATTACTAGTGAAAGGCACTATATGATAGATAGATATAATATAGTGTATCTATCTATCTATCTATCTATCTATCTATCTATCTATCTATCTATCTATCTATCTATCTATCTATCTATCTATCTATCATATAGTGCCTTTCACTACTAATAGATAGATAGATAGATTGATAGATATAATATAGTGCATCTATCTATCTATCATATAGTGCCTTTCACTAGTAATAAATAGATAGATAGATGCACTATATTATATCTATCTATCTATCTATCTATCTATCTATCTATCTATCTATCTATCTATCTATCTATCTATCTATCTATCTATCTATCACTAGTGAAAGGCATTATATGATAGATAGATAGATGCACTATATTATATCTTATCTATCATATAATGCCTTTCACTAGTGATAGATAGATAGATAGATAGATAGATAGATAGATAGACAGATAGATAGATAGATAGATAGATAGATAGATAGATAGATAGATAGACTATATTATATCTATCTATCATATAGTGCCTTTCTCTAGTGAGAGATAGATAGATAGATAAATAGATAGAATATAGTGCATCTATCTATTACTAGTGAAAGGCACTATATGATAGATAGATGCACTATATTATATCTATCTATCTATCTATCTATCTATCTATCTATCTATCTATCTATCTATCTATCTATCTATCTATCTATCAGTATAGACAGATGTGAACGGCACTGTACAGCATAGTGATAGTGCAGGACACATTAGGGGGATAAAGTCATTTATAATAATAAAAATAATAAATAATTCATTACATTTATATAGCGATTTTCTCAGTACTCAAAGCGCTATCCACACAGGGAGGAACCAGGAAGCGAACCCACAATCTTCCAAAGTCTCCTTACTGCAAAGCAGAAGCACTACCACTGCCACTTCCAAGCATGAGAGGGCGCTATTAGCAACAATTTCTTAAATTCAATTTCCAGGACAGACCAGCCACAGGAGTTCTGACGTCACTTCCTCTGCCTCCAAACCGTTAATCCAGACCATTCTGCCTCAAACAGAATATACAGACAGGCAAAACAGAAACTGGCATTCAACTGTGCAACCCAATTCAGAGAGTTCATTTCAAATCTCCAAGAGTGTCATTTTGCATATCTATGATCAGCAAAACCTACATGGTCATTGAACATTATTATTTTTATTAAGTCTTTGTCTTTTTTCCCCCTGTCTTCCTATCATTATGCAGGGCATACTTTCATGGTACCCTCAACCCTACTTTTTGTGTTCCTGATTTTTATACAACAGACAGACATGAGTGGAACCATGTAAAAGGTAGATGGGTAGACAAATATAATAAGGTACAACATAACAGACAGATAGATAGATAGATAGATAGATAGATAGATAGATAGATAGATAGATAGATAGATAGATAGATAGATAGATAGATAGATAGATAGATAGATAGATAGATAGATATAATATAGTGCATCTATCTATCTATCTATCTATCTATCTATCTATCTATCTATCTATCTATCTATCTATCTATCTATCTATCTATCTATCTATCTATCTATCTATCAAAAGAGTGTCTTTCACTCTATCCATCTATGATTTAGTGCCTTTCACATCTACCTTTTACAGTATATTTCCTATCCCTCTTTCCATCACTTTATCTATCGACCATAAAACATTATTTTGTTCATCCTTTTATGACTAGTAAAGCTACTGTTGGTAATTCCTGGGCTATCACTGCTACTAAAGTGCTGTTAGAAAAAAAAAAGATTAAAAAAAAGCAGATGATGCCCACTGCCCGCCAGCTGCCCAACAGAAGTACAGCGAGGCTCTTAGCAATTCCGCCAGCGCTGTCATTTTCAAGCTACTTCGCTGAAGCTTCCAGAAGACCTGTTTTGAGTACCTAATCATTAACATTTATTTATTTTTCCGATGTTTTTATCCAAAGTGACTTACTGATGAGGTCAACTTGATCAAGTAAAGATACATTTGAAACAAGTGATACAAGACTAGACTGCAAAAATTGAGCTAAATAAGTGACAAGTGCTCCAAGCGCTACAGGTAGGCAACCATTAAACCGATTCAAGCACATTTACAAGTTCTGTTCCCCTTAAATACACAAGACCCTCCCATTAAGACCCTTAGGAAGGTATTCACTAAAGAAGAAAGTCTGTTCTTAAACACACCGAGGGAGTCAGTGGTTCCGATGAAGGTGGGCACCTCATTCCACCAGCTAAGGAATTCACAAGAAGGAGTTTGGGTTGAAGTTTGATGCTGCGTGAAGATGGAATCACCAAACGCCGGGATGGGGGGAGCACAGGAACTAATCAAGGTTTCCATATAAGTAAGTGCAGAACCACTGACTGCCCTGTAGGTAAGCATCAATGACGTGAACTTTACAGAGAGCCAGTGGGGTCACCCGAGAAATGAAGTGACATGAACCTGTCCTGTCTGCCTGTCATTGTATTTTGAAGTTTCTGCAGTGGCTTGACAGTTCATGCAGATACCCCATCGGTACAGATGTGCAGATGTTGAGGCACACTGTGACCAGTGCCTGGATGACAAGTAGAGCTGCCTACATTTCCTTGAAGGTTGGTCAAAAAAAAGACTTACTGACTGCCAGCGGGACATCCATGATTGACAGTCCGTTGTGCCAATGAAATCCACAGAATAAGTCAATAGGAAGCAATGAGGCTTTGCTATAGGCTGCTGTCAGTGCAAGAAGGGACAACAGTGACTGATGGCTCAAAATAACCAATGAAATCCACAAAATAAGCCAAGTGACAGTGAAAAGTTGTGGCTGAATCTTTGCCATCTTTTTTTTTTTTTTACATTTAGTCAAGTTCATTTGAAAAGAAAAGAATAAAAACTACGGTCACCACAAAATACTCTGCCAAGTACAATTTTTTTCTAGAAATTTCCTTAAGTACAAGTAACAGAGTACATGCTAATGCGTTACAACCCGACTCTGTTGGAGACTGATGGGGACCACAAAAATGGTTCACTGTTTGATGATTTGTCCATCCATCCATTTTCCAAGCCCAGTATTTTCTGAGAGGGGATCACAGGAAAGATGGAGCCCATCACAACAAGCATAGCACGCAAAACAAGAACAATCCCCGTACAGGGTGTTAGATATTCTTGAATTTTTAATGTCATTAGGAGAAGGCATTGCAGTGATCTCACTCATGAGATGTGACATTGTCTTAAATTTACAGCGAGAACATGGCACAGTAAATGCATTTTTCCCCAGTGGTAAAGTAATTCATAGGAGGTCTAGATAGGCTTGGAATTTCTTTTGTTGAAAACCACAGATTGCAATGTCACTGCCGTTATGTTGGTGGCTTTATTCCACCTTTGGCGCATTACTGTTTGGAACTCCTGGTACTTTGCGATTTTTCCTCACTCCAGTGTGAATCCTCATGTGTCTACTAAGCTTGCTGCTGTTTGAGAAATTCTTGCCGCATTCAGAACAGCCATAAGGTCTCTCCCCAGTATGAACTCTTTTATGGCTACGGAGGCCAGTGCTGTCTGAGAATCGTTTGCCACAATCGGTGCAACAATAGGGTTTCTCTCCAGTGTGAATTCTCACGTGTCTAGTGAGACACCTGCTGTCTGTGAAACGCTTGCCACATTCATAACAGCTATAAGGTTTCTCGCCAGTGTGAATTCTTCTATGGCTATAAAGGCAACTGTTGTGTGAGAATCGTTTACCACACTCAGGGCAACCATATGGTTTCTCTCCTGTGTGAATTCTGAGGTGCCGTTGAAGTTGGCATATTTGTAAGAATCTTCTCCCACATTCGGAACAGCAATGAGGTTTCTCTCCGGTGTGTATTTTTGAGTGGCTATTAAGGCTACTTATTTGGGAAAATCGTTTTCCACACTCTGTACAGCAGTATGGCTTCTCTCCAGTATGAATTCGTGTATGCTTCTGAAGGGTACTGCTGTCAGAAAAGCCTTTCCCACATTCTAAACAGCTATATGGCTTTTCCCCAGTGTGACTTCTTGTATGTCTTTGTAAACTGCGTCGGTCAGAACATCGTTTTCCACATTCTAAACAGGAAAAAGGTTTTTCTCCAGTGTGGATTCTTGTGTGCCTCTGAAGAGTGCTTATTAGTGTGAATCGTTTGCCACATTCTTGACAGCAATGGGGTTTCTCTCCAGTGTGGATTCTCAAGTGTCTGTTAAGACATCTGTTGTCTGAGAAACACTTTCCACATTCAGAACAGCTGTGTGGTTTCTCACCCGTATGAATTCTTTCATGACCATGAAGGTCACTGCTGTGGGAGAATTGTTTACCACATACAGTACAACAGAAGGGTTTCTCCCCAGTGTGGCTTCTGACATGTCGATGAAGCTGGCCTATTTGCAAGAACCGCTTCCCACATTCAGAACAGCAATGAGGTTTTTCTCCAGTGTGAATTTTTGCATGTTTCTGAAGACTGCTATTGTTGGAAAATCTTTTCTCACAGATGGAACAGCAATATGGCTTCTCTCCGGTGTGAATTTGTACATGCTGTTGGAGAGCGCTGCTGTTGGAGAATCGCTTGCCACATTCCAAACAGCTGTATGGCTTTTCGCCAGTGTGAATTCTTGTGTGTCTTTGGAGACTGCTACTGTCAGAAAATCGCTTGCCACATACGGAGCAGCAAAAGGGCTTTTCTCCAGTGTGAATTCTTGTGTGCCTGTGAAGACTGCTCATCTGTGAGAATCGTTTGCCACATTCAGAACAGCAATGAGGTTTCTCTGCCAAAGGAATTGTACGTTTCTTGAGACTGCCGCCTGAAAGCAGCTGACCACATTGAAAAAAAGAATTTGGCTTCTGTTTCATGTCAATTAACTTATAATCAGATATTTGTGGGAAAGTTTTTATGTCCTCTTGGCCTGTTTGATCTGAATTGTGCAGTTGCTGTTGATCAATGTTGATGACTCCTACCTGTGTTAGTCGGGCAACAGGAAGAGAACTAAAGTGCACAGAGGCTGCTGTCAAATTCTCTGTTGCTCTTGCTGACATCTTCATCTTCTCATTGTGCCAAGTGTGTTGCAGTCTGCACCGAAAAGAAGTCTCGGCAAATGAAGATGTAGAGAAGCTGCCACTCTCCTGCAAATCTGCAGTAACACAAATTAAGTTCAGTTAAATGTTTCAAAAAACACATTAAAGTGAGATAGGTGGCTGTAGGAGAAACATATACTTGAAACTGCCTGCCTGTTTAACTAGGACACTGAGAAATGAGAAAACAAGAACATATATATCATTTCACTAGTAATGCTATTCTCTGATAACAGTTTACATATATGACATCTTATTTCTGTTAACCAAGATTCCACCCACAACTCTTGATATGTTTAAATTATTTTGAAACTGTACATAACAATCCAGGTGGGTTTCTGGGTAAAACCATTTATCTGTATGCTGATTGCTGTGTCTGAAATGCTTTGTAGCCATTACATGTAAATTTAACCTAGTGGATTAATGAAATCTTTCTGCTAGATTTCTCTGCCTGCCCTAACGCTTTGAACAAGGGACACGCAGAGACTCCACCTGTAAGAGTAAACAAAGGATGGCTGTGTTTCTGAGTTTGTATAAAATGATGGCTCAAGACTCTTTTTTTTTTTTACTAAATGTTTTCCACAGCACTGGTTTCTGTCCCACTGTGTGTTTGGACTTTGCAAATTTACTTGGGCTCTTTCTGCAACAGAGTTGTTTGCTGGGTTAAAATTGTTCACATTTAAATTATACTATTATTTTCTTTGTTCTATTCTTTATATTTTTTTTTATTTACTGTATATGCATTACTTATTCTCCTGTGACCCTTGTGTTTTGTGGGTGGAACTCTAAGAGATGGGGCTACCCTGACGTTACAGCTGAAGGACCACCCTTAGCCTACAATATTGTGAGTCTGAGAGGTGGATCCTAAAGTGGATTATTCAGCGATGTTTCAAAAGAGATCTTAATTGTGAGTATTTCATTCTTTGTTTGGTTTCTGGATTCTTCTGTTTTGTGGTTTTAGCTTAGGATGTTGAAATAGGACTTTATTCACCTTGGATTGCTTTATAGACAAATTCTTAGTGCCTATTTTTGTGTCTGTTTGTGTGTGTGTGTGTGTGTGTGTGTGTGTTTGCCATTTGTTATATTTGGACCATTTAGGATATTTTTGGACATAAAAAATCATTAGCCCTTCTCGGGCCTGTGTAGGCTGATGCCTGCCTGAGGGTCTTTTACAGGCCTCACGCACATTTGCTATTTTTTCGTGTGCTCAATTCATAACACAGAGAGGTAATAATAATGACATTTTTTGTTATATATAAAATTATAAAAAATGTTAAAATTAAAGATTATCAAAACTTATATATATATATATATATATATATATATATATATATATATATATATAAATATATGCAGTATATATATGCTAGGGTGGCACGGTGATACAGTGGGTAGCGCTACTGCCTTACAGTTAGAAGACCCGGGTTTGCTTCCCGGGTCCTCCCTGCGTGGAGTTTGCATGTTCTCCCCGTGTCTGCGTGGGTTTCATCCGGGTACTCCGATTTCCTCCCACAGTACAAAGACATGCAGGTTAGGTGAATTGGTGATTATACATTGTCCCTAGTGTGTGCTTGGTGTGTGTGTGTGCCCTGCGGTGGGCTGGCGCCCTACCAACACACAGCAATTAATGTCTAAACCACTGGCAACACCCCTAAGTGAAAAATGTTGTGGTATTTTGAAGGGACAGCAAATTTACACTGTTATACAAGCTGTACACGGACTACTTTACATTGAAGCAAAGTGTCATATCCTCAGTGTTGTCCCATGTAAAGATAGAATAAAATATTTACAAAAATATGAGGGATGTACTCACTTTTGTGAGATACTGTATATATATATACACAGTATATATATATATATATATATATATATATATATATATATATGCACTATATATTCTATTAAAATCATTTCATTAAACATAAGATAACTGGCCAGCAATATTTCACTGCTAAAATCACAGCTTTATGTAGTGAATGTCATGTACTGGCCACTTCTATTTTTTGTGTTCAGTGAAATTCTTTCAGTTTATGATTTGTTAGGTCAGCTATTGCAAGGCATTGTGCATCTGAGCCATTACTCTCTACTTAAATTCAACTGCTCTCATTCCCACTTACAAACAAAACCAAGACAACCACCATTAAGACATGTCATTGTTCTCAGTTTCACTTTCTCTCACATGCAATCACTTTACTTACATATTCCCACATTCTTAGCATAGTCTTCTCCTTCTCTTGTCTTTCCTTCAGTGATTTTCTCCTCAAACTCAGATTTCACTGTTACAGAATTTTGTTGGCCAGCCAGTCGTGCCATATTGGTGAACCAGGGCTGTAAGCTGAAATGAGCTTCATCAGCAATATCCTGCTTGAAAATATTTACAATTTCATTTTTTTGCAGTTCAGGACTAACTGAGAAATCTTCGGAATCCTCCACTTTAACCTGAACAATTTCCCCCTCGGACTCCTCCTCCTCCTTAAAAACCGAAATTCTCCCTTCGCAATCCTCCAGCTTTATGCACAGGTCCTCCGGTGCACCCCATTCACAATCCTCTTGCTTAATGTTTGCCAGCCTTTCATCCACTCCATCACCGTTGGCTGAATCCATGCTCTGTGTAAAACTCTTCTCCACCCTAAGTGTTTGCTCTTCTCTTCTAAGAATCCCTTCTCACATGGACAGCCAATTACACCTCACTGCAACTTGGAGGAGGCTCCTTTTCATCTGTCAAAATGAAAAAGTGATAGAATTTCTTCACAAAATGATTGAGGACAACTTGAGCACCTTTCACAGATAACTTCCAGATTTTAGAAAACAGAGAAAATTACCAGCTACGTTTTTCCTGAGGGATTTGAAATGCTATGAATCCTCCATGTACTGTATATACAGTGGATTCAGAAAGCATTGTGACCGCTTGACTTTCAGAGTATATGCAAGAGATTTCAGTATTTGATTTTTAATAAATCTGCAAACCTTTCTGAACACATACTTTCACTTTGTCATTATGGGTTGTTGAGTGCAGAATGATGGACAGAAATGTGTGATTTATCAATTTAAAATGAAATCTACAGCACAATAAAGTGTGACAAAAGTCTAAATACTTTATGAACCTACTGTATGTGTATCTAATTATACTGATGTGTCTGAGAACAACACATGTTTCCACTGTGTGGTGGTCCACCCTAGATGCCTCCAAGCCCAGAAAAGTCAATATGGCTTCTGGACATTGTTAACATGAGGCTTCTTTTTAGCACAGTGAATGTAGCTCTGCATTGTAGTGCTAGAAAAAGGTTTGCCACAGTAATCCTTTGCCCATGTGGTTATATCAGCTATTTATGAGTGACATTTCTTAATAATTCATTCATTACATTTATATAGCGCTTTTGATACAGTGCTGTCTGAGGGAGCGGAGATCGCAGGTGTTCAGCTTAGGCTTGCACCCTTGCCCTTTCCATACTGAAATTCCTCCAGATTCCTTGAATCATTTAATGCTATTGTACATTGTAGAGGGAGAAATACAGTATGCAAATCCCTTCCAATCTTTTATCGTACACTATTTGGTTTAATGAACTACTTGGAGGGAAAGTGAAGAGAAAAAAAAAGTGAAGGACTGAGAATTACTCATCGGGTTTAGACTTCAAATCATTTGAATGATATCCTTAGAAAGGAAAGAAAAAAAATCTAAGATACGAGAATGACCTGACATGGCAGAGTTAAAGCACTAATTAGTCATGAAGTGGAATTATTGGCATGGATTGTTTTCTAATTAAGCAACTGAAGGCCACTGTGGCCCTCCAGGACTGACTTTGCCCACCCTTGCCCTACGGTCTGTCAGTCTGTCCGCATAAAAAAAAAAACACGGTCTCCCATAAAACAATTTTGGTGAAGTTTGATTGACATATTTTGTGAGGAAATTGGTTGGGATGGTTAAATTGTCATTCAGATTATCTCAAACAGGTCACGCTGTACAAAGTTTTGAATTCAATGAAAGAGACTGACATATCTGTCAACTCGACAATCTTAAAACAGAGAAATTCTCTGGGCGACTTACTTTGGTATGCATATTTTTGCCTTTTTCACTTCTGATAGCCACTACTAATGGCAAACAGATCGCCAGTACAAGCCATGGAAACATCAGCAGACTGTCTGAGTCATTGTCACTGGTTGTCTGAGTGCACGGTTGGGTGGCAAATCCTCTGTCTGCCATTTTCGGCTTGGCTGTCACGGAAACATCTGCATCAGCCCATTGTTTGAACTTCATGAAGTCTCCTTATCTGTTTGAGCAAGTGCACGAGCCCCTCAGTCCTCCTTACGTTCCAAGTTGTAACTGGTACGTTAAATGATCTTACTAACCATGAAAGTATAAAATGCAAGCAATGAAAACAAAAAGTTGTCTAGATAGGAATGAAGCACCCTGTGGGGTGTAAGCCACCGTGCATGGAGCAAATCAACAGTAGCAACACACCTTCCATTACCTGCAGTTTACAACAATTTACTATTTCACTGACACTGTAATTTACCGACAGAGGTGCCACATTCGCCTGATCTCCACAGTGGCCATAAATTCCACCTTTCACTTTTGTTATCTTCTAACATTTGTCATAACTGAATAGCTTTGCAAGTCCCACTTTTTGAAAATGACTACAGCCAGACGTGATCAAGACAAGAATAAATTAATTACAGAAGATTTTATTTTTTAATCTTAGGCTATGTTAATTCACAATTGCAAATTGTCAGCGTGTGAATACTGTGTGTGTGAATAGTGCGTGTGGGTGAGTGGTCTTTAGGATGGACTACAGCCCTGCCCTGACCGGTTTTCAGCCTTTATCCCAATCCTTATGGGATGCCTTCTGGCCCCACCCCAACACTGAAATGGATTCAGAAGGTTCTAGAACCGATGTACTGAACTCTGTCCACTGAAGGCTTACATGGCCTGCACAGCCCTCCAACGCACCTGAGTGTTACACCATGCATAAATTTTATAACTTGTTTAAAGCTGAGTGTACAAGATTTCTCCAGCTGTAATCAAATATCATTATATAAGAAATGGATCACGTCCCTCCTCTCTTTGGATCACTACAATGGCTCCCTGTGCAAATCCTTAATTTTTGCCTACAGAATAGTCAATGGGTCAGCCCCTTACATATATGGAGACACTTTTGGGGTCCTATACTCCTTCTTGACCTCTGAGGTCTGCTGTGATGCCACCTCTGCGTGGCATCAAGTCTCAATCCTGAGTCCTTTCGTTTATGTGGAGCTCCTGGCTGGTGGAACAAACTGCATGCTGTGTTTAAGAAGCATTTACCACTCATATTTGTGGAATTTCTGTCTGCTTTTATTATCTAGGCAGTGTATTTTTTTTCCCACTTGCGATTATCACTTTTGTATGCCTGTCCTGTCACAGTCCCTCAGACTGACGTTACCATTGACCTCCATTGTAAGCTGTTTTAGATCATCTGCTCAGTATATACATGTAAATGAAACGTTTTAATGAAATAACCTTTAGGTGAAAAGAATAGTAAAACTATGGGAACTATTTGAAGCTTTACAGTAATGTACTGTAGATCTATTAAGTTTTGCTCCTTTCAAAGCCATCATAATAAAAATATATGTATGTTACATTTGACTACTACCATGTCCTTCCAATAATACAAACGAAAGATAACTCAGATGAGGTCACACATGAACGGCAAAAGGTCACCATCCAGGCTGTCCTAAGGTGTGTTGTACTGCCCCGGGATGCCTTCTCTCCTTTTAACCCCTCACAGTCTCGAGAAACTGCCCCTTGTGGTCCACATGGTGTAAAAGGAACCAAAAAGAAGAGAAAGTGAGAATGGTGTGAGAGAGAGGGAGAGAAATAGAGAAGGAAATAGAGAGAGACAGAGCTAATTAAAGGGAATTAGCCCTATAGTAGAGAGTGCCTGTGAGAGCATACTTTTTGATATGTTTCTTATTATAATTATTATTTTTTGGAATAAAATGGGATTTTACCCAGTTGGAACCCCAAGCATTTGGCTTTTGCCCTGCCTCATCATTTTCTTTGCCCACGCCACAAGGTTTACTTGCATTACCATTCCCTCTTGTCTGCCTTCACTAATTTATTGTTACAGCTATAAATCTAAAAAATTAGAGCAAACTAAAATATTTCGCTTAATGAATAATAATCAATTATACAACAATGAGATCTTTCATAAGAAAAATGTGCTCAAGAGGTTACTTTAAACGATGAATTGTGGTGTGTCTTTAAATTTGCATTAATAGTATGCAGTTAAGTGCATTAATAATACGCAATACGAAACACAGCAGTGAAGACGGCGGTTGCGCTCGGCCGGCGCGTTTCTTTATGACGCCCGCTTCATATCCAGCGCTTGCAGGACACAGAGAAGGGACTGATTTGCTGAAATGGCGCCCTCATGTGGATAACCGGGTGCAAAACCGGTCCTATTTTTTTTTTTTACTTTCTCGACGGTTTAGACCTCTCTGACTTTCTCGTATACGAAGTATAGGGAAAGTATTTGGAATCCTCCAAAAATTCCATTTCGAGATTTTGAATGAATCTCGACGTTTTAGACCTCCCTGAGTCCGAAAATACCGTTTATGGAATTCTCTCTGTGCGTCTGTGTGTGTGTGTAGAACAGAGAATAGAATAGAATGCCTTTTATTGTTACTATACACGTGTACAATGAGATTAATAGGAGCTCCTCCAGTGCAGACATACAGTGCATCTGGAAAGTATTCACAGCGCATCACTTTTTCCACCTTTTGTTATGTTACAGCCTTATTCCAAAATGGATTAAATTCATTTTTTTCCTCAGACTTCTACACACAACACCCCATAATGACAACGTGAAAAAAAAGTTTACTTGGTTTTTGCAAATTTATTAAAAATAAAAAAACTTAGAAATGCTGCCACCACCATGCTTCACTGTAAGGATGGTATTGGCCTGGTGATGAGCGGTGCCTGGTTTCCTCCAAACGTGACGCCCGGCATTCACACCAAAGAGTTCAATCTTTGTCTCATCAGACCAGAGAATTTTCTTTCTCATGATCTGAGAGTCCTTCAGGTGCCTTTTGGCAAACTCCAGGTGGGCTGCCATGTGCCTTTTACTAAGAAGTGGCTTCCGTCTGGCCACTCTACCATACAGGCCTGATTGGTGGATTGCTGCAGAGATGGTTGTCCTTCTGGAAGGTTCTCCTCTCTCCACAGTGGACCTCTGGAGCTCTGACAGAGTGACCATCGGGTTCTTGGTCACCTCCCTGACTAAGGCCCTTCTCCCCTGATCGCTCAGTTTAGATGGCCAGCCAGCTCTAGGAAGAGTCCTGGTGGTTTCGAACTTCTTCCAATTACGGATGATGGAGGCCACTGTGCTCATTGGGACCTTCAAAGCAGCAGAAATTTTTCTGTAACCTTCCCCAGATTTGTGCTTCGAGACAATCCTGTCTCGGAGGTCCACAGACAATTACTTTGACTTCATGCTTGGTTTGTGCTCTGACATGAACTGTCAACTGTGGGACCTTCTATAGACAGGTGTGTGCCTTTCCAAATCAGGTCCAGTCAACTGAATTTACCACAGGTGGACTCCAATGAAGCTGCAGAAACATCTCAAGGATGATCAGGGGAAACAGGAGGCACCTGAGCTCAATTTTGAGCTTCATGGCAAAGGCTCTGAATACTTATGTACATGTGCTTTCTCAATTTTTTTGTTTTTAATAAATTTGCAAAAACCTCAAGTAAACTTTTTTCATGTTGTCATTATGGGGTGTTGCTGCCTTGCAGTTGGGAGACCTGGGGACCCAGGTTCGCTTCCCGGGTCCTCCCTGTGTGAAGTTTGCATGTTCTCCCTGTGTCTGCGTGGGTTTCCTCCCACAGTCCAAAGACATGCAGGTTAGGTGGATTGGTGATTCTAAATTGGCCCTAGTGTGTGTGCTTGGTGTGTGGGTGTGTTTGTGTGTGTCCTGCGGTGGGTTGGCACCCTTCCCGGGATTGGTTCCTGCCTTGTGCACTGTGTTGGCTGGGATTGGCTCCAGCAGACCCCCTTGACCCTGTGCTCGGATTTAGCGGGTTGGAAAATGGATGGATGGATTATGGGGTGTTGTGTGTAGAATTCTGCGGAAAAAAATGAATTTAATCCATTTTGGAATAAGGCTGTGACATAACAAAAGGTGGAAAAAGTGATGTGCTGTGAATACTTTCCGGATGCACTGTATATGTAGAACACAACAAACAAATAAATGGTGTAAAAAGTTGCAAAAAAAAGTTCTGCAGTGCTATATATATATGGAAAGAATAAATAACTATTGCCCTATTGGGTTATTGCACATAATTTAAATATCGCACAATAATGATGATCATGGGCAGTGAGTAGTGGATGTTGGACCCTGAGAGTAATGATATTGTACAGTATGCAGATATTACACAGTTATTATCAGTACCATTTAGATATTAGATATTGCACAGTTGATGTATAGAAGGAAGTCCAGAGATTGGGGGTTTGACTGTGTAGTCAGTGTACGTGTGAGTTTAGAATGGTTATGGCTTTTGGGAAAAAACTGTTGTTGAGTCTGTTTGCCCTTGTTGTGATGCACCTGTAGAGCCTCCATGAGGGCAGCAGGTCTGACAAATCAGAGCCAGGGTGGGAGTTCTCCTTGATGATGTTTTTTTGCTCTGCTGAGGCAGCAGGAGGTGTAAATGTCCATCAGGGAGGGGAGAGGGCAGCCGATGATCTTCTGTGCTGCCTTTACTACTCGCTGAAGCCTCTCCCTGTCTGCCTTACCATACTGTGATACAGTACGTCAGCAGGCTCTCGATGGACGAGCGGTAGAAGGTCAGTAGCAGCTTGTGCTTTCTGAGGACCCTCAGGAAGTGTAACCGCTGCTGTGTGTGTGTGTAAACATGATAACCTGAGTACACTTTCACTTATGTCAACCAAATTTTGCATACAGGTATTAGGTACAAAATGTGGATTTCTATTCACTTTTGGGCTATTTCCGCTAACCGGAAGTTGTACATTTTTATTCATGCAGCTGCAGAGTCCGGTTTATTCAACTTTACTTGTGTAATGATTGTTCAATAAATTATTAATTTGATGTTGATGGTTCGTTAATGTACATAATATCAAAATATAATCCTTGTCTTGCAGTTTTACTCCTCAGATATCCATCCCCATATCTGGGTTTACGAGAAAGTCGAGGGGAGAGCACTCCCGATTTTTGAAGACTGCATCGCACTCTCCGCCTGACACATAACGCATCCAGAAGTACACGACTGATTCCTGCCCATACGTTTCTGCACATAAGCTCGCTGTCCAATCTTTCATCTGAAACCCCAACCCTCTCCCTGTGGACTCGCAGATTTTGCTCTTGAGGAAGCTCCTATGAAGGAATCGCTCTTATTCAGCCTGAGGGCCGCCCTTCCTTGCCGTGGACTCTTATTGGACTTCAACGTGTGGTTAGTTACAGCCGATGATCCTTCCATAGGCTCTGATGAATGAGCCATAGATCGGCCTCAGCAGAGGTTCGCTGCTCTTTGCGTGTTTTTAAATGAAATTACAATGTATGGTAGGCTACCTAGCAGGACACGTATACATTAAGAACACCGGGACTTATGTAATTGTAAGCAAGAGTCCTTTTCAAATCATAACTTCTTGGTGTTTCATAAAACTTTTACCATCTATTCACGGTGGTTTGTGTGGAGCCTGTTACAGATCCACATAAATGCAAGTTCTATGGAAGGGTCTTTTGGGAACCACTCCGGCACTTTTATTTTTAACAGGACGGGGAGAAGAATTTGCATTCACACATGTGCAGGTGTACCCCAAGGATCGGTGCTGGGTCCTCTACTCTTCTCTCTGTGCACCACCTCACTGGGCTCCATCATCTGATCCCACGGGTTCTCTTATCAGTGCTGTGTTGTTCCCTCCTGTAGACAACACAACATCAGCTAAGAGTCTCTGCATGTCTTACCAACCTGGATGATGGACCACCATCAAAAACTGAACTTCTTGTGATCCCGGCCAGCTAGTCTGCTCACAGCTTGGCTCACGGTCTGTTGTTAACACCCACCACGTCAGTTCCCAACCTTGGGATGGTGATTGAGGAACAGTTATCTTTTTCTAACCACATTTCTACCGTTTTTTGTTCATGCAAATTCTGGCTTAACGACATCCGGAAGATCGGCCCTCATCTGTTGCACAATGTCTGGTCCAGGTTTTGGTCTTGTTGCGTTTGGACTACTGCAGCTCACTTCTGGCAGGAGGACCAGCAAGTGCCATCAAGCCATTGAAGACGGTCAAGAATGCAATGGCCCATTTTGTATTTAACCAGCTGAGATGGACATATGTCACTCCTCTCTTCAGGTCACTACATTGGCTCCCTGTAGCAGCACACATTAAGTTCATATCCCTGATGCTGGCCTACAGTGCAGTCAATGGGTCAGCACCTGAGTATACAGACAATGGTGAAGTTCTGTACTCGGGTCCACCAGGGAACAGCGTCTGGTGATGCCAAGTCTCAATCCAGAGTCTTCTTCTGTGTAGTTCCTAATTGGTGGAACGAGCTGCCCACCTCCATCCAAACTGCCGAGTCCCTCATTGTTTTCAAGAAGCAATTGAAGGCCATCTGTTCTGTGAATATCTGGCTAATTGATTACTGTATACAAAATAAATAAAAAACTATGCTCTGTGATCCTTCATATTGTTGGTTCATTTGTTTAAGTTTAGTAAGGAGGATGTGCAGGACTGTAGTAACTACAGGGAGATACAAGTGATGAGCCACAGCATGAAGTTATGGGAAAGAGTAGTAGAAGCTCAGGTAAGAAGATGATTAGTGAGCAGCAGGATGGCTTCATGCCAAGAAAGACCACCAAAGATGTGATGTTTGCTCTGAGGATGATGATGGAGAAGTTTAGAGAAGGCCAGAAGGAGTTGCATTGTGTCTTTGTGGACCTGCAGAAAGCCAATGACAGGGTGACTGAGAGGAGTTGTGGTACTGTATGAGGAAGTCGGGAGTGGCAGAGAAGAACAGGTGAGTTGAAATTATGTTAACACTAATGGTGCTGCTATGCGTATACTTAAATTGTTCACAAAAATTGTATTTATGTGCCACATATGGTACACGTGTTGGACACGATGGCGAACAGGTTGAGACATTCCTGTAAATCATCTTGCACATATGAAGTATGTTTTGTGCATAAATTGTTTCTACTATTCAAATGTTAACTCACTCAGCTTGTAAGAGTGGTACAGGATACGTACGAGGGAAGTGTGACCGTGGTGAGGTCTGCGGTGGGAGTGACGGAGGTGGGATTACATCAGGGATTGGCTCTGAGTCCTTTTTTATTTGTAGTGGTGATGGACAGGTTAACAGACGAGATTAGGGAGGAGTCCCCGTGGACTGTGATGTTTGCTGATGACATTGTGATGTGTAGCGATAGTAGGGAGCAGATTGAGGAGACCCTGGAGAAGTGGAGATAGGAGAGGAGAGGAGAGGAATGAAGGTCAGTAGGAACACCAAGACCGCATACATGTGTGTGAATGAGAAGGAGGTCAGTGGAATGGTGAGGATGAAGAAAGTAGAGTTGGCGAAGGTGGAGGAGTTTAAATACTTGGTGATCGACAGTACAGAGTAACAAGGATTGTGGAAGAGAGGTGAAGAAGAGAGTGCAGGCAGGTTGGAGTGGGTGGAGAAGAGTGTCAGGAGTGATTTGCGACAGACGGGTATGAGCAAGAGTGAAAGGGAAGGTCTACAGGATGGTAGTGAGACCAGCTGTGTTATATGAGAGGTGGAGATGTGCTCTAGAGAGGAGAGGAATGAAGGTCAGTAGGACCACCAAGACAGAATACATGTGTGTGAATGAGAGGGAGGTCAGTGGAATGGTCAGGATGAAGAAAGTAGAGTTGGTGAAGGTGGAGGAGTTTACTTGGGATCAACAGTACAGAGTGACGGGGATTGTGGAAGAGAAGTGAAGAAGAGAGTGCAGGCAGGGTAGAGTGGTTGGAGAAGAGTGTCAGGAGTGATTTGTGACAGACGGGTATCAGCAAGAGTGAAAGGGAAGGTCTACAGGATGGTAGTGAGACCAGCTGTGTTATATGGGCTGGAGACGGTGGCACTGACCAGAAAGCAGGAGACACAGCTGGAGGTGACAGAGTTAAAGATGCTAAGATTTGAATTGTGTGTGACAAGGATGGACAGGATTAGAAATGAGGACATTAGAGGGTCAGCTCAAGTTGGGAGACAAAGTCAGAGAGGTGAGATTGCGTTGGTGTGGACATGTGCAGAGGAGAGATGATGAGTATATTGGGAGAAGGATGCTAAGGATAGAGCTGCCAGGGAAGAGGAAATGAGGAAGGCCTAAGAGAAGGTTTATGGATGTGGTGAGAGAGGACATGCAGGTGATAGGGTACAGAACAAGATGATGAGGACAGGAAGAGATGGAAGAAGATGATCTGCTGTGGCAACCCCTAACGGGAGCAGCCGAAAGAAGAAGGATGAGAATTTGATTAAGTTTAGTTGCTTATCGATTGTAATCTATGATTGTAAGTCTACTAGTTATCACATCTTGTGGCAAGCAACTTTTGTTACCGGTCCAACTACACTTGCTGAATAAACAGGCCCCAGCCTAATGTTACTCGATGATGTTTACCACATGTGTAAGTCACTTTGGATAAAAGCATCTGCCAAGCAAAGAAATGTAAATGTAAATAAGCAAGTGTCCCTTTTCAAATCACGGTGTAATGGGTATTTCACGGAGCTGCTACCATCCATCCATCCATTATCCAACCCGCTATATCCTAACTACAGGGTCATGGGGGTCTGCTTGAGCCAATCCCAGCCAACACAGGGCGCAAGGCAGGAAACAAAAACCGGGCAGGGCGCCTGCCCACTGCAGTCCTACCATCTATTCTGGGTTTTTACTGTGTGGAGCTTGTCGGTGGTCTTTCTGGAACCTTCATGTGGCTGCATCTCTTGGGAACCAAAAATGCCCCCAAACCAATAGCATCGCTCTGAAGAACCACCCTGCCACCTTTATTTTTAATGGTGTACTGTACATCCAATTTTCTCTAAAACTTTGCATTTGGCACATTTGAGCCATCTGGACGAGAACAGGCCATTGAGCCCAGCAAAGTCTCGCCAGTCTTCTGCACTTAATTCTTCTAAAAAAACAAAAAAAAAAAAAAACAAACATCAAGTGGACTTCTGAAAGACCCCAAAGTCCTCCTGTCCACCACACTACTAGGTGACTTGAGCCTCCATTCCTGAACAATGCATTGTCTGTGTGGTCACTAGAAGTTTGTATTTGTGTACAATTGTGCTTTAAGTTGCTTGGAAATTGCTCCTAAGGAGGAACCAGACTTGTGGGGGGGTCCACCTTTTGTTTTTCTTCTTCTTCTGAGGTTTTAGCCGAGTTTCTCGGATACCCCCCCACTCCACCCCCCAAGTCGACAAGGCATGGTGTCTAAAGGGGGGGGTTTGTACAATACACCACAGGAGTTAAGGCAATGATCTCAATGAAGACAATCAGAGGCTTCTAAAAGTCCGGACCTCCATTTCTGGGATCGGACGTTCGGCTTGGTGGGTGTTAACTTTTGACCCACTGAAGATCTGATTGAGTAAGTAAAGGCTGAAATCAATCTGTCTGTTAGCTGATTATTGGGACAGGTCCACTTATAGACATAAAGCCGAGACCCCTAATTGACTTTAACACTGAGACTGTGAGGTAACATGATAAGTGTGGACTTGAGAAACACAGAGTCTTAAGGTCTGTCAGCCAAGGTGTATGATGGAAACATTTGACCCACTGAAGATCTGATGCAGTAAATAAAGGCCGAGATTAGCCAGTCACTACGGTATTTTTGTGACATGGCCACTAATGGAATTAAAGCCGAGACCCCTAATTGACTTTAACACTGGGACTTTGAAGTAACATGATAAGTGTGGACTTGAGAAACACTGAATGTTAAGGTCTGTTAACCAAGGTGGATGGAAACTGTTTATTCACCGAAGATCTGATAGAGTAAATAAAGGCTGAAATCAATCTGTCAGTTAGCGGATTATTGGGACCACTTATTGACATAAAGCAGAGACCCCTATTTGACTTAACACAGGGAATGGATGGAGTTTTGTAAGGCTGAGTGTGAATGTTTTCTGCTGAGGTGTATGGAGACTTTGGACCTCAGCTGTATTAACATCGTTATGGTTGTAATCATTCTATTATTTTATTGTATTTGTATGTGTAATTGGTTGTGATACGGAGTAGCCGCTTTCCCGATCCCGTCTGCTCTCCCCGTGGGCGCGTGTTGCTGTTTCTTCCGTGATCTCAAACACCTGCGCATTGGGCTAGCGGGGGATTCAAAACTAACCGGGTGTTCGTGTTGGGGAGTTGGATTTCTCTTGCATGCATGCATATTAAAATTTTCGAATAATTTGCATACACATTAGGAATATACGTGCTGTAGAAAAAAAAAAACCTTGAAGGAAATATCCGATAAAGTCGATTGTACACGAGACTTGGTGGGTTTGTTCGTAATTGTGAAAAATAACAACTTGAATGTCAGACTTTTTGCCCTTTTTTTTCCATTTTAGCGGCCACTAAACCTGGGCAATTACAGCAAGGGGTGAATGAATGGCTGGAGCCGCGGCCTGCATAAACGACGAGAGGCGAATGCAAGCGGGAGGCAATTTAACAGCAAAACGGATGGACCGCGACTCGTTATCATCTCATCTCATCCTTTTAACGCTAACTCGCATTCTCTCTTGTCTCATTTTCTCTCCATTACAACGTTGTCTTTGTCTTTCTATTTCTTCTCCCACCCGGTACCCCCACCTCACTCGATGCTTCCATTGCTCACCGGCACTCATCCTCTTCCTCTTCCTCCTCCTGTTTCACCTCGCTGTCCTTCCTCTCCCCGTCTCTCCTCTTCTCTGCTTCAGATCGTTTTTATCTCTAAGAAAGTGTCGGCACACGCCTCGTACGGCAGTCAGCCCGCGGAATCAAACAAAGAGAAACAAATCGAGTCATCAACGTGCGACTCGACGGGAGGGAGTTGTCCCTGGCATTGCTTTTTTTTTTTTTTTTTTTTTTTTTTTTTTGGAAAGATAACAATAAGTGGGTAAATACTGCCATCTACTGTACAGAGGGCGAATTAGTAGTAAAGTTCTATTTTTATAGAGCGTCGTCTCTTTTGAATAGAAGTCCTGCGAGAGACTGGCGCTCTGCCCCGCGCTGCTTTCAGCCTTGCACGCCATTCAGCCTGAATCAGCACTAGAGGCCGTGTTCCTGATGTGGATTAAGCGAGTCTGAAAATGGTAACACTTTGATGGCACAAATTCATCCAGATATGTAGCTCAAACCGCTTCATAAATAGTAAAACAAGAGTTAACGTTACTAACGAGCCAGAAAAGAAGAATCTTTAAAAGAGGTGAACGGAAATTAAGGTACAATGAAAATGTAATAGTGCACTATATATAGATAGATAGACAGATAAATGTGAAAGGGACGATAGATAGATAGATAGATAGATAGATAGATAGATAGATAGATAGATAGATAGATAGACGTGAAAGGCACTATATAATAGACCAATATATATATATATATATATATAGATTGATAGATGTGAAAGACACGATAGATGGACATGAAATGCACTATGTAATAGATATATAGATAGATGTGAAAGGTACTATATGATAGATAGATAGATAGAGAAAGGCACTATATAACATAGATAGATAGACAGATGTGAAAGGCACTATATAATAGACCAATGTATATATATAGATTGATAGATGTGAAAGACACGATAGATAGACATGAAATGCACTATATAGAAAGGCAGTATATATCATAGATAGATAGAGAGAAAGGCACTATATAACATAGATAGATAGATAGATAGACGTGAGAGGCACTATATAATAGACTTATATACATATATAGATTGATAGATGTGAAAGACACGATAGATAGATAGACGTGAAATGCACTATATAGAAAGGCACCATATAACATAGATAGATAGATAGATAGATAGAAAGGCACCATATAACATAGATAGATAGATAGATAGATAGATAGATAGATAGATAGATAGATAGATAGATAGATAGATAGATAGGAGAGAAAGGCACTATATAACATAGATAGATAGAGAGAAAGGCACTATATAACATAGATAGATAGATAGATAGATAGATAGATAGATAGATAGATAGATAGATAGATAGAGAGAAAGGCACCATATAACATAAATAGATAGATAGATAGATAGAGAGAAAGGCACCATATAACATAGATAGATAGATAGATAGATAGATGTGAAAGGCACTATATAATAGACCAATATATATATATATATATATATATATATATATATATATATATATATATATATATATATATAGATTGCTAGATGTGAAAGACACGATAGATAGATAGACGTGAAATGCACTATATAAAAAGGCACAATATAACAGATAGATAGATAGATAGATAGATAGATAGATAGATAGAGAGAGAGAAAGGCACCATATAACATAGATAGATAGATAGATAGATAGAGAGAAAGGCACCATATAACATAGATAGATAGATAGATAGATAGATAGATAGACGTGAAAGGCACTATATAATAGACCAATATATATATATATATATATATATATATATATATATATATATATATATATATATATATATATATATATATAGATTGCTAGATGTGAAAGACACGATAGATAGATAGATAGATAGAGAGAAAGGCACAATATAACATAGATAGATAGATAGATAGATAGATAGATAGATAGATAGATAGATAGATAGATAGATAGATAGATAGATAGATAGACGTGAAAGGCACTATATAATAGACCAATATATATATATATATATATATATATATATATATATATATATATATATATATATATATAGATTGCTAGATGTGAAAGACACGATAGATAGATAGATAGAGAGAAAGGCACAATATAACATAGATAGATAGATAGATAGATAGATAGATAGATAGATAGATAGATAGATAGATAGATAGATAGATAGATAGATAGAGAGAAAGGCACCATATAACATAGATAGATAGATAGATAGACGTGAATGGCACTATATAATAGACCAATATATATATATATATATATATATATATATATATATATATATATATATATATATATATATATATATAGATTGCTAGATGTGAAAGACACGATAGATAGATAGACATGAAATGCACTATATAGAAAGGCACAATATAACATAGATAGATAGATAGAGAGAAAGGCACTATATAACATAGATAGATAGATAGATAGAGAGAGAGAAAGGCACCATATAACATAGATAGATAGATAGATAGATAGATAGATAGATAGATAGATAGATAGATAGATAGATAGATAGATAGATAGATAGATAGATAGATAGATAGATAGGAGAGAAAGGCACTATATAACATAGATAGATAGATAGATAGAGAGAAAGGCACTATATAACATAGATAGATAGATAGACGTGAGAGGCACTATATAATAGACCTATATACATATATAGATTGATAGATGTGAAAGACATGATAGATAGAGAGAGAGAAAGGCACTATATAACATAGATAGATAGATAGAGAGAAAGGCACTATATAACATAGATAGATAGAAGTGAAAGGCACTATATAATAGACCAATATATATATATATATATAGATTGAGAGATGTGAAAGACACGATAGATAGATAGACATGAAATGCACTATATAGAAAGGCACAATATAACATAGATAGATAGATAGATAGATAGATAGATAGATAGATAGATAGATAGATAGATAGATAGATAGATAGATAGATAGATAGAGAGAAAGGCACTATATAACATAGATAGATAGACAGAGACAAAGGCACTATATAACATAGATAGACAGAGACAAAGGCACTATATAACATAGATAGATAGATAGATACTTTGTTAATCCCAAGGGGAAATTCACATATATACAGCGCCCTGAACAATTATTGGCACCCCTGGTTAAGATGTGTTCTTACTGTAGGTTTCTAATAAATTAATTTTTTTCCCCAAAAAATATAGGCTCAAAACACAAAAAAGAGATCCAGCCTTTAACTGAAGTATATTTATTTATTGGGAAAAAAATCCCCCATTAAGAAATACATTTTTTACATGAAATCATGTGTGCCACAATTATTGGAACCCCTGCTGTTAATATTTCGTACAACCCCCTTTTGCCAACAAGACAGCACTTAACCGTCTCCTATAATATTTCACAAGATTGGAGAATACAGAGACAGGGATTTTTGACCATTCGTCTTTGCACAGTCTTTCTAGATTGTCCAGAGTCCTCTCTTATGCATTCTCCTCATCAGCTCATCCCACAGGTTTTCAGAGGGGTTGAGGTCTGGGTACTGAGATGGCCATGGCAGGAGTTTGATTTTGTGTGTGCTGAGCCATTTTTGTATAGAATTTGCCATATGTTTAGGGTCATTATCCTGCTGAAAGACCCAATGATGACCCATCTTCAGCTCTCTGGTAGAGGCCACCAGATTTTGATTTAAAATGTCCTGGTATTTCAAGGAGTTCATGATGCCATGCACCCTAACAAGGTTCCCAGGGCCTTTGCAAGATAAACAGCCCCACAGCATCAGAGATCCTCCACCATACTTTACAGTGGGCATGCATACTCATTCTTGGATTCATGCCAGACCCACTTAGAATGTTTGTTGCCAAAAACCTCAATTTTATTCTCATCAGACCAAAGCACACGGTCCCAGTTGAAACCCCAGTACCGCTTAGCAAACTCCAGACGTTTACGTTTGTGATTGTAGGTGAGAAAAGGCTTTTTCCTTGCATGTCTCCCAAACAGCTTGTTGGCATGGAGATAGCATCTTATAGTTATCATGGAGAATTTGTGACCACAAGATACCACTTTTTGGTGCAGTTCTCTAACAGTAAGCTTTGGAGAATTCTTTACATCTCTTACCATCCTCCTCACTGTGCGTGGTGGCAAGATAAACTTGGGTCCTTGTCCATCCTTCTTTGTCACTGTTCCTGTTGTTTTACAAGTAGCTATTTTCTTGTAGCCATTACCTGACTTATGAAGGTCGACACACATCTGCTTTATTTGAACGGCATGTTCTCTTGTCTTTCCCATGTTGAAGAGTGGCTAAGAGCAATAGGATTTTGTGTCACGTCATATTTATACCCCAGGGACACAGGAAGTCATTAATTACTTATTAAAAGTTCCACTTTACTCTGATCAGCTTTAAAAACTAAACTAGAAATTATAAAAACGCTTCAATTACAAGTTATTTTATAGGAATTGTTAGGGGTGCCAATAATTGTGGCACACATGATTTCATATAAAAAATGTATTTCTTAATAATGTAGGATTTTTTTCCCCAATGAATAAACGTACTTCAATTAAAAGTTGGATTTTTCTGTTTTTTGTGTTGTTAGCCTATAGTCCTGTCCAATACAGACCCCACAGTGAAGCATGGCGGTGGCAGCATCATGCTGTGGGAGTGTTTTTCAGCTGCAGGGACAGGACGACTGGTTGCAATCGAGGGAAAGATGAATGCGGTCAAGTACAGGGATATCCTGGACAAGAACCTTCTCCAGAGTGCTAAGGACCTCAGACTGGGCCGAAGGTTTACCTTCCAACAAGACAATGACCCTAAGCACACAGCTAAAATAACGAAGGAGTGGCTTCACAACAACTCTGTGACTGTTCTTGAATGGCCCAGCCAGAGCCCTGACTTAAACCCAATTGAGCATCTCTGGAGAGACCTAAACATGGCTGTCCACCAACGTTTACCATCCAACCTGACAGAACTGGAGAGGATCTGCAAGGAGGAATGGCAGAGGATCCCCAAATCCAGGTGCGAAAAACTTGTTGCATCTTTCCCAAGAAGACTCCTGGCTGTATTAGCTCAAAAGGGTGCTTCTACTAAATACTGAGCAAAGGGTCTGAATACTTAGGACCAGGTGATATTTCAGTTTTTCTTTTTTAATAAATCTGCAGCAATTTCAAAAATTCTTTTTTTGTCTGTCAATATGGGGTGCTGTGTGTACATTAATGAGGGAAAAAATTAATTTAAATGATTTTAGCAAATGGCTGCAATATGACAAAGAGTGAAAAATTGAAGGGGGTCTGAATACTTTCCGTACCCACTGTATATATATATATATATATATATATATATATATATATATATATATATATATATATATATATATATATATATATATATACTCCAGCTATAACACTATATGATAGATAGATAGATAGATAGATAGATAGATAGATAGATAGATAGATAGATAGATAGATAGATAGATAGATAGATAGATAGATAGATCTGTAAGGCACTATACAGTGCATCCAGAAAGTATTCACAGCGCATCACTTTATCCACATTTTGTTATGTTACAGCCTTATTCCAAATTGGATTAAATTCATTTTTTCCCTCAGAATTCTACACACAACACCCCATAATGACAACGTGAAAAAAGTTTACTTGAAATTTTTGCAAATTTATTAAAAATAAAAAAATTGAGAAATCACATGTACATAAGTATTCACAGCCTTTGCCATGAAGCTCCAAATTGAGCTCAGGTCCATCCTGTTTCCCCTGATCATCCTTGAGATGTTTCTGTAGCTTCATTGGAGTCCACCTGTGGTAAATTCAGTTGACTGGACATGATTTAGAAAGGCACACACCTGTCTATAGAAGGTCCCACAGTTGACAGTTCATGTCAGACCACAAACCTGAGGCTAAGGATCTGTGCTGGTATCCCAAAGGTTGCCGGTTCGAATCCCCATCACTGCCAAAAAGACCACTGCTCTGCTGGGCCCTTGAGCAAGGCCCTTAACATGTAATTGCTCCAGGGGCGCTGTACAATGGCTGACCCTGCGCTCTGACCCCAAGGGGTATGTGAAAACTACCAAATTCCTAATACAAGAAATTGTATAAGGCAAAATAAAGAACAAAAAAAAAAAAAAACAAGCATGAAGTCAAAGGAATTGTCTGTAGACCTCCGAGACAGGATTGTCTCGAGGCACAAATCTGGGGAAGGTTACAGGAAAATTTCTGCTGCTTTGAAGGTCCCAATAAGCACAGTGGCCTCCATCATCCATAAGTGGAAGAAGTTTGAAACCACTAGGACTCTTCCTAGAGCTGGCCGGCCATCTAAACTGAGCGATCGGGGGAGAAGGGCCTTAGTCAGGGAGGTGACCAAGAACCCGATGGTCACTCTGTCAGAGCTCTAGAGGTCCTCTGTGGAGAGAGGAGAATCTTCCAGAAGGAGAACCGTCTCTGCAGCAATCCACCAATCAGGCCTGAATGGTAGAGTGGCCAGACAGAAGCCACTCCAGCCCACCTGAAGTTTGCCAAAAGGCACCTGAAGGACTCTCAGACCATGAGAAAGAAAATTTTCTGGTCTGATGAGATAAAGATTGAACTCTTTGGTGTGAATGACAGGCGTCACAATTGGAGGAAACCAGGCACCACTCATCACCAGGCCAATACCATCCCTACAGTGAAGCATGGTGGTGGCAGCATCATGCTGTGGAGATGTTTTTCAGCGGCAGGGACTGGGAGACTAGTCAGGATAAAGGGAAAGATGACTGCAGCAATGTACAGAGACATCCTGGATGAAAACCTGCTCCAGAGCGCTCTTGACCTCAGACTGGGGCGACGGTTCATCTTTCAGCAGGACAACAACCCTAAGCACACAGCCAAGATATCAAAGGAGTGGCTCCAGGACAACTCTGTGAATGTCCTTGAGTGGCCCAGACAGAGCCCAGACTTGAATCCGATTGAACATCTCTGGAGAGATCTTAAAATGGCTGTGCACCGACACTTCCCATCCAACCTGATGGCGCTTGAGAGGTGCTACAGAGAGGAATGGGTGAAACTGGCCAAGGATAGGTGTGCCAAGCTTGTGGCATCATATTCAACAAGACTTGAGGCTGGAATTGCTGCCAAAGGGGCATCGACAAAGTATTGAGCAAAGGCTGTGAATACTTATGGACATGGGATTTATCAGTGTTTTTTTAATAAATTTGCAAAAACTTCAAGTAAACTTTTTTCACGTTGTCATTATGGGGTGTTGTGTGTAGAATTCTGAGGAAAAAAATGAATTTAATCCAATTTGGAATAAGGCTGTAACATAACAAAATGTGGAAAAAGTGACGTGCTGTGAATACTTTCTGGATGCACTGTATATAACATAGATAGATAGATAGATAGATAGATAGATAGATAGATAGATAGATAGATAGATAGATAGATAGATAGATAGATAGATAGAAAAGGCACCATATAATAGACAGATGGATAGATACATAGATGTGAAAGACACTATATGATGGACAGATACACTGTAAAAAGCAATTCAAGGAACCTCTACCAATCACTTAATCAAATGCATTCTATTAGGTTAAAAATTCAACATCAATGATTTTATTAAACATTTTAATTTGAAAACATTATTTAATGTGTTGACATGAAAGAATTATATTAGTACATATTTTAGCTTAGACTTGTAAGTAATCTAAACTCAAAATCCTTTTTTCATTTATTGAAAAACAAAATTCAAGTTCGTCTAACCTAATCTAACGTTATGGCTACTTAATTTCTCTGTTTCATGAGTGGGCACGAAACTCCTCCCACTTAACATGCTGTGAGAAGATCGTAACGCCATATTGCAAGTGAAAGAAACAACTACGGTGAGTGATAGAGCAGCTATTTTAATTGCTGTCAAAGGTGAATAGTACTTCATTTCTCCTTCAATAATCCTGCGTTTTTATTTGCGCAATGCTGATAAGACTAGTAAAGTTACTTTACGTCTGTAGAGGTTAAGCTACGGATTCAGGCAGGCTAACGTGATGGCTGTCTAACATTAGGCAGATGAACAGGTAAAAGCTAAGTGATAGAGGAGCAATTTCAAGATAATAATTATTGCTCTAACATATAATTTACTTATTTTGCATAACCGATTGAATAGCTCTAGTGAAATTTATTGCCGTCCATCTTACCATATTTTCTCAACATTACTTTTTTTTTTTGTTCGAGCCGCTAATGATTTCTCACGTGCGTTTCTATGTTGGTTAAGGATTTTAGATGCAATGTTGCCTTACTGCATGTAAGCCTGATGCCATTTTGAGAAGATACTTCATTAATTGTAATAATCTTTCTTTGACTTTACTTATTTTCCAGTTTTTAAGTTTAGAGCACAGGTGTCAAACTCCGGGCCTGGAGGGCCGCAGTGGCTGCAGGTTTTCATTCTAACCCTTTTCCTAATCAGTGACCAGTTTTCACTGCTAATTCACTTTTTTCCCCTTTATTTTAACAGCCATGTTAGAAGGATTCAGTCCTCTGAATTGATTTGTTTCCTCATTAAATGACAGGCAAACAGAAATGAGATGTGAAACAAGCCAACAGATGACCAGCTTAAACTTGGACTTCAAACTCCAACCAGTTTTTGAATGAGAAGCCGATGCTTGCTGTTAATTAAACCCGTTATTTAATTCCATGGCTTGTTGCTGCTCTCGTTCTGCAACAGCAGACATTTCCAAAACTGTTGATTTTTTGTTTTTTATAAGAACATCGTCAAAGTGTTTTGGTGAGTTGAGAGATCAACCTTACCAAGACCATCACCTTTCTTTATTTTCAGATATTGTGTGATGTGGCGGCTTGTTTTGTGTCTCATTATTGTTTGGCTGCTAATTAAGGAAAAAGAAACAACTAAAGGGCCTGAGTCAAGTTAATTAAAAGTAATTAGCAGAAAAAACTGGTCACTAATTAAGAAGGTGGTTAGAATGAAAACCTACAGCCACTGCGGCCCTCCAGGACTGGAGTTCAACACCCAGGGCCGGATTTTCCTATAGGCTAACTAGGCTTCAGCCTAGGGCCTCAAGATCAAGAGGGGCCTACATTCAAATTGTTAGCAAAATTTTATTATCTCTCATGTAATTTACAAACTTAAAAATGGAAGGTGAAAGGGCCTCATAAGTGGAATAGCCTAGGGCCTCTTTTCATATAAATCCGGCCCTGTTGACACCCCTGGTTTAGAGTTTACTCCGAAGCTGTACAGCCATTTTTCTTAAAATTGCTTTGTGTTATTTTCATTTTTGTGCCTTTTTTGCAATTATTCAAAGTAGCCATTTTAATCAGGATGTATGTTAAACTCACCACCATCATCATATGTGTGTGCTTTGCCTCAACTGGATTGTAAAATGTTCCTTTGCTTATAAAATCTGCAGGGGGGATGGAATCAGTGCAATATTATAAATTTTGTCCAACTTTGTCTTGGTCTTAAAGGTTGAATTGCATAGAGCTCTTTCTGTTTGACCATTTGACCATTGACTGTTTTGACCAAATTAATGGATGTTGTCTCATCGAGGGGAGGAACTTCAGGATTGAGGATAAGGCACGTTAAGAATCAGCTTCTAGAGGTATGAGAACTAATCAGACTCGTCTTTGAAATTAAGCTTGCTGACTTGTCACCCTTTTGGATTAGTCATATTGGAATTTAATTTTATTCTTTTTTCTCTTTTTACTCAATTAGAACAATATAATTGAAGTACGGAGAGAGGTGGCCATTCGTTGCCTGGTTGTCTACCTTGGAGAAAAGGAACAGGACCTCTTCAAGGAGTTTATTGTAAGTAATTTATCACAGTGGAATCTACTAAAGTGCAATATAAATAAAATTTATTATTATTATTATTACACTTTAATATTCCAGGCAAAACCTGCTATAGACAGCTGTAATTGTTACTGAAAACCTGTTTCACTTATGAAGTGGTTATTTTTAAAATTTTTGTTGTTTTGATACCTTTCACTGTGATACGCCTAAAGTAAGAAATGACATTTTACAAAAAAGGACATTTTTCTCTGTAGACTTCAACCAAAAAATTGAAAGTTGAAAGTAAGTTCTACTGTGGCACAATTTGACATCACAAATAGTTGAAACATTCTCACATTCCTAAAGAATGACACATTATAATGCTAGAGGATAACACAATATATGCAAGAAGGCTTCTTTAAATAATAGAAATAACCACAACAGCATTTTGCTAAATCCTGGCAATGGATCTGACTATTGTCCCATTTATAAATGAGAAAAAAAATTATGAGTGTATTGACTTAATGCTTAGCCCAAACACATTCAGGTTTCTGATTAGGCTGCCAAACACCATGTTTTCTTTTTGGTGGATTAATACCTGACAAACTTTGCCACTATGAAGATTCTAGTAAGCTTTCGTGCTCTTGTAATACTTCATATTGGCACTTTTGACCCCAACAAATAAAAAAAGTAAGTTAAATTTGTCTCCATAGCTACTGTGTGATGGCAATGCTACTCACTGCTCAAGTTGAGCCAGTTCATGTAAGTAGCTGTGTATGGTTGTGTGTTGGAATGGTTAAAATAACGTCAGCAGTAATAACACAATTTTGTTTTACTAAACCTCTTAATATACTTTTGCATTTGTTCTGCCAGAATATTAAAGAGTTTGAAGCAAACCTTGACAGGCAAGAATTGAACATTGCCATCATCAAAGACCAGAATCCAAACACTGGAACCATCCTGATCGAGGGAGCCAAAATCCTGGATGGTACTGATGTCCCAAGGTGCTGTGTTTTGCTCATGGGTTTAATATACGCTCTGAATCTGAGCTATCCCAAGGATCTAAAATGTACATATGAAGTATTTCAGAAACTGTTCCTTAAACTTGATGGACTAAAAACCAGTGGGAATGTAATGAATCTTAAGTACAGAATTTTCTAAGAACACTTTTCTTTCAAACCACTGCCATTTTTTTTTAAACCCATGTTATTATTTAATCCATAAACGAAGAACACCACGTCAAAAAGGCCCTGAGTAAATGTGGATATCCCAGCTGGTCATTTGTCAAAGCAGGGAGGACACCTAAAGAACGCTCCAAGCGATTCATGAGAGAGGAAGGACATCCACTGCCTAAGCGAAAACCCTTAGTGATCCCGTATGTGTCAGGAGTATCGGAACAGCTGAGGCGCATTTTCTCGAAACGCCGGGTCTCAGTGGCTTTCAAACCCCAAAACACGCTACGCCAAAGATTGGTCCATCCCAAGGATCGGGTCCCACGGCACAAACAGAGTAACATAGTTTATGCAGTTAAGTGCCAGGAGGAGTGCCGTGAATTGTACATCGGGGAAACCAAGCAGCCACTGGCTAAGCGCATGTCACAACACAGAAGAGCTTCCTCGTCAGGCCAGGTCTATTTACTTCTACAGGATAGTGGTCACTCCTTTAAAGATGAAGAGGTGTACATCCTGGACAGGGAGGAGCGCTGGTTTGAGAGAGGAATCAAGGAGGCCATTTACGTGAAAAAGGAACGACCATCTCTGAACAGACGAGGGGGCCTAAGGGTACATCTGTCGCCATCTTACAATGCTGTGATCGCAGCCATTCCTCAACCCTCTATGAATGGTTCACACGTCTACTAATCAGTGGACAATTTGCATATCACTGATCAACTGGCCCTTTGTCAATGGTGCTAGTCTCTGTGATTAAGCAAAGGTACTGTTTATAAGGTTGGGGAAACCTGCAGTCAATTGAGACTGAGGAAGAGACTTCGATAAGTCTCGAAATATTTCTCCCACTTAAAAACTTTGTCCAGATGAACAGAATCAAATTTCTAGGAATCCATAAACAGCTGTTTCAATTGTAAACATTCTCAGGTTTTGTTTTAAATTTTTGTTGATTATGTGCTGTTGAAAACATGTTCATTATGGTTTTGTAATACTGAGTTCAAAGAATGTTGCTCTTTTGTCCAAGAATGTTCTTCGATCAGAGTAGGTGCTGTTGTGTGTTTGTACCTCATGATCTTTGTAAGCACTTGGTATTTTCATAGTGAGGTTGCTATATTTTTCAAAATGTTTTTGCATCCTGCAATAGAAGTCAGGTTTGACAAATTTGACAGTTGAATATTACATTGAGGCCTATATTTTTGCTGCTGTAGTATGGCTATTTGTTGAAAAATATAAAAATGCAACATTATATCCATCCATCCATCCATTTTCCAACCCGCTGAATCCGAACACAGGGTCACGGGGGTCTGCTGGAGCCAATCCCAGCCAACACAGGGCACAAGGCAGGAACCAATCCCGGGCAGGGTGCCAACCCACCGCAGGACACACACACCTACACACCAAGCACACACTAGGGCCAATTTAGAATCGCCAATCCACCTAACCAGCATGTCTTTGGACTGTGGGAGGAAACCGGAGCGCCCGGAGGAAACCCACGCAGACATGGGGAGAACATGCAAACTCCACGCAGGGAGGACCCGGGAAGCGAACCCAGGTCCCCAGGTCTCCCAACTGCGAGGCAGCAGCGCTACCCACTGCGCCACCGTGCCGCCACATTATATTTCCAATAAAGTAAATTTTGCAACATTTTCATTCTTTAAGTGGCTGTAGTTTTAATAATTCAATAAATAATTAAACTTGATAAAGCTGAAAATTATAGGCTGAAAACATTAATTACACCAACTTCACTTTTTACACCATCACAACTTTAAAATATATTAATAATTAAGTACGTAGAACTTAAAACAGTATTTAAAAATGTAACATAAATTAGTTGGGACAACTTAATTTTTCTGTGCAGTGAATTTAAAAAGTTCTGTGTATCCTATAATTTTTTAAGCTGATGGTACTTAAAAGCAATTTAAGATCTGAAGGAAAAACCTTTTCCAGTTACTCAATGTTATGGGTTGGTTCTACGTAATTTTAACCAGAAGTTATAGTAACTTAAAAAGCTTGATGCAGAGCGTTGCGTTAATTTTTTTTGTTGGCCCAAAACAGTAGTTTTTAGAGTGTAGAGAATGGCACTATATGATAGATAGATAGATAGATAGATAGATAGATAGATAGATAGATAGATAGATAGATAGATAGATAGATAGATAGATAGATGTAAAGTATCACTTCCGGTTAGCGGAAATAGCTGAAAAGTTAATAGGAATCTACGGTTTGTACGTAATACTTGCATGTGTGCAAAATTTGGCTGACCTAAGCGAAAGTTTACTCAAGTTATCGTGTTTACACACGCAGACACACAGACATAATTCCAAAAATGGTAATTTTCGGACTCGTGGAGGTTTTAAACATCAAGATACATCGAATTTTTGATAATTCCAATACTTTCTCTTATACGAAGTATAGGGAAAGTAAAAAAAAAGACTTTATGACTATTTAAAATTCAAAGTCTGTCTGTCCGGTTTTCGAGAGAGAGCTACTTAAAGGATTTAGATCTTTTTTATTATAATTTGCTTGAACATTCCGGTTAATTGTGCGACTTCTCTCATCGCGCTAAGTATCATAGTTCGCTTGCGGCAGCGATTAATTTCAACAAATCCGAGAGAGCGGCTGCAGGCAGAAGGGAGGAGGAATCGGGACCTCACAGGCCCTCGGATAATAAAGATAGATAGATAGATAGATAGATAGATAGATAGATAGATAGATAGATAGATAGATAGATAGATAGATAGATAGATAGATAGATAGATAGATAGATAGATAGATAGATAGATAGATACTTTATTAATCCCGATGGGAAATTCACATTCTTCAGCAGCAGCATACTGATACAATAAATAATATTAAATTAAAGAATGATAATAATACAGGTGAAAAAAACAGACAATAACTATGTATAATGTTAAATATTAACGTTTACCCCCCCTGGTGGAATTAAAGAGTCGCATAGTTTGGGGGAGGAACGATCTCCTCAATCTGTCTGTGGAGCAGGACAGTGACAGCAGTCTGTCGCTGAAGCTGCTCTTCTGTCTGGAGATGACATTATTTAGTGGATGCAGTGGATTCTCCATAATTGATAGGAGCCTACTGAGTGCCCTTCGCTCTGCCACAGATGTTAAACTGTCCAGCTCCATGCCAACAATAGAGCCTGCCTTCCTCACCAGTTTGTCCAGGCGTGTAAATAAATTAATATAATATAATTAATATAATTAATATAAATTACATTTTTTTGTGTTATTGATTTTTAAAATGTGTCCTGTTTCACTACTTTGTGGGTTGATCCGCATCTGTGGAAGACAGCATATCGCCGCGAATAAGTGCCTGTCGTCGACGGGTGATGCAAGGAAGATACTAAATGCAGGTAACAGTGTGACCCTGCTGTGTCTGTGTATAGGGCAGTGGTAGATCCGCTACAATAAATAACCGCGCTGTTCCGGTTTCAAGTTGAATAAAGCTGGTTTTACTAAAGTACTGTGACTCAGCCTTCTGTTTTGGGGTGCATGACAGGGACTCGCACGTCACAGAGAAAGAGGCGAGTCCAGGTTCCCAAAAAAAATCAGCTTTACTGTTGTGAAGACAGGAATATTCTGAAAGCATTTATTCAAACTGAACTGACACTCAAACACGAGTAGCATGCAAGTAGGGACGGTGACTGCGCGATCATTTGTGTATAATACTGTTAAGTGTTAGGGGGTAACTAGGGGGCTCCGCCCCCTGCTCGCTTCGCTCGCCAACCCCTGGCGTTGGGACATGAGAAAGAGTCAGATGTATGAATTAGATATAGAATAGTGTGCAGCTTTGGATGATGACAATAGAAATAACAAATAGAGTGTTTGTCATATATTAATGTTTTATTGGAATATTTCTTTGTATACAACATTAGTAGTAAAGATGGTGTCTTGTCCTTGAATGAGTCTTCCTTGGCATGGATTATTTATAATTTTAACTTTAACGTCAGATGAACGGTGAACACGTGAGAAGGCAACATAAAGTTGTCCATGTCCAAAAACGGGTTCAGAGAGGTAGATGCCAACCTTGTCCATGGTCTGTCCTTGTGATTTGTTGATGGTCATGGCAAATGCAGGTTTAATGGGGAACTGTCGGCGTTTCAATGTAAAAGGTAATTCTAGGTCATAACTCGTAAGGTCAATTCTAGGAATGAGAACAGTATTGTTAGCATGTGATCCTGTAAGAACTGTTGCTTGAATAACATTGCGTGTCATGGTGTTGACGACCAACTGTGTGCCATTGCATAAACCCTGTTTTGTGTTAAGGTTTCTTAATAGCATGATTATTGTTCCGTTTTTAAGGGCAAGGTCGTGTTGTGGTAATCCGGCAGGGTTAATAGTGTTCAAATATTCTAAGGGGAAATTTATATGTTCATTGTCGTCATCAGAGTCAACTTTGTCTGAGCTTAGAAAGATCTGTGTCTCTCCAGGAAGTAATGAAATGACTTGGTTATTAATGTGATTAACATTAATATTTTTTGGACATAATATAGTGCGTTGTGTTAACAGGGGTATTTGGTCTAATGTGATTGCTGTTCCAAATATCTCTTTTACTAAGTCGTCTGAGATAAAGGATTGTGGAATGGAAATAATATCTGGGTGAAGTCCATCTGTATTTGTGAGTGTACCATTTCCCAGTTGTATTAGCCAACTGTTATATTCTGGATCTGGACATCGCATGTTTTGTACCAACTGTATTGTTTTAAAGCAATGCCAATTGTCTGCGTATTTTAAGGTGGACTGAACAATAGCTGAGCGCATGGCATGTGGAACAATAGCTAAGCATTGTCTAAAATCTCCTCCTAATAAAAGAACTTTTCCTCCAAAGGGAATATTATTATTTATCAACGTTTGTAGAAGTTTATCAATGGTGTTGAGTAAGTGACTGGATGCCATTGTACATTCATCAATAATTATCAGTTTTGCAAGACGGATGTCTCGGGCATTGCTACTGTGAATGTTCATAATGGATACTGATGTCTCTGTGATTGGGACCGGTATTTTGAATATTGAGTGACATGCACGACCATTTATTAACAGATTTGCTGCCACTCCGGTTGTAGCAGATGCGATAATCATCTGTTGTCTTGCACCAAAGAAATGTATAAGTGTTTCATAAAGGTATGTTTTTCCGCTTCCTCCAGGGCCGTCAAGAAAGAAGCATTTGGGTATAGGGTTGTTGCCCTCCGTGGCATGAATAATTTGGTGAAAAGCATCAGATTGTAATTCATTTAAAGAGGAAAGCATAGTTTGTGCAATTCGTTCTTTATACCTATGATTATACAGTATCTTCTTCTGTGTCACAGACAATTGTCAAAACAATTCTGTGGTCATACCAAATAAGATAAAACACAACTCACCTGCATATCTTCGCTCACTTTTTTGTATGTCTGACACGCGAGCTCTTTCGGTTTGTAATCGTGCTTCTTTCGATGCAGCATTTTGACACGCGCACTGAATGCGTCTACGTTCATTGTGTCTGTCCATCTGGGCACGTCTCTGTAACGGTGTCATTTGTGCTTTCCTTTTTTCGATCCGAGACATTTTCTCTCCCGGTGTTTCAGAAGCGCGTTTTATGCGCCGTCGTCTATTTTCTTGTTTCTTTCGTGTACGTGTGTTTGTTCCCGTTATCCTTTCCGAATCGTTTTGTACCCGTGAGCGTGTATTCATGACTTGTTTCTTTCTCAGCATGCGAAATATGGATAAGTAATAAGGCGGATCGCACTCACTGTTAATATGTATCCTTCTCTGCAGTTGAACGGTTAATAGTGCTTTATTGAAAGGACACACACCTATGCTGACACCTATGCCGACACCTATGCTGCCTAGTGTGAAGGTGCTGACGTTCACTTTCGAATATGTGGCTTTGGGTGTCACTTCTTATGGATGTGTGGGGGGGGATCGTTGTTGCGCGAGCGTTTTGTTTCTTTTTGTGTTCCTGTGTCTTGTTTGAATCCCCCTCTTTGTGTGTGTCCCGTCCCTTGCTTGTAGGGTCTGTGGGGTGGTTTTGTGTTCTTTTTTTTGGTCTTCCATGGGCTTGTTGAATCCCCCTCTTGGTGTGTGTCCCGTCCCGTCCCGTGCCTGTAGGGTGGCGGGGGTATGGTCGTGCCTTGCTATTGTGCGCTCGTCTGTTCTTTTTTTTTGGTGTGTTTAGTTTCGTGTGCAATGTGTTTCGTGCTTTCCCCTCCTTTGAGTACTGTTTTATGTGCCTTTTCCTTATTTTGGTGCTTGTTGAGCCTCATTTTTGTGACTCCTTTCTGTATGTGCTCACTCCTGTTTTCTGTGCTCTTGTCGGACTCTTTTTGCGCCTGCGTCTCTCGCGGACCCTCATCCGCCTCTCTCGCCCTCTTTTGTCCGCCTTTCTCGGGTCCTCAGCCGACTCTCGCGGACTCTTTGTTGCGCCGGCGCAGTACGTCTTTTTGCAGCTACGGCCCATGGCCGGATGTGCCTGCGTCCATCATCCGGTTTAGCATTCTCGGTTAGTAATATGGATAGGTTGAGGTAGGAGGAATGCGGGAGGGGGAGGAAATACATTTGGCTGTTGAGACACTGTTTCTGTTACATAAACGTTAAAGTTCTCACAGCAGATTCGAACTCACTTGTAAAACACGACAATGACGTCATCCTGCATTCTCTCCCTTCTCTGATCCAAAGAGCTGCTAGCCTTCCTGCACAAGCGAGAAGATAGAAAGTGAGCACACGGTCAGATTATCAACGTTCTCCGGCATCAACCGTCGGGCCGCAGACGCGTTACTCTTTGAGCCTGCGAGCTTGCAGTTGCACCGACAAAGGCCAACCAATCCCCTGCCTGCATTCACAGAGTGTCGGCGTACGGCGCAGTTGGGAGGGTTATTGGGGTCTCAAAGATCTCACGATATATATAGTGGCCGCTGTCGCCAGTGATTCACAGTACCTCGGTATAGGTGGTCTACTGCGTATTCCTCTCGCCCTCCGCCGGCAGCTGCACGCTGACACTCCGTTAAACGATAAGTTAATGGCAAAGTAGCATAACTGCTCTTCAGACACTCCAGGCAGTGGGAATCAAGCACACTGTTCACTTGCCCCTCTACAGCTTGCCGCGTAACCTGCTTGTCTCTCGATGTTTAGAACATTCAAAACTGAAGTTCCCATCGGCCCTTACTGTATTTCCTTTGCTCTCTCCTCTAGACTGCGTTAGTCAACCCGCTCGAGGAAGAAAGGCTTTGTGTTCTTTTAATCTGAAGAAGAGAGCTGAAGCAGAACGTTTGCGCCATCGCTGCTCGTATTTTGTGTGCTGAAGTGAAAGCTCGTGTTTTTGCTAAAAGCCTTAAAGCTTTCTGTTTCAAGAATTAAAAGCCTCGTCTTCCTGTCTCTCGAGCAACTCTGCGACCCAAGCTTGTCAAGTGGCACAAGGTGGGGGTGTTACGCAGATGGATCCTCAACAGCAGTTGCCCGCTGAAGGTGAACAACCTCACGACGCCCCCCTTCCACCTGATCCGGACGATGTGCCTGCGTGGGCTCCAGTCCCTCTCAGTCCCACTGATGTGCTCGTGAAGATGGATCCTAAGGACGATCCTGAGAGTTTCCTCATTGGCTTTGAACATATGGCCACGTTGATGCGCTGGAACAGGCGATACTGGTCTGCCATTGTGGCCCCGTTTTTGACTGGAGATGCTCTGAAGGTTATGCGAAACATTCCCCTTGAGAGACTTGATTATGATTATCTGAAGCAGCAAATTCTTGTTAATACTTGTATGAGCTCCTTGGCCAAGGGGCGTAAGATCCGGCTGTGGCAGATCGATCCTAATCGCCCCATCGGGGGGCAGATACAGGACTTGCAGTACCTTATCCACAGCTGGTTTCGTGGAGAGTCCATCGAGCGCATCATCGAAAAGGTCGCTATTGACGTAGTGCTGTCTGGGATAAGCGAAGACCTCTGTAATGAAATGATCTGCAGCAATGTCGACTCGCTGTTGAGTGTGACCCACAGATTGGAAGGCGCCCAAGTCGTTTGGAGGAAGACGGGCTACCCCAGTCTAGCTCCTGCTCCTGTTCAACCGCCCCGTCCCCGTCCGAAGGCCAATCGTAGGGGTTACTTTCCTCAACCCCAGGCTCCGGCTCGTCCTTTCCTTACCTCGGACCAACTTGCAGTGCCAAACCCGTCTCCAGTGTCTCAGGTTCAAGCCCAGGCTCGTGGAGTCACTGACGTCACTAGAGGGGGGACTCAGGCCGGGGCCCCGGGCAGAAGACCCCGTCGAGGAAATTCCGCAGCTGGGACCGAACGCAGGTGCTTTCGCTGTGATGAGTCTGGGCATCTGGCAAGGGAGTGTTGCCTACCACCAGTTCAGTCCTTGGAGATCAGCTTGCCTGAGGTGTGTTGCTCTCATGTTCCCTTTAAATCTTTTAAAGACGAAAAGGTTAGGGTCTCTGTCGGCTTGGCCAGGTGCGAGATGCCTGCCTCATGGTTGACGATCTCTGTGAAGTCCGACGCGACTTGCGTAAGCACGGAGCGAATTAACTTTAGCTGCGTGTCATGTGGATGTTCAGGAGTATGAGAGCGTACTACTTCCACTGAAAGGGGGTGGGGTTTAAAGTTTGGACTGTGGGAAGAGGAACGCCTTGTTCCTGCGGGCCTTGCTTGATTGTAAAGCGTCGGTTTCTTTAGTAGAAAGGTAGGGGCTTGTCACTGATAACAATCAGTCGGCAAGCCGGCTTGGAAAACGAATCAAATTTCTCCGGTGTGGGAAAACGGTCCATCACCAGCAGCAGTTAAGAGCACGTAGTGTATTGTACTGGCAACGTTTTCCAGGCCAGTGTCACGGACGCACGCATGTACCGCTATTGCTGCCTTTCGCCATCTCTGATGGCCGCAGGTGCTTTAAGATATCTCGGTAGGCGGTCTGCCGCACATTCCCGACTGTCACCATCAGCTGCGTGCTGACACTCCGCTAAACTGTAGACCTGCGTTTCTCAGCCTTTGAGTATTTGCGACCCGAGTTTTCATAACAGTTTTAATCGCGCCCCCCTAACGTTTTTTTGAAAGGAGCCCACTAATACCAATTTGTTCTTTTTTAATTAATGATATATCAGATGCATATGTTATTATACCTACTTAACTTTTATCGACATTTTTCTAACTCTCTATTTTTTTTTCTAGTATCAGAATGTATACATTCTTAAACTTAAACTATAGTTTAAGTTAATTTGTGTTTGTTTCAATAGAGGTATTTTTCATATTTTACTTATCTTTTTTTCACATCTTCGCTCCCCCCTTTGGTGGGCCCGCCCCACAGTTTGAGAACCACTGCTGTTACCACAACTGTTCGTCTAAATCCCCTCCTGGAGAAAATGTCAATGAGAAACAAGCACATTGTTAACTTTCCTTTGTCTCAGCTGGGCACTTACCGCATAACTTGCTAGCCACGCAATGTTTAAAATATTTAACCTGAAGTTCTCACTTGCCCTCTGGGTCTTTCCTTTTCTCTCTTCTCTAGACTGTGTCTGCACCAACAGGTATCTCGCAGCCGCTGAACCAGCTTGAAGAAGACGACTTTGTGTTCTGTTAAATCCGAAGAAGGGGCTGAAGCAGGACGTTTGCCCTCGTCGCTGCCTGTATCTTGTGTGCCGAAGTAAAAGCTCCTGTTTTGGATAAAGTCTGGAAGCTGTTCTTGCCTGTTCAACAATAAAGTTACTCTTCCTTGGAAACCAGATCTCTCCTTCCTGTCACTCGTGCATCTCTGCATCCCAATTTTTCTATATATATATATATATATATATATATATATATATATATATATGCTAGCCATCCCCCACTGCTTCGCCCGCGTATTAGCGAAATAGGACTGTGAGGAGGGCGGCACGGTGGCACAGTGGGTAGTGCTGCTGCCTCGCAGTTAGGAGACCCGGGTTTCCCACTTCCCGGGTTCTCCCCTCGTGGGTTTCCTCCGGGTACTCCTCCCACAGTCCAAAGACATGCAGGTTTGCAATTCTAAATTGTCCTTAGTGTGTGGTGTGCGGTGGGCTGGGATTGGCAGAGGGGCTTGTTAATCAGTTTCTGCTGCTTTGGTGCACTAGAGGGGCAACAATGAGATGACCCCCAAAACAGGAATGAATGGCTTGAGGGAGGCCACTGACATTTTTCCCTCCTCATCTGTCGTTTTGCATTTGTCTACAGTCAGTGTCACTACTGGTAGTCTGAGGCCATACCCGGACCCTACAGAGTGTGGTGGCACAGGTAGTCCAACATCTCCAGGATGGCAGGCACATCAATACGTGCCTCCCATTGCCAGAAGGTTTGCTGTGTCTCCCAGCACAGTCTCAATGGCATGGAGGAGATTCCAGGAGACAGAAAGGCAGGCAGTTACTCGAGGAGAGCTGGACAGGGCCCCTGGTAGAAGGTCCTTAACCCATCAACAGGACCCACTGGTATCTGTTCCTTTGGGCAAAGAGGAACAGGATGAGCACTGGCAGAGCCTACAAAATGACCTCCAGCAGGCAGGTGGAACACTGGGGTGAATGTCTCAGCAAACAATCAGAAACAGACTTCATCAGGGTGGCCTCATTTCTCTCATTCCTTCCTTTTCCTTTCTTTTCTTTTCTCTCTTCCTACCTTTACTATTTTTCTTTTTCTTTCTATCCTTCCTTCCTTTTCTTTCTTTCATTCCTTCCTTTTCTATTCCTTTCCTTCATTCCTTTTCTTTCTTTCTTTTTCATTCTTTCTTCCTTTTTCCTTTCTTTTCTTTTCTCTTCTTTCTCCTTTCTTTTCTCTTCTTTCTTTCTTTCTTTCTTTCTTTCTTTCTTTCTTTCTTTCTTTCTTTCTTACCTTTACTATTTCTTTTTCCTTCCTTCCTTTTCTCTTTCTCTCATTCCTCCCTTTTCTTTCTTTCTTTCTTTCTTTCTTTCTTTCTTTCTTTCTTTCTTTCTTTCTTTCTTTCTTTCTTTCTGTTTCCTTTTCTCATTTTCTTGCTTTCCTTCTTCCTTCCTTCCTACCTTTTCTTTCTTTCATTCCTTCATTTTCTCTTCCTTTCCTTCCTTTTCTCTTCCTTTCCTTCCTTCCTTTTCTTTCCTTTTCTCTTTCTTTCTTTCTTTACTCCATTTTCTCTCTTTCTTTTCTCTCTTTTCTTTCTTTCCTTCCTACCTTTACTATTTCCTTTTCCTTCCTTCCTTTTCTCTCTCTCTCATTCCTCCCTTTTCTTTCCTTTTCTATTTCTTTCTTTCTTTCTTTCTTTTTTTTTCTCTTTCTTTCTTTCTTTCTTTCTTTCTTTCTTTCTTTTCTTCCTTTTCTCTTCCTTTCCTTCCTTCCTTCCTTTTCTTTCTTTTTTCTTTTCTTTCTTTCCTCCCTTTCTCTTTCTTTCTTTCCTCTTTCTTTGTTATTGTTTCTTTTTTCCTTCCTTCCATCCTTTCTTTTTTCTTTCTTTTTCTCTTTCCTTCCTTTTTTCTTTTTTTCCTTTTCTCTTTCTTTCTATCTTTCTTTCTCTTTCTCTTTCTGTAGTGTCTTCTCTCACATTCCTATGATGTGCATTTTTAAGACACATTTGAGCCTCTTAAATTGGCCCAGGATGATCAGGAATGTGTATGGCAGTGGACTCTGATATTCTGGTTTACTTTCAGCTTTGTCCTTGAGGATGCTGGGATCTGCCTGAACTCTCTGAAGCTATAAATTGCACAAGCATGTTTAGAAACCCAACCTGGCAAAAGTAAGATAATAATTGACTTTACATCAGTGAAGGACAACTCGCGCCTCATTCATTAATGAATTGAAAGTCATCAGGATTGCAATCTAAAAACAAATCCAATATTAAAAAAATACACCTTTAAGTGTTTAATAAGATCAGAACCATTTAGCACAGTGAAGATCTTTGGAGTAGCACATTAAGTAAAAGAGCACTTGCTAGTTACACTTGAGATTGAGATCCAGCCTGTCGTCTGACTTGTGCCTTGTACAGCTGCTGTGATGCCTTCATAGTCCACAAGTAGCTGCACCGACCTTTGATATAAGAGGAATAACAGCAACCTGCCTAAGTAACAGAGATGGGGCAGCAGCAGAACACAGATGGGTACTCATTACTTAGGAAAGACAGGCAAAGCAGAAAAGGTAGGGGAGTCACCATCTACATTAAACAGAATTGAAAAGGTGAGCCACAGCTTAGTCAGGACGTCTGGATTCTACTAAACACCATTAAAGACTGCGGCCTCATATTAGGAGTGTGTCACAGACGCCCTACGGCACAAAGTAGTTTACATCTTTAAAATTAAACTTTTCAATAATATTAGAAAGGCAGGGGAGAGCATAGTCAGGGGAGACTTGAATTACCCCAACGTCCACTGGGCTACACTTACAACGAGTGGAGAACAAGAACAGGAATTTGTTTTAAGAGATAGATAGATAGATAGATAGATAGATAGATAGATAGATAGATAGATAGATAGATAGATAGATAGATAGATAGATAGATAAGGCACTATATAATAACATAGACAGACAGACAGACAGACATAATATGATCTGAACACCCCCCAGAATGACTAAAATTAAAAATAAAGAAAGCTTCAGAGTTGACAGTCACAGTCCCCGTGTCTCGTATTGCTGTTTCTATAACGGAGCCCCCGTGGATTTCATAGCAGATTTCAGGGTGTTTTGGCTGAGTGCGTATTCTAAAACAAAAAGTTACATTTAATTTTAGTAGAAAAGAACTTTGAGCAGATGTAGCCAAGCTAGAGGACAACAAGCTGGGATAAGCTTTTATGTGTGGTGACAGCGGAGGGGCTGATGGTCAGGTCTGAAAGTGTTTTATGGTAAATGCAGAACAAATTCATCCTAAAATGTAGAAGCAGAAAAAAAATGATCAAAAACTCCAAAATGGATATAAATGTGAGCAATTTTGAAAAGGGATATTAGAAAAACTAAAAGGCAGCTGGCAAGAAATATCGAGAAAAGGAGAAAGGTGACCTAAAGAGATGCTTTTAATATTTTAGCAGTAAAAGATCAGTCAAGAAGTGATGAACTGTATCAGGAGTAGCAAAGGGGAATAATAAAATGCGGCCACTTAAAAGGCTAATGTGTTGAAGTTGCAGGTTACCAAAGTCATTAGGCGTACATGTTATGAAGCAGATATCCTCGATCAGCGACATGAAATATTAAGAAGGGATCTTGTGATTTGGAAATGTTAAGGGAGGAGTGCTGCTGCGATTAAACAGACTAAAATCTGCACATCCCCAGGACCAGATCATATGTATCAGCGAGTGCTGATGGAGGTCAGTGAGAGCTGACACATATTTTTTAGAAACTTACTGCACACTGGGATTAACTCGATCAGACTGGAGACTACACGTTATCCTGGTGACTGGGTTGATCCAAGTGACTATGGCCCAGTAGGCTTAACGTGCATCACTGGTAAATTAACTGAGTGATTTATTCAGGAACGGATGGAGCATCACGTGGCAGGGAGAGGAGTTTCACTGAACAGTCAGCATGGGTTCAGATGAGGAAGATCGTGTTTCACCGATACACTGCATTTCTGTGAGGAAGCAACAAAACCCTACAATCAGGGAGGAGATATGAGGATAATTTTTCTTAATTTTCAGAGGACTTTTGATCAGGTACTCCATTAGAATTTAGTGGTCAGTGTTGAAGGTGTTAGTGTGTAGATGGGTACAAAACTGGCTTAGGCACCAGAAGCAAAGGGTTATGCTGAGGGGAACATTTTCAGAGACGGTGGACCTTTCAGTGCTGGGGCTGCTTCTCTGTTTAATACACATAAACAATTTGGACAAGAATATGATCAATAAGCTGGTTAGATTTATAAATGATACCAAGCTAGATGAATTATCTGGAATCTGTTGAGCCGTCTCAGAGGGACTTACACAGGATACTGGCTTGGGCCGATTTGTGGCAGATGAAATTGAGTGTAAATAAATGCAAAGTAGTACATGTAAGAAGTAAAAATGGTAGATTTGAATACACAATGGGATGACTGAAACTTGAAAGCACCCCGTATAAGGAGGACTTAGGAGTCGTAGTGGACTCGATACTATCAACACCATCTAGTTATAATGACTATCGGCCCGTAGCACTGACTTCCATCATCATGAAATGCTTTGAGCAGCTGGTTATGCAGACCATCAAGTCCATTCTTTCCCCCTCCCATGGCCCGTTTCATTTTGCATACAGGTCAAACAGGTCCATAGAGGATGCCAGGTCTGCTGCTCTCCATCCAGCCCTCACCCACCTGGACTCCAAGAACTCCTATGTGCGAATGTTGTTCAGCATTCAACCCAGTCATTCCCCAGCAGCTAATACAAAAACTCAGCCATCTGGGACTCAAGACCTCTCTCTGCAACTGGGTGTTGGACACAAAATGTGCGAGTGGGCAATAACACCTCTAAGACCATCACGTTAAGCACAGGGGCCCCACAAGGGCGTGTGCTCAGCCCGTTGCTCTTCACCCTGCTGACCCACGACTGTGTACCAATCACATTGTCAAGTTTGCAGACAATACAACTGCGGTCGGCCTCATCACCAACAATGACGAAGCCAACTACAGGAACGAGGTGAGCCAACTGGTCCAGTGGTGTAAAGACTACAGTCTCTTCCTGAAAGTGCGATCGATTTCAGGAGAGGTCATTCACACTGACCATCGATGGTGTAGCTGTGAGTAGCACCAAGTTCCTGGGGACATACATCTCAGTGGACCTTTCCTGGTCAGATTACTGACCAAGAAAGCTCAAACCTGCCTCTACTTTCTACGCAAACAGAGGAGAGCACAAGTCCCCACCCCCCCCATCATGTGCTCTTTCCACCGGGGCACAATCGAGGGCACCCTCACCAGCTGTATCTCTGTGTGGTACGGAAGCTGCACCGCCTCCTGTAGGAAGTCCCTGCAACGCATAGTGGATGCGGCCAGTAAGATCATTGGTGCCCCACTGCCCTCCCTCAAGAACATTTTCCACACCCGTCTCACCCGTAGAGCCATCAGCATTGCTGGTGACTCCTCCCACCCCTTTCACTCCCTTTTTAGCCGCCTCCCCTCAGGGAAAAGGTACCGGAGCCTCCAGGCACGCTCCGCAAGACTGTCTAACAGCTTCATCCACCAAGATGTCAGGATGCTGAACTCTGTTGCCCCCTACCCCTGCACCATAACAAGAGTCACTATCTACCAAGTACCCATATTACATCTGCTGCTAACTGTCTGTCTTTTTGTACATCTCATAAGCTACTCTATAATGCACCTTCTCATTTTTTTTACTCTAATTGGCTTTTGCACTACTGACTATTGCACATTGTACACAGGTCTACTTTACAAGTTCTAATGTTATTTATCTCATATGTTATCTATACTAATAAAAGGCAAAGCCCTCACTGACTGACTGACTGACTCACTCATCACTAATTCTCCAACTTCCCGTGTAGGAAGAAGGCTGAAATTTGGCAGGCTCATTCCTTACAGCTTACTTACAAAAGTTAGGCAGGTTTCATTTCGAAATTCTACGCAAAATGGTCATAACTGGAACCTATTTTTTGTCCATATACTCTAATGGAGGAGGCGAAGTCACGTATCGCGTCATCACATATTACGCCTCCTACGTAATCATGTGAAGTGAAAACAAGGAAGAGATTTACAGCACGAGTCAAACGCGGGAATGAAGGTAAATGACATTAATTGTTGAGTGTCTTTTAATACTGTGTAATTGTTGAGTGTCTTTTAATACTTTGTAAGCATACATATTAACAGATGTGCAATTAAGCGTGTGCATTTACGGGGTGATTTCTCAGGCTTAAAGCTCGAAGTGATCACTCGAGTGAAGGCAGCTTCACAAAAAAACAGATCCTTAACAAACTGTTATTGGTATATTTTCCCTCAATTTTAAAAGGTTTTCTTTTCTTCTTAATAAAAATTTAAAAGCAGAACTTCACCGGTGCAAACCGCGGGGATTTGAGCGACTGACACATACAGACATATTCATGAGTGCAGGTACTTCGGAAAGAAAGCACCGTGTAAACCTAAAGTTTAAATTAAGTTCATAGACCTACAAAAGGTTGCCATTGATTTCAGGCAAGATTGCTTTTCTCCTGTACAACTATACGTTGCATTCTCAAGAGTGTGCTTGCATAACTTGGTCATATTACAACCGGAGTGCTGAACTGACAACGTGATATACAAACAGAACAATCGTAAAAACAGGATTAAATAAAAAGACTGCTTCCGTTGGCAAAGCAATGAAAAAGGAAGACCTTATATGACGTTCGTTTATAAAAAAGCGGAGAGGCTGTGTGAAGTCAGTTTCACAAAAAAACAGATCCTTAACAAATTGTTATTGGTATATTTTCACTCAATTTAAAAAGGTTTTCTTCTTAATAAAAATTTAAAAGCAATACTTCGCCGCTGCAAAGCACGGGGATGTATATATATAGATAGATAGAGATATATATGTATGTATATAGATAGATAGATAGATAGATAGATAGATAGATAGATAGATAGATAGATAGATAGATAGATAGATAGATAGATAGATAGATAGATAGATAGATAGATAGATAGATAGATGTGTATGTATGTGGATATGTATATATGTGTATATATATATGTAGATATGTAAATATGTATATGTATATATATGTGTCTGTATGTGTATATAGGAGTGTGTACACCTGATGAGCCCAGAATGAGGGCGAAACACGTGTCGTGTACTCTTTATATTTATTTGACAGTAAACTATTTCAACCATTCTATGATCTGCTCCTCATAAACTGAGGGCACCGTGGCGGATGTTAGCAGATTGCTGGCCAACCACAAGCATTACCTGGTAGGTAACCACCCATACAATCAGATTGTGACACAGACTTCGAATGCCATGAATATATATATATATATATATATATATATATATATATATATATATATATATATATATATATATGTGTGTATGTATGTATGTGTATATATATGTTGATATATGTATATATATGTGGATGTGTATATGTATATATATATGTATATATGTAGATATGTATATATAAGTATATATGTTTATGTATATATATGTTTACATAACCTCTTTAACACACTACTTCTCCGCTGCGAAGCGTAGGTATTTTGCTAGTACTTTATACTTTTTATATTTTATTAACTACGAAGTTGAGAGAGAAACAGTATTCCGATTCTCCTGTATGTTCTGCACATATAGTGAATTGACAATATAAGGCTATTTGATTGGATTTGATTTGATTTGATCACCTAACCAGACAGTGTTCAGAAGCCATTTAGAAGGTTAACAGAATGTCAGGTTATATAGCACCTTGACGTGTGGAGTACAAGCTTTATAACACACTGGTGAGGCCTCATCTGGAGTAATGGGTGCAGTTTTGGTCTCCAAACTATACAGTAAAGACATAGCAGCACTAGAAAAGGTCCAGAGAAGAGAGGCTAAGCTGATTCCGGAGGGTAAGAAGTACGAGCTACAGGAGGAGACTGAAGTAGCTGAACCTTTATCAGTTTAAGCAGCGAATAAGAGGTGACAGAAGGGTTTAAAATTGTGAAAGGAATTAGTACAGTGGATCCCTGCTGTTACTTTAAAATTTATTCCATATCACAAAGTTAGCAACATGATGGGAAACTTAAGGGCAGATTTTGCATAAATATTAGAAGTTTTTTTTTTCTTCATGCAAAGAACCACAGACACATGTAATAAATGACCAAGTAGTATTGTAGAGAGAGCAGGGACGTAGGGACCTTCAAATCTCGACTTGAGGTTATTTTGGACAATCTCAATAAGCAATTGTTCTAATGTTCAATGAGATTTCGCGCCACTGTGAATTTTTGCGTGTTTCTGCAGATAACCGTTATTGGAGAATCTTTTGCCACAATCAGAACAACAATATGGCTTCTCTTCAGTATGAATTTGAGTGTGCAGCCGAAGACTGTTACTGTAGCGAAATCGTTTTCCACATTCGCAGCACCAATAAGGTTTTTCCCGACTGTGAATTCTCCTGTGGCTGCGGAGAGCACTGCAGTCAGAGAACCGTTTGCCACATTCAGAACAGCAATACGGCTTCTCTCCAGTATGAATCCGCGTGTGCTTCTGAAGACTGCTACTGTAGGAGAATTGTTTGCCACATTCAGAACAGGTATAGGGCTTCTCACCTGTATGAATTCTTTCATGCTTACGAAGAGTGCTACTGTCTAAAAATCGCTTACCACATTCAGGGCAACAATAAAGTTTCTCACCAGTGTGAATTCTCATATGGCACTTCAGATGGCTTATTTGCAAAAATCTTTTCCCACATTCAACACAACAGTAAGGTTTCTCTCCAGTATGAATTCTAGTGTGGCTTTGAAGTTGGCTTATTTGTGAAAATCTTTTCCCACATTCAATACAGCAATAAGGCTTTTCTCCCGTGTGGATTTTTGCATGGGTCTGTAGGCTGCAGTTGTGGGAGAAACGTTTGCCACACTCAGAGCAGCAAAAAGGTTTTTCTCCCGTGTGAACTCTCGAGTGGCTCTTCAGATTGCTTATCTGTGAGAATCGTTTTCCACATTCTTGACAGCAATGGGGTTTCTCTCCTGTGTGAATTCTTTTGTGCAAGTTAAGATTTCTGATGCATGAAAATAGTTTGCCACATTCTTCACAGGGATGTGGCTTCTGTTTTGTATGAATCCACTTATTTTCACAATCAGATTTTTTTTTCAAAGTTTTTCCATCCCCTTGCTCTGCATATAAAGCCTCTGGATTTGTGTTAAGCACTTCTTGCTGATCAATGTTGATGACTTCTCCCTGTGTAAGTCTGGTAGCAGGAACAGAACTGCACTGCTGAGAGGCTGAGGTCACATTCTTTGATCCCCTTGTAGATTTCTTCATCTTGTCCTTGTCCCGTTTCTGTTGCAGTCTGCAGTTCCATGACTGCTGAGCAAATGAAGATGGGGAAACGCTACCATTGTCGTGGAAATCTGAAATAACACAAACGGTTTAAAATTTTAAAGAGATTGAAAACGGACAGGTGGCAACCCTAATTGGTTTTGCTACCTCACTCTGTAATTCCATTCTTTCTTTGCCCACAGAGTGTGTGGACTTTACATGTTCTCCCAGTATCTGTTCATTTCCTCCCACACATGCGCCTGCTGTGTTAATCACCGCCTGGTGTGCTCGAGTGTGGATGCATGTGGCAGTCTGCCCTGCAATGGATTGGCATCCACTTTCAGGTTGATGTCTGCCTTATCTCTAAAAGCTGCTCACAACTCCAGGTTAAGAAAATGGACCCATGGATTACAGCAAAGTGGAGCTAATGAATTGCGGTGGTGGGCCGAACTCTAGTTCAAGCGCCTTCACGTCCAGTTGTCACGAGTGACCCCCCCCCTCACATCTTTATTATTTTCACTGGCTTGTACTAGGGCTGTCAAATTAGCCTAGAAATAAAGTTTGAATATCAAAATTAAAAATATGTAAATATTCAAAGGGGCAGCACGGTGGCACAGTGGTAGCGCTGCTGCCTTGCAGTAAGGAGACCTGGGTTCACTTCCCGGGTCCTCCCTGCATGAAGTTTGCATGTTCTCCCCGTGTCTGCATTTGTCCTTAGTGTGTGCTTGGTGTGTGGGTGTGTGCCCTGCGGTGGGCTGGCACCCTGCCCAGGATTTATTCCTGCCTTGTGCCCTGTGCTGGCTGGGATTGGCTCTAGCAGACCTCTGTGACTCTGTGACTAAATATTCAAATATTTTCTAATCTGGGTAAATGATTCTGGGCATATCATGCACATTTGAATGAACTTTAATTAATACTTTATCATGGTGATGGCCACAGAAAGAACGAACACCAAGGGCAAAAAATATTCTAGTGGTACTTGGGCAACTGTTATTTAAATATAGGAGCCATCAAAATCCAGAGTATTTCCATCCATCCATCCATTTTCCAACCCGCTGAATCCGAACACAGGGTCACGGGGGTCTGCTGGAGCCAATCCCAGCCAACACGGGGCGCAAGGCAGGGAACCAATCCCGGGCAGGGCGCCAACCCACTGCAGGACACACACACAAACACCCACACACCAAGCACACACTAGGGCCAATTTAGAATCGCCAATCGACCTAACCTGCATGTCTTTGGACTGTGGGAGGAAACCGGAGCGCCCGGAGGAAACCCACGCAGACACGGGGGGAACATGCAAACTCCACGCAGGGAGGACCTGGGAAGCGAACCCAGGTCACCTTACTGCGAGGCAGCAGCGCTACCACTGCACCACCGTGCTGCCCATCCTGAGTATTTGCACCGCCATACTGTCTTCAGTGACACCTGGGCACAAAACATCAGCCTTACAAGTCATGCATGCTGGCAACGTGCTCCTCGACATTATCATCAATGCTTTTATTTATTTATTTTTTTACTCGCAAAACAAGAAGCCCTCAAGACAATGTGACGTGGGTCCCGTTTCTAGAACTTCTCTAGAATATGCTGCACATATTGTGACATGTCTTGTAATTGCATGGACTGATGTGGAAAATGGAAAGCAGGGGTGGGGGGGGAGGCACGGGGGGCATCACAGGGCACCTTTCTGAGAGAAGGAGAGAGAGAGAGAGAGAGAGAGAGAGAGAGAGAGAGAGAGAGAGAGAGAGAGAGAGAGAGAGTGGAGAGACAGAGCTCAGGAATGAGTGGCAGTGCTTCTGCAGTAAGCAGGCAGAGCGGTTTATGAACAAGAGGAATGTGAGGTGGGCAGGCTGAGCGCAGCAAGAGAAGTAATGCTAATAATGATATTGTCATTGCTCACGTACAATCAAACGGAGTTATCGCATACCCCTTGGGGTCCGAGTGCAGGGTCAGCTAATGTACAGAGCCCCTGGAGCAATTAAGGGCCTTCCTCAAGGGCTCAAAGGAGCAGAATCCCTTCTGACAGTAACGGGATTCAAACCGGCAACCTTCCAGATACCAGCACAGACCCTTACCCTCAGAGCTACCACTCTGCCAACATTTTGTATTTTTCCACTTCTGGAAGACTGTGTTAAGGATATACCTCACTGACAATATACCCAACAGAGTGGGCGAGAGAGACTGATGGAATATTTGATTCATTGGAAAGTGTCCAACGCGCAAGCGGCAATACACCATTCATAGAGCAGCATTCCGAATAAGAAGCACCCGGAAAAGCCAGATCGTCACAGTATCATTCGGGATCTGCAAAATCCTGTCTATTAGAGATGCATCAACATTTTAATAAAGGTGGCCTGCATAGTTTTCATTACGCCTCGTTGTTTTCGCATTATGGGTCAAACCAGCAGCCACGCAAGACGGTGGCTTATTGTGGGACAACACGTGTTTGGTAACAAAGCTCTTTAAAGTTGGGGTCTTAAAGTTTGTAACAAAAGGAAAAAAATCAGAATTGTGACCGGTACTTAACATTTGCTTAATTCAGTAGGTCTTAGCATTAAACAGCAGTCGGAGATCCCTGGTTTAAGATCAAACGGGACAGAATCAGAGAGGGTGCAGGAGAAAAAACTGCTCTGAGTACACTTGTTGAACAACGTGCTGGGCAGCGGGACAGGTAAAAATAAAATTACATTGTAGAGGGGTCTGGCTGTACGTCCTACTAATTAATATGACAAGTTAACTGTTCAAAATTTAAAAAGGCTGACCGTGGAAGTGAAGGCGTGAAAACAGATCAGTGAAAGATTGCAGCTAGATGTGAGACTCAGTGCGGGTAAAACAAACTCCTGCTTTTTCACAATCAAGTCAAGTTGGGGAGCATGCATGCGTACAGTGTGTTGCTGCACCCACTACATGACGAAACAACTCGGGATCCCGGTTGGCAACCCCCCCGGCAGACATCCGGTCCGGTCCCACCTTCCGGATATGACCCTCTAGCTGCCGCAGCCAGGTGTTATGTGGGCGACCCCTTGGTCTGGTCCAGCTACACGGGTCCCCAAGAATGAGGATCTTATGAGCCGGATCATCCTCGGGGGAAACGCGCCACATGGCCGTAGTGCCGTAACTGACGCTCCCTCACAATGCAGGTCATGTGCCTCATTCGGGACTCTGTGAGCAACACAAAGTCAAACCAGCAGGACACAACGATTCTCTGAAGAGACACAAGGAGTCCAGTCTTCATCTCGGGTCACTGGATAGCGTCCATGTCTCAGAAACAGGGGGCACCAGGACTCTAAAGACTTGGACCTTCATCCTTTTATAGAGATATTGGGAGTGACACACACCCCTTACCAGTGACCTCATAGCCAATCCGTCTACTGACTTCACAGGAAGAGTCACCAGAGACATGAATGTCACTGCTGAGGAAAGTAAACCTCTCGATGAGGTCGACACTCTCTCCGCGGACTGACACACTGCTGATGGCCGGGCCCAAGAGGTCACTAAAGGCCTGGATCTTTGTTTTTATCACAAGCCCAGATCCTCAGACTCCTCACTCAGTCTTTCGAGAGCCCTGATCAGAGCCTCCATTGACTTTGCAAAGATCACAGCAAAGTCAAGATCAGTGGATTTTTCTTCACCAACAGCTGCCTCATAGCCACTGGACCCCACAACCTTGCCTAACAACCAATCCATGCAAGCATTGAACAGAGTAGGAGCAAGAACACATCCCTGAAAAGCCCCAGAATCAACTGGGAAAAATGCAGAGCAGTACTTCCACTCTGCACAACACTCACAATACCTGTGTAGAGGCCAGCCATGGTATCCAACAACTTTGAGGGGATCCCGTGAAGTCTCAGGATGTCCTACAGGGCACCTCGATCAAATGAGTCAAACGCTTTACGAAAATCGACTACTCACTCAGACTCTTGAGCGTCCCAATCAGAGCCTCCATTGACTCCACGAAGATCACAGCATCGTCAGCACAGTCAAGATCTGTGAATCTTACATAACAGACAGATGCCCCACAGCTGCTGGACCCCATGACCGTGCCCACCACCCAGTCCATGCAAGCGCTAAACAGAGTAGCAGCAAAAACACACCCCTGACGAACCCCAGAATCAACTGGGAAAAACACAGAGGGTCTGTCTCCACTCTGCACAGCACTCACAGTACCAGTGTACAGGCTGGCCATGATATCCGGCAACCTTGAGGGGATCCCGCGAACCCTCAGGATGTCCCGCAGGGCACCTCGATCAACTGAGTCCAACTCTTTACGAAAATTAACAAAGGCTGCAAAGAAACTCTGCCGATATTTGCGTTTGCGCTCCATGAGGACCTTCAGTGCCAGGATGTGGTCGATGGTAGACTTCTTAGGCGTAAAACCAGACTGTTCTGGTCGCTGATAGGTGAGCAAGTGATCACGGATCCTATTGAGGACGACCCCCTGGCACCGAGAGCAGTGTTATCCCCCTGTAGTTGCTGCAATCCAGGCAATCACCCTTCCCTTTGCAGATAGGGACGACAAGTCCCATTATCCAGTCAGCTGGGATGATGACAGTCTCCCAGATTGAAGCAAGAACTGCTTGCAATGCCAGGAGGACAGACTTACCTCCTGCCTGGAGAAGTTCACCCCGGATACCACAGATCCCTGCAACCTCCCCTACCCTCAGCTGGTTCAATCTCAGTGAGATGGGGGTATGGGGGTGTTTCACAGCTAATTGGAGGATCAGCCTCAAGGACCGTGTAGACCCAGAGATGTCCAACATCCTTTTCACAATCAAGCATTCCAAGTTTTTGCCTTTGAATAAGATCGTTTAAAAATTAATTCCAACACAGACCGTCAATCTGACAGCCCTAGCACTTACTAAGTCTTGTGTTCTCACTTTTCCTCTCATTTCTTTCATGCTGTACCTCACAGTCTTTAACAGGGCCCTGCAGCGGACTCAAGGCCAGAGCTTTGTGTTAAACCTCACGGTTACCTCCACCGCAATGCATTGTGGAGTCACAGACATTGCACTGTCATCAAACTTCAACACTGAACACGCTAACTGAGGCCTGTAGAGTCTGAGGTGGAGCTCATGGGGTTGTGGCAGTTTCTCTGAGAATTGCACCTAGGGGTGAATTTGCTGGGACGTCCACTCTTGGCAAGTCTCTTGAATGTTTCCCACTTGTGAATATAGTCTTTCTGACTGTAGAGTGAAGGACGTCAAATTGTTTGATTGATTGATTGATTGACAAATTGATGGGCAGCCACAATTGTTTTTCTGTGATTACGGCTGTTGTCTTTCCTCCTTGGCGTTGTGTTAACACAGATCAGCAAACTACCAAAACATCTGCTTTTATCGAGGGGGTCCCACTTGCTGATGATCAATTAATCGAGTGCATTTGATGAGCAGCACCTGGCTGATACTCACCCGCTTAATTCCTATGCAATTTAAGAGCGGAGTGGTGGCGCTGGTATCCCGAAGGTTGCCGGTTCGAATCCCTGTCACTGCCAAAAGAGATCCTACTCTGCTGGGCCCTTAACCTTAAATTGCTCCAGGGGTGCTGTACAATGACTGACCCTGCGCTCTGACCCCAAGGGGTATGCGAAAACTAACAAATTCCTAATACAAGAAATTGTATAAGGCGAAATAAAGAACAAAAAAAAGTAGCAAGGGGGCAATTAATTTTTCACACACTGCTTTTTAATTTTGGCTTAGTTGTTGTAACAAATCATGACACGGTGTAATACATCACGTGTTGTTTTTCATCTGAGGTTGTACTGACCTCAGTTTAAGGCCAGATGATTTTTTATTATGTCCCAATGCATCAAACCTTGGAACTGAAAGAGGGTGCACTTTCTTTTTCACATGACTGTTCTTTGGCAGAAAAATAAATCCTGTAACTTTACTGCTCAGACGTAATGATTCTGAGTGGATTTTTGTGCACATTTGATCCTTTTGCCTCGTCACATTTGAAGAAATGTGGATTTTTGAGCACCTCGATAAACAGCAAAATATTCTCTTGCAATACACACTCAGTGTTATGTGGTGAAAGTCGGATGTTGGAGACTTCAGCCCTTTTGCGGTTTACACAAACGTTTTTAAATATATTATTTGCTAGGTCAGCTGTGCTTACACATCATGCATCTGAGCAGCTGCTCGATATCTCAACGCGATCAGACATGAATCCCGCTCTCCATTCTGTCCCCTAAAAATGTCAAGATAACCCCCCGATAGAATATACTGTTATCTTTTTCACTTTTGCTTATGTTTAATCACATTACTTACTTATTCCAACACTCCTAGATAACGGCTCTTCTTCCTCCGCTCCTCTCTCGTTGCCTTCGGTGATTTTCTCTTCACCCTCGGGAATCTCAGATTTCACTGCCTCATGATGAGTGAACCAGGGCCGTGAACTGGGGGGAGATTCTTGTTTGAAAATATTCCCAGTTTTGCACTCCTGCCATTCAGGACCCCCTGAGAAATTGTTCACATCTTCCACTTTAATGTCCACAAACTCCTCCTTGGACTCCTCCTCTTCAAACACGGAACTCCTTCCTTCCCAGTCCTCTATCTTCACACGCCAATCTCCTGGTGGCCCCCACTCACAGTCCTCCTTTTTAATGTGTGCCAGTCTCTCGTCCACACCATCCTCTTTGGTTGAGGCCATGCTCCGTGTTAAACTCTTCTCTCACAAGTGTCTGCTCTTCTCTTCTAAGTTTTTCTTCTCGGTCTGGAGGCCATTTGACGCCTCATTACATGGCTACGTCAGCTGGCAAGGAGGCTCCTTATTACCTGTCAAGATAAAAGCAATAGAATTTCTTCATAAATTCAACAAAAATAATTTCAAGATTTACTAAAAACATTAAACTAACAACTCGATTTTTGTAAGAGATTTGAAATACTGTGAACCCTCGGTGTTAGTCGAAGAACCTCTCAGCAGACATGGAGTGAAATCCCACTTCCTATGATCATGACAAATCCAAGATGAGGGAAAAGGGAAATGTTTTAATATGTGTGCTCCTTTCATGAGTTTGAAGCACTTCAGCTCTAGTCAAGGCTGCCCAAACACAACAGTAAGGCCCTCTCCACACGGACGTCTGAACTGAGCGTTTATCTGTCTTCTGTAGCATCAGGTGACGGCTGGAAGGGTGCTTGGTGTGACATCTGGACAGAGGAAGGAGGACAAGGAAATCTGGTGGTAGACTGGGAAAGTACAGGAGAGTATACAGAGGAAGAGGATGGTGAAGTAGAAGTGGGATAGTCAGAGAGATGCAGAAAGTAGACAAGAGTACAAGGAGATAAGGCACAAGGTGAAGAGAGAGGTGGTGAAGGCTAAAGAAAAGGCGTATGATGAGTTGTATGAGAGGTTGGACACTAAGGAGGGAGAAAAGGACCGGTGGGCTAAACAGAGGGGCCAAGCTGGGAAAGATGTGCAGCAGGTTAGGGTGATAAAGGATAAAGATGGAAACAAGTGAGGAGAGTGTGGTGAGTGGATGGAAAGAGTTCTGTGAGAGGCTGATGAATGAAGAGAACGAGAGAAAGAAGAGGTTGGATGATGTGGAGATAGTGAATCAGGAAGTGCAATGGATTAGCAAGGAGGAAGCAAGGACAGCAAGGAAGAGGATGAAGAATGGAAAGGCCGTTGGTCCAGATGACAAACCTGTGGAAGCATGGAGGTGTTCAGGAGAGATGGCAGTGGAGTTTTTAACCAGAATGTTTAATGGAATCTTGGTAAGTGAGACGATGCCTGAGGAGTGAAGAAGAAGTGTACTGGTGCCGATATTTAAGAATAAGGGGGATGCGCAGGACTGCAGTAACTACAGGGGGATAAAATTGATGAGCCACAGCATGAAGTTATGGGAAAGAGTAGTGGAAACTCAGTTTAGAAGTGAGGTGATGATTAGTGAGCAGCAGGATGGTTTCATGCCAAGAAAGACCACCACAGATGTGATGTTTGCTCTGAGGGTGTTGATGGAGAAGTTTAGAGAAGGCCAGAAGGAGTTGCATTGACAGGGTGAGGAGAGAGGAGCTGTGGTATTGTATAAGGAAGTCGGGAGTGGCAGAGAAGTACGTAAGAGTTGTACACGATATGTACGAGGGAAGTGTGACCATGGTGAGGTCTGTGGTGGGAGTGACGGAGGTGGGATTACATCAGGGATCGGCTCTGAGCCCTTTCTTATTTGCAATTGGTGATGGACAGGCTGACAGATGAGATTAGACAGGAGTCCCCGGGGACTGTGATGTTTGCTGATGACATTCTGATCTGTAACGATAGTAGGGAGCATGTTGAGGAGACTCTGGAGAGGTGGAGATATGAGAGGAGAGGAATGAAGGTCAGTAGGAACACCAAGACAGAATACATGTGTGTGAATGAGAGGGAGGTCAGTGGAATGGTGAGGATGAAGAAAGTAGAGTTGGTGAAGGTGGGTGAGTTTAACATCGGAGCCATAAACAGACAAATAACAATTACTAAAACACAGCAAATGGGTTTGTTTCATCCTCAGTCATGTTTCTCACATGAATATTACTAGAAGACAAGAAAAAAAAAGTGGAAAGCAAACCTATTGTTAATAAAACAATAATTATCATTCCAAATTATGGTGACTATGTATAGCTTGCTGCTTAGCCAATCATATCAGTCAGCAGGCTGAGGATGCTGATATCTCTACAGCAAGATGAGAAAAGTGCTATATAAATGTAATGAATTATTATTATTATTATTATTATTATTATGAATAGGAAATCTCAGCAGAGCATCCATGTGTACATACAGAGTGAAGTGCATCACATCCTCCATGTAAACATGGAAGATTGTGGGTTCGCTTCCCGGTTCCTTCCTGTGTGGATAGCACTGTGAGTACTGAGAAAAGCGCTATATAAATGTAATAAATTATTATTATTATTATTATTATTATTATTATCAACGGCTCCTCCTTTCCACTCTTAAGATAATTTGAGGGGGCATCTCACATAATTACAAATGCTGAAGCTAAATACCCGGGGTGTCAAGTCTGAACAGGGGAACTTACCATTCTGAGAGTGGCTGCTGGGACAAGTCTTCATTTGAAACTGTGGATGTGCAACCCATTCACCTTTGGTTTCTTTAGGTCCATGGTGTTCAAACTTTTTTGAACAAGTACCACTCCGCGAGGACCAGTAAACTGAAGTACCACTGTCAATGAATCGTTAATTTACGCCCGTGTTGTTTTGAAGAAAACGTCACTATAATGACTATAATTATGACGTTAAAGTGATATTAAACTAATTAAGGAAATGGGTGCCAGCGCTAATAAAAGCCGGCTTGGAGTCTTCCACGCATTTACAGTAGTATACTTATACTATATATGATTATATGCAACATATTGGCATTCTAGCAACATTAATTCGTGGAAAATTAAGGACCACACGAGTACCACTTGGCATGACTTGAAGTACCACCACAGTTTCAAAAATCGTGGCTTTAGGTTATGTAATTACAGGGCAAATTGGAGCTCATCATCATCATCATCAAAGATTTTAACGATCCTTGGCCCTGCTGATTTGCTCGTATGAGTAACCCGTGGAACTGAAATCACTCAGGTCTTGGACCAAAAATGAAGGAGATTTAAGCTGACAAAATCTGAACTTTTTTTGCTTGGCTACATCTCCCTAAACATAAGTTGCACAGAAATTGTTTTCAAGTGCTTTTCCCACTCCATATTTTGTGTAAATACTCTGCTATCCCCAAAATGAAAAATGACCATGTTATGAGCGAGTATAATATTACAAATTGAATAGCAAATACAACTCTATTTTGAAATTAGTCCATTCTGTCACTAAACGTAGCTTAAAGTGTCATGGACATCACCAGAAAAGGTGCTCTTTGGTTTTTGAGTCGTTGCTGAGCCACCATTGCTGATAGGGGGTGTCACATGGTGTCATGTGTATCATAGCAGCCATATTGACATGAACTAGTATTGTCAGTAATGACATGAATGAAGGTTGCAATTATACTACGCTGGAATCGAACAGAAGCTTCATCGATGTCATTAGTGACACCTGTGCCTGCCATAGTGTTTCAGTGATAAAGGGGGCTAATAAGCGCGTACATCAAAATTACATTTCAGTTGCAACATAAAAGTTTCACTCCTTACAAACTTTTTTCAAGCAATGATGCCAGTTTAATTATTCTAATTGTGAATGATGTTGAACAATATTTAATGTAAAGTTCATGTTGTAGATAATTGATTTATAATGGGTTACATAACTTATCTAAAATGTGATGTATATAGTAAATTTACATGTTACAATTTGTTATTGTTAAGTGACTTTAAGATAGGCGGCACAGTAATGCAGTGGGTAGCGCTGCTGCCTTGCAGTTGGGAGACCTGGGGACCTGGGTTCACTTCCCGGGTCCTCCCTGCATGGAGTTTGCATGTTCTCCCCGTGTCTGTGTGGGTTTCCTCCCACAGTCCAAAGACATGCAGGTTAGGTGGATTGGCGATTCTAAATTGGCCCTAGTGTGTGCTTGGTGTGTGGGTGTGTCCTGCGGTGGGTTGGCACCCTGCCCGGGATTGGTTCCTGCCTTGTGCCCTGTGTTGGCTGGGATTGGCTCCAGCAGACCCCCGTGACCCTGTGTTCGGATTCAGCGGGTTGGAAAATGGATGGATGGATGGACTTTAAGATAATACAGAATCTCGTAAAAGTAAGTACACCCCTGACATTTTTGTAAATATTTTATTCTATCTTTTCATGGGACAACACTGAAGATCTGACACGTTGCTCCAATGTACAGTAGTCCATGTACAGATTGTGTAAATTTGCTGTCCCCTCAAAATAACTCAACACACAGCCATTAATGTCTAACAACAAAAGTGAGTACACCCCTAAGTGAAAAATGTCCAAATTGTGCCCAATCAGCCATGTTCCCTCCCCGGTGTCATGTGACTCGTTGGTGTTACAAGGTCTCAGGTGTGTTACATTTGCTGTTATCGCTCTCACACTCTCTCATACTGGTCACTGGAAGTTCAACATGGCACCTCATGGCAAAGAACTCTCTGAGGATCTGAAAACAAGAATTGTGGCTCTACATAAAGATGGCCAAGGCGATAAGAAGATTGGCAACACCCTGAAACTGAGCTGCAGCACGGTGGCCAAGACCATACAGCGACAGGTTTAACAGGACAGGCTCCACTCAGAACAAGCCTCGCCACGGTCGACCAAAGAAGTTGAGTGCCCGTGCTCAGCGTCACATCCAGAGGTGGTCTTTTGAAAACAGGCGTATGAGTGCTGCCAGTATTGCTGCGGGCGGGCGGGGGGGGGGGGGGGGGGGGGGGGGGGGGTCAGCCTGGCAGTGCTCAGACCATACGCCCGCCGCACACGGCATCACATTGGTCTGCATGGCTGTCGTCCCAGAAGGAAGCCTCTTCTAAAGATGATGCACAAGAAAGACAAGCAGACTAAGGACATGGATTACTGGAACTGATGAGACCAAGATAAACTTCTTTGGTTCAGATGGTGTCAAGCGTGTGTGGCGGCAACCAGGAGAGGAGTACAAAGACAAGTGTGTCTTACCTACAGTCCAGCATGGTGGTGGGAGTGTCCTGGTTTGGGGCTGCATGAGTGCATTGGGGGGCTACAGTTCATTGAGGGCACCATGAATGCCAACATGTCCTGTGACATACTGAAGCAGAGCATGATCCCCTCCCTGGGCCGCAGGGCAGTATTCCAACATGATAACGACCCCAAACACACCTCCAAGACCACCACTGCCTTGATAAAGAAACTGAGGGGAAAGGTGCTGGACTGGCCAAGCATGTCTGCAGACCTAAACCCTATTGAGCATCTGTGGGGCCTCCTCAAATGGAAGGTGGATGAATGAGCGCAAGGTCTCTAACATCCACCAGCTCTGTGATGTCGTCATGGAGGAGTGGAAGAGGATTCCAGTGGTGACCTGTGAAGCTCGTGTGAACTCCATGCCCAAGAGAGTTAAGGAAAATAATGGTGGGCACACAAAATATGGACACTTTGGGCACAATTTGGACATTTTTCACTTAGGGGTGTACTCACTTTTCTTGACATTAATGGCTGTGTGTTGAGTTATTTTGAGGGGACAGCAAATTTCCACAGTTATACAAGCTGTACACGGACTACTGTACATTGGAGCAAAGTGTCAGATCTTCAGTGTTGTCCCATGAAAAGATAGAATAAAATATTTACAAAAATGTGAGGGGTGTACTCACTTTGGTGAGATACTGCATGTACTGTATGTAAAGTAATGTGTCTCACGAGAACGCACTTAGGAGGTAACTGGAGAACATGAGAAAGACCTGCCCCATGGGCCACAGGAGGGCGGATGTCTCTCGCGAGGCTCTGCCATGTTGCAGTAAAGGTTTCAAACTATAAATGTCTGACGCTAAAACAGACCATCCAAGTGATTTAAGGACCTCTTTTCGTGACAAGCGGCCAACGAGGTGTTTAATTTGTAAAACGTCTTTTGCTTCATGTTTGCACTAAATGTTTTGTAATTCATCGTGTGAGTACGCGCAAGTTACTGCGTATTCGCTATCGTGTTTTGTACTGATTACTCACCATGTAGTTCTCAAGGCGTGACGGTGTGAGTAAGACGAGCCCAAGCAATAAACGTCCGTTTCAAAGAACCGACCCGTGTGTGTGTTGTTGTGAAGAGAGCTACTCTAATTAACAAAATTACATTGACATTTCTAAACTGGAGTTCCACAATACATGTGACATTCTCCACTCCTCTATATCTGAGCAACTCTCTCTTAACATATTTGGACAGGAATCATCAGTGCTGAAGAACATGGAGGATGGAGAGAACCAAAGAATTATTTACAGGAAAAAAAGATGCAAGCCTTCAGTAGAAGAAACGGAGCCTAAAGATGCCACGGATGCAGCTGCAAAATTTGAGGACAACCAAGACTGCGATGATGAAGAACAAAGGGAAGAGCGTTTAGCGCCCCTCGCACATTTACTTTTCACAACTCTAAAGATATGGAGACACTTCTCTCACATACAAGATACAAACTAGGACTTTGTGTTTTCACATCATTACCCACATGAAACAAAATAAAGTGTTGATGTCACAGGTTTTATATATTTTCACATATACTAGCTGTGTAAACCCGGGCTCCTAGAAACTATTGAAATCGTCGGGAAAAAAAATTGAAATGCAGAGTCGGCGGTTTTGTTTTGCGGACGTCCGCGCCGCCCCTCGTCTATCAGCGGCTAAGCAAGTTTCTCTCTCGTTTGCCTTTCCTCTGCACTTTCTTTCAGCTTCGTGCTGTAGCCTCGTACTTCGTTCTTCTTCCGACTCGTTAATCTGGGGTGGCTTTGCCGGCTCTTTGAGCTTCGTTGCTGTAGCGGCGCACTTCTGGGCCGGACAGACAGACACGTACTTCCACGCGTAGACATTTATATATAAGATACACAGATACAGTCGATCCTGTCGCTACCCGATTTGCGCGCGCATGCGCACAAAGACAACCCGAGCCGCGCGTGCATGCGCAGAACTTTACTATTACTATTACTATTTACTACCCGATCTGCGTTTTTCTACTTTGCGACACGAGTCCCCATCCGATTTGTCTCACACACGTGCTCTCTGCTTAATTAAAATTAATTTCACGACACTGCCCGATTTGTTCTGCGCATGTCTAATGTTTTACGACACACGTCACTCTTCAGGTTTGAATTGTACTTGCGAGTCATTTTTGTGCTATATTTATCTTGGTCTGTAGATAGATAGATAGATAGATAGATAGATAGATAGATAGATAGATAGATAGATAGATAGATAGATAGATAGATAGATAGATAGATAGATACTTTATTAATCCCAATTAAGTGGACTTCTCACTGGAAAAGATGGCAACTTTTGAATTTTCAATACGCGTGTGTATTGAAAGGCTACGTCATCACACATTTTACGGTGCTGCCCAATCTGTTTAACGCATGCGTGAACACTTTACAGCATGCTAGGCTTTCAATACACCTGCGCGTGCAGATCGGGTAGTGACAGACCCTCGATATACGACCGGCCTGACATGTTTACGACCAAAATTTTTGTTTTGAATTACGACCCGAATGCGGTCACGTGTATGCGCTCGTGCAATTGTTAACAAACAGCCGAGAGCGTTCGTAAGCGTCAGTCGGAGCCCAGATACATGTGTTTGTGGACATCATTTCGGTCAGTGCAGTGATTTATATAATTTGTTTTGATAATTGCTATCAAAATGGCCCCAAAAAAGCTAGAAAAGAAGCTAAGGAAGGAAGAGAAGGTAACGAAGGTAAAGAAAGCGATCACAATCAAAATGAAGAAGGAAATTGTGCGGAAATATGAGAGTGGCGTTCGTGTGACCGATCTCGCTAATATGTACAGAATGTCGAAATCCACCATCTTGTCAATTTTACAAAGAAAAGATTGGTATAAGGAAGCTAGTGTCGCTAAAGGCGTTACTCAAATTAGTAAGTGTGTTAGACGAGGTCGAAAAGCTATTATTGGTGTGGATAAACGAAAGGCAGATGGCAGGTTATAGCCTATATGAGTCTATAATTTGTGAAAAAGCTAGGGCTGTAAATGCAGATCTGTTAAAGGATAAGCCAGCAACAGGTGATAGTGCTGTAGGAGGTTCAGAATGCATTATGGGTATTTCCATTATTTCTTATGGGGAAAATTGTCTTGACTTACAACCAACTTGAGTTACAACCAGCCCTCGCGAACGAATTGAATTTGTAAGTCAAATATATACGGTGCATATAAGAAAACTGTTTATAAATCGTGAAAGTGTTACCATAGAACTGAAGTGCTGTTTGTGAAAAATGCGGCATACAGTATATTTTAAGTTTTATATATTTTTAATAAATACCAAAACAAACTCTAACATTAACTTAATAATAATAATAATGCATTTTATTTATAGGGGCACTTTACATTAGCAGTAAATATCAAAGTGCAACATAAAAAGTTTAAACAAAGGCAAAGCAAGATAAAACAACAATAATTATAGCATTATATAATTACTAGACATTAAGCCCGTTACAATAACAGGCGCTAGAAAAGTAGTCCATAAACATTAGTAGGAACAGTCTATATTAAATGGCAAGGGAACTTTTACCTCATTAAATTGTTTCCGTAAAATGCCTGTAATTTTCTTTGACAGTAATACTGGCTTTGCTGTCCGTGATATGCGTTTAATTTTCTGTCACAACAGTGGGCAATCAGCAAACTCTCCCCAGCAACTGATTTAATGTGCGCGAAAATAAATCTACTTTTAAAAGTCATTGTATTGTAATATCATGAAAATTCGTAAATTTAGGAAAACCCCTTCAACGACTGACACTTTCTACTTTCCCGGGCCAAGCTTCTTAATCGCAAATCTGACATCCTCAGAGTGAACACTTGCACAACAATGGGGAAGCTGGTCTCCGCGTTCTCAGTACCTGATTGGATTTCTCGTGTTTTATGTTTTAGGTCTTACCTCATTTACCGAAATCCGATTGGATCGGCCGCGCGATATTTTATAGGTCCCGCCCACTCTGTCTTGCGTGACACGTCAGGCGGCCTTTGAAGCATCTGCTTTGAAACAGCACACCCGTGCCCCGCGCATGCGCACTCACCAGAAGACACACATACGGATACTGGACTCACACAGGGGTTTTATTAAAGAGGATTATATTTTATTATATTACATCATAATTATAATTATTATATTGGACTGAGCATCTGCCTTTTTTTTTTTTTTTTTACATAAGTGTGACAATTGCGGTGGCCCAATGCTTTTTAACCCTTTACAGTGCCATTCAAACATCTCAGTGCACCCCATTCATTAGATATAAGAGTGTGCCAACTATTCCAGTCTTTTTGACTCAAGGTACCCACGTTGGGCTGAGAAAACTCAACTGAAACGTAACAAAAGCATCTGTTTTCATACAAAATTGTGACAACTGGGGTGATCCAACGCTTTTTAAAACCTTTACAGGTTTACCTTTAACCATCACAGTTAAACCTCATTCGTTAGATATGGAAGTGTGCCAGCTTTGCCAGTCCTTTTGACTGGGGTATCCACGTTGGGTCTGGGGAAAAAAAAAGCTCACCTGCAGCCTTGAGAAGGTTTGCACAAAAGCATCCGAATTAGTTGGCTGGAGTTGAATAAGTAGCCGACTTCAGCCTCGTCACTTTCACGCTCATTCTCTCGCTCCTTCCTTACCTCCCTCGCTCCAAATTCTCGGCCCCGGTCCTTCTGTCTTTCCAGATATTCCCAATTCGCTCTTTTGACTCACTGACGCTCCTCCTTTTTGTCTCTCGCTTCTCTGTTTCCGTTCACTATTGCGCCTCAAAGTTAAGACGGGCACCTCGAGGGGGAGACGAAGCCGCCACAGACCTCAGTGAAACAAAGAAAAACAAAACGAGTCATCAACGAGCGACTCAATGGAAAAGTGTTGGAAAAGCGAGATCCCAATCGGAGAAACACTGCCATCTAGCGCATGAAGGTAGGATTTTTTGTTGTTTGTGCTGGCTTCATTTTTCTCAATTCAGAAGACCCGTTTCTTTCGAGTAGCGCAACACAACTTAATATTAAGAGACGCTAAGGATTTTATTATACCTACTTAACGATTACATTTATCTAACTCTATATTTATTTTTCTAGTATCAGAATGTAGTTTAAGTTAATTTGTTTTGGTTTCAATAGATGTATTTTTCATATTTTCGATTCTTGTTTTCTATTTTTCACCTCTTCACGACCCCCTTTTTGTTACTTCGCGCCCCCCTAGGGGGCAGGTTGAGAACCACTGACCTAAGAGAAGGTTTATGGATGTGGTGAGAGAAGACATGCAGGTGATGGGGGTAACAGAACAAGATACAGAGGACAGAAAGGTATGGAAGAAGATGATCTGCTGTGACAACCCCTATCGCAGCGGTTCTCAAACTGTGGGGCGCACCCCCCGAAGTAACAAAAAAGGGGCCGCGGATATTGCCATATGTGGCGTAATTTCGCTATTCGTAGGGAAATTTTAAACTTGTAGCTGTGTATCGGCAGCAAAAAATATAGGAATAAATTTTATTGGGTTTTCAAAAAAATGTTAGGGGAGCGTGATTTAAACTGTTATGAAAACTCGGGTCGCAAATACTTAAAGGTTGAGAAACGCTGCCCTAACGGGAGCAGCCAAAAGAAAAGAAGAAGAAGAAGAAAAAGAAGAAGAAGAAGAAGAAGAAGAAATCGGACTCTGCAGTTGCATGAATAAAAAAAAATGAGTATGTTTGCAGGAAAAGTACCGCTTCCGATTAACGAAAAAAGCCTAAAAGTTGATCGAATTCTACGTTTTGTACTTAACACTTGTATGCACAATTTGGTTGACCTAAGTGAAAGCGTACTCAGGTTATCGTGTTTACACACACACATAATTCCAAAATGTTATTTTTGGACTCGGGGACGTCTAAAACATCGAGATTCATCAAAATCTCGACATCGAATTTTTGGACAATTACAATACTTTCTCCATACTTCATATACGAGAAAGTATAAAATAAAATCAACAGTTATGGAAATGAGAGCAGCAACAAGTTATGGAATTCAATAATGGGTTGAATTAACAAAAAGAATGGGTGTCTCATTAAGAAACGGGTTGGAGTGAAATGTTGGGAGATTGAAGCCCCTCTTTTTCAGGTCCTTTCTTGGCTCGCTTCACATCTCATTTCTGTTTGGCTGCCATTTAATGAAGAAAAAAATCAATTCAGAGGACTGAATCCTTAAAAACAGGGCTATTAAAATGAAGGGAAAAGGGGTTCCTCTGTTTCCCTTACATGGCATCCTTAGCACCCTTCTCCCAGTATACCCAGCATCTCTCCTCTGCACATGATCAAACCAACACAATCTCGCCTCTCTGACTTTGTCTCCCCACCTGAGCTGACCCTCTAATGTCCTCATTTCTAATCCTGTCCATCCTCATCACACCCAATGCAAATCTTAGCATCTTTAACTCTGCCACCTCCAGCTCTGTCTCCTGCTTTCTGGTCAGTGCCACCATCTCCAGCCCATATAACACAGCTGGTCTCACTACCATCCTGTAGACCTTCCCTTTCACTCTTGCTGATACCCATCTGTCACAAATCACTCCTGTCACTCTTCTCCACCCACTCCACCCTGCCTGCACTCTCTTCTTCACCTCTCTTCTACACTCCCCATTACTCTGTACTGTTGATCCCAAGTTTTTAAACTCTTCCATCTTCACCATCTCTACTCCCTGCATCCTCACCATTCCACTGACCTTCCTCTTATTCACACACATGTATTCTGTCTTGGTGTTCACTACTATCGCTACAGATCAGAATGTCCTCAGCAAAGATCACAGTCCACGGGGACTCCTGTCTAATCTCATCTGTCAGCCTGTCCATCACCATTGCAAATAAGAAAGGGCTCAGAGCCGATCTCTGATGTAATCCCACCTCCGTCACTCCTACCGCAGACCTCACCACTGTCACACTTCCCTCGTACATATCCTGTACAACTCTTATGTACTTTTCTGCCACTCCTGACTTCCTCATACAATACCACAGCTCCTCTCAGTCACCCTGTCATATGCTTTCTCCAGGTCCACAAAGACGCAATGCAACTCCTTCTGGCCTCCTCTAAACATCTCCATCAACATCCTCAGATCAAACATCACATCTCTGGTGCTCTTTCTTGGTATAAAACCGTCCTGCTGCTCACTAATCATCACCTCACTTCTTAACTGAGCTTCCACTACTCTTTCCTATAGCTTCATGCTGTGGCTCATCAATTTTATCCCCCTGTAGTTACTGCAGTCCTGCACATCCCCCTTATTCCTAAATATCAGCACCAGTACACTTCTTCTCCACTCCTCAGGCATCCTCTCACTTTCCAAGATTCCATTAAACAATCTGATTAAAAACTCCACTGCTATCTTTCCTGAACACCTCCATGCTTCCATAGGTATGTCATCGGGACCAACGGCCTTTCCATTCTTCATCCTCTTCCTCGCTGTCCTTACTTCCTCCTTGCTAATCCATTGCACTTCCTGATTCACTATCCTCACATCATCCAACGTCTTCTCTCTCTTGTTCTCTTCATTCATCAGCCTCTCAAAGTACACTTTCCATCTGCTCACCACACTCTCCTGACTTGTTTCCATCTTTATCCTTTATCACCCTAACCTGCTGCACATCTTTCCCAGATCGGCCCCTCTCTGTCCAGCCCAGCAGTCCTTTTCTCCCTCCTTAGTGTCCAGCTTCTCATACAACTCATCATACGCCTTTTCTTTAGCCTTCACCACCTCTCTCTTCACCTTGTGCCTTGTCTCCTTGTACTCTTGTCTACTTTCTGCATCTCTCGGACTATCCCACTTCTTCACCATCCTCTTCCTCTGTATATTCTCCTGTACTTCCACATTCCACCACCAGGTTTCCTTTTCCTCCTTCCCCTGTCCAGATGTCACAGCAATCACCCTTCCTGCTGTCACCCTTACTACATCTGCTGTCTGGTGACTCTTCACTGCCACCCAGTGCCTGTCTCACCTCCTCCCTAAACTCAACCTTGCAGTCTTCCTTTTTCAACTTCCACCATTTGATCTTTGGCTCTGCCCTCACTCTCTTCCTCTTCTTGATCTCCAATGTCATCCCACAGACCACCATCCTATGCTGCTTAACTACACTTTCCCAGGCCACCACTTTGCAGTCTTCAGTCTCCTTCAGATTGACTCTTCTGCATAGGATGTCATCTACCTGTGTGCATCTTCCTCCACTCTTGTACGTAACCCTATGTTCCTCCATCTTCTTAAAATTCATATTCAACACAGCCATGTCCATCCCTTTGGCAAAATTCACTATCCTCTGACCTTCTTCATTCCTCTCCTTGACACCATACCTACCCATCACCTCCTCATCTCCTCTGTTCCCTTCACCAACATGTCTATTGAAATCCACTCCAATCACCACTTTCTGTCCCTTGGGTACACTGTTCATCACTTCATCCAACTCACTCCAAAAATCTTCTTTCTCATTGCACACCAACGTGCGGTGCATATGCACTAACAACATTCATCATCACACCTCCAATTTCCAGCTTCATAATCATTACTCTGTCTGACACTCTTTTCACCTCCAAAACACTCTTGACATGCTGTTCCTTCAGAATAACTCCTACTCCATATCTCATCCTATTCACACCATGATAGAACAATTTGAATCCACCTCTGATCCACCTGGCCTTACTCCCCTTCCATTTAGTCTCTTGTAGTCACAACATATCAACCTTCCTTCTCTCCATCATATCTGCTCACTCTCTCCCCTTACCAGTCATACTGCCCTAAGTTCCTACCCTCAGTTCCACTCTCTTTACTTTCCTCCTCTCCTGCTGCCTCCAGACATGTCTCCCATCTCTTCTACTTCTCCTTCTTCTTCGGCCAAATTCTATATACGTATATAAAATCCTAAGCCTAAAAGTGCAACGATTTTATGTCACGCTTTATGTCACCTTTTAAATCAGGCTTATTTTAAAACCTACATACTGTATACAGTATATGTTTGGTATCATTCTTTTCACAATTTATCAAACTTTAATGTGATGTTGGTTGTCGTACATGGCTGGGGGTCAGACTCGGCCGGGACACCTGGAAGGACTAGGTGATGGTATATTTGTCCTCCGGGCCACAAGGGGACAACCACCCTGGAGTAGAAGAGGCCCATGGAAGGAGAGCAGGGAGGCTCAAGACCGTTGGGGCCTCTGGTCACCGCCAGGGGGTGCCCTGAGTCTCATGGAGCCCGGGACTTATTTACTTCCACCAGACAAATGGAGGACAATCCATCCAGGGTCACCCGGAGTGCTCCCAGGTTCTATCCTGACGCTTTCGCCACACCAGGACATGACGTCATGGAGAGCAGCTGGAGCTCATCCAGGTGAGGATAAGAGAGGCCGCTTCCCTCCAATCAATGAGCTGGAGTTGGGAGCAGGAGCAGGACGAAGCTCGTGGAGAGAGTGTACAGCTGGCCCAGGGACAAGGAGGGAGAAGGCCCAGGAGAAGGGAGACTGGGGATGGAAGCATTGTGGGACTTGAGCGGGACTGACTTGTGTGTTGTGGAGAAGAGAAATAAAGGTCTTGTGGATTAAGATGTGGTGGTGTCCGGGGAATTATCACATGGTAGATTTCCATCCATCCATTATCCAACCCTACAGGGTCACAGGGGTGTGCTGGAGCCATTCCCAGCCAACACAGGGTGCAACACAAGGCAGGGAACAAACCCCAGGCAGGGCGCCATCCCACCGCAGGACACACACACCCCCACACCAAGCACACATATTAGGGAGAATTTTTTAGGATCGCCAATGCACCTAACCTGCATGTCTTTGGACTGTGGGAGGAAACCCACGCAGACACGGGGAGAACATGCAAACTCCATGCAGGGAGGACCCGGGAAGCGAACCCAACAGGTCTCCTAACTGTGAGGCAGCAGCGCTACCCACTGCACCACCGTGCCGCCCATGTTGGTAGATTTTCAGATTCTTATTCGTTTTTTAAATTATAAACTAAAAAAATATCAAGAACTTGCGTCCCGTGAGACAAGACTTTGTGCCAAAAGATTTAACTCACCAGGGGCTGGAAATAAAACACAAAGAGCAGGACAGCTGCTGTACAGACATTTAAATATTCAAAATGCCGTGTCAGATGCAGATCACGTGGCACAGCAGCAGCTGATCGAGCAAAGAGGAGGTAAAATAAAACAGTATGTGTTTTCCATTGTATCACCGTTTAAGAGGGGGTTTCAGAGGAGCAACCGAGTCTCCTTGGGGTGAGTTCAGGCCCCTCTTCACAACTCCCTGTGTGGATAGCGCTTGGAGTACTGAGAAAAGCGTCATATAAATGTAATGAATTATTATTATTATTATTGTTATAACTCAAACAGCTGAGACGCAAAGTGGCTGGCATGTAGCGCAGGCTGGTGGGGGTTGGAGAGCGAAGCAAGCACGGGAGAACCACTTAGTAGTAAATAAAACTTAAAACAATAGCATTTTAAAGAAAATGAGACCTGGGTTCGCTTCCCTGCGTGGAGTTTGCATGTTCTCCCCGTGTCTGCGTGGGTTTCCTCCCACAGTCCAAAGACATGCAGGTTAGGTGCATTGGCGATCCTAAATTGTCCCGTGTGTGTGCCCTGTGGTGGGCTGGCACCCTGCCTGGGATTTGTTTCCTGCCTTGCACCCTGTGTTGACTGGGATTGGCTCCAGCAGACCCCCATGACCCTGTAGTGAGGATATAGCGGGTTGGATAATGGATGGATGGATGTTTATGTACAGTTATGACTAATTTCAATGAACTGAGAAAAAGAAATAAAAATCCATCCATCCATCATCTAAACCCACTTATCAGAACAGGATCACTGGGAACGTGGTGCCTGTCCCAGCAAGCATCGGACACGAGACAAGAACAACCACAGGACAGGGTGTCAGTCATTCACACACACACACACACACACACACATCAAGGACAATTGAACACATCAATGTCCCCCCACCTGCATGCCTTTAAACTGTCTGAGGAAAGCCACACAGACACAAGGAGAACGTGCAAACCGCACACTGGGAGCACCACCAGACGTGAAATGAACCCTCCATGTTGTGAGGAAGCACTGCTATCACTGTGGCACCGTACTCTCCGTTAATCAACATTTAAATCACAAAAATAATAATATGTGAATTTCCCCTTGGGATTAACAAAGTATCTATCTATCTATCTATCTATCTATCTATCTATCTATCTATCTATCTATCTATCTATCTATCTATCTATCTATCTATCTATCTATTATTATATACTGCCTTTCTTTCTTTCTAGCTATCTGTCTGTCTATCTGTCTATGTGCCTTAAAAATGGACTTCATTGGAATGTGTGAGAAGACACTACAGAAAGAAAGAAAGAAAGAAAGAAAGAAAGAAAGAAAGAGAAAGAAAGAAAGAAAAAAAGAAAAAAGAAAGATTTCTTTCTCTTTCTTTCTTTCTTTCTTTCTTTCTTTCTTTCTTTCTTTCTTTCTTTCTTTCTTTCTTTCTTTCTTTCTTTCTTTCTGTTATTATGTACTGCATCTCCTATCTATCTATCTATCTATCTATCTATCTATCTATCTATCTATCTATCTATCTATCTATCTACACCACAGAAAGAAAGAAAGAAAGAAAGAAAGAAAGAAAGAAAGAGTTTTTTGAGTTTTAAAAATACCTTTTATTAAACATTCAACAATCAATACAAAAATCAACAAACCAACAAAAAAAATAACATCCTATGTAACCTAGCAATGAGTAATTTGCTGTAGATTCATAATAAGTAATTCACAAAACAAAAACACACTCCTCATTATCAAGTTTACAAATTGCATTCACTGCACACCACTTTTCTATAAATGTTTGCAAATTGTGGGTCATCCTATAAAACTTGAAATCTAATAAAATTCGTATTTTTAATTGTGCTTTAAAGAACCCCACCAAGTCAGACTCCCCGTCACTCTTAATTTTTTCCTTCCTGGTGATATAAATGGCAAGCTTAGCCTGGCCCAATAAAAAATTCGCTAATCTACTAACATTCTTTTTAGCTCTCACATTAGCACAACCATATATAAAAACCTGATTGGTAAAATAAACACCCAAAACCTTAAAAACACTTCCAAGTACAGATAAAAGAGGTTGAATCCTAAAACAGTAAAGAAAACAGTGAAAAACAGTCTCTCTCTGTTGGCAAAAAGGACACATCTCTGAGATGTTGGAGTTAAGTAAAGACAAAAAAGAGTTAACTGCCACAATCCCATGAACAATTCTCCATTGCAGATCGCCAGTTCTCTTATTCAATGGTGGACTGTACAGACTTTCCCAAATGGGGCCGACACCCTCCACCCCTCCCAGTTTATCCCTCCAGGGTGTATCTGGGTATCTGCATAGTTGGGACTGGTATCGAGCCTGGACACACACTTTATAAAGATCCTTCCCTTCCGCAGAGTCAAAAGAAAGATATTTAGTACTTCTCCTGTTGTTTTCCTCCATCTTGTTCTCATTGGCATTAATAAACAAATTTGGAAACGCAGACAAAGGCTCTGGATAATCTATAGCTTTGAAAAAGTCTTTCAAGAAATCCTTAGCTGTTGAAGGTATATTCAAAAAGATCTGCCGCAAAAATCTTTCTGCTGTGCGCACAGAGCTCAGTCCTAAAGCTGCAGCCACCGTCTCTGGGCTCAGCCAACTGAGTAGCTGTGGTTGAATCAAATTTTTAATTTGTAGAATACCAGCCCTGATCAGGTGTTGTTTCAGAGATGTCGATTCTACTGCCATGGTAGAGACAATTGGCAACTCTAAAGTCCAATATAAATTCAAGGATTTTTCCTCTAACCGACAGTCCAACTGTTGCCAGATTCTTAATAAACTCCGGTAAAAGTCTGACACATTACCAATGGGGAAGGAATCACTGTCCATTAAGAAAAGTGCTTGGTCCAATTTCAGGTTGCCAACTTGGCGCAGGAGAGCACATGCTAGTGGCTTCCAAGACACAGCCATATGACCATAGAGCAGTTTTTGCAGAGTTTGTAGTCTGAACGCATTTTTCCTGCTACAGATGTCCACCAGTCCTTGTCCTCCTGCACTCCTGGGCAAGTACAAAACACCTTGATACAGCCAATGCTTCTCATTCCAAAAAAAACTAATCAACTCCCTTTGCACTTCAGTAATCAGTTCTGGTGGGGGTTCCAGGCATGCCAACCTGTGCCATAGAGCAGATGCAACAAGGTTGTTTATGATTAGCGTCCTTCCTCTATATGACAGTTGGGGAAGTAGCCATCTCCAGCGTTGTAAACGGTTTCTGACCTTTTCTGCAACGCCTTCCCAATTCTTAATGTCACTGTTTATGCCTCCCAGATGTAATCCCAGGTATTTAATTCCATCTCTTGTCCATTTCAGTCCAGATGGCAATGAAGAAAAAGGACCCATCCAGTTACCCAATAGTACTGCAGAGCTCTTGGTCCAATTTACTTTAGCTGATGATACCTTTTGGAACTCATCCAGCACGGATATCAGCCCATCCACATCTGGTTGTTTTGCAACTAATACTACGAGATCATCTGCATATGCTGAGACCTTCAAAGGCACTGAACACTCAGGGACAGTCAGTCCACCCACCACTTTCCTTAATTTGATCAGCAGGGGTTCTATAGCGGGCGGCACGGTGGCACAGTGGGTGGCGCTGCTGCCTCGCAGTTGGGTGACCTGGAGACCCGGGTTCACTTCCCGGGTCCTCCCTGCGTGGAGTTTGCATGTTCTCCCCGTGTCTGCATGGGTTTCCTCCGGGCGCTCCGGTTTCCTCCCACAATCCAAAGACATGCAGGTTAGGTGGATTGGCGATTCTAAATTGGCCCTAGTGTGTGCTTGGTGTGTGGGTGTGTTTGTGTGTGTCCTGCGGTGGGTTGGCACCCTGCCCGGGATTGATTCCTGCCTTGTGCCCTGTGTTGGCTGGGATTGGCTCCAGCAGACCCCCGTGACCCTGTGTTCGGATTCAGCGGGTTGGATAATGGATGGATGGATGGGTTCTATAGCCAGGGCATACAACATGCCAGACAAGGAGCAACCCCAGTCTAATCCCTCTATCTACTTTGAAAGGAGCGCTCAGTCCACCATTGATTTTCAGTACACCCTGAATGTCACTATAGAGCACCTGAACCATGGAAACAAAGCAGGGTGGAAAACCAAATCCCATTAGTACTCGCCAAAGGTATTGATGCTCCACCCGATCAAAAGCCTTCTCCTGGTCCAAGGAAATTAGACCACCGCGTAATCCAAACAGTTTACAGATGTCAAATGTATCCCTGATAAAAAAGATGTTATCATATATGGACCTGTTTGGCACACAGTAAGTCTGATCAGGGTGAATGACATGCCCCAACACCTCCTTCATTCTCATAGCCAACACTTTAGAAAATATTTTATAGTCAGTACAAAGCAAGGATACTGGCCTCCAGTTCTTAATATTACAGAGATCACCTTTTTTTGGAATGAGGGCAACAACAGCTCTTCTACAGCTCAAGGGGAGGAGACCTTTATCTAAGCACTCTTGAAGAACCGCAAGTAGGTCTGGTCCGATGAACTCCCAAAACAACCTGTAGAATTCGACAGTAAGTCCATCAATACCTGGAGCTTTCCCAGTGTTTAAACTTGCCAATGCCCGTGAGAGTTCTTCAAGGGTAAGCCCTCTCTGTAAAGCTGGTAAATCCTCCTCTGGCACCTGCGGCAGCCCCTTAGTAAAACCCGAACAAGCAGTGTCCTGTTCCACCAGCTCAGATGAGAAAAGTTTAGAATAAAAATCAACAGCAAATGCCCTAATTTGAGAAGAGCTTGTCATCTCACTTCCAGAGGGGTCACGCAAACAATGAATCATTCTGCTTTGGCCCTGTTTTCTTTCCAGTCCAAAAAAGTACTTGGTTGGAGCATCACACTCAGTTTCTGCTTGAAAACGGGCTCTAACCAAAGCACCTTGGACTTTATAATCAGTCAGGTGTGTGAGGGCAGCCTTTCTCACTTTCAACATGTCCAGGTGCTCACTGCCCTTAGAGGAGTCAAAGTCCTGCTGGAGTGCTGTTATCTCTTCCTCCAGTGCTTTCATAGAATCATTCAAACTCCTTGTGACATTCAGAGTATACTGCTGACAGAACTGGCGAATCTGCACTTTACCAACATCCCACCACTGACCCAGAGAAGAGAACTGACATATCCTTTCCCGCCACTGTGTCCAAAAGTACCTAAAACAATTTTTAAAATGGGAGTCCTGACATAAAAGCTCATTAAAATGCCAATGAGAGCTTTTTGACTTTAAAGATGACATAAGAACATTGCAGGTAACTAATGCATGATCTGAAAGACTTGTAGGCACAATGACACATGAATTAAAACGGTTAAGATGATGGTTAAAAGTATAAAACCGATCAAGCCTGGCAAGTGAAAGAGTGCCACCTCGCATTTGTGCCCACGTGTACTGCCTGTCTCCCTCATTCAGGGTCCTCCACACATCCTTCAATTCATATCGCTCAATGAGCGCTTTCAGCTCTCTGGCAGATCGCGGGTGGGGTTCTGCATGGTTTCTGTCCAATGCATCAGTAAGGGTGCAGTTAAAATCCCCACCTAAAAACACACATTCATCCGGGTCACACTCTGCTAAAGTACGCTCAAGACATTTAAAAAATCGCACTCTTTCACTGCCAATTGTTGGAGCATAAACGTTAATAAAAACCAACCGGCTGTTGTCCACTTCAACCTTTACTTTAAGCAGCCGCCCTTTTATCACTTCGTAGGCAGACACCGATGCCGGACACATTTGTTTAGATACACCAATGGCAACACCAGTGCTACGTGTAGACCCGTGACTAAAAAACACATCTCCTCCCCAGCATTTCTGCCACTCATTTTCGCTGTGCGTCTCCTGCAGGTAAGCCACTGTCAGGTGCTTCCCTCTCAGGAAGTCGCACACTTTCGCTATCTTGAGACGGCTCTTACAACCGGCAACATTAAGACTCCCAATTTTAAAATCGTACATTGGTAAAATAGATAATGGAACCAAAACAAATGCTATAAAACCATTAAGTAATATAAAAAAATGCTGATTTTTGAGCCATTATCAACAAGCTGTTAAATTAGCAGAGGTACGTAATTTTCTTAAAATACTTCTAAGCCTCCACCCCTCCTTGTCTGAAAAAACCTCAGTGCCCGATCTTTGCTTCATTAACCGTTTAACGGAGGAAATAAATAATTTAACATCTGGAAAAAAGTTCTGTACATCCACTCTTTTCCCCTTTGTTTCAATCAGAAAGGCTCTAATTCTGTAGAATCCATATCCTTCTGTGGTGTCCTGACTGCTTTCTGACACAACAGAGGAATCAGTTAAATAACCGTCCTCCCCACAATCTGAAACCGAGGACGCTTCCGTGTCAACCGCAGCTGCAGTCTCCTCAAAGCTTCTTTTTTTAGAAGCAACTTGCTCATCTGCCCCACGGTGTCTTTTAACAGCCTTTGCTGTTTTGAAAGTACTGTCGGAGCCGACACACTCCATGTTCTTATCGCCCCATATGCTTGTGACCACCGATTCCGTAGCAGTGTCCGATACCTCCAAGACACCCGACTCATTAGCAATGTTTCCAGACTCTAATACAGGGGTGTCCTGATTTCCATTATCCCTATTTAATTTAGGATCAGCATTAAGCGAATCGCTGATCAATTGGACCAACGCAGTCTGATCGCTAGCAGCGTCTTCATTCTGAACAACAGCGAACCCGCCGCTACTTTCTGCTGCGTTATTAACTGCAGACGCCTTCTCTGCCGAATCTGTCTCATCCCCAGGGCGGTCGGGGTTCTCATCTATGGTCAGTTGTTTGCCAGATTTTACAGCTTTAACAACATCTTTGCAATCTCTTGCTACATGACCAGCTTTGCCACATTTAAAGCATTTCATCGGTTCCGAGGTGACAATGATAACGTATTCGTAACCGTCCACTCGGAACCTCAACGCTACGTTTAACTCATCTGCTGTATTTTTTAAAATCATTAAAACTTGCCTCCGAAAAGACATCACATGCTTCAACTGGGGTGCTTTACATCCTAAAGGTATACGTTTAATCTGTGAGATTAACTGTCCATAGCGAGATAGCTCTCTTTCAAGGGTCTCGTTAGATAGAAAAGGAGGTACATTAGATAGGGTCATCTTTTTTGCTGGAGTTGTAAGAGGCATTACGGGAGTTAAAGTTTCTTTTATAACAACTCCATTTTCTACCAATCTATGGACAAAATCCGTTGTAGCAACAAACACAACCACCACACTGCTCATTCTTGAGGCTGAACGAACATTGTCACAGCCTATTACATTCCCTAAAGCCAATACACATTCTTCTAGAGAACAGGTCGCTTCTGGCATTAGCTTTACTCCATGTTGTCGGGTGAGTTTTTCAAAATCACCGTTCCGAAAACGGACCCCTCCTGAGGAGGCCATTCTGGCCTTCCTCAGAATAAACCACTCCAACCAAAAGATTAACAGTCAGAGACAGAATAAAAAAGCAGGAAAAAAAAAGTAAAATCACAAACCTTCAAACACTCCCGCTCTCACTCTCACTTTCTCACAGAGCTCCGCCCACTCACCACTGTCGCGAGAGAAAGAAAGAAAGAAAGAAAGAAAGAAAGAAAGAAAGAAAGAAAGAGGAGAGGAAAAAAGAAAGATTTATTTCCTTTTTCTTTCTTTCTTTCTATCTGTTATTATCTACTGCATCTCCTAACCCTAACCCTACCTATCTGTTATTATATACTGCCTTTCTTTCTCTTTCTTTCTTTCTTTCTTTCTTTCTTTCTAGCTATCTGTCTATGTGCCTTAAAAATGGACTTCATTTGAATGTGTGAGAAGACACTAAAGAAAGAAAGAAAGAAAGAAAGAAAGAAAGAAAGAAAGAAAGAAAGAAAGAAAAAAGAAAGATTTCTTTACTTTTTCTTTCTTTCTTTCTGTCTGTTATTATGTACTGCATCTCCTATCTATCTATCTATCTATCTATCTATCTATCTATCTATCTATGTCTGTTATTATATATTCCCTTTCTTTCTTTCTAGCTATCTGTCTATCTATGTGCCTTATAAATGCACTTCATTAGAATGTGTGAGAAGACACTACAGAAAGAAAAGAAAGAAAGAAAGAAAGAAAAAGGAAAGAAATCTGTTATTATGTACTGCATCTCCTATCTATCTATCTATCTATCTATCTATCTATCTATCTATCTATCTATCTATCTAATAGTGCCTTTCAGATCTATCTATCTATCTATCTATCTTATAGTGCCTTTCAGATCTATCTATCTATCTATCTGTTATTATATACTGCCTTTCTTTCTTTCTTTCTAGCTATCTATCTGTCTATGTGCCTTAAAAATGGACTTCATTGGAATGTGTGAGAAGACACTACAGAAAGAAAGAAAAAGAAAGAAAGAAAGAAAAAAGAAAGATTTCTTTCCTTTTTCTTTCTTTCTTTCTATCTGTTATTATGTACTGCATCTCCTATCTATCTATCTATCTATCTATCTATCTATCTATCTATCTATCTATCTATCTATCTATCTATCTATCTATCTATCTTATAGTGCCTTTCAGATCTATCTATCTATCTATCTATCTTATAGTGCCTTTCAGATCTATCTATCTATCTATCTATCTATCTATCTATCTATCTATCTATCTATCTATCTATCTATCTATCTATCTATCTATCTATCTATCTATCATAACATTTTTTCTGTTCTCTCTTTGGCTAATGAATAAGTTAGGTAATATAAAGAAGATTTTTTTCTTTTAAGCAAGACTGTCTGTTCTGACCAGTTAGTGGCACTGAGCTTGGGTGGTGGTGGTGGTGGTGGGTTTGGGGGGTGTGTCGGGTTGCAGTCTCTTCAAAGGCATGGGGGGGGGCAGTCTCACAATCTCTCTAACTCACCAAGAATAAAGAAATTGCTTTTAATTTTATATTGGTGTTTATCTCGTCATTTTCTGACTTCAGCGCTCACACCAGCAGGATAATGACCCTAAACATATGGGCAAAATCGACACCAAAATGGCTCAGTAGACACAAAATCAAAGTCCTCCTATGGCCGTCTCATTGAAAACCTGAAGGGGAGCGTGCATAAGAGAGAAGCCGGGACTCCGGACGATCCAGAAAGATTATGCAAAGAGGAATAGGTCAAAAATCCCGGTCTCTGTATTCCTCAACCTTGTGAAATGTTAGAGGAGAAGTCCATCCATCAGGAGTCGCTAGCTCCCTTGTTGAAATGAGTTCTTTTTGTAATTGTGGCGTCTTAAGTAACCTGAAACTATACAGATATAATATTAAAAGGCGATATCCCTCCCATAGTGATATGGTGGTAAGCAATCACCTAAGAGAAATTACAGTGGAACCTCGGTTTGCGAGCATAATTCGTTCCGGAAACGTACTCGTAGTCCAAAGCACTCGTATATCAAAGTGAATTTCCCCATAAGAAATAATGGAAACTCAGATGATTTGTTCCACAACCCAAAACTATTCATACAAAAATGATTAATACAAAATATAAAGTAAAAATACATAAAACAAATTAACTTGCACTTTACCTTTGAAAAGAATCCTGGCTGGTGTGAGTGAGTTTCTAAACTCTTGTGAGATTCCACCCAACGGGACGACACACGGAAGAGCGTCCCAAAGCAATCGCAGTCTCCCAGCGCTGTAGCAGTTTGCCGTCAAAGCGAACCCGAAAAGATCGCGGACGTGCTATAAGCGCCTGCTGTCAATGGGTGATACAAGGAACATTATAAATGTGCAGGGCCCTGCCTGACTACTGTGTCGGTGTATAAATAACCGCGCTGTTGCGGTTTCAAGCTGAATAAAGCTGGTGTTGCTAAAGTACTGAGACTCAGCTTCGTGTTTTACGGTGCAAGACGGGGACTCGCATGTCACAGCACACACACACGAGTGCATGCGAGCACACATACACACACACACGCACACACACACAGTCACAATGCTGTAGTAAACACTATACGCTTGTACGGATGTTTACTATGAGTGAGGTACGCCGACTCAGAAGGAGAATAGGAGATGATTGCCCACAATCCCGCAGTGAGAGAGAGAGAAGAACCATCAGCTCAGTTGTGATCACATGACGCTCAGCCAACAAAGCGTATACAGTACATACTACTCGTACTGCAAGACCTCGCTCGTTTATCAAGTGAAAATTTATTAAAAATTTTTGCTCGTCTTGCAAAACACTCGTAAACCGAGGTTCCACTGTACCTTTCTTTGATGACAATTTACGTGGCATAACAGGCGAGGAAGCCATGACAAGACTATTATCGAAGTGGGATCTCGAAGTTTAGAGTCTGCCATTTTCGTCGCTGCACTGGAAGGGTTTTCCGGATCGGATGACGAAATTTCCCATCCGAGATGTGCCAAGGTTTTATACCCTTTCTCCACGTGCAGGCCCCCACTTAGGTAAATCATGCCATTCCGTACATGCTGACTCTTAACACACAGAAATAGTGCACGTTGCCCATTTGCCTTTGTCTATCTTATCTTATGCTTAGCCTAGCAGCTCTAATAGCTCACTGCTATCGTGGGCTGCATCAGGAGTGGGCAGGAGGAGGAGTATAGGGACCTAATCAAGGACTTTGTTAAATGGTGCGACTCAAACAACCTACAACTGAACACCAGCAAAACCAAGGAGCTGGTGGTGGATTTTAGGAGGACCAGGCCCCTCATGGACCCCGTGATCATCAGAGGTGACTGTGTGCAGAGGGTACAGACCTATAAATATCTGGGAGTGCAGCTGGACTGCCAATACTGATGATCTGTGTAAGAGAGGACAGAGCCGACTATACTTCCTTAGAAGGCTGGCGTCCTTCAACATCTGCAATAAGATGCTGCAGATGTTCTATCAGACAGTTGTGGCGAGCACCCTCTTCTACGCGGTGGTGTGCTGGGGAGGCAGCATTAAGAAGAAAGACGCCTCACGCCTGGACAAACTGGTGAGGAAGGCAGACTCTATTGTAGGCACGGAGCTGGACAGCTTGACATTTGTGGCAGAGCGACGGGCACTGAGCAGACTCCTGTCAATCATGGAGAATCCACTGCATCCACTGAACAGGATCATCTCCAGCCAGAGGAGCAGCTTCAGCGACAGACTGCTGTCACTGTCCTGCTCCACTGACAGACTGAGGAGATCGTTCCTCCCCCACACTATGCGACTCTTCAATTCCACCCGGGGGGTAAACGCTAACATTTAACATTATACAAAGTTATTGTCTGTTTTTCACCTGCATTATTATCAATCTTTAATTTAATATTGTTTATTGTATCAATATGCTGCTGCTGGAGAATGTGAATTTCCCATTGGGATTAATAAAGTATCTATCTATATCTATATATCTAAATGCTGAGCCCCTTTGCACTAAATCTGGCTCAGCTGTGCAGATTTAAAATATTTGTACAGAGCACAGTGACATATTAAACATATAAACAAATTTCCCCTTGGGATTAATAAAGTATCTATCTAAACTTATTACAAGAAGATTAAGTGCTGTCCTGTTGGTAAAACGGGGTTGTACCAAATATTAACAGCAGCAGGGGTGCCAATAATTCTGGCAACATATGATTTCATGTAAAAAATGTATTTCTTAATGTGGGATTTTTTTCCCCAATGAATAAATGCACTTCAATTAAAGGTTTATTATTATTAAGATTTATTAGAAGCCTAAGAACACATCTTAACCAAGGGTGCCAATAATTGTGCAAGGCGCTGTATTTTCTGACCGCCACGTGTTCCCCCTCTTCTGAAATCGGGCTGATCCCCATTCATCTCCCCCACTTTGATTTATTAAACATGGGTAGCTTTTCTCTGACCTTTGTCCAAAAAAGAAATATGGCATATGCCTCTATTGATTAACTGCTAAGCATACTCGATTCCCACAGAGGTTCAAGTGCTAACACACATGACCTTTTATTTTCCATATTCTCACTTTACACTCACGACTGCACCTCCTGTAATAATTCCAATGAATTTGAGGTGTGGATGTCATTCCTTAATGACATTACGATACCCCATTCCGGTAAGTGGACCGCACTGTAGCCTGGTGGGCTTGTAATTAAGAACATCAAAACCCTGGAAATGGTGGTGGCCTTCCTTAAACTCCCTCCTGTCCATCCATTTGTGGAAATCTTAAACCAGGCTGCGTCCATGGTGGAGTCTTTTTTGAGATCCATCATTAATGACACTCTGAAGTGAGGCAAGAACATCACCTCTTGTATTAATGAACCACAGCAGTGTGTCTGTTCCCCCTACACCAGCTTAAGACCCTCAGTACGCTAATGAAGTTTTACTCAGCCATCATCCAGAATGTTCCGAACTTTTTTTGCTGGTTCCCTTGCCAATACTGGGTCACAGGAGAGGATCTAAATTGTCCACCACTAAATGACTCCTTTGAAAGCAAGAAAGACTTCTGCAGACTCATCTCATCCAGGCAGCCACCATAATTCTTCACTCCAAAACTTCAGTCGTGTGGACATTCAGCTCCTTACCAAACATTTCCAAGTGTATTCCTTCCACTCCTCTGTCTCTGTACCCCTCGTTACTTGGTAGCACACTGTGAACTTGATCCTAGTCTTCATCAGTATTTTGATATTATTGCACTGAAAACTGTTTCAGCTTTATTGCATGGTGTTACCACAGCACAGTACGCTCACTTGCTCTTTCGGTTGTCTGGTTTTTCTGTTACTCGGTTTTTGGCATCAGTGTCTAGATATAGGATACCTGGTCCTGTTTGAGTGAGACACTCACAAGAAAGTGTCCAGAATCTGAAGTAGCGGCTGGTCCATCCTACTGTTCTGATTTAAGGATTACCGGCCCAGCAGTTATGAAAAGCCCTGAACATTTGATGGTGGCCCACCTCCAGTCCATTAATGATCTCCACCTTAAGTCCTTAGAGTCTGCCACCTGTGGGTCTCCTCTCACATCTCCAACTAAAAAGAGGGGGTCCACCTTGTAGTACGGGTTGCTCATAGGAATGCTGAACTAAACACAGTGCATATATGGAACCCGACTTCCACACACACCCTCCTGCCTTATCCTTCCATTGACGTCTATGGCCAAGGAGTGTCCATGGTGAAGTCTTTTAAGTTGTTGGGGACCACAATTCACAATCTTCTGAAGTAGGACAGAAACATCGCCTCCATCATTATTTGTTCTTATCTTGGGATGCTCAGCATTCCTCAGTCCTTGCAAATGAGCTTTTATTCAGTCACCACCATCAGTGTTCTGACCAGTATCCCACTTCCCAGACGAGGCTACAGTGGGTGGTCTGCTCTGTAGAAATTATTGGCTGTCAGCCTCCATCACTAAAGGACTTGTTTGCTTCCAGGATTAAGAACTGAGTGAAGAAGCTTGCAACAACCCCACTCGCCTCAGCAGTCATTTATAAACTGAAATACCGCCCTCAGGCAACATGCCATCTCAACAACTTCCTTCTTATAGCCATTCAGCTCCTTACCAAAAATATTCAAGTGTAACCCTACCCCATTACCTTGTAGTTTGCATTACACTGTGAACCTCATCTTATAGTTTATCTGTATTTCTGCATTACTACACTGAACATTTTTTAGCTTTGATCTTTTGTTGGATGTCAATATCATAGCACAGTACATGTTTTCTGGCAGCCATACTGTTCCATATTTTATCTCATAGCACCAACGTCAAGACCATTGTCCGTGTGACTGACATACTGGCAATAAACCAGTAGAAACCAATCCTTCCTACTATGTAACATTGTGAATCCTCATGTGATTGTGAAGGCTACTTGTTTGTGAGAATTGTTTGCCACACTCAGAACAACAATAAGGCTTCTCTCCTGTGTGAATTCTAATGTGCTGTTGTAGGTGGCCAATTTGTAGGAATCTTTTCCCACATTCAGAACAACAATGGGGCTTCTCACCAGTATGAATTCTTAAGTGATTATGAAGACTACTGAGGTGAGAGAATTGTTTGCCACATTCCAAACAACAGTGAGGTTTTTCTCCGGTGTGAATTCTGATGTGGCTCCGAAGTTGGCTTACTTGTAAGAACTGTTTCCCACATTCAGTACAACAATACGGCTTCTCTCCAGTGTGAATCCTGATATGGCATTGGAGGTGATAGATTTGTAAGAATCCTTTCCCACATTCAGAACAACAGTGAGGTTTCTCTCCAGTGTGAATTTTTACATGTTTTTGCAGACTGCTACTGTTTGAAAATCTCTTCCCACATTCAGAACAGCAAAGAGGTTTTTCTCCAGTGTGGATTCGAAGGTGTTTCTGAAGATTGCTGCTCTGGGAGAATCGTTTACCACATTCAGAACAGCAATATGGCTTCTCTCCAGTATGGATTCGGGTGTGCTGTCGAAGTCCGCTATTGTCAGAGAATCGCTTGCCACACTCAGAGCAGCAATAGGGTTTTTCTCCAGTGTGGATTCTTATGTGGCTCTGAAGACTGCGCAACAATGGGAATCGTTTTCCACACTCTGGACAGGCATAGGGTTTCTCTCCAGTGTGGATTGTCATGTGGCTATTAAGATTTCTGTTGTCCGAGAAACACTTGCCACATTCAGAACAGCAATGGGGTTTCTCTCCATTGTGAATTCTTTTGTGTCTGTGAAAACTGTTGCTGTGTGAAAATCGTTTGCCACACTCAGAGCAGGCATATGGCTTCTGTTTTGTACGAAACAACGTATTATCTTTACGGTCGGAGGAGTTGGTAAACAAGGCCTTGTGATTTGTATTATGCCCTTGTTGTTGATCAGTGTTGAGGGCTTCGGGCTGATCGTGTTTGTCAGCAGGAACAGAACTGCACGCCAAAGAAGTGGCTGTCAAATTCTGTGATCCTCTTGTTGATTTCTTTATCATCTTCTTCTTCTTCTTGTCCTGCTGTTTCCACTGAGGAGAGGTCTGAGCAAATGAAGATGAGGAGGAGCTGCCATTCTCCTGTAAGCCTGAAATAAAACAAACAGTTTAGATCAATGCTATTAGATAAATAAATTATTAAAAAGACAAAATTGTCTGCCAATTACACGTATGGACTTTGTATGTTCACCAGGTGTCTCTGACCAGTTATTCCAACACCCTCCCATATGTTAAAGGTGCTTATGTTGGGTTATTCACCTTCACTCTGTAACAGTTTAACGTTTTAATCCATACATGCGCGATTGGGGGGTGGCCAACAGGTCCAACAGATCATGAGAGACACGGGATGGGAGTACAGGACAGTGTACTAATGCCTTTCTCTCTTCCTTACAAGAAAAATCAAAGATCCGAAGTCCAAAAGTACATAAAAGGATTTTCTGAAGACGACCGCCCGACAACAAAGCCTAACGCACATCCACACCAACTTACCATCCTTCCGTGACGACTTCATTTCCAGTCCCTCACTGATGTCCTCACTTCCGGCTCCAATGATGACGTCATCTCTGTCCCACTCCATTTACGTCATCCTCAATTCCTCTGCATCTGTACTCATTCTGGTTTCCACTCCATAAAAGCTCCCTATCTCAAATATTCATTGTCTTTGTGCGGTTCTTATGCAAATGACCTGTGGTTCAGCACTGTTTTCACTGCCTGAGCTTCACACAGTATATGGGGACAATTCCCCATCCCTTAATCTGTGCTTTCTGTACTTCACAATATATATATATATATATATATATATATATATATATATATATATATATACACACATATATATATATATACACACACATATATATATATATATATACACACATATATATATATACATACACATATATATATATATACATACACACATATATATATATACATACACACATATATATATATACATATATATATATATATATATATATATATATATATTATAAAAAAGCCAAATACCACTGACTCACTCATCATGAAATCTCCCGAACCATGAGGACTTGGGACTTAAAATTTGGAATGTAGGTTACTCTTGGCCCACAGGTGCTCGCTAAGAAACGGTTTTAAAAACTGTATGGTCCAAGCGCGTTCTGTTTGTATGTCCGTCTGTTTTTCACGAGGGAACTACTTCACAGATTTAGATCCAGTTGTTTTCTATAATTTGCTTGAACTTTCCGTTTGATTTTGTGACTTCTGTCATCACGCTAACTACCAGAGTTCGCTTGCAGTACCAATGTATTTATGCAAAGCCAAGAGAGTGGCTGAGGGCCAAGACCTTCCTCCTTCACTCCCCAGCCTCTGTTTGAGTCGCTCTATGTCTCACCGCGTGTTGGATTGCACCTCACCTCTGCTTAGCTAGCGATACCTGTTTGTTCAACACACATCATCATCTACAGATTGTTCGAGACAAAATGGTGTAAGATGAGATGAGAACAAACGGAGAATAAGCAGTGTGACCAATATGACAGGAGACCGACCATTCAGTCCATATGTCGCCCGTTTGTCCAAAAATGAGGTTCGAAAATCTCATCCAGCTACTTTTTAAATGTTAAGTTTTTTGTATCAACAATAGGATGAGACGAGACGAAAAGAGATAGGATAGGATACTGGTGTCCCTCAGAGATTCACTGCCCACTTGGGACACTGCACTCTCTCTACCGATACTTTGTAAATTTCTGATGGGGGCTCTCGAGAGACAGAGTGAGGAGTTGGAGGGTCTGGGCTTGTGATAAAAACCAAGAGCCAGGCCTTTAGTGACCTCTTGGATACGGCCATCAGCAGTGTGTGTGTCTGTGGAGAGAGGGTCGACCTCGTCATTGAGAGGTTTACTTACCTCAGCAGTGACATTCATGACTCTGGTGACTCTTCCTATGAAGTCAGCAGATGGACTGAGCGAGCATCAGGGGGTCATGAGGTCGCTGGAAAAGTGTGTGTGTCGCTGCTGATATCTCCATAAAAGGATGAATGTCCAAGTCTTTAGAGTCCTGGTGCCCCCTGTTTGCAAGACATGGACACTATCCGGTGACCTGAGATGAAGACTGGACTCCTGTGTCTCTTCAGAGAATCCTTGAGTCCCGCTGCTTTGACTTTGTGTTGCTCATGGAGTCCCAAATGAGGCACATGACCTGCATTGTGAGGGTGTGTCAGTTACAGCATTACGGCTATGTGGCGCGATTCCCACGAGGGCTGTCCGGCTCACAGGACCCTCATTGTTGAGGACCAGGCCAAGGTGATGCCCACGTTAACACCTGGCTGCAGCAGACAGAGGGTCATTTCCAAAGGGTTTTTTACTGGACCGCATGTCTGCCTTTTTGCCAATTGGGATCCTGAGCTGTTTCGTTGTGTAGTGGGTGCAGTGATGTGCTTCACCAGTGCATGAGACCCCAAACCTGAACCTGACTCAACAGAGTCCAGCTGCAGTTGGGACAGTTTGAGCGACCCTGACACCTTCTGAGGCCCATAAGCTAACGCCCCTGTCAGCTGCCTCTCTTTTGACTCCACCCACTTTCCACGCCACTCCAATTGTGTTAGCGGTTGACTTATGGGCTAAATGTTCTATTATAGTAACTGGTGGCAAACTGGATGTGTGTGCATAAAAATATTTATTATAAATACAACAAAAAGCTTCACCAGGATAAACTGTCGTGCTAATGTGATAAACGTCTCCTCGTAGTTCCTGTGAGGTCATGAGCCATCATCCACAATGGGTACGCAAAGCCGCTTGGCTGACAGAGAAGGTCTGAACTGGGCGACTCATACGACTACTTTAAACCTCTTCGTGCTTCTGAGGGCGAGTGCGTCATTCCGCCGGAGCATCAACTCCGCTGCAATTAATGCATCGTAAATATAAAGATTCAAATTTGGTACACCAGTAACAACAGTCTGGAGCGTAGCATTGCATATTTTGACCGTTTACACAAATGATATGATTTATTCGATTGAGCGTCTATAAGAATATGTAGTGTTAATCAAAGTGGAGTGCAGCATATCATTCATTCTTCTTCGTCTTCCTCCTTAGCATTTCCCATTTTTCTAGGGGGTCAGCCTTCTGATTACCAGTGTAGCCACAGAGCTGCTACTCCGTTGAGTGCAGCATATAACTAACGTATTAAAAAGAGCAGCCTCATGAATGAGACGTGGCAAACGCAGATATAAAACATATACTATAAAATACAAAATGTTACGATTTTTGTTCAATTTGTTTCTAACATATGATATCAAAACAACCGATGCAGAACTGAGAGACCTCGATAATACACACTTGAGTGCAGAAACTAAAGGGAATTGAAATCGTCATGAGGGGCGCCACTTCACCAGCAAAATGGGGAGGGGAGCCAGAATTGTGGGGGGGGGGGGGGTTGGGGATTAATTTATGGACCTCATAGCGTCTGAAGTGCTCGGATCTGCCCAAAGCCTAAAACTATCCTGACTACAGCTGGACACTTCTCCATTTCTTCAGACAAAGGAAGCGATTCCCACAGTCCCAATTGTTTCAATGAGTGTCCCGAGTGTGAATATACAGAGATAAGACAGCAGAGCCACTACTCCGTTGTGTGCAGCATATAACTAACGTATTAAAAAGAGCAGTCACATGAATGAGACACGGCAAACGCAGATATAAAACGTATACTATAAAATACAAAATGTTACAATTTTTGTTCAATTTGTTTCTAACATATGATATCAAAACAACTGATGCAGAACTGAGAGACCTCGATAGTTTAATAAATGCTGAATACACATTTGAGTGTAGAAACTAAAGGGAATTGAAATCGTCACGAGGGGCACCAGTTCACCAGCAAAATGGGGAGGGGAGCCAGAAATGCCGGGGGGGGGGGGGGGGGGTTTGGGTAGTTGGGGATTAATTTATGGACCTCATAGCATCTGAAGTGCTCGGATCTGCCCGAGGCCTAAAACTGTCCTGACTGCAGCTGGACACTTCTCCATTTCTTCAGATAAAGGAAGCGATTCCCACAGTCCCAATTGTTTCAATTCAATGAGTGTCCCGAGTGCGAATATACAGAGATAAGACAGCACAGCCACTACTCCATTGTGTGCAGCATATAACTAACGTATTAAAAAGTGCAGTCACATGAATGAGACACGGCAAATGCAGATATAAAACGTATACTATAAAATATTATTGTTACAATTTTTTGCTCAATTTCTTTTTAATATATGACATCAAAGCAACTGCTTCGGATGCAGCACTGAGAGACCTCGACACTTTAGAAGTTTAATAAATGCTGAATACATATTTGAGTGCAGGGACTACAAGGGAATTGAAATCGTCATGAGGGGCATCAGTTCATTAGCGAAATAGTGGGGGTACAGAGGTGTGCGTCAATTTTTCGGACCTCCTAGCATCTGAAGTGCTCGGATCTGCCCGAGGACTAAAACTGTCCTGACTGCAGCTGGATGTTTCTCACCTGAGCTGACCAGACCCCAAAAATGGGCACCTTAGGCAAACTGAGTGGCCCATTAGGAGTCAAGGTAAATGGGCCTCTCCAAAATGGATTAGCACCCTGTTCAGGGCTGGTTGTTGGAGGGTGGGGGGGGGGGGACCGTTTTTCCTCCAATGCTAGGATGGACTCGGTCCTCATATGGGGAGACCCTGACTTGGAATGAGCATGTCAGAGAATGTTATAGTAGAACCACAGCAGGAGCTTCAGCTACGGCAAGGAAATGATTTTCATGTGTATGATGATGGATAGATAGAAAGATGTGAAAGGCACAATAGAAAGATAGATAGATAGGAAAGGCACTATATAATTAATAGATAGACAGATAGATAGATCCAACTCACCATTGTAACTTGACCTACACACACACACACACAGTGGAGTGAGAAAATATTTGGAGTGCTTCACTTTCTTGTGTCGTACGTTTCATTTTAAATGGAAACGTTTGCCACTTTCGCCGTTCAATCTACACTGACAAACCCCTAATGACAAACTGAAAACTGGTTTTCAAAACACATTTGCCAATTTTTGACTTACTGACTGCACCGCTCCTAGATGACGTCTTCTCGTCTTCTTCTGTCTTGTTTCCCTCCTCACACTCCGATTTCAGTTCCTTAAAATTCTGCCAGGTGGCCAGTGGTCCTCTGCCAGTGGTCTCGGGTTGCATGCTCCAATGAGATTCTTCGCAGACGTCTGGCTTGCACACATTCCCGGCTTCGTGCTTTTTCGGTTCAAGGCTGGCCGAGAAGTCGTCGCGGAACTCGATCTTAATGTCAGGCGTCTCCACCTCGGACTCCTCCTCTTTAAACGATGAAATTCTTCTTTCACACTCCTCCAGCTTCACACAGAATTGCCCCGGGGTATCCCAGTCACCGTCATCTTCTTCTTCTTCTTTAATAGGTGTCGGTCTTTGCTTCACGCCGTCTTCTCTGGCTGTGGCCATGCTTTGTGTGAAACGCTTCTCCATCTCCGACTGTCTGATATTCTGAGATTCCCTCCTCAAACGGACAACTCTGTCCTCTCACTGCATGGGGTCCATGGGGACTGGGAAGGAGGCTCCTTCTATCTGTCAAAATAAAAATGAATAGAATTACTTCAGAAAGTCCTCAAATATAATTTGAGCACACTCGAGGATTAAATTCCAATTTTAATTAAAAAAACAGCAAACTACGAACCAACTTTATTATGAGAGATTTGGAAAGATTTGAACCCACCATGTTAGCCTCACAAAGCTCTCAGTGGAGAGTCAACATAAACCTGCTGGACACGGAGACAAAATCGACTCGTTGAGACAAATTCAAGAACAGGAAAATGGTTCAAAACTCACATTCTCCACTTTGAACCACTGCAGATCGGCAGCGCAGCTCATATCAAGGCTGGCCAAGCCGCAGCAGTGAAAAATCCAAAGGTGATCCACGTGAGACCTAAACGTCAGAGAGACGTGGCTTGTGTGTGATGAACTGATATGTCACACCGGGGTTGGAAAAAGACTGAGTGACAAAAAGAAATACACAAAAAAACAAACACGAACAGCACAGACACGTACCGAGTCACATTTGACAGCCATTAAAAGTGCAAACAAACCAGCGAACAACCTCAGTGGGGGCCTGTCAGATAGGAAAGGCACTATATAACAGATAGATAGATATGAAAGGCACTATATAATAGATAGATATGAAAGGCACTATATAATAGATAGATATGAAAGGCACTAGATAGATAGGTAGATAGATAGATATGAAAGGCACTATATAATAGATAGATATGAAAGGCACTATATGATAGATAGATATGAAAGGCACTATATGATAGATAGATAGATAGATAGATAGATAGATAGATAGATAGATAGATAGATAGATAGATATGAAAGGCACTATATAATAGATAGATAGATAGATAGATAGATAGATAGATAGATAGATAGATAGATAGATAGATAGATAGATAGATAGATAGATCCATTCATTTCTATCTATCTAATTGATAGATACTTCTTTTCTAAAATAAACTTTATTTTGCACAATAGAAAACATGAGCGTGTCAGTATTATACAGTTAATAAGAGTTTCCCAAGTAATAATTACTTTGCCCCTGCCCTTCTGCCCAGTACCCGCCTGCTTCCCCGCACATCAAGTCGTATTCAGCACTCCACTAATCCTTGTTACATTTCACCTGACAATCGCACACCAGCGACTCCTCGTTATTCCAACTTGATTTTTAGTTGCCCCTCCTCAATGGACCACAGCACCCCCTTTATTCCCCACACTTTTTCAAATTCTTCAATATTACACATTGCCTTATAATACAAAAAATCCCAGCTTTATTCTCAAAGTAATATACAATTTGAAAATAAATCACTCTGTCTGTTATTATGGCTTTTTAATATGGCTAACTTTGCTTGCCCAAGTAAATAATTTAAAAATTGAAGTTTGATTTTTTGTTACATTTCATGCCCCAAGTAAATCTCTGATCATTACATGTAACAATAGATTTTTCACATAATTTCCAAAAGTACGAAAACAGATTTTTCAATCTCACACACTATAAGAATAAATGATATACGGTTTGTTTCTCCCCACAGCAGGCACATCTGTCGCTCACATCACTCTGAAGTTTATTTATTTAAGAACACATTTGGGTCGCGAGGAGCCCGTGTTCGATTCTCCACTGTAAATTTCCTTCTCTCTTATTATTTGGGCGTTTATAAAATTCTCTCCATGCTGGCCTGACCTCCACTTTCACATTTCATTTTACAGTCCAGGGTGTCATGATGGTGTTTTTTTAGATTTATAAGATTGAAAACTTTAATGCAGTATACAAAAAAACAAAAAAAAAAAAACTAAAACTAAACATCAAAACCATTCCCTTTCGTTTTTTCAAATCTTAACATGGACTCCTGCCTCACACCATTCATCTCCACTTTAGGTTCCACCTCCAGATCAGAAAAGCAGGCGTCATCCTCTGTCTTCTTACGCACTGAAGTTGAGTTTCCCTGACTTTCTCTTAGCCTGATGAAGTCTTTTGTCATAAAGGATCTTCTTCTATAATACGCTACCGTTGCTGTTCGTTTGTCTGTCCAGGATTTTAAATCACCTGTAGCTCACAAACCGCTTGAACTATTGATCTGAAATTTGGCGCACATATACTACGTGACGTCTACTAACCGCTTTCAGGGTAATGATTGACCACCAAGATTATTCCTCTTTCTATTTTTATTTTATTTTATTGTAGAATCAAGAAAGAAGAGAAGAAGCGGGCCGCTGGGGTGGAGTAAAGAAGAGCTGCTCAGGAAAGAGAAAGAGCATCAACCTCTGAGCAAACAAATGATAAACGTACAGAGAAAGAGGAGGAAAACTAGAAGTCAAGTGGATTCACTTCACGTTATCGTGCAGTGCGCCGTTACTGGTAATAAATAATCAGCAGTTCTTACTGATTGAATACCCAGCTTTGAATCAACATAATGGCATCTTTAAAGAGAAAAAAAAAAACTCAATCCTACTTTTAAGTGAGGACTTTATAAAACTAACCATAAAAAGAAGTGGACGTGTGAATAGAGAACTGAGAATGAGGGGTTCATTGAAAAGCGAAGGGGATGTGGATGGCACTCTCTGAAGAAGGGAGTTTTACTGACTTGGAGCTCCTTTGTACAATATGGGTAATGGAGCAAGATCTACGTTTCTTAACTCCATCAACAATAACTGGATATCAAAACCCAAATTTTCAATTTTATGAAATAAAGAGAGGGCTATTTTGTCTTTCTTTCCAAATTAGGGGTTCTAAAGAGAAAAAAAAAGGCGCAGTAAAACTCGCAACCTGAAACTTGCTGCTTTACTGCAGACATCAATCAGCCCTTGTCCTCCTTCCTTCCACTTGTAAACAGATGAGCCCCCCAGTGCACACCATTCCAAAAAAAACGAATAATTTTTGTGCTGGTGGATCGACACTCCTCAGTTTATGCCGCAGCATGAAGGCGACTTGATTGTTAATAACGAGAACTCTTCCTCGAAAGACAGTCCGGGCGCAATCCACTGCCATTTCCTTAACCTCAACTCAGCTCAGCTCAAGCCGTTTTAAAAAGCCCCCATAACAGTTGTCCTTTCCGGGGTCGTCATCACCACCGAAGCACAACCCCGAAGTAACGAAAAGCTTTTCTATTCCACCCGCGTCCTGAACCCATCATGTTAGCCTCTCGAAGCTCTCAGTAGAGCGAGGACATAAAAAATCCCCACTTGACACGGATGACAGACAAAGTCAAAAACAGGCAAAAGGTTCAAAACTCAAGTTTTCCAGTTTGAACCCCAACTCCCCTCGAGGCCCCCTGTCAGGTCCACGAAGACGCAATGCAACTCCTTCTGGCCTTCTCCATCAACACCCTCGAGACAAACATCACATCTGTGGTGCTCTTTCCCGGCATGAAACATCACCTCCCTTCTTAACTGAGCTTCCACTACTCTTTCCCATAATTTTATGCGATAAATTATACGCAAATAGCCTGATTTACGGTTGATTCCGGCCCGCTGCTCACCCATCCGTCGGTATTCCTGTCTGCGCCCGAAGCCTCCGTCACTTACCGACACTCTCCCTCCACGTTGCCGCTCTGTTTTCTCACTCCGTCTCCCTTTTTCTAACCATTTTTTCTTTTTTTTGTTAGTTGTGTTTTCTGGAAGCAAGCCGACCGCGTTTGGAAGTCGCAAATACAAAACGAGTCATCAAAGCGCGACCCGATGAAACGAAGTTGCGCCAGTGTGCTGCCAATCGGGTAAACACTGCCATCTACTGCCCGGAGGGAGAACTGTTATTAAACTGCTCGGTGTTTTATATCTACTGTATACGGTGGTCTAGATCCAACTATGCAACTTTTAATGCAATGCAATGCAATAATTATATAATTACATCTGGACCACCATATATTAGATAGATAGATAGATAGATACTTTATTAATCCCAATGGGAAATTCACATTCTCCAGCAGCAGCATACTGATACAATAAATAATATTAAATTAAAGATTGATAATAATGCAGGTGAAAAACAGACAATAACTTGTATAATGTTAAATGTTAACGTTTACCCCCCCGGGTGGAATTGAAGAGTCGCATAGTTTGGGGGAGGAACGATCTCCTCAGTCTGTCAGTAGAGCAGGACAGTGACAGCAGTCTGTCGCTGAAGCTGCTCCTTTGTCTGGAGATGATCCTGTTTAGTGGATGCAGTGGATTCTCCATGATTGACAGGAGTCTGCTGAGCGCCCGTTGCTCTGCCACAGATGTCAAACTGTCCAGCTCCATGCCAACAACAGAGCCTGCCTTCCTCACCAGTTTGTCCAGGCGTGAGGCGTCTTTCCTCTTAATGCTGCCTCCCCAGCACACCACCGCGTAGAAGATGGCACTTGCCACAACCGTCTGATGGAACATCTGCAGCATCTTATTGCAGATGTTGAAGGACACCAGCCTTCTAAGGAAGTATAACCGGCTTTGTCCTTTCTTACACAGAGCATCAGTATTGGCAGTCCAGTCTAATTTATTATCCAGCTGCACTCCCAGATATTTATATTTATATTTATTAAGATCAATCAATCAATCAATCAATCAAAATATTGTCATTGTAGTAATGAGACATTGTACAACGGAAATGTAGGTGCAATTTTCCAATACAAGAATAAAATTAAAAATTAAAATCATCCATTCTTACATACGTCATATTGCACTTTTCCCATAGCCAATGTTGACTTAGGGCTGTATTGTAAACATGAGAGTGTATTGTGTTGTAAACATGAAGGTGCACTCGGTCAGATTGACCACTTAGCAGCATTCAGCATGGTGATGGTTGAAGGATAGAAACTGTTTCTCGGTCTATTTGTCTTAGTCTTTATGGATCTGAAATGTCTGCCTGAAGGCAGGCGTTCAAACAATGCATGTCCTGGGTGTGATGGGTCCTGAAGAATTTTCTTGACGTTCCTGAGACAACAGGAACTGTGTAGTTCTTCTAGTGAGGGGAGAGGACAGCCGACTATCCCCTGGGCGACCTTAATGACCCTGTGGAGCTCTTTCCTCTATGCTACTGTGAAGCTGGAGAACCACACACAGAGACAGTAGGCCAGGATGGTCTTTACGGTGCAGCAGTAAAAGGACGCCAGCAGTTTCTCAGGGATGTTGTTCTTCCTAACCACCCTCAGGAAGTAGAGTCTCTTTTGGGCCTTCTTCACTACCTCAGCAGTGTGTGTTCCCCAGGTCAAGTCCTCCCTAATGGTGACTCCCAGGAAGCGGAAGTCTGAGACCCTCTCCGCACAGACCCCATTGATGATGAGTGGCTGGATGTTGTCTGCCTTCTTCCTGAAGTCCACAATGAGCTCCTTGGTCTTGGCTGTATTTAGGAGCAAGTTGTTATTCCTACACCACGTTGTCAGCTGCTCCACCTCATCCCTGTAGGCAGACTCATCCACAAGAGATGAGTCTAACTACAGTGGTATCATCAGCGAAGTTAACAATGGTGTTACTGTGGTGGGCAGGAATGCAATCGTGGGTGTAGAGGGTATAGAGCAGGGGGCTCAGCACACAGCCCTGTGGAGAAGTAGGGGCCCACTCTAACCCTCAGAGTGCGATCACTCAGGAAGTCCTTGATCCAAAGGCAGGTGCAGTGTGGAAGTCCTATGTCTGACAGTTTGGTCACCAGTCTGTGGGGTAAGATGGCATTAAAGGCAGAGCTGAAGTCAATGAAGAGCAGCCGTGTGTAGCTCCCCTGCTGCTCCAGATGGGACAGAACAACATGGAGAACAGTGGCCACAGCGTCCTCCGTAGACCTGTTTGCTGTGTAGGCAAACTGGTGCGGATCAAGCATGGGAGGAATGAATGACATGATGTGGTTCCTGATGAGCTTCTCGAAGCACTTCAATAACCACAGGGGTCAGTGCAACTGGCCTGTAGTCATTAAGACTGGTGATGGTCTGTTTCTTAGCCAGAGGCACTATGACAGAGGATTTCAGGCAGGATGGCACAGTGGACAGAGACAGAGACTGGTTGAATATCCTGGTGAAGACCCCAGCCAGTTGGTCTGCACAGTCTTTCGGCATGAATCCTGAGAAGCCATCAGGTCCAGCTGCCTTCCGTGGGTTGAAAGCTCGCAGTGTGTGTCTCACCTCGTGCTCCCCCACTGTGAAGATGGAGCTGTTGTTGGTTTCTGGATGGGGTCTGGCTGTCTCTGGTGGATCCACTTCAAACCGGGCAAAGTAGTGGTTCAGTTCCTCAGCCAGCGATAAATCACCTCCCACAGCTCCGGGACAGGTCCTGTAGTTGGTCGTATGCTGGACACCCATCCACACTTGCCTGCCGTTGTTGCTGTCCAGGTGTTCCTCGATCTTCCTTTTATAATCTAACTTGGCCTCTCGGATACCCCTCTTTAGGCTGGCACGGGCTGTGCTGTAGAGGACCTTGTCACCAGACCTGAAGGCAGTGTTCCTCTCTTTCAGCAGCCTTCGGACTTCACTGGTCATCCAGGGCTTCTGATTGGGGTAGACCCAGATACGTTTATCCACTGTGACAATGTCTGTGCAGTTCTTAATATAACACAGTACGCTGTCACTAAACACTTTAACGTCTGGGTGTTCAAAGATGTCCCAGTTGGTCCTACTGAAACAGTCCTGCAGCTGCTGAGAGGCTCCATCTGGCCAAGTCTGAACTGTCCTTGTGCTGTTAGGGGCAGTTTTCCTGAATGGGATGTATGCCGGAATTAAAAACAGTGACGTGTGGTCAGAGTGGCCCAGGTGAGGTAGGGGTGTAGCCCTGTAGCCCTGTTTGGATAAAGTCTACACAAATATTAAAGTGTTAGCTCCTCTGGTGGCACACTTGATCAACACTTGGTGCTGATGGGATTTAGGGATCACAGGTTTTAAATCCACAGGGAAAAAGTCCCCAGCAACGATATACAGAGCATCAGGGTGCTTGGTCAGCTGACTGCTAATACTGCGGTGTCAAAGTTCGAGAGCTGAGTTTGCATTAGCGTCCGGTGCTATGGAAACAGCGGTAATCGAGACCGCAGTAAACTCTCTAGGGAGATATATGGGTGTGCATCTAATAGTCACATACTCCAGGTTCGGGGAGCAGTGACTGTATTTGTACACCAGTTGTTATTTACATATACACACAGCCCCCGCCCCCCTGCTCTTTCCGTAGTCACTGGTCCTGTCATGGATCTGTTGCTGTATGACTGGAGTTCTCACATTCGGCCGTGGTGGCCCACTGTGGCTTCGGGTTTTTGTTTCAGTCAATGTCAGTTGTCAATTTGTTTATACTGTATAGCACACACTGTAAAAACGTCAGTAAATTTAACGGTAAAAAATATTGTAAATGGTGAAAGTAAAATACCTTTTCTCAAATAAAGGAACGCTTCTTTATGTTCTACTGAAAATTACATGTGCTTCTTAAACAATACATTTCATTATTTTTTACAGTCAAGTTCTGTAAAATCGATAAATTTCTACCTTCAAAACACACTGTTTACTGATACATTGCAATTACACTGAAAAAATCTCTGTTTATTTTACAGTATAAAACTGTTAAATAGCGAAGGTAAACAACTAAAAAATGTAAAGCGGTAAAGCGCTCCTTCAGTAACACCGAAGTTACGATATTTGCATAAGGAAACGCCCCCTTTTATCATATTTTATCATGTTTTTTTAAACAGGATCATATCACGATTAAAAATACCACAGACATTCCATCCATACTTCAATCTTCAGATGTGTTTTTGTGCCCTTTCTGTCATCCGCGACTGTATTCTTCACGCTCGTATATATGAGCAAATGAACACTTGCGAGATCACCGCAGAACAGCAGTTTCCTACGGAGGTACGTGTATCCCACTTTTCCTATTAACTCAGGCTGAGTATGGGTGGTAAATATTCAGTGTTTCCTTTTTGTTTTGTTCACAATTTATCCCATAATTTTATGTGGCCATCTCCTATGGTCTGGTTTAGTGGGTGCCAAATGACCTGTGCCTTGTTAGAATAATTTACAGATATTGGTACTTGTGGGCGGCACGGTGGTGCAGTGGTAGTGCTGCTGCCTCGCAGTTAGGAGACCCGGGTTCGCTTCCTGGGTCAACCCTGCGTGGAGTTTGCATGTTCTCCCCGTGTCTGCGTGGGTTTCCTCCCACATGCAGGTTAGGTGGATTGGTGATTCTAAATTGGCCCTGATGTGTGGGTGTGTTTGTGTGTGTCCTGCGGTGGGTTGGCACCCTGCCCTGGATTGGTTCCCTCCCTTGTGCCCTGGATTGGCTCCAGCAGACCCCCGTGACCCTGTGTTCGGATTCAGCAGGTTGGAAAATGGATGGATGGATGGTACTTGTTCTGAGTGTACCATTGCTGAGTTCCGGTGCGGGTACCCTGCTTTTGGAGATGCTCCTTTTTGGGATGCTTGGACAATCAAAGGTGACACCTCACATCCAACCAGGGGAAAATTGTTTAAATAAGCTTGGAATTTTACATTTTTTAATGTCTAAATAAGTTCATATAGTGTTACTTTAAATACACCAGTGTGTGTTTTGGTGTATACAGGTAAACTTTTACTGGCACTCTTTTTTTTTTCTGTTAAATGAATAACATCAATATTTTAATGTCTAAAAGTCAGGACCAAGAAGATCATGGCAGCAGTGAACTCGTTGAGGAATAAGCCACACCAAGGTATTAATGTAGAACTTAGTCTACCACTGTGGTTTGATACTTGGTTCAACTTGAGTAAAAACCTTAAAATTGAACATGGTATGAAGGATTGTCATAAGCTTTTTGACCCGTTGTCACATGGGGAGTGTTAGATTGGTTATTTTGATGGTTAGAATAAAAATATCTTCAAAGCTTTTCTGTGACTTGCATATTACTTTAGCCAGTGCCCGGACTGGTGCAATCATAATACTCTGAAGTAATGGATGTATTCAGAAGAGCTATTGAGATCACATCCAACAGCATAGGGAAGCATAGGGAAAGTATGGGAATCCTCCAAAAATTGCATTTCGATTCCATTTTGGGCACCAGAGAGCAGGGGTTTAAGCCACTGAAGCCCACTACCTCCCGACGCCGCTGTCC